>NC_087474.1:158579862-159206347 GCF_036417665.1 Passer domesticus | reverse complement strand
TTATTACAAATTTTCTACTTTTGCACAGGGACAATATGGGAGTCCTTGCTGGAAAGCTGGCAGCAGTGGATTTGGGATCAGGTTGTGCTTTTTTGGGATTTGTGTTTACTGCAGAAACGCGTGTGCCCTTCCTGTTGTTCAGCCACTTTGCAGACTCATGTCACATCTCTGTGCTGGCTTTGCTTCCTCAAAACTTATGGTGAGAGGACTCAAAGGACCTGGAGAGCCAGGGGAAACTCCTGACAGTAGCTGGGACACCAAATCAGGATATTCCAGATCCAGTCTGAGATAAGACTGATGATGGGACAGTTTGTCTCCTGAGCTTTTCATTAAGCTTGGTATCTCTGATCTGATGGATTGGAAAGACTCTTCCTCTCCACTGGAAATGCAGATTGGGTGGAGCTTGGAGCAACCTGGCTTAGTAAAAGGTGTCCTGCCCACAACAGGAGACTTGGAACTAGATGATCTTTAATGTCCCTTCCCACACAAACCCTTCTGTGTTTCTGTGATTCTCAGGAAAACAATTTCAGGATGATTGGACATGTGTGGCTCACTCTGAGCTGGAGGCTGCTGGGGCTTCTCTGGCTGCCAGGGTGAGAGCCATAAAATGCCTTTAATTGTTGATGATACCAACTGGTAGGATCTCCCCTGATCATATTTCAGGGAAAGCCACATCCACACTTCTGAGCCACCAGGTCCATGAGAGGAGCAGAATCGCTCCTGCTTCAGGTTTCTCATCCCAAGCTCTTCTGGGGAGGAAGAAATCTCAGTGGAGGAGAGGGGGTGGTTTTCCATGCTGGCTGAGAGCGAGGAGTGCCAGGCTTAGACCCTGGGAAAGCTCTGGTGATAGAGAAAAGGGTTTGGGGTCCATGTGAGGAGTTGTCTCTCTTTATCTGTGATTCCTTCAAAAGCTTTTCAAGCCTTTCTAACAGGCTTTGTGAGTGTCTCCATCCTTCATTTAAATCCTATTTCTTCCCATCCCTTTGCACTTCATAGAGAAGCAAGAAGTGACTCATTACACAGCCTACGAGGAAGCCTTAATGAATAAATGCATTTAAGAAAAAGAAGAAAAGAAAAAAATAGAGTTCTGTCTGGGGCAGACTGGTGCTTTTGCTGTCTTGAACTCTGAAATAATAAGTTAGGCTGCTTCTTTTTATTTGCTTTTAATTAATTGAGTCACTTTTGTGCTGTTGTTAAGACTAATAGGACTTTGTTGGGACTAGAGCTGTGGGTTTGTGGGTTGCTTTTTCTATTTTGGGGTTTATTTGGTCTTAATTTGCTTGAAACATCAAGAGCAAAATTTGCAAATCTCCCAACCTTCTTTCTTTTCACTTTCCCATCTCCTTCAAAACTTGTTGCTGGCAGCATTGCATGGGGAGAGGAGCAGTGAAGTGCCCTGTGGTGCTTTCTGCTCATCTCTGGCACTAATTGGGGCACAACAGTGTTTTTTGAGGCACCTGCAGTGTTTTGGAGGTTGGTGGGCTCCCCTTGCCTTGCAGAGGAACTGTGCTTTCCTGCCAAGTCCCTGAAACAATTCTGTTTATTTACCTTTCTTCCTTGACTGCTGCTCTGATAGAAAGAACCTTGGTGACACTTTTTGCTTTTTCTCCAGCAATAAAATCACCTCACAGACCTGCAGTTCTAAAGCTAGAACTTGTGCATCCCCTTTATTGCTTTTAAATGTTCTGTTCAGGTTGGAATTTCTGCTCAGGACTTCTGAACAGGGCAGGACACAATGTACATAGATATTTATAGATGTCCTACATTGCATTAATTAAAAATAAAGATTAAAAAAATATAAAATTTATGTAATTCATTAAAGGCATGCATTTTGGAGCACATGGGAACAACAGGGGTATTTGTCTGGGTCTGGTGGTTGTAACTGGGAATTGCACTTGGTTTTATTTTAAAGGTGGTGAAAATTGTCCCTGTCCACGCCAGAGGGGCTGGAGCAAAATGATCTTTAAGGTCCTTTCCAACCTAAATGATTCCATGATTCCACAATTCTGTGATTTTTCATTTTGAAGACTGCTCTTGAATTCAAAAGCTCATTAGGGCTCCTCTTCTCCATAAGCTCTAAGTCTGGGCTGTTTTTCTTTTTTTTTCCTATTGTTTAAATACAGCAAAGCAGTGTTTCCAAAGGAAGGGAAGAGGGTGAGAAAGAAGTGTGGGTGCTCCTCGGAGATCGAGCTGATCCATTTTTGTCTTGTTATATATCATTTTAACTTAATGCTGTTATATTATTTCAGCTGTGCTTGGTTTTCAGATTGGGTGCAGATATGAAGTTGCTATAACAACATGATGATTCATACAACGAGAGCAACAATCTGCCTGGATTTATTTTTCTATCATGACGACTTAGATGTTTTTGATGGGGATTTCTGCCTATTTTCAGACAGGCCACGCCGTTCTCTCTCTGATTTCTGTTGGATTACTTGGCCTTGAGGTGGTAACACCTGAGCTTGTGCAACAGACCCAGAGGTCTTAAAGCACTGCCCAAAGGTCAGGGCAGTGGTGGAAGATTTAGGGTGGGAGATGGAGGCACGGAGGTGTGGGGGGATGATCCTGGCAGCTTCAGCCTGTCAGGTGTGCAAACACAGCACCTGGCACCTCGTACCTGTGCTCAGGTGGTTTTCCATCTCACTTCTTGCAGTGGCAGAGCTGCTAAATGAATGATTCTGAGAGCCTCCTGATCCTGTTGTTTAGAAAGAGAAGCACAAATTAAGATGTTTTGAATTTCTCCTAGAAACATCTTGTCAGTGTTTCTGTTGCCACCTAAAGGTTCTCTAGAATCACTGGGGAGTTCAGGGGTAGATCCAAAAATCATTGATGGAATCACAGAATGGTTTGGGCTGGAAGGGACCTTAAAGATCATCCAGTTCCACCCCCTGCTGTGGACAGGGACACCTTCCACTATCCCAGGTTGCTCCAAGCCCTGTTCAACCTGGCCTTGGGCACTTCCAGGGATGGGGCAACCACAGCTTCTCTGGACAACCTGTGCTGGGGCCTCACCATCCTCATGGTAGAGAATTTCTTCCTAAATATAATCCAAATCTTTCTGCTTTCAGCTTAAAGCCATTTCCCCTTGTCCTATTACTCCATGCCCTTGTTCAAAGTCTCTCTCCAGCTCTCTTAAAGCTCCACTAGGATTGAAAGGGTGCTCTAAGTTCTTCCTAGAGCCTTCTCCAGGCTGAACATCATTAGTTCTCTCATTTTGTCTTCACACCAGAGATGCTTCAGAAGATTTAATTAATAAATCACTTTCTTTTAAAAATTTTTTAATTGCAGTCTGCAATAACAGAAATGCTTTATTTGGGTCTTTTAATAGAAAAAAAAAAGAGAAATACCTAGAATTAGGGATGATGGATTTTTCTGTGAAAGATGACAAATTATATAGAAATATCTACTTTTCTGCTGATTTCTTGTTGCTTCTCCTTTGAAAGAGCAGTCGTGATGGGAAGTGTTTCAAGTACCTCCAGACACTTTGTCAGCTTCTCAATTCTGAACCTTGAACAACGGAAATAAAAGCTTTGAGCTTCCAGAAGCCTCACACTGAGAACTTTCTCCTTTTCTCTCTCCTCTCTCTCTTGTGTCCTGATGTTGGGAGTTTCAGCTAAGACAGAGAATCACAGAATCGTGGAATGGTTTGGGTGGAAAGGGACCTTAAAGATCATCTTATTCTGACCCTAATGCCATGAGCAGGGACACCTTCCATTACCCCAGGTTGCTCCAAGCCCTGTGCAACCTGGCCCTGAACACTTCAAGGGATGGGGAGTCCTCAGCCTCTCTGTGCAACCACAATTACAGTAAAGAATTTCTTTTTAATATGTGATCTAAACCTGCCTTCCTTCATTTACTTCCTGCTTTATTTACATCTGTAAATAGAGCAATGTGCCCTGGCAACTTTCTTGGAGTTTTGGTTTTCTCCAGTTTTAAAGATGAGATTTTAAAAATATTAATTCCTAATTTGTATTTTCTTGATAACAAATACAGGTTTACTTGATTATTTTTTTGCAATTTTTTCCCACTTGTAGAGCTGTAGCAGGGCTTGATGCCTGTTAGAAAAGGCTCTTCCTCCTTGCACTGTCCCGTGCTGATCTGAAAACCATTCAGAAATGAAAACAGGCTTTTGTCCAGCCTGCCTGTTGAGCTGGTGTCTCTTTATTTCCCCTGACAACTGGAATGCAGTTGATCCTGTAAAATGTCTGAGCTTTCTGTCCTGCCTAATTGTGTTAAGCTGCATTTGCATCCTAAAGAGAGCGGCTGGGAGAGGATGTTGAAGCCTTATATACATTTTTAAACTCATAAATGCCATCAGTGAAGTCTGAAACATCAGATAAGTGACTCTGAAGGCCTTGCTGAAATGCACTGATGCCTTTATGAGTTGTCTTCCCCTGCACGGGGTCTCCAGATCCTACACGTGTTGCTGTCAGCTGTATTAGGGATAAGGAGGAACCATAACTGTGAAAACAGCCCTGGGGGCTGTAAATATCTGCACACCATCAAGTGAATTTTGCTGTTTTGCAGAGGATCACATTCTTGTTCCTATGGCAAGACTTTTGTTGCAGTTCAAGAAGCTGTTTTCAGACCTCTCTTCCTGTGTCAGAGGAGCCATCTCTTCTCCTGGTGTTTCTGAGCATGTGTCCTGCCAATCCTCACCCCACCTTTTCAGCAATTAAATATTTGGGCACCGCAATAAAAATTCAGTAAAAGTGGAGACAATGGAAAATATCTTCCAGTCAATCACAGCTTTTTCTGGAGGTCTGTTCCAGAAGTTTAAAGCATGTGCAGAAGTCAAGTCAGCATGGTAGATGAGATATTGTGGGCATCACTAAGGGTTGCTGCTTTCACTTTGCTCCTGGGCGTGGTTTTTATCTCTTGACCACACTGATCATCCTGACCTGATCTGACACAGCCTCTTCCACGCAGAATGTTGTAGATTTCTCCTCTTGAGACCTCCACTGCACATGGATTGAGAACTTTCATGTTTGGCTTGATGGTTTCTTGGAGGAAAGCTCTTTCTCATCACAGCCCTGTAATTTTAACCTCTGGCTCTTGGTGCTGTTGCTTCTTTTCTTGCCTGCATTTTCTTCTGGGCACGTGACAGAGCTCTGATACCCATGGCCTGGGATGAAAGACAGTGTCTCACCCAGCTCCTTGTGTGCATGTGAGCATTTCTGTGATGGGTAGAAGATGATTCTCCCTCTGAGTCATGCAATTGCTGTTCCCTTCTCTAAGAAATCTGGTAAAATCAGTAGAAGTAAGGGGAGGGAAGAAATGGAAAGTGTCTCTGCATTTCAAGAGAAAAAGCAACAGCTCCCCCAGCGTGGTTGTTTTGGCAGCAATCTGCATCTCAACCTCATCTTTAATCCCAAAATTGCCATCAAGGGCAGGCAGCTGTGTTTGCTCTCCCAAAAGGTGTCTGAGAGGGTGTTGGTTTTCTTGCTGTGGTCCTGATGGTGTGATGAGCCATGAAGGAAATGTCAGCCACATACTTGAGGAAAAGAAAAATAATTTTGGGTTTACAACAAGACCTTGGGAATGTCTTGACTTGCCATGTTGGTGCCTTGCTGCTGAACAGGGTTTTCACAGTGATTTCAGGGCTGTGAGTCAGTGTCTGTCCCTCTGATGGAACTGCTCATCTGAGCTGGAGTTGCAGTGTAAGACCAGCTGCAGCTCAGATATCAGGGTTTTGCCCTGGTCTAGTAGTTCAGTGTCAGGTCTTTGCCCCAAATCTCTCTGTTGATGCTGCATTGAGGGTGGAGATGTTTCCCCAGGTGATTCAGATGGAGAGCCATTAATCTGATCAGGGGACTGGTGGAGCTATGGAGACAGGCTGAGGGGGTTGGGGTAGTTCAGCCTGAAGACAAGAAGGCTTCAGAAAAAGCTGAGAGCCCCTTCCAGTGCTTAAAAGGATTCCAAGAGAGCTGGAGAGGGAGTTTGGACAAGGGCATGGAGTGGTGCAGCAAGAGGGAATGGCTTCAGACTTAAAACAGGGCGTGTTTATATTAGATATTAAGAAAAAATTCTTCTCTGTGAGGGTGGGGACACTGGAACATGTTGCCCAAAACCACTCTGGATTTCCATCACTGGAAGTGTTCAAGGCCAGATTGGACAGGGCTTGAGCAGCCTGGTCTGGTGTCCCTGCCCATGGCAGGGGCTTGGACCAAGATGTTCTTTAAGGTCCCTTCCAACCCAAACTATTCTGTGATTTTGTGATTCTCAGAAGCTTTTTCTCCTTAGGGATGCCCAGCATCCTGAGGTGTCATTGTGTTGTCATTCCTGAACTTTGTGTTTGCTCCCACCTGTCCCCTGAGGTTTTTGCAGAGGTTGAATGAATTTTCTTATGGTTTCTGTTTTCTTTACTTCTCTCATGTCAATGTGATGGCAAAACCATAACACTCATGAGCTCTTCAACAATTTTTCCTGAGAAAACCTCATGGTTTCCTTTTCCTTCTCCAAAATATCTGGAAACCACCATTCCCCTGGTTCTCTCATAGCCATTTATATTGGAGGGTGATTATCAGCCCTGTGGATGGAAGAAGGTGCTCTCAAAACAGCTTTGCTGTGTCTCAGGCAGGGGCAGGTCTGCTGGGTGGTGGGGCTGGAACCTGCTCCAAAGCCTGGTAGCAGCTGGAAATTCAGTTTTCCATTAATCCCTTCAGCTGTTGGAGTCTCTTGATGTGACACAGGGAAGTTTTTTGCCTGGTGGATTTCAAGAGTGAGGCGAGGGCGGGTGTACATTTTAATTTTAGCTCTGCATGATGGAAGATGCTTGTGAGCCCATCTTATTGATTTCAAAACTCTTCAGGATTGTGCTTATTTTGCTGTAATAGTGCAGTGGGTTGGGTGGGGAATAAGCAAGCAAAGCAGGAATTTGGGGAATGGTAAAACCAACCATGCAGACATGAGTTAGTCTGCACAGCCTCTCAGTAACCCCCTGCACATCTTCCTTGACCCTTTTCATAGCCCTAGGAAAAAGGTTTTGACCCTGAAGGATCTTTTCCTGCTCTGTCTTTTGGGTGGGAGTTACTGGATTGGAAGGACTCCAGTTGTGCAGTTTCCACTGGTCCCATCTGCTCATTCATCCTCCAGGAGAAGTGGGGTGGATGTCATGCCAGCAGGAATTGTCATTAGCTATCTTCATGTCTAGAGCCTGGGCATGGCAGAGGGGAGGGCATGGAGAATTCCCAAAAAGGAGCTGAGTAATGGAAGGTGATGGCTCCAGCTGGAGCAGAGGCATCTCCACAAAAAGGCTGCTCTTTCTCCTCTGAAATTTCCTTGCAGCTGAGCTTTGACAGAATTAAAATTTCAGGTGACCTTCCTGTGAAAGCCTTTGGTTGCTCAAAAAAGGGGAGCTGGTTGCAATTCAGGGATGCCATTTTGGGCTGGGAGGAGGAATGGTGCAGGACCAGGGGTATGGATGCGAGGTGGCTCAGCAGCAGGGAGTGAGAAAACTTGGATTCATCTCTCCATATCAAAAATATTGGTACAACAGAGGTGTTCAGGGCAGGGTTTTTGTTGATTTGGCTTGGTACTGTCCTGGTTTCCACCCCAGAGGCTCTTTAGATGTTTGGAATACTGGGTACATCACAGTTGTGATGGAGTTTGTGGATATTCCTGGAGAACCCAGGAGAACCCAGCAGGGAAATTCCTCCAGACAGCAGCTGATTGTACATTGTACAAGTGAGATGCAATCTGTGCCTCCACCTCACGAGTTGTGTTGTTGCTATTTTTATTTTTTTTTTTTTAATAAATACTGTGTTTGTGCACTTGGATGACATTTCCCATTCAAAAATGGAGGGGAGGAAGGAATGTGTCACCCACATCCAAGGTGCCAGGCACATAACTCAGGAGAATTACTCATAAAGCCACAACCTCATTATCCAGCTATGAAGGATTTCTGCCACCAATTTCCTCAGTCTGGCCACAATCCTGAAATTAATCTCACCTAAACAGTCAGGAGTGTTTCCTCTCTCAGCACAGGCAGAAATCATTTTGTCCCATGGTTGAATGCTTCAAACAAATATGAAAACAGGCAACCCCCCCCCCCCAAAAGCCCAAAGTGTAATAATTAATCTGGTGCATTTGGGGTGTTAGAAAGGGATGCTCCCATCCCTGTTCCGAGCAGACGATGGAGTGCACAGCATAGGTGGAGCAAATTGAGGAAAACTCAAAGCACCACCTGGGAAGCTGAGGTGGTTTCCCCCTTGTAAACACCTCAGGAGAAAGGATAACTTCCTCTTTGGGGAGCAGATGGGATCTGGAATTTCAGTGTCCTTGTGGGCACTGGTAGGATGAGCTGAGTTTTGGATCTTCTGGAGTACCCACTGCTGTATTTCTTTTTCCTGCTGGAATCACCTGGATTTTGGCTACTCTGAGCAATATCCTGCAGGAAACAAGGACAGTGAGCCTGTGATGGTTAAAATCCAGACCTAAATGCATCTCTTGCATGCTTCCCATCATTTCCTTCCTAATATTTTTTTTTTCTGGAGCAGAAAAGAATTGCCTGTGAAGTCAAAGTCACAAATTCCCAGCTCTCAGCCCATGGTTGTTTTTGGTTTGGTTTTTTTGGTTTTGTTTTTTTTTTTTTGGTTTGTTTGTTTGTTTTTAGTTTTGTTTTTGTTTTGGTTTTGTTTTTTGGGAGTTTTTTGGTTGGTTTTGGTTTTTTTGGGGTTTTTTTGTGTTTTTTTTTGGGGGGTTGGTTTTTTTTATTTTTTTAAATTTTTTTAATTTTTCTTTATTTTTCTTTTTGTTGTTGTTGTTGTTTTTTGGGTTTGTGGTTTGTTTGTTTGTTTGTTTGGGGTTTTTTTGGTGTTTTTGGGGTTTTGTTTTTGTTTTTGTTTTTTTTTCTTTTGTTTTTTTCTAAAGAAACAGGGTGAAGGAAAGGGGCTCTGGGAACTCCACGAGAAAAAGCATCCTTATTACCAGAGGTATGACAGTGTGGCTCAACAAGAAGCTGGAACCAGGCTGTCCTGATCAGACAAGGGGACTGGCAGGCTGCACATCACCATGTCCTGCCCACTCTTCCCAAGCAGCAAGTGACAGAACAAGAGGAAATGGTCTCAGTTTGCACTAGGGAGGTTTAGATTTGATATAAGGAAAAATTTCCTTACTGAAATGTTTTCCTAGCATTGGAAGAGGCTACCCAGGGACATGGTTGAGTCACCATTCCTGGCGGTTTTTAAAGATGTGTGGATGTGACACTTGGGGACATGGGTTAGTGTGGCCTTGGCAGTACTTAGTAGTTGGACTAATGGATCTGAAAGGTCTTTTCTAACCTAAATTATTCTGTATCTCTGGGAAGCTGAGAGAATTTCTTCTGTCAGCTGCTGGCTGGTGGCTTTAAAAAGTTTGTGTTTTGCCTTTTATCTTGCCTAAGGACATAGAAATGCTGCTGGGCATGTCCCAAGAGTGGCACACTGAAGGATGAGGTGGATTAGCACTCATCTGCTGGTGGAGACCACAGCAAAGAAGAAGGGAAGGAGTGGGAGGACTGGGCTGAGTTGCCCCGTGGTGATTTCCATAGGTTAAACGGGCAGGTCAGTGGGAATTACATCCTCCAAATGTAACAACTCCATAAGATCAATGTTTACAGAACCCCTCACACAACTGGATCCAAATCTTGATTAAACCTCGAGGCTGGTTGTCCCCAGCCTGCTCAGTAACACACACTCACTAGTTGCACTGCCTTTTGATGTTTCTCACTCCGAGCAACAAGAAGCTGCTGCTCTGGGAGGGGAAAATCCTCGTTCACAGTGTGTAATTGGCTTGGTGTGTTTGCACAGAGGTCACCAAGGGCTGGGATTGCTGCTCTGCTCCTGTGGGCAGATATAAATCATTGCTGCAATTTTTTCTCTCTGGGGAAATTGCATCCTTTTTTTTTTTTTTTTTTTTGGATTTCTTTTTTAACTGAGCTTTCTGTAGAGTGCATGCATGTAGGAAGTATATGGCATTTGTATGGGAAGTATTTATAAATGCAAAAGGATTTTTAAAGTGTTCAGCCCACAGTGACCAGAGCTGAAGGCAGTGTGTGAAGGGCTTCCTCACTGGTGTTAATTGAGCAAAGCAAGTAGGAGTATTAATTAAAAGGCCTTTTGTGAGCTCTTGTGAGCTGCCTGGTGCTCGTCTAATGCAGGACCTGCCCCTTGGGGTTCTACCACTGCTTTTTCCTGGCAGCAAAATTGGCTGCTTTTGTAACCAGGAGGTGTTGTTTCTAGAATAAAAGCTAAAATTGGAAATTCTTGGAAGGTAGGAGTGTGTGTACGTGTTTGAAGGCCAGCAGGAGAGAGAAACAAGCAGCTGCTGAGAAATGCCAAGACCTTGATTCAGCAGGGTTCTCCCTCTTCTCTCAAATCTGACACAGTGAAATGCTTAACTGGATTCTGGCCAGGATGTTCCTCCCACAGCAGGTTTGGGATCTTAAAGAATACTGGACACTTAAACAAGTGATTCTCCTTTTCCGTTAAAGGTTTTAAATTGCTATTTATTATTTTTGCAGGTGTTCTGCAAACAATTACAACCCCCTACTTTTGTACTGTTGCTAATCTGGAAATATTGAAACATTCTAGGAATTTTAAAGATTCATATCAACTTTCTTTGGAAAAGGAGGTGCTGTTCCTCATGCCCAGCAGTGATGTTTTTGAGGAATCAGCAGCTGTTTTTGTACCAGAGGCTGCAGGATGTGCCTGGATATCAGAGCTCTTGGTGTGCTGATGGTTGCCATGTCCTTAACCATGACAGTGAAATAGATTTTTGTCCCCAGTACTTATAAGTTGTCTTGCTTTTTCTTCCAGATTAGAAGAAAGTCTTGTGTGCCCAGGAGAGCAGGACTTGGGAAGCAGCTGGTAAGAGCATCTCTTCAGGAGAGGGTCACCTGAACGTGGAATTAGGGGCTCAGGCAGATGCAAATAAAATTTTTCCCTTGAGAAACTTTTTTTCCCCTGTGACTTTCATTTTATAGGAGTTTCACTCCCTTTTGGACTGAGTTGCCAAATGGGAGAGCTGGTTTATGGAAGTTTTTGCTGGTGACCTGGGGAAGGAGTGCTTTATCTTCACCCATATGGAAAGCAAGAGCTGTCTCAGAGCTTTGGCCATATTTTCATGTTCTCCCTGTGTTCTTATTGTGCTGATCCTTTGCTGGTTCCATGTCTTTGATCTCTAAAGCAAACCATGCACAGGAATAAAATAAATGTGGACAATGCAGTGCTTTGAAACCTGGTGCTTAAGGATGCCAGGCAGAATTTGAACCATGGAATAGTTTGGGTTGGAAGCAACTTTTGAAGGTCATCAAATCCAACTCCCCTTCTATGAGCTATGAGATGTCCAATGATGGGAAATCTCCAACTTCATCTGGTTGCTCAGAGCCTCATCCCACCTGACCTTGAATCTTTCCAGACATGGGGCACCTGCCACCTCTGTGGGCAACATTTTTGTGTCTTACCACAATCTTTTACCTCCCCTGAACCCTTACCCTCTTTCAGTTTGAAACCATTACCTTGAAACCACAGGCTCTCAGGTTTTCTGCTTTTGGGATGACCCGAGAGTCTCTTTTTCCCAGCCCGCTGGCTGAAGAAAGAGTTGGAATTCTTTGGCTCTGGTCACAAGGTTGTTTATTATCTGTTATCTAAAATGTTTTCTCTCAGACCCGCAGAGGTCTGATCTGCAGGTCTGTCAAGGGCACGGTGCCCGCCCCTGGGCTGGTGTCTACATTTTATACTACGAGTTACATATACTTTATTTATCATTATTTTCCAATGCCTATTGTCTGTGTTAGACTGTCTACTTCTACTTTAGGCCAATCTAAATGTGCCACCATCACCAAGAAGATGGAGGCTAAGAAGAAGAAGAAGGAAGAAGCACAGGACAATACTCATGTCCCTCCATCTCACCTCCTAGACCCCCTGTAATAAAATCCCCAAAACTCCATTTCTCACACGGTGATTAATTCATTATTGCTCTACTTAAACTTCTGTGGCTTGTGATTCTTCATACAAGGTTGGTAATTTGCTCCATGGGTTAAGATCGAAATCCCAAGTGTCTTTGGCTTCCTGCCAGGAGCACGTGTCACCCAGGGCACCCAGAGGGGTTCTGACAGCAGGCCCTACTAAACAGTCCATCCCCAAATTCCCTGAAATCACTAAGAACTCTGTTGTTCTCTAGGTCTTCAAGTTTAACTTCATGTTCCTCATCTTGGAAACTCCTGCCAGGGTTGTAAAGCCTTGCTGGTCTCCTGGGCAGTGTGAAAAGCAAGCAGGGGAGTGCTGGTCTGTATTACACTGGTGAGATGTTCATGTGTCCCTTGTGATCTCCTCCCAGGGAAATTGCTTCTTGCTCCAGCAGCAGATCCAGCTGTGGCAGATCCATTTGTGGGCAGCACAGCCACAGTTAAGTTCCACTGGCTTTTTATGTGATTATTGTGTCCCTCCCACCTGTTTACTTCCCCTTGGAGGCATAGGGAGATTTATGAGATTTCTCCTTGGTGAATCTGGAGACTGAAACAGATACATCCCCTGCAAGGTTCGTGTTTGGGGAGGGAGCTGTGCTTTGTGTAATTTTCCTGTCCCCTGTGGCAGCACTGGTGCTGAATCAGTGTGATGGGTGTCCCCTTTGATACAGGTGATGTTTCCCTAAATACCAGTGCTCATTCCCCTGGATCTCCTCCCAGAAGATCTGAGCACAGAGCTTTAGTGGTGTTACTGCTGTCCTGAATAGTCCCCAGGCACCACATCTGGCTGGAGAGAGAGAACACAAATTGTCCTCCCTCTGGACTGAAAACCAGAGGATTTGGCTTTCAGTACCAGCTAGTCATGCCTTAAAACAAATTTTGCCAAAGGCATCTTTTCTCAGTTTTACGGCTTTCCCTTCCCATCTCTTACTTTCATGTGCAGTTTCTTCTGTGTGGCAGAAAGGAGCAGGTACATGGGAATATGACCTCTGGGAGCAACCTGGGCCAATGGGTTAGGAAGCTGTGGTCAGCCAGGTGATGGAGCAGATTGTTTCAGCAGTGAGGGGGGAAATAACTGTTGTGGCATCTCTGTGTCTGTGACCAGTCTTGCTCTTGCTGGACCTGGAGTCCCGCGGTGCAGGGCATTGGTGGTGGTGGAGTGAATTGTAAAGAACACCAAGTGTGATGGATGTGAAAGTCCTGTGGTGCTTTGGGAGCTGCACTCATGGTGTCAGCCAAGCTGGGCTCAGGATCTCTCTCCCCAGTTGTCATGGTGGTTCTTGGCTGTACTGACAACATTTTAGCCCCTGTAAATTTGTTGACCAGTCCAGTCCTGTCACTGTCCCTGTGTTGTATTTGTGCTCTTGCACAGTTGTTGATTGCCCTCTCCCCACCCCATTTGTACCAGGGCTCTCCCTGTCTATCTGCTTCATGATGAAAAAAGTGGATGGAAGCCCTTTGGTGAGAGTCACACACTGTAAGTTGGGTGTGGAATGCTCTTGAAAATCTCACTGTTTGTTAGCCACATGTGGTGCTTTGGGAGCAAAGCTATAGAAGGCTCTCATTGCAGCAGAGAGTCCAAATCTCTCCCTGCTCAGATTTGTTCTTTTTCACCTCCTTACACCCTGGAAGTCCAAGCAGTGGAGTAGTTTTTAGCTTTTTCATGCTCTGTGCTGAGTGAGTGAGCGCTGGTGAAGGCACTTTTGCTGGAAGGGCTGCACAGGGCTCAAGGACAAGGTGCTCCCTGGCCCCAGCCCTTCACCCACATGACCAAGTGTTTGCCAGAGGCTGCTGAGGTCTGGGGAGGCCACTCCTTGCTAAGTAGACCAGCAGGTCCCCCCTGGGGACTTTGCTCAACTGGCCTGACCCGTGCTTCAGCCATTCAGGTGATGCAAGTAAGAGGTTGACTGGGGCTAAGCTTGTGCCTGGATTTGTCTCCAGCATCAGCTTCACTGCTCAAACTTTTCGTGCGTCCCTAAATGGTTTTCTGTCTTTGTCTCTGGCTGGTCATTCGTGCTTTCAGTTGTAGGCACAGTAACTGGACAAGTTGTGTTTTTGTCAGTCATAAATTTACATCTGTGTGCACACAACTATCCATAAAATAAGCCTTTAAAACAAATGGGACATGTAACATCCATGTGTTGATATCCTCATTGTGCCCAGGTCCTTGCTAGATCTCATGGCATTTTCTCCTTGTCCCCACACTTCTGATCTCTTCAGATGTCAGTGGTGAACCTCACAAATGCTGCTTTTCATGAACTGTTCCATCATGTGCTGATTTTGTCTTTTGGGGTGTGAAGGACCTAGGTGTTTTGTTTGTCCAAGGGCACATACAAAGGCTCAAAGCTGGTGATGGAACAAGAGGAAATGGCCTGAAGGGGTGCCAGGGGAGGTTTAGATTTGATATTAGGAATAATTTCTTCACCAAAAGAGTTGTCAGGCATTGGAACAGGCTGCCCAAGGAAGTGTTGGAGGGATTTAACAGGTGTGCAGATGTGGCACCTGGGGACATGGCATAGTGGTGGCCTTTCCAGTCAATGCTTGGTAAGTGGTGGAACTTGATGATGTTAAAGGTCTTTTCCAACCTAAACAATTCCATGATTCTTTGTGGACTCCTGGTGGGCTTGGTTTGCCATTGCTCCCCTCACAGCGAGCTGCTCACCACAGAAGTGATCCCTGGTTGTGACACTGCTCTGTGGGATGCCGCCAAGTGTGTGTGGAAAGGAAAAAGAGCCATTGTGCAACACCTCAGGCTCTCCCAGCTGCCAGCATGTGATGTGAGCACTGTGGAGACCCAAAATCCCTTCTCCCTGGGTGGTGGGTTAGTCTGATAACTACCCATGCCTGCCTTCATTGGGATGTCCTGGCATTCAGTGCACCCCCCCCAGAGCAATGGGCAGTGCCATCAGGCTGCTGGCACATTTTGTGTTTTCTCAAACCACTTTCTTGGCCAGCTTTCCAGTGCTGGGGTGGTTTCTGGCCAGAATTCCTCCATGTGGTGGTCCCTGCTCAGTGAGCAGAGCTGGCTTCGCCTCCACAAAGCCTGCGGCTCCCGTCGTGCCGCTTTTCCCCTGCATCTCAATCCTTGCATTCCTGCAAGGGAACAAGATAATCTCAGTGCTGTTTTTGTAGCAAACTCTCCTCAAAGTGACAGCCGTGGGCAAGGCCGTGTGGATGTGGTGTGCTGGGACTGCTGATTCCCTGGGCCGCCGTCCTAATCTCCTCAGCACTGGGAGTTTCTGCTCTGAGCTCCCTCGGTTGTCTTCCTTGAGAAATGCTGCCTCCAAGTAACCAGGGATCTGCACAGATTCCCTGGCCTTCCCTGTAGAAGCAGGAAGGTGTTCTCCCACTTGAGCAGTGTGCTGTGGTTTTGGCAGAGCCGAGCATGCAAACAGAGGGAAGGTTTCCATTGTTGGATGCCAGCGCTGCTGTCGGGCTGTGGGAGGTGTCTGCCGTGCACCGCATGGGAAGAGGGTTTCTTGTGATTTGGGAGTGCTCCTCAGAGGGGGAAAACCTGGGTGATAAGGAAGGATTTCTAATCAGAAGGCTGCAACACCTCTCCTAGGAAGATAGGATGGAAGAGTTGGGGCTGTTCTGCCTGGAGAAGAGAAGGCTCCAGGGAGACCTCAGAGCCCCTTCCAGAGCCTAAAGGGTCTCCAAGAGAGCTGGAGAAGGACTTGGGACAAGGGATGGAGGGACAGGACACAGGGAATGGCTTTAAACTGACAGAATAGAGATCTAGGTTAGAAATTAGGAAGAAGTTCTTCGCTGTGAGGGTGGTGAGGCCCTGGCACAGGTTGCCCAGAGAAGCTGTGGCTGCTCCATCCCTTAGTGTCCAAGGTCAAGCTGGATGGGGCTTGGAGCAACCTGGATAGTGGAAGGTGAACCTGCCCATGGCAGGGGATGGAACTGGGTGATCTTTAAGGTCCCTTCCAACCCAAACCCTTCTATGATGTATATAATTTTATGATTTTTTTTTTCTTTGTGATGTAGGGGAATAGAGGGAAGTGAAATTACAGTTATTTCAGTAGCTAAGGGCAGCTCCTGGATGTTTTTAATATTCAAAAAATGAGATTAATTTCCACTGCATATCAAGGGATTGATGGAAGCTTTCCTGTGCTGTGCAGGTGTTTGGATCAAGCACCAGCACCTGAAAACACATGGATATAGAAATTAATGTTGTTCCCACATCTCACACTATGACAGCAGCTCAAGTGACCTCTTTTCCAGCCTAAAAATGTTCCCTTTTTCTTCTAAACTGTGGTGGGAGAAAGATGAAACTGTCCTTGGCCTCCCTCTATAAAATGGCTGCCAACTTATGGTTGGGATTCTGTGATAGAGGATTTAATTTGATTTATTTATGCATCAAGTTTTTAAAGGATGGGGATTAATTTTTCACTTTTGACCTGGACTTTACAGAAACTCAGGTCCCAAAATCAAGAGCAGGTGCCTCGTTGTCTTAGGGCAGAGACATCTGTGAAGCCACCTTCATTTCTGCAGAGAGCTGCCAGTGAATCTGTCCTGTGTCAGGCCAGACTTTTTGGCTGCAGCCTCCATTTTGCAGGGCACATCAGTATATTTTGAATTATCTGCATCCCTGGACCTTGCAGCTTTCTGTTTGCTCCCCATTGCCAGATTTGGATTTTTTTGGTGTGTTTTAAAAACATCTCCCCCTCTCACAGGCAGGTTCCTGTGCTGGTTTGAGATGACAGCCTAGAGCTGGTGTTGTGCAAGGTACCAGCAAAAGAGGTAAATCCAGATGTCCCTTTATTTTCCTGAGCAGAAAGGAAGAATCTGATTTGAGTTGCTTCTGCCTTTAGAGATCCAAAAGGCTGAATATATTTATATTTCTGCTGAATGAAATGGCAGGCCTCCAGCTTGCTTGCTGCAAAATTAAGCTTATTTTATGGAGCTGTGGTTGGGATCTTTCCTCTTTTTTCTTGTCCTCTCACAGTATGCAAAGATGGAGATACCATGTAAGGGGTGGTGTTAGAGCAGCCACTCTGGGAATCACAGAATCCATGAAATGCTTTGGGTTGGAAGGGACATTACAGATCTTCTTGTTCCAGCAACAAAATGCTCTTCCAAACCTACACGCAGTTCAGCATTGTGATCGGCATCCCTCGGAGATGGATCACAATGTTGAGCTGTGTGTAGGTTTGGAAGAGGATTGTGTTGGCAGCTACAGAGCAGAGGGAAGGCAAACAAGCAGTGATTGCACAGGAACGATCTCCAGAGCCCAAAAAATACTCACCCAGCATCAAACAGTAAGAGGAGGAAACCCTGTGGCACTATCCAAATCTGTTGTATGAATTCCAAGGGAAAGGACATCACTCTCTTCTAAAATGACAGGTTTTCTATAAAATTTGAAATGCTGGTGGAACTTTGAAATTTTTTGTGACTTCCCAGCTCAGCTCTGCTTCCCACTCTCATTTTCCAGATAGATACAACCTATAGCAGGGCAGGAAAGATCATAAAGGCAAGAAGGGTCGGGACAAGGAAGGGGAGAGGCCATGGCACAGTGCCTGTCACTTAGGGACAGCATTTCAGCATTTCAGGATGTTTTGGATCAATGTTTGGGGTTTTAAAGTTGTTTCTGCAGGTTGGTTTATATCATCAATCCCAGTCTCCTCAGCAATGTAATTGCCTGAGATGTTCTGCTCTGGCTCAAGCTGTCCAGGAAAGATCTTGTCCTGGGAACTTTTGAGTTAAGACTGTATTTCAAGTTAGAAAAAAGTGTTCTCAGTCTGTTTTGAGAGAGCAGCTGGGAAGCAGATAAAGAAATCTATCAATTTTGGTTTTTAAACAGAACATAAAAATAAGTAAATGCAGAAATAAATAAAGAAAACCTGCAAGCAGAGAATTGAAAAAGTTCAACTTCAGTGCTGTTCTGTGTGAATATTATTCCAAAGGATCAGAGCACCTTTGCCAAATGAAAAATATTGTCTGTGCCTGCTGGCATTGCTCATTCCCAATAAGGTGCAGTTGTTCAGTAAGTGGTTATAATTTTGGGGGTGAAATATCTAGAAGTGATTAAAAAGCAATTTAAAATATCTGTGCTTTCCCATTAAGCTGTTGCCAGGGGCATTGAACAGTCTGTATCCTCCCCTGCACTTAGAACCAGCCTTTTGTCACACTGGAGGCATTTTTATAATAAAAATACATAAAATTACATCATGTATCGACCAAAGCTCGGTTAACTTAAGCACATGCAGGACCTCTATTAGGAAACAAAAAACAGTGGCTGGGGACATTGATTTTTGTAGGAACTAGTAAATTTGGCATATCACTGTATATTTAAACAGCTCCATACTCTCCCAATGCCAGTGAAGGAAAGATGGTCTTTCCATTCTTATTCTGACCCTTAAATTGGACAAGAAAAACCCTGGGTTTTTTTTCTTTTCCCTCTTCCTTTCCCCATCAATTTCTATGTCCATTTCCTTTCTTTTCTTGTTCTTTTCTTTTCTTTTCATTTCCTTCAGTGTCTACAGGTCTGCTGTTTTTTCCCTTTTCCTTTCTTCCTGCCTTTCCATTTTTCTTTTTTTCCCCTTCCTTCCTTTTCATTGTCCCACTGTATCTACAGTGAAAGCAAGCTAAACAAAGAAGCTCAGTGCTGGAAATCTCTGTAAGACAAAAATCATGGAGCAATTCAAGTTAGAAGGAGATGTTAAAGGTCACCAAGTCCAATGATCAGAGACATCCTCAACCAGATCCCATTGCTCAGAGCCCCGTCCAACCTAACCTGGAATATTTCCAGGGATGGGGTATCCACCACCTTTTCCAGTGTTTACCACCAACACCAAAAAATTTCATCCTAGTATCTAATCTTATTCAACATTCTTTTAGCTCAAAGCCATTCCCCCTTGTCCTGTTGCAACAAGCCCTACTGAAATGTTTTCCACACATTTCTTTTCAGGAAAGTGGGGGATTTTTAGAAGAAAGGGGTTCTTCGAGTGTTCAAGGCCGGTTTGGGTGGAGCTCTGAGCAACTTGTCCTAGTGGAAAGTGTCCCTGCCCATAGCAGGGGGTTAGAACTAAATGGTCTTGAAGGTCTCTTCCAACCCAAACCATTCCATGGTTCTAAATGCTGTTCCTTGGCTGAGGTGAAGTTTTCCCAGACCTACCCTGCAGAGGCTGTTTGCCTTGACTGGAGTGTTTTTTTCTCTCACAAATGACATTTCTGATAAACAGCTCAAATTGTCTTTTAAGAACTATATTTATAATACCTTATGTAGTCTCTGCTGCTGCTATAGGGTAGCCATAATTTAAACTTTACTGTCTAATTTAGCAGATACTTAAATATGGTGAGAGATGAATATGGGTGGGGGGAGGACATTCTACAGGATGATGGGATATTTGCAATATACTCTAAAATTTTGGGCTTATAATTATTTGTTACAGAACAAGGGGAGGAAAAAAGTTGGGTGGTAGAGAAGTTGACTCATGGTATTGAAGTGATAAACAATTTTCTCCTTAAAAAACCCAAAAGAGTGTATTTTGCAATAGCTTTTGAAAGTTAATATTTACAGGACTGGAGGCTGATAGACTTTCTATTATGTCTTAACTGATTTTGATGGGGAAGAGATTTCTGACTCTGTCACTCCCAGTTAGATCAGCTTTGGCAATGCTCTGACAGGGTTTGCAAGAATCTGATGTTATCCAAGGAGAAGTGCACTGGCACAGACATGTGAACCCACCCATAATTTTTCCATGGTTTCTGCAGTAGCATCTCCCTCTAATGAGGGCAAAACAAACAAAATCCCAACTTTTGAAAAGTCATGACCTGGATAAAACTAACCTTGACTTTTCTGTCTTTTATGATTAAGTTCTCCTGTGACTTTTTTTGGTCCTGTTTCTGCCTGCAGATGTTCTGAAGAAATCCTGAGATTTGGTATAAAATACAACTCTGTGTTTTAAAAACTCTATCCCTTTTTACTTAAAGTAATTGTACCTTTGTTTTAATACATTAAATACATATATGTCCTGCAGACTTTCAGATAATATAATAGTTTTACTGGTGGCAATTAATCTCATTTCTGAGGAGAGGTCAGGGCCACTTTGTTTATACATGTGCTTGGTTGTATGAGATTTTCAATCCCACTGCTCAAATGGAAAATTGGGAGGGTTTGTCTTCTATGAAAGAAAAACATGGAGCATGTGAGTCAGAAAAAGAAATTTGCGAGGTTTAGTGAATACCCACTTTTATTTTTTAGTTGGCAAGGGTTTGGTGCTGAAATTGCTGTTAGGGAATTTTTAAAGTTGTTGGCAAAGTCTCAATTTCCTGAGTGTCCTCAGCCAGCACCTTGGATATCCTGTAGTGGGGTTATGATGAAGACAGAGCTATTTCAGGTTATGCTGTTGGGGCTGCATCTCCAGGTCCAGATCTTCATACCTTTCCTTTTGGTTTAGCCCAGCTCATGGGAGATAACTGGGCTCTTAATCACGGAATGGTTTGGATTGGAAGGGGCCTTAGAGATTGATCTCGTTCTGCCTGGTTGTCTGTGGCAAAATGTTATTTTATGACCTCCTTTGCCTTTGGCTCGTGGCATTGGACTTTGCTCAGCCTCTGCCATATGTTGGCTCCATGTCAGGAGGTTTTCATCTCCTCCACCTGAGGAAGAACGGTCTGAGTGAAGTGGTTGGAGGTCCTGAGGGAGATGCTCCAAGCTGGACATGAAGTTGGACACCCAGGAATCTTCTGAGCACCTGCTGGAGCCAGGAAGGACTGCCCAGCCCAAATTCTTTCCTTCAGACACAGCCACAGTGCACAGTGGTGTCTTGTTGGCTCAATTTCCTCCTGCATATCACAATTTGGCTACTTCTACCTTGCAGCTGGACACAACATAAATTTGTACAGAATAGGAAAGAACTCAACTCCTGTGGGAGGTTTGAAGCTGTGGATTTTTCTCTTTCTGAACAAATTCCTGGTTTGCAATCCTCTAACCACAGTCCATCTTCCCTGTGGGCTCAGCAGAGATGTCTGGACCACAGCCTTGTTTTTCTTGGCTCTTCCCTCAAAGTAATTGAGGAAGAAATATGAGTCTCTAGGGTGTCTGGGAAAGAGAAGATGGAAGCTGATACCCTAACTTCCAGGGCTGGTTTTTTAGGACTGGTGTGTGTGTGCAAGAATGCTTCAATACATCTGTAGGCACATGGTGGATTCTTGGAGTGTTCTGTGCAGGGCAAGGAGATAGATTTTGATGATCATTGTGGGTCCCTTCCAACTCAGGATATTCTGTGATTCTCTGGTTCTGCTGCTGTGGCTGTTGCTTGTGTGGTCCAAACTCCTCACTTGGGCATGATGGTGGGGCTGCCCATCCTTAATTTCCATTGTCTCCCATTGGTTTAATGTGGAATTTTCTCTTCCCTTGAATTGGGATATGGGGGTTTGCTGACCTGTTAGATGTGGGAGTGCCTGCAGCAGAATTGTTCCAGGATATCAGGTGATTGTTCACAGAAATTGGGCATTTCTATGGCTATTAACAGGATGGGATTTGGGGTTTTATCCTGCTGGAGCCCTGTTTGAGACCTTTCTGAAGGAGCTGGGCCCTTTAGTCAAGCCAAGGGTACGGCTTTGCTGCTATAGCTGTGCCACACAGCTCTGCTGTGAGTCGTTGATGCAGCACCTTTTGAAATATTCACATTCAATGGCAATACAAGGCATGGCTGAGCTCTGAAATGCCATGGAGAACCAAAGGAGTGGAAATAGAGTGACAGCAGAGCTTAACACTTCTTGGCTTTTGTTTGTGTTGAGCTATCTGGGTTTTGTGCATTGACTGATCTGCTTGCTTGGGCTGCTGACATTCATCTCTCTTGACTGTCAAATTCAGTGTAGTGGAAATGTTAATCTGACCACAGCCACAATGCAAAGAAGCATCTTCAGGTGAAAACACACACTGAAGCCTTCTTGGGAATCTGTTTGGGTCTGAAGAACAAATCTGTACATGATGCCGGTCATGTTTGCTCATGTTGTGTGGTGAAGTTCCATCCCAGCAGCCTGTGGAAACTGCTTGGTGATGTCTCCTCCTGCACAAGATAAATTCAGGGATCCTCCTTTTTCCTGTTTCATGGAACAGGGCTCCCACTGAGATCAAGGGGGTTTTAATGGTGCATATCCTACCGCATCTCCAGTCTGGGCTAAAAAACATCCCAATATTTAAACATACCAAAGGCCATAAACCTCTCTGAGACACCACTCAAAACTTTGGAACATGGAGATGTCCTTTGTTTCCAGGCCATACCTGTGTAGGATGTAAGCCATAATCACAATCAATAGAAGTTTTAAGCCTCTGCATCTTTCTGTCTGATCTCCTCTCTGTGCTGTCACATCTGCCTGTCAGGCTGTCTCCTGCTGAATTGGGGTTCCACGTTGATACAAGATTTCCTGGTCCCCTTTCAAAACACCTCATCTCCTTCTTCCTTTGTCATTTGCATGATATTAAAGCTATTTCTTTTTTTGGTGGCTTTCCTGGGAGCTTGGACTCTCCTTTGCTGTTCTCTCAAGTCCAATTCACTCTGGGCAAGGCAGACATGGAGGCAAAGTTGCTGTTGCTTTCTGAAATTTTTGTCATTTTTATCCAGGACATGTTTGTAAATGGTGGCATTCTGCTGGCTCCATGCTATGGAGAGCACCAGAACTGTCCTGCCTGTGGGATTTTCCATGAAAATTTAGCTGGATAAATGGTGCTGGCATCATTTATCTGTTCAAAGCAGTTTGGGAATCACCGTGTGATCCACAGGGCAGGAATTTGCTGGAGGAGGAAAGTCTCAGTGCAGCGGAGATTCCTGTGCCAGAGGTGAGAGTGGAGTGTCCAGGAAGGACAAAACTCCAACCAGCATCTTGCAGGATGGTTTTTCTCTTGGTGTATCTAGTGGGGATGAAGGGAATGGTTTTGGTTGTTTAAGTGAGGGACCATTCTGGTGAGTTCTGCCACAGGAAGGAGAACAGGGACTTGACCTGCAATATAATCCAGGGTGGAACTTTATTTTTCATCCATGCTTTTGTTTTCACTGCTTTTTGGAAGGAGGACAATGAGTCAATGGATACTGTGTGCTTGGAACACTACGCTAAATTTGGATATCTAATTGTGAAATTAAATTCTTCCAGTCCCAGCACCCATTTGTTCTGCTCTAGTTGGGTGATAGTTTGAGTCCCAGGTGTTGCTCCAGCTCTGGTTCTTCTATCCCAGAGAGGTCACAGCCTATAACACTGTCTCAGTTGCTTTGGATGGAGCCTGAGCACGTTGGAATAAAGCTTTTCCCCCCAGGGAAAGCATGCCAGGCTCATGGTGGCACATTTGATATGTGTGTGGGACACTGAGCATCCAACCACTGCTGCTCTTCTGCAGAAATATTTTGTCAGGATTTCTCCCTCTCCCATATTTGTTGAACAGTGTGCGAAATTCAGCACATTTGACGGAATGATAAGATTTACCTCTGAAATGGAGCTTTTGTATATGAACAAGCCAGTGTGGGGACAGTTGGAAGGAAAGCTCATAATACCACCAAAGTCTTTAAAAACGACGAGCCTGAGCCTGCTGTCCTCTCTTCACCTCAATTTCTCAGGTGTGACAAGCTTGAAAGCCAGAAACCTGTCTCTGACTGCACACTAGGCATGACACAGTGAGTATATTTTTGGAAAATGAAGAACAATTGGTGTGTTACTGAAGGAAAAATACAACTGATGCTGCTTCACTGAAGGAAATCCCACTGCTGCCTCTTTTTTTTCTTTTTTTTTTTTTCCCCTGGAAGCTACAGAATTTACTACACTGTTTATGTGCTGAAAGAAAATGGTGATAAATTAGTCCCTGTAGCCAATCCTACTTGTACCACAGAAATAGCTGTATTTATGGAAGTGGTCAAACATGCAGTAGTGTCCAGAGATGTATGGCAATGTTTACCCCAGACCACAGCATGTGTGATTTATCACAGGAAACAGAGCAGGCCGTAATGTGTGTCCTAATTAGTGTAATGTACCTTGTTATAGCTGTGAAATAAATTCTGCACCAAGGCTTTCGGCCCAAAAACACAGGATCTAATGCAGATTCCATGAAGATAAAAGGAAAAAAAAAAACAACAAAAAAAACACCCCAAAAACTTAATGCTGTAAAGGCCTTTGGGTGAAGTCTGAAGTACATCTGTACATCATCATAGAATCACAGAATGGTTTGGGTTTTGGAAGAGACTGTAAAGATCATCCAGTTCCAACGCCCTGCCATGGACAGGATCACCTTCCACTGGACCAGGCTGCTTCAAGCCCCATCCAACTTGTCCTTGAACATTCCCAGGTTGGATGGGGCTTGGAGCAACATGTAGGTGTCAAGTTTGTGGGCAAAATGTGTGGTAACCTTGTCATTAAATATGTGTTAACATAAAAATGTGTGTTAACCTTGCATTGTCACCCTTTGCCTTCCATGACACAGAGCTTTCCTCTGTCCCATGGGCTCATTCTCCCTCTGTCACTCCAAGCAGGACTGGAAATTGTTTCTTGATTAAGGAATTAATCAGCCCCACATCTTTGCCTGCACCCTCTTGGTGTGGCTCTTTTTAGCACTTGGTAGTTTTAGAGAGAGAGGATGAGTGCTGATGGTGTTTTGAAGCTCTGTGAGTGTCTTCCAGTTCCTTATCTCTCTTGCAGATGGTATTTAAGTGTGCTGCAAAACATAATTCTCATGTGGGAGTGGATCTCCACATGGACTTGTAGGATTTCTTCTGGTGTATTGCTGAATGATGCAATCAAAATTTGCTTTTTTTTTCCCTTTTTTTTTTTTTTTCTCATGGAGTTCCTGGAGGACTGTCAAATACTGATGTTACCAATTCATGGAGAAGGAAACTGGCTCCCCAAGGCTCCCCAGGGCTTTTGCTGTGAAGTGCTGTCAAGAAGGACTAAGCTGAGACCTTTGAGCTTTGCTTCCCAGCTGAGATGCCCTCCAAGGGCTTGGAAAATTGGAGTTTCTTAGTTGATGTAGGATGAAATTTCCCTCATTACTTGCTATCTCTCTATTTAGTGTAAAGGCTTTTTTTCTTACTTTTATTTTTGTAAATAACTTTCATCATTCAGATCTTTATTAGGACAGATTTTTATTTTTGGGGCTGGTGCTGTGGTGGTTTTTTTTTTGTTTGTTTTTGTTTGTTTTTTTTTTCTGTTCTCTTTCTGTTCTTCCTTTATCTGTTTTTAGTCCATAGATCATGAGTATTTGGTTGGGGGTGGAAGAGTCAAACCAACACAAATTTATTTGCTCTGTCAAACTTCCTCTTTGTAATATTCTTCTCTGTGTAAAAGATGACACAAAATCAATCTCCTGGTTGGCGTCCTCATTCCTCTTCTGGCAGCTTTTACTCAGTGATCATTATTTTTTGTTTGGCTGCATTTTATTCTTTAATGTGCTTTCAGATACATCATCAGGTAGCAATTGTTGAGATCCTCCTTCCCTTTGAAGGTCTGAGTGCAGACATGAATTCGTGTGGCCTTTTCCTAAACTTCTGTGATCATGTCATGCTGTTTTGTTTTACAAGGGATACCAGGGGAAGGAATTGAGTGCCAGTCAAGAATGAAGAATGAGGGTATTATATTGTGGATTGGGTTGTGGCTTCTGTGATCTTTTTCAAACAACGCATTTGTGGAAGTTTCTTCCGAAAATTTTTTCTTTTGTGCTCTGATTCTCTCAAATTTTCTCCCCCATCATGCTCCCCTTCACTTTTTCAGGTTCTCCATCATTTTTGTGGGTGATTGTGAAAGCAGCTGCCTGGTTTTAAGTGAAGTGAACCAAAATATGGATTTTTAAAACTACCGTTGCAGTGGTGAAATTATTTTTCTTCCTGAATACTTTAGTTCAGTACAAGTTCTTTCATGCGACATATTTTTTTTGTTTCAATAGACTTTTTTTAGAACCTTTTTATATGTAGAATTCGGGATTCAGAGGAGAAAAAAAAAAGAAAATAAAACCATATGGACATAGTTGAACTTCTAATCTGAATTGAATGAACTTTTAATATTTTTTGTAGTCAAAACTTTGCAGGGCTTTCTCTTTCCTCCCACCCACACAGTAAAGATGATTTATGAGCTCCATGATCTGAGGAACTGCTCTGTAAAGACTGGGGAAAGTTATTTTTGTTGGGAGAGTGTTGAGGAGTCATCTGGTGGCCAAGAGGACTCAGAGCCAGCATGAGCCCCAACAGTGAGAGGACAGAGGCTGGTGATTTAACCTCCATCTGATTTACTGGAAGATCATTCTTTGCCCAAAACTCCACACCGGTGAAATTTTAAATCCAAAATTAGTGAAGGATGTAAATATAAATCTGAAGATGAGTCTCTTTGACTCTGAGTTTGTCTTATCTTAGGGGAGAATGCCAGGGAGTTCCTTCCTACCCCATGGATCTGCACAGATTTACCCTGTGTTCAGTAGGAAATTGCAGGTCTTCAGAACACCTCTGATGGCAACCGTGAAATTACCCTTGCAGTTCTGCCATTAAGCTGCTGAAGAGATTTATTTCTTGAACAGCTGTTCTCAGATGGGAATTTTCATTTCTCTAAGTAGGATTGGAAGCTGGGAAGAAAATTTGGCTCTTGGGTTGATGAGGCAGCAGTCAGAAAATTATGAACAAAAAAGGAGATGTTTTCTTCCAAGAGTTTTGCAGTCACATTACATTTACTGCTGTCTTCAGTTGTGTCCCATTGATCTTTCTGGTGAAAGCTGGTTGCATTTGAATTTAAGCGTCTAAACAGTTTCTTATGATGGTTTGTTGGGTTTTTGTTTTGTCTTCCCCTAACACAAAAGGGTGACAGCAGTTTTCTCTAAAAAGACAAGCTAAAATCTTGTAAGTTACCATTTTTTCAAGATGTCTCAGCTCCTGAGGAGACAAACTGCTCTCCTAAAGGTGTTACAACTCACTTCTGAAACCTCAAGATTTTGTTAAGATGCCTCCCTTCTCCAGCAGTGATTAATTGCTGCTCCTGTAACCCAGTGAATGGAGTGGCTGCTATAAATCCAGACACGTGGAGACCTTTGCTCATCTTTAATCATCTGCTGTCCAGTGCCACAGTGGAATAAATTATTATTGTTGTTATAAAAGCTACAATTTATCTTCGATCAGGCCTCATGGCTAAATTTTTTATTTCTACTTTGTCTTCCTTGAGGCTTAGTAGATTTTTTTTTAAAATGTCTACCAATAGAAATTAAATTAAGAGCATTTTAATGTCTATCAATATAAATTAAATTAAGAGTATTTGCACAGGTACTGTAGCCACACAGTCACTGCTCATCACAATCTGATTGCAGTGATTTCTCTCCAAACTGACCCAGAATAACTCTGAATGTGTTTCCTTCTGCTCTTGAATATTGATTCCCAGGCACACAGTCCTCCTTTCCCTTCCTCATATCACTTCACTTGATGCATTGGCAAGAGCTGGGTAGAACAAACAGGTATTTTGTCCTCATGAGATATTTGGCAGGTCTTTATTGGCTTTCTCAGCGCCGTTCTCCTGATGTGAGCCGAGGATCAGAAGCTGGGTTTATTTTAGGCGACTTATAAGACAAAATATAAGCTGCTTCAGCTCCTTTTCTTCCTCTGTGTAGGCACAGGCTACACTGTGGGAGCCACTGGAATTATATCTCTGAACAATACAGCCTTTCATCTTTCTCAGACTGCAGTATATATATATAATCCGACTGGTTGGTTTATTACATTTTTATTGCTGTCAAATTTTTCCGAAGATTAGACTAGGAGGAAAAATACCTTCAGAGTGAGATCTATGGAGGTGTGAAATGGCCTCTGAAGAGGGGCACTGGGAGCACTACAGCTTGAATTATTGCAAGGCAGGCAGTCCAGAGGATGGGAAAAGCCCCCCTGGAGGTGATGATGCCTGGGTGACCTGGCTGGGATGGATTAGCCCATGCTGGGGGTCACCTTCCGACAGGCTGGGTGGATCCTGCTGGGAGCAGATTTGGCTGTTCCCGATGAGTCTGTGGGATTTAAAACATCTCTGAGATGCATTTCCAATTAATCAGCCAAAGTTTCTGTGTGTTACTGCACTGCAGACTGTGTTTCTTCGTACTGATGGCTTCTGAATGGTTAATTCCAGATATTCTCTCACTTGTTTAAAAGCTGTAATTGCCCTCCCCTTTACTGGGGCTTTTCAGCACCTAAAGACAATTTATAAAAAGGGGAAGACAGGTTTTCTGTGGGGTGCATATTGTTAGGAGAAGGGGTAATGGATTTAAATTAAAGCAAGGTAGACTTAGACGAGAGATTAAGAATAAATCTTTTATGCTGAGGCTGGTGAGGCCCTGGCACAGGCTGCCCAGAGAAGCTGTGGCCTCCCTATCCCTGGGAACTCTCAAGGTGATACTGGACAGGGCTCTGAGCAAACTGGTCTGGCTGAGGACGGCCCTGCTCAGTGCAGGGGACTGAAACTAGGTGACCTTTAAAGGATCTTTCCAGCCCAACCTGTTCTATGATTCTGTGATTTCATTTTTAGGTCTGAATAGGACCTCTGAGGAAATACAAAGGGTTGAGCAGGTGGTGGTCTTAAGGCTGAAATGAAAATGCTGATTGGTGCAAATAGAGCTCTTGAAATCAAGAGCTGATGGCTATTTTTCACATTTTGAAAGCTTTCTTGATGGACCTGCTATCTTTATCTCCATTTTTTCCTAAATTTTTTTTTTCTTTTTTGGTAATCTGTGCAGACACACTCCCATTCTGCTTACCAAAGCCCCCACCCTGCAAAGATTGACTTTCTTTTCCAATTTGGAGGAAAGAATGTCTTTTCATAGGCAGTGGGAATGTGGGGAGGAACTGCCGCAGCAGAAGATTTAAAAACTTGTCTCTATAAATGGTAAGGGCAAATTCAGCATTTTGAAAAGAAATAATAATTTTAATGTACATCTTGGTGGAGGCTTGAGCTTTATTTACGTGGCTGTACGAATGCAAGCAAGAAACCAAGTTATTTTAAAAAACTCAACAGCCCAAATTTGCTTTTTCCCCTAGAAAAGCTAGATATATTGTGCAGTGTGCAAGACCTCTTCTTACCTCCACCAGGGAAATTTCTGTTCTTTACATTCCTCCATTTTACCACAGAGGGCTTCCTTTGAATCACCCAAGACCTGATTAATTCCTTATCCCATATAGATGTGAATCCTGGCTGGATCAGCTCATCCTTCTATTTTAAGCTAATAATTTGAGCTCCATGCAGGTTATCTCGTGGGGCTCTTCCAGAGAAGAACCTTGCCACGTAAAGAAGTTCCTTTTGCTTTTTGTGATTATTAAAATATCTGAGGCACCATTTGCAAGAGCAATGTCCTGAATGCATTTTAGAAACCTATTTTCCAAAAAAAAAAAAAAAAAAAAAAAAAAAAAAAAAAAAAAAAAAAAAATTAAATCTCTCTGTATTATTTGATCCGTTATCTGTTACCTTCACTGTAGAAAGTGTCTTGCTGCATTTCAGTGATAACCTTGTTGCTGTGTATCTGAGGCAGTGTTTAGGTTTCTGTAGTGCCTTTCATTGTGGCATCTCCAGCAGCTTTGCAAGTGTGCTGGAAAGTAGGTCAGTGTTATTCTCGTTTATAAAATAGAGGCTGAGTCTTTAGGTTTCTCTGTAACCAATTTTTTTGTTGCTCGCAAGTGGTTCTGGCTGTGGAGAAATTGCTGACTTTTCCTCTTCACTTTGCAGTTCTGAACCTCCCCCTCCTTTCCCTGTGCGGCTACAAAACCACTTCTGGGGTGTTGAGAGAGATTTGCCAGCATTGCTCATCCCAAACTTCCATGTTGAGCTTTTCTTCTGCCCATAGAATGGTTTGGTTTGGAAAACGCCTTAAAGCTCATCTCATTCCAATCTCTTGACATGGGCAGGGACACCTTCCACTATCCCAGGTTGCTCCAATCCTCATCCAACCTGGCCTTGAGCAAATCCAGGCACAGAACAGCCAAAAATTCTCTGGTCAACCCTTCCAGTGCCTCACCACTCTCATTTTTGTCCTTTCCAAAATCCCTTCATCTGTGTCTCCAGGAAAGCTCAGAACTGCACACAGTGGGAAGATGAATGTGAAAATTTATCTCCAATGCAGTAATTCAACTTGACCTTTTCTTGTGTTTTAGTTTAGCATTTTACAATTATTTTTATTTTACAATACCATTATTATTAGTTTAGCATTTTACAATTATTTTTTTGAGTTCTTATGGTTTCCCAGGAGAGGCTTATCCTAGAGTGGGAGGCAAAAAACCATCAGTCTCTGTTATGCTCTTATTGAATTCATTGCCTTTAACAAAGTGTTCCAAAAATAATTTTGGAGGGTTTACCTAGAAGCTTTCTGTTTCCCTCACATTCACACCTTGAAGTGCTCTTGTCACAGAACCATGGAATTGTTTGAGTTGGAAGAGACTTCAAGGTCTTGTCATTCCAACCTCCCTGCCATGGTCAGGGACACCTCCCATCAGACCTGGTCATCCTTTGAGCTGTCTGCTGCTAAAATCAGGTGTTCCCCTATGTCTCTGTACATGAAGTAACCCAGTAATTGCCTTTCCTTGGAGATCACAAGTGAAATATTGGAAAATAACAATCTTGTGGCAGATACGATCCCAGAAGGATCAATGTTCTTGAATTTCTCTTGGATCTGTGCAGCTTCTGTGATCCCCTGAATGTTTTTTAATCCTAATGGATGTGTGTAAGGAGGATGTGTGTATTGAAAAATGAGGTCTGTGGTCTCTGGGACGAGCAACTGGAAAACAGCATTTTTGGTGTATTTGGCATTTGGTTAAGCAAATTACATGGTGTTTTGAGCAGTAGCTTTGAGTGGTCCTTGACTAGGCAGACAGAAATGCTTCCAAGCAATTTGTAGCAGCTTAGGTGGATTTTTGTAGCAGATTTGGGTCATTCTATCCCTTTTTAAGCTCCTTTTATGACATTTTGTAGACATTTGATGGCTTTCTATAAGAGCCATCCACAATATCATCTGCTTCTGTGGCTCTACTCTCATTCTGTTCTTTTTCCACCCACTAAATGCTACAAACCACCCAGTTACCCTGGAAAAGGAATGCCAAGAGCATTTCTAAGGGTCCCATGGTTTTGTGGTAACAGAGATTTTGTTAGATGGGGTTCAGGTGAATTTAGAATATGGATCGTGCAATCAGCCCACCCATCTCACACTGTCTGTGAAGTGTCTGACTCCAAATCTGGCAGCCAGAGAGGATTTATCCCTTTGGATACCAGCACTCTTCTCTGATTGAACTTGGGATGTGATCTAGAGGAGCTATGTGGAATCCCTTTGAGTCCATGATGCCTTTAAAATGTCATGTTTGGCAAAAAAACCTCAGGGTTGTCATGTCCTCAGTAAAAGACAAAGTCCTCCACAGGGTGAAGGATGGAAAATGCTGAGCAGAAGGAATTGGGAATGAAGGGGAAAGCATCAAGTGCTCTCAGTAAATTTTGGTGTAGGCCCCTGGTGCCTGTAAATAACTCTGTGCCAAGGCTGGGAAGTTGGGCTCCGAGTGCCTTCCTGAGAAGCAATCTGCTTTATTTTCCAGCCAAAAGATATCAACATCTAATCCATTTTTGGTCCATTTGTGCTGCTTCTAGAAGCAGTGATGATGTGTTGATTCCCACAGCTTGTATTTACTGTGGATTCCAAAGGTGTGACATCTACTGATGCATCAAAATGTCCCTGTTAAGCATTAAAATGTGCTTTGTTTGAATGTGTGCATGAAAGTTGGTCTTCTCCCCTTTTCCCTCCATATCAAAAAGCTTCAGAGTTACAGAGTTGTAAACAGCTACAACTCTGTTCATAAATTAAATGGCAAATAACTAAATCTAGAGAAGTTTGCTTTTCTCTGCCAGAGAGTTATACTTTTGGAGTGCGACTTGCCAGCAGTGTAAAATAAGAAATTTCCAGTTATTCCTAACTTGTTTTGAAAATTAATGCATGAAAATAAAAAATAGAAGCATCAGATTCCTTTGAGGTGGGTACTACCCACAGTCCTCTCCTTCCATGGTGTGGAGTTACAGTTTTGGATGGGAAAATTTGTCCAGAGTGGTAGATCTCAGCAACAAGGCTAGAAGGGATGTTTAATGAATGTAATATTATATGTGTGAAGGTCAGCAGTGCTGCACTGAAAAGAATTCAGATCATGCTGTTTCGAAGGGCTGAAAGAGATGTTGCAAACTACAAGTTAGGATTTATTCCTCTGAAAATAATTATCATCCTTGCAGGCAAGAGAAGGTGCCTGCAGAGAGCTTTGTCCATGGCAAATGTGCTGTTTAAAAGACTCTGCACTCATCTCAAATAACATCATTCCATGCCAAAAAGCTACAGCTCTTAGGTAGTTCAAAAGTTGATTTTATTTTTACCTCTTTCTTTAATTAATTAGCAGAATAAAAATGTCACTGCTATATATGGGCTGTAGAAAGTTGATGTTACTTTTTGACAGGGTGCTCTTGTAGGAGAACACAGCTAAGGAACACAGCTCTGGATGCTGAGTTGCCTGTTGGAAATAGCACAATTCAGCCTTTGATCATTATTTTCCACCATATTACATAATTTCTCCCCAAAATTCAATTTCTCTGTCCTTTGTGTGCTACAGATTGTCACTGGATTTAAATAGCATCCACTTTGTGCTTGGGGAAAGGGGGAGGTTGAGAGAGTCCCTTTGAGTTGTTTCTTTTTTTTTTTTTAGAGGAGGGATGTCTGTCGGGAGGGAGGTGGGTTTGGTGGCTGACTGTGATATATTTTAATTATAATATATTTATTTTTAAATCTGTAATACAAAAGGCTTGTTCCTCCAGTTAAACACGCAGGGTTCTGGCAGTTTTGGTGTGACAGAATGCAAATAAACCTCGAGGGCAGGTAGTGAGGCTTTACTGCAAACAGATGCTGCTCTCAGCTCCCCAGAATGTTCTCATTCTGAAAAAAAAATCATGGAATCACAGAATGGTTTGGGTTGGATGAGATCTTGAACACCATCCAGTTCCAGCCCCCTGCCATGGGCAGGGACACATTCCAGTGGGCCAGGCTGTTCAAAGCCCCATCCAACCTGGCCTTGGACACTTCGAGGGATGGGGCAAACACAGCTTCTCTGGGAATCCTGTGCCAGGGTCTCACCATCCTTTCAAAAAGAAATACACAATTTCTTTCTAATATCCAATCTCTATCTGTCAGTCTGAAGCCATTCCGTCTTGTCCTGTCTCTCCATCCTTTGTCCAAAGTCCCTCTCCAGCTCTCTTGGAGCTGCTTTAGGCACTGAAAGAGTCTCTAGGATCTCTCCAGAGCCTTCCCTTCTCCAGGCTGAACAGCCCCAGATCTCCCAGCTTGGCTCCAGAGCAGGAGGGCTCAAGCCCTTGGAGCATCTCCGTGGCTTCCTGTGGACTGAAATTTCACTTGTAATGAAAATGTGATCCTGGGTCTGTGGGTGTTCTTGTGCTTGTGGAGAAGATTTTATTTCCCACTTGGAAATGAGATGGTTTCTGCTGAGGAAATCAAATTGATAATGGATGGACTTTGGGAGATGCAGCTCTTGAGCCCTTCACCTGCTATTCCACCACCCCTTTTGTGTGTTTTTTTTTTTTATTTTTTATTTTTTAATATCTACAAGTAGATAAATATAAAAAATAGGAAATAAGTAAAACAGCTTACTGGAACATAGCCAGCTGTTTGCCACAGCAGAAAGGATTGAAGTGCATCTACCTTCTGGCCCCTCTATGGTCTGGAAAATGATTTCTTTTATTCCAAAGCAGATATCCTAAATAAGGTGGTTGACTCCATCAAAGGTTGCAACCAGTGGAATCAAGGAAGGAAACCATGATTTAAACTAGCTGATACTATTCCCCTTCTGCTCTGGTAGCTGTAGACTGAGGTATTTATATTTTTTTGTGCTGGGTGGTGCGCATGAGGAGTTATTCTGTGAAATAGTTCCTTGGTAGAAGGAGAAAAATTTCTACAAAAGGAATGTGCTAATGCTGTTTCCATGTGGGATGTTTTTATTGTTACGACACCCCCACCAGCACACACACATGTGCAGAGCCCCAGTGAACAACCAAAACAAATGGTTTTCAGCTTAAAAGTCAATGTGGCATTTACTGACTCTTTAGAAAATAGGGAATCTGATGTTCTGGTTTTGGGTGTTCCTATTGCATCAGTATCCTTTTTACCCCAGAGATAAAGTCCAAGTAGGATTCAGCTTGAGGAAGAAAAATAGAAAGCGAGTTTCCAGTTTGTGTTTTTTAGGTGGTGTAACTGCTGCCTTGGTGGGAAAATTAGCTCCAGGGCATCCATTGCAAGTCAGAATATTTCTGATCCCAGGGAATGTCCCATTCTTTTTGATGCCCATCAGTAAACGTCCCTCTTGAAATACTTCACAAATCCTTCTGCATCAGTGTAGATCTTCCCCCTCTGGGTCCCTGTTGATGAAGGAGTATCTTCTTGGGTGGTTTTGGGTATGTTTTTTGCCTCACTCATCTGCCCTCCAGGCTGCAGCTGATCTGGAAAGTGCAAACTGCTCTTTGGCTTCCAGAGTCCCTCAGGAGTTTCCTGTTTACAGCCAGATCCTTGTCCGTGACCAGCTGGAGGAGGTTCACTGTCAGCCCCATCCATGGGAACCCACTCAGCTCCCAGCCATCACCTCTCCATAACACTTCTGGCCCAAAAAGACAAGAAATAGGATTGAGGCCAAGCGTGTGGCCTCTGATTGCCCTGACTTTCCAGCTGGGTGGTGCTTGGGGACATCAGCTTTTCTCTCAGGGAGCTTCCAGCTTGGTTTCTGCTGCCTGTGAGCAGTTTGGTAACCATCAGCTGTGATGGCACCACTGCTGTTCTCACCTGGTGGAGCTGTTGAATGGCCCATGGGGTAAATCATGTCTGGGGAGAAGTGCCTTGAGATGGAATTGTGGAATCGTGGAATCATTAAGTTTGGAAATTATCTTTAAGATTGTCAAAGTCCAGCCTTTGAACAAACACCACCACACCCCCTAAACCATATGGTAGAGTGGCACATCTGCTCATTTTTTGAACACTTCCAGGTATGATGACTCCACTGCTTCTCTGATCCAATGCTTCACCACTCTTTCAGTGAAGAAATTTTCCTTTTATCCAATCTGAACTTCCTCTGGCACAGCTTAAGACCAGTGCCCTTTGTCCTGTCACCGGAAGCCTGGGAAAAGAGGATGACCCCCAGTTCACCACAGCCTCCTTTCAGGAAGTTGTAGAGAGCAATAAAGTCTCCCCTGAGCCTGCTTTCCAATTTAGACAGCAGCAAGATGATGGTGACTGCTGAAGAACAACATCATGAGCTCACAGGACTTCATTGTTCAAATCAAAGTAGGGAGAAGTAGTGTGGCTGTGATTGGCTGGGTGTACTTTATTAATTTATGGTTTGTTTGTTGTTTTCCTGGGTGTGAATTGGCAGGATTTTTCTTTGAGCCCTTTTTGAACTTGGTTATCCTCAATTGCTTCCTCTAAAAATTTCTCCGAGCTCATATCACGATCCATTATTTGTGAGCGCTTCACTGCCGGTAGCAGATATCTGAAAATGGAAACATTTTGCCTGGAAATGAGAGTGATGCTGCACACTCGTGTTGCCTGGCTGGACAGACAGGAATTGCAGTTCTAGGTTGCTCTTGACCTTGTGGTAGGATGTGCTTTGCTGTTTACTGAACCTGGCTGATGCTATGCATGATCCCGCTACTAAATTAATTTGGGAGAGTGTTGCAGGAGGCAGAGTGGCAGGAAGGTTTCCAGAGCAAGGCAGCAGCCCTTGGGGATATTTGCTCAGAAATTTTGTCCTTGCCTTGCTTTTGTTGTTGACTTGTTTGGTGTGTGTGTTTTTATTTCACTCAGAGTTCATTGAAGGCTTTGCTGGAAGAGCCCCTTCAGCCGTAACCTTTAAAGCTGCCATGTGAAGTACAGTGGCAGTCAGAAAAGCCTCTCTCTGGAAGTGACATGGTGGCACACAGTCAAGGATTTCATCCTTTTCCCTTCTTTTTCTGTGCAATGAAAATCTGAATTCGATTTGTAATTTCCCCACTCCTTTCTACAATGTCAGTGCTCCACATCCTGAGATCTTGGTGGTTCTTCCCATGAAGTTCCAGGCAAAGCACCTGGAACTTCCCATCTCCTTTGTGGCATTCACTTTTTTCCTGCCTTTTTTTTTTTTTTAAAGGGAAAAGTTAATTTCTCTGACTCAGAGGAAGGGCAAGTGCAGTTGGTAAATATATTTTACACAGCCTTGATTTTGGTCACAACCAGCCCTAAGTCCTGCAAAACTCACCTTGGCAGAACAACCCCCACCAGCACCACCTTGATGTGTTTATCAGTTCTTCTTTGATTAAAGCCTGGTTCTGCTTCACCTGCACCTCTTTTGGCCAGGGGGAGCAGGACATCTTTCCATTGTCCAGCAGATGGATGCTCAGGACAGGCAGCTCCTGCTCCTGGTGCTGGAGGTGTTGGAGGCTGGAGCTGAGCTGGTGAAGCCCTCAGGAGCAGCAGGAATTATTCACGACAGGATCTCTCTGTCCTTGTCCCCTGCAGCTCTGTAATAGATTGGTTTAGGTGTTATAATTGCATTACACTTCTCTCCCCCTTCCATTTCCCTCTCTGCTCCTTCCACCCTTCTTCAGGGTTTAATTTATGCGAAGGAAACTTGGAATAAAAAAAAAAAAGAAAAATAAAAGAAAAAGAAGTAGTGATAGAAACAGGAAGGAAATCCCGTTGCTCTTTGCATCGTTCCCACCCATATTTTGAGAAAGGATGTAAAATCTTGCAGTTAACCTTGCATTTTTTAGCTGCAGAGCAGAGCCCTCTAAATGCAACCAGTGAATGGGGTAGGAAGAGAGCTGGGATATTCCCTTGCTCTGTGGGATAACCATTAAACCAAACAAGTTCAATTGGAAGTCACCAAATTATGTATTTATGCTTGCAGACATTTTATTTGTTATATATAGGGTATCAGAGAGTGGTTTGGGTTGGAAGGGAGCTTAAAAACCATTTAATTCCAACCACCTGCCATGGGCAGAAGTGCCATGCACTAAATCAGGTTGCTCAGAGCCTCATCCAATCTATTCTTCAACATTTAAAGGGATGAGGCATCCACAGCCTCTCTGGGCAGTAACACGGCTTGCATTGTTTCTTCTGTCTCATCAGCAAGGTTTTAATTAATATGGAAGAGGTCCTAAATGAGAATTTTATATATTTTTTTCTTTCCCACTCCCCATTTGTCAAACTAAAACTGGTGAAAGCTTCAGGCCATGAAAAACACTCAGAAGACTGGGATAGCAGCTGGGCCAGGGATGGGAGTTACCTCTTTAATTACTTCTTTTCCATCTCCAATCTTTTGCATGTTGGTCCAGCACCTTTAAAAAAAATTCTGCTGCAGTGTGTTTATTATTTAACTCAGAATAACCTTTAATAATCCCTATCATTTTATATTTATGTGCTACATTTTATTTGGCAGCATCCTGTAGCTCACATATCACATACAGAAACAGTGATTTTGTCACGGAAAGAAACAACACACCAAAAATTGGATTTTATTTTTAATTGAGGTGTCTAACCTTAATTACAGCCGGCTGTTGCTCCAGCAAAGTTTTTGCTTGAGGAAGAAATCCATCGACAGCATTTTCACCTCATTGAAAGACATAAAAATGAAACCCTGGATATTTTGTTCTTGTTTGCTAATGCAGAGAAATAACAACTTGGAATATGAATAATGTAAAAGGCATGCAGTAGTTTGTGGGAGAAGTGAGTCAGTTCTGCTTGCTGAAGCAGGCTGCAAGTTCACCCAGAAAGAAGCACCTCTTGCTATGAATGAATGAAGGAAAAAGTGTTTGGAGGTTATTTTTAATAAGAGACGTGACATTTTTGAGCTCCTGGATGGCCATGTGGGAATCCAAGGCGTGTGCACACAAACAGAGACTGTGAAATTGAGCTGTTCAGTAGTAAAAAGTAGTAGTAGAGGTGGTCTGAAGTTCTGGAGAGGTTCTTATGAAATTAAATTGGGAGATTTTGCTTTTTCTGATTATACTGCTACTGCATCTTCCCACCAAATACAGTGGGTTGGTTGGATTTTTTTTTTCCTGGGTAACTAGGGTACAATACATAAAAAAGCTGATAGTTTTATAATTCATGAATTTATTGAGCATGACTAAAACTTGTGATTTTTTCAGGGACAGAGAGGAAAGAGGGATGGTGCAGTGACAACCTGGGGAGACTGGAAAGCTGTCCTTTTCCTTTTCCTTTTCCTTTTCCTTTTCCTTTTCCTTTTCCTTTTCCTTTTCCTTTTCCTTTTCCTTTTCCTTTCCCTTTCCCTTTCCCTTTCCCTTTCCCTTTCCCTTTCCCTTTCCCTTTCCCTTTCCCTTTTCCTTTTCCTTTTCCTTTTCCTTTTCCTTTTCCTTTTCCTTTTCCTTTTCCTTTTCCTTTTCCTTCCCCTGTTCTGGAGTGCTTGATATAAATGAGAGCCTTTCTACAGATTTAAACCATTCCATTTAGCTGAACATTTAACTTCCACAGAGGTGTCTTGGGGTTTTTTAGAGCACTAAAGGATGGTAAAACTACTAATTTTTTTGTAATTTTTATGCATGTGCTTAATTATTTGAACTTCTCCAATTAAATTAGTTTTGATTGAAATTTTGTTGTACACATGGTGTTGTTTGGTGGCCTCTTCATGATCAGAGTTATCATTAAATCCCTTTTTCCTTCCTCTGCTCTGTGACCTGGTTGGTGGCTCTGGGGTAGACAAACAGTGTCTGTAGGGCCAACTAGGAAGAGTAGATAAATATCGTCAGGGGGATTTCATCCTGCTTTTATTTTCTCTTCCCCTTTCTCTTTCTTTCTTCTTTTCCTACATGGGAAGCCAGATGTAGATGGAGAAGGCTGTGACTTAGGGTCTGGTGGTTTAAGTGACATAAGATGGAGCCATGTGTCCCTCAAGCAAAAAGTACAAGAGGAAACAGCCTCAAGTTCTGCCAGGAAACATTTCTATTGGATATTAGGGAAACAATCTTCATAAAAAGGATTGGAAGAGGCTGCCCAGGGAAGTGGTGGAGCCGCCATCCCTGGAGGAATTTTGAAGACAGTGGATGTGGCACATGGGGTTTAGGGTTTAGGGTGGCCCTGACAGTGCTGGGTTAATGGTTGGCTTGAAGATCCTAAAGGTCTTTTCCAGCCTCAATGATTCCATGATCTGTCTGTCATGCTGTCGTGGTGTATGGAGGCTCAGTGTGGGGGAGAGGAGGAATTGGGGATTCCTGTTTTGACAAGGAATTTGGGAGGACCGGGGTTAATGGTGAAACGCCTGATGGGGATGTTAAAACCACTGCACTCATTTACTCAGCACAGGGTGAGCTGAAAAAAGGTGAGTGGAAGGTACCAGAGAAATCAGAATTTGCAGTGGAGTCTGAGCTGAAAATTGCAAGGTTTTGGTTGCTATTAGTTGGGGTTTTCAACCTTCCCCTAATGCTCTTTCCCATGTGAAGATTGCTGAGGACAGGGAAATCAAAACAGCTCATGAAGATTTTTTGTGGCCTGCAAGAAAAACCAAACAAACCAACCAAAACACCAAAAAAACCCTTCCCCAACCAATCAGCAAAAAAACAACCCAACCCAAAAAATAATCTTCTTACAGCCAATAATAATTTTCAGTGGTTTCTGCAGACTGTAGGCTACCACATTTAATAGGGAAAATGTGTTACAACCCACACATGTAATCATGTGCTTCCTCATGCTAGAGACATAATCAAAGCATAAAATTACACAGAAGTATGAATTCTGAAAAATAAAAAACAGGTGATGGTGGCATCTTGGAACAGGGAGACAATAAATTGCCAAGAGGGAAAAGGTATGTGTGTATCTCCAGCAAATGGAAATGAGAACCAGTGGGACAAATTGCAGGAGGAATTAATGAATTCAGTAATTCTTGGTATTCTTGCATGGACACAGACATTTCTTTAGGAAAGGCCTTGTGGTTACAGCAAATGAGTTAAAAGTCTATAAATGGGAATTTGACAAATTTTTGATGTTCTAGAAGAGAAGAAACTTAATTCTTTGTTTTAAATTTATGAAATTCAGGAGTTAAAATGCCTGGACTTACTTCTCTGGATCAAAGGACATTGTCCTGCAGGTAGCTAAAATGGCACTGAAATAACTTATTAAATGTCCATGTCTTAAGAATCCAAAGTGGTGATTTTGTGGGCATTTGTATCATGGCCCATATAATCACTTGCAGGTAAATATAACAGAGATGAATAATAACATTTTTCTTATTAGCTTCCTATTAAGGTGGGTAAATCTGAACTTGAGCAATTTGCAGCACAGCAGATCTGAGCAGTCATCATTTCCACATTAATAGCTGAAACCAAAGCTGGGGTGAATGCAGATTGGTGGAATTAATTTCATTGCTTATCATATCTCTGCTGGTTTCTGCTGTTACAGTCTTTCATTGTTTTGTTTATTTTTGGTGTCCAATTCTTTGTGGCTCCATTTTGCCATTTTTTTTTTTATAGGCGACTTGTGGATCCCAAGTACTCCACAAAGGAGAAAAAAAAATAGAAACAGCTTCCATGTGGAATTATTAATTTCAGATTGTGGAGAAATGTTTTAAAGGGTGCTCCTGTGTTGAATATTTTCTGTAGCAAGATAGGAAAGGATGGGTTGGAAGATAGCTGTGCAAGAGGGAAATACTGTCCTGTAAGGGAATGTGGAGCAAGTTGAAGAACAGCAGTGTCAAATCTCAGGATAAAGGAAAAATTCCATGAATGTGTGAGGCCAGGAGCAGGTCAGGAGTGGAGTTATAGGGACAAGGCTAAGCCTTTGGATGTGGTTGAACCTGAACTTTCTAATTTCACTTTTGAGCTGCTGTGATTTACACCTGTGGCTGCCTGGGGTGGACCAGCCTCTGCAAACCCATCCAGCTGCTCATTCCTCCCTTTCCCAGCTGCTTGAGAGTGGAAAAATGGGATAAGGGAGCTCATGGGTCAAGATACAGACAGGGAGATCCCTGAGTAATCACCCTCATGGGCAAAACAGACTTGACTCAAGGAAAATTAATTTAGTGCAAATTAAAATACATTTGGGTAGTGAGAAATAAAGATGAAATTAAACCCACATCTTCCTTCCATACCCGAGATTTTTTCCTGTAATGAAGAAAGCCAGGGGCTGTTTCAGGCCATGACCTAGAGTAAAATCTGTCTTTCCAAATTTTCTCAGTTTCTGTAGATGTAAATCGCCCATTCTAATATTTTGTTTTGGGGTTTTTTGTGTTTTTTGTGTTGTCTTTTTTTTTTTTTTAAATTTTCTTTTTCTTTTCCCCCTCCAAGTGCTCTATTTAATTCACTACATAATGTTAATAGTCTTGTGTTCTTGCCTTAAATATATTTCTTTGTAGTTCTGCTTTCCTGGAAGAAACACCCTCCTAGGTGAGATATCAAGAATATTTTAAACTCCCATTATCAAACAAAATTTTGTGCAAAGACAAGAAATGAATGTTTGTAATACAATAATTTAGGTAGAGCAGCACTAATGCAAAGTTGAACATGGTTGTTTCCTTGCATTCTATTTCTAAATTAAAAAAAAAAAGATCAAACAGCAGAAAAAACCATAAACAAACAAAAATTTCCTTTTAATATTTAATGGAGAAGAGTAAGGCTGTGATGTATCTGTATAATTTAAACACTTCAACAGAGAGAGAAACAAAAATGGAATGTAAATAGCTCCTGGGGAAGAGGATGATTCTTTTTTAAGGACCTCAGACAGCAAAGCTGGGGTGCTGGTGACACTGCTGTGGACTCCATCCACTGGCTCAAGACATGCCTCCAGATGAGAGGTCACTGATCCGGGGAGCATGGCTTGGAAACCCTGAGAACCTCAGTGCCAAAAGAGAATTTTTTTCCTGGATTTATATGACCAAAACACATCATTTTCTGCTGCACATCAGTTTTCCACTTAAATTGTCTTTGGTGCTGCTTTCGTTCAGGAGCTTCAGTTTCTGCATGCCAAGGGAGCAAATTCTAAGAATCATGGAATGGTTTGGGTTGGAAAGGACCTCAAAGATCATCCAGTTTCACCCCTGCCATGGGCTGGGACACCTTCCCCTATCCAGGGTGCTCCAAGCCCCATCCAGCCTGGCCTTGGACACTTCCAGGGATCCAGGGGCAGCCACAGCTTCTCTGGGCACCCTGTGCCAGGGCCTCCACACCCACACAGGGAAGAATTTCCCGCTAATATCCAATCTAAACCTTCCCTCCTTCAGTTTGAAACCATTCCCCTTTGTCCTGTGGCTCTGTACACTTCTCCAAAGTCCTCCTCATCTCTTTCCTCTGGGTTCTCTTTTGGTGCTCTGTTAGTGTTTCATCAAACTTGGCAGTAGAGTTGGTCAGGGGCAGACTATTCCAATGCCTAATCTATCCCTCTTGGACTGTTTGGAAACTCATCCCACCTCTGGAATTGTCTTTCATTAATTAGCGTGATACCTTGTGGCTGATGAGTTTTTTAATTAAAGGACACATCCATTTGCATTGGTCACTCATGCTCTGTCTCACAGGTTTCATGTCATCAGTGTGGTGTGGTCTTGTGGATGAAAACATTTCCTGAGGTTCAGTAAACCAAGTTCCCATAAATCCATACCGATTTGAATATTTAATAACTGTCCCTCCTGGCTGAGGTTTCCAACAGATGAAGAACCAATGCATTGAGCTGTCCCTTCCTTGCTGGCAAGAAAGGAAGTGTTAAATTGCCCATTGCAGCCCAAAATTAAATAATTCTTCTTTAAGAATTGAGCCCAACATCAGCTATTTCTTCTTCTTTTTCATCTTTCCTTTCATTTATTTTTTTCCTCTTCTTCTCCTGGATTTGTTGTTGGACTGGCAGGCCATTAATGAGCCCAGCATTGCCTGCTTTACCCTTTTACTTTGATTCCATGTTAGCTTTTTTTCTGGAATCCCCTTGATTCTCTCCAAATGGTGTCACAAATCAGCACTAATGAGCCAAATCGCTGCTTGCCCTGCTCTTTCACAGTCTTTGGTGCTTGTGTTACCCAGGCTTGCTGGATTTAATCACATCTGAGCTGCTATTTTTGGGCTTTCATGAGCAACCGATGGGGTGGACATTAATTTCCACTGACTTCTAGTGAAATTTTGTGTTTGAATGTTTTTTCAAATATTTTCCAAAGGTGGAAATAATTTACAAATGTTCCTGATTTATCTGAATTGTTCCTGAGTTCAGTCTCCTGTACTGTACCAGCTCCACTGTGAAAATTAATTTTTGCCACCACCTTTTTTTTTCCTTAGGTTTTTTTTTTTTTTTTTTTTTTTTTTTTTTTTTTTTTCTGCCTGTAGATTTCTTGTATCATTCTTTGTGGTGGTATGGGGGAGATTTTTCTGGATTTTTTTCTCTAGTTGATTTGGTTTTTTTTTTGTTTTTTTTTTTTTTTTCCCAAGTACATATGCAAACTTAAGGTTTTGTAATGTTTTGTACAGTTCTTTACCCCCTGTAGGAAGGGCTGCCTTCTTCCCTAGCTGAGAATTGTGGATATCCAAGAAGGGATACCTTTGAAATTTCTACATGTTGTTATTTTTATCATCTCTTACACCCTTCTATTTTTATAATTAAATACCTTTTAAAACAGGCCTTTTAAAACCAGCAAGATTCTAGACTTAATTTTTTTAAAATAATTTTTGAGGAGCTTTTTTTTTTTTTTTGTTTTGTTGGGTTTTTTTAAATGAATGAGTCATGATTACCCAAGCAGCCACTAATTTTCAGTTCTTTGATCAATTCCTCTGTATCAAGATGAAGTCTATCACAAAATTCCCTGGAGTGAAGAACAATCTTTCTGAGGTAGGAGACTTGTCACCTGTAATGTTTAATAATTCCAGGGGTGTTTCAGCCCTGACAGCAGGAGGCTACTAGCAGATGCCACTTAGACTGAGGTCCCTCAAGAATGAATTTTTCTTTACATTTCATAAGCAAGTGCTGGTCTTTGGTGTGTTTGTCAGTGGTGTGGAAGTGCTGTCACGTGTGGGTTTGGATTCTCTTGCTTTAAAACATGGAAAAGTCATGTCTCAGGTATGCCAAGGCCTCTAGGAGTTTTCAGGCATACAATCATTGAATGGTTTGGGGTGGAAAGGACCTTAAGGACCATCTCATCCAATCCCCACCACGGGCAGGAGCACATTCTTTGGTGGTATCCATCCATATGTGGCTATCAAAGCTCCTCTAATGGGAAGACATTGAATATTTTGACCACCAAATGCTCTTTGAGGAGCTGGTGGTGAAATAACTAATTCCTGTCAGAAAAGTTGGCACTGATCTACTGAACCAACACTTTTTTTATGAAGTTCTTTCCTTTTCTGGTGGTTGTATTGAACTGTAATGAAGTTTTCATCCCTGTCTTCCTCACTGCCTGAAAAAGTCTGGGTTGATTTGGTCATGAAATGCGTCAAAGAATTATTCAAATGCTATTACATTTTACTTCATTAAGTAAAAGGTTTGACAGGTTTCTGCAAAGGTTGGTGAATGTGGTTTCTGGGTTCTCCCACGGGTAAAGCAGCATGAGAGGCTGGGCTGGACTGTGATAGTCGAGAGTTCTGACAGATTCAGGAAAGGAGGAAGCTCTCATGAGACCACAGCTTGAAATTACTGATTGGTGTTCACCCTCTCAAGAGGATTTTGTGTTGAGGTTGATGGTCCTTATCTTTATTTGGGATTCTCATGTCACTGTTTGGTTAATTATAAACTTGTTTTAGAGAGGATCAAATAACATGGAATTACATACTGAGACTCACTTGACAAATCCATGTATTTTAAAGAGATTCTAGAAGATGTCTCATCTTTGAGTTATTTTAAAAGCTAATTAAAATATAGAATTGAAATGACTGTAAATGTGTATGTTGTAATTTTCATGGAATGACAAAATTATTTGAGTTGGAAGGGATCTTAAAGATCATCTAATCCCAACTCCCCCTTTCCGTAGACAGGGACATCTTCCACTATCCCAGGTTGCTCCAAGGCTCATCCAGCCTGGCCTTGGGCACTTCCAAGGATGGGACATGAATTTAAAATACAGAGATTGACATACACTCAAAATTAAAATGTTTTTTTGCTGATGGAGAAACTTGTGTGTGCAGAACTCCTGGAGAAGAGCTGGAGAATGGAATGTCTGAAATCTCATTAGGTCTTCTTGAAGGAAATGAAAGAGAAAGCTCTCTTTTTTCTCTTTTTCTTCTCTTTGCAGGAAGTGCAGCTCCCCCTGTCTGCTCCACTCTTGTGAGACCCCCTTGAGTAATTAATCCAGGTCCAAGGTCCCCAACATAAGAAAGATATGGACTTGTTGATGTGAGTGCAGAGGGGAACATGGAGATACTCCAAGGGCTGGAGCTCCTCTGCTCTGGAGCCAGGCTGGGAGAGCTGGGAATGTCCAGCCTGGAGAAGGGAAGGCTCCAGGGAGACCTCAGAGCCCCTTCCAGTGCCTGAAGGGGCTCCAGGAGAGCTGGAGAGGGGCTTTGGAGAAGGGCCAGGAGCCACAGGACAAGGGAAAATTACTTCAAATTGAAGTTGGGGAGAATTGGATTGGATATTAGAAAGAATTTTTTTCCTGTCAGGTTGCTTAGGCCCCAGCACAGGTTTCCCAGAGAAGCTGAGGCTGCCCCTGGATCCCTGGAAGTGTCCAAGGCCAGGTTGGACAGGGCTTGGAGCAGCCTGGGATAGTAGAAGGTGTCCCTAGGAGGGCAGGACTAGATTTCCTGCCCAAACTATCCTATGCTTTTGGGCTTTTGTTGTCTGTTTGGGTTTTTTCCCTTTGTTTGTTTTTGGGTTTGTGGATTTTGTAGTTTTTAATAACTTTTGAGCCTTTAACTTTCAGAACCATCAGTTGAGCTTGAAGAGTCTTCTGTGTATCCATCAGGCACTGTTAGCTCTTGTACCTGTTTTTGGTAATTAAATAAGCACTGAAGGAAGGCTGTGCACACTCTTGCAAACACACAAAATATCTTGTTCTTGTATTCTCGCTTGGACCAGCATGGAAAGAAACACCTTGAGGGTTTATCTGTGTTCTCTTTATTCCTCTATATTTATAAATATATATGCGACTGGGAAGACAGGAAGAAAGAAGAGTTTTTTTACCAGGGAGTGAACTAGATCACAGAGTAACAATACCAGGGAGGAACACGAGCAGAAGCAGCAAGGGTCAGACTGCCTTAATGAAATTACACTGTTTGAGGTTGTTATTTTAAGAGCTTTTCCATCTCGCTGTACCTGAGCACCAGCGTCATGCTGTTAAATCCAGGAGGCTGAATTGCTTCAGTGTGCTCTGGGACAAAGTCCTGATACAGGAGGGAGGCTGTAATGGTTCAGGTTAACTCATACCTGCTATGTTTGACAGCTGAAGTGCTGTTCCCTGTGCTCGTCCTTCCCTTGCATGGGGGAATATCAGGAGCAGTGGGTCTGTAGTGGGGATGTGCTGATTATTTAAAGCACAGATTATTTCTGTGCTTTAAATAGTGGCTGTTGTGTCTGGGCATGAACCAGTGTGTGTGCCCAGGTGGGGATTGTATGAAAAATAGTGTGGCCAGAAGGACCAGGGCAATGATTGTCCATCTGTGCTGGCCACTCATCAAGTGCTGTGTCCAGTTCTGGGCCCTTCATTTCAAGAAAGACACTGAGGAGCTGGAGCACATCCAGAGAAGGGAATGGTGCTGGGAAAGGGTCTGAAAAATAAGTCATATAAGGAATAGCTGAGGGAACTGGGAGGGGGCTCAGCCTGGAGAAAAGGAGGCTTAGGGGGGACCTTCTTTCTCTCCATAACTCCCTGACAGGAGGGGCATCCAGGTGGGTGTTGGTTTCTTCTTCCAGGGAACAAGGAAAGGGGATGAGAGGAAATGACCTTCAGCTGTATCAGAGCAGGTTCAGGTTGGACAGCAGGAGGAGTTTCTTCGTGGAAAAGGTTGTCAACTGTTGGAAGGGGCTTCCCAGGAAAGTGGTGGAATCCCTATCCCTGGAGGGATAGAAACAAGAAACAACTGGACATGGCACCCAGTGCTCTGGTCTGGTTGACACGGTGGAGATCAGACAAAGATTGGACCTGATGACCTTAGAGGTCTTTTCCAACCTAAATGATTTGGTGATTCTGTGAATTATGCTGTTCATAAAGTACTTAGTTAAACTTGCTGCTATATTTTTCCTCCTCACCACTGCTTTTTTGTTTTTCTCTGAGTAAGTGATGGTTTCAAACAAGTGCACTTGAATTTGGTTGCCATGGCGTGTGCCTGAAGTCTGCTGCAGCTCCTAGAAAGCGCAGGCTTGACTTTGAGAGTGGATGTCACAGCTGAGATCCTGGGTAGCTGATCACAGTCTGCATCTGCCTGAAGCATCTCTGGGAGCAGGATGCTCTCCTGAGGATACTCCAAAATGGGATAAAGGATATCTCTTGTGCCTTTCTGAGGAAAGCCAACGCAGGGAGGCATCTCTATCTTTGTGTAATGCCTTCCTCAAGATAAAGGCCATGGAAAGCCGGCAATGCTGGATGAATTTGCTCTGCCATATGCTTGTGGAGGAGTGTTTTTCTGAAGCTTTTATGTATGACTGGTAATCATAGATTGGTTTAGAGAGACATTTCTGAAAGTGTGAAGGGAAAGGAAGGGCAGCATGGTAATTTGAATTAATTGTAGTGTTTATCAAGTCAACATCCAGTGGAGACCAAATAATTATGTAGTCTCTTATTCTGCTTGTAAAAAGCATAATAACTGAGTAATGAATCCAAGGTCAGATTGAAAAAAAGGGATACACCTCCAACATCTAAAACATTTTAAGTTCTTATCTCATAATACGTGAAATGGCTTTGGAAGCAGACCACAGTGGGGTGGGTTTTGCTTGTTTGCTTGTTTTTCCCTTTTAATCTGCAAATAGATAAGTGGTGATAATTCTTTGTGCTGCACTGAGCTGAGAACAGCCAACAAAGACAGAAATTCTGGTCTGGCACATGCACCATGAAAAATTTCTTCACTGAAAGAGCTGACAAGCATTGGAACAGGCTGCCCAGGGCAGTGGTGGTGTCACCATCCCTGGGGGATTTAAAAGATGTGTAGATGTGGGACTTGGGGACATGGGTTAGTGGTGGCCTTGGCAGTGCTGGGGGAAGGATTGGACTAGTGATCTCAGAGGGCTTTTCTAACCTAAGAAAATTCCTTGATTCTGTGATTGTTGTGGTAGAAATTCATGTTTTAAGACCGTTGGCTCCCTTACTGGAGGTGGGGAGGAGAATAAAGATGCAGAGCCTTGAGCACAAAATCTGAGAGCCATGACCTTGACCTTCATCCCTTGGTTTCAGCCCACTGTTATTTTTAACATCAAATCTAGAGATACCAAACCATGGCTAGATCCACACCCTGGAAAAAAAGGGTTGAGTTGCTGGTGTTCAGTCACATCCTTCTCCAAAAGTTCTGCCAGGACTGATGGGATAATTGGCAGTTTAAAGGATTGCTCTGTTTCCCTCAGCTCCATCACCTATGGGACCACAGCAAACAGAAAGTCAATCAGCATGTCATGTACATACAAACTGCCCCCTCCTCCTCGGGGAGCTGAGCTCTGTCAGTCTGGCTGTTGGAAAATGGAGTGTGCAGATTTAGGAGCAGAAAATTTGGCTGTTCTGAAATGAAAAAGTGGATATTTTACCCTTATGAGACATGATGAAGTATTTTTTGGTATCTAGAGACAGCACTGTCAGGGGACTAGGCTGTTAATATATTATGTGAATGATGGTGGTATCAGGCTGTGCTTATCCAGGCTAAGCCTATTTTAAAGATCAAAACCTTGAACCTGGAATTCAGGGAAAAATTTTGGACTAAATTAAGCGAAGGGACAATCTCTCTTTTGTATAGGATTTGTAGAATCAACATTGATTAATTGGAGTTGCAGTAATTACCCACTGATTAAAGTCAGTTGGGTTTTGGTAGTTTTTTTTGTTTGTTTGTCTTGGGTTTTTTGGTGTTTTTGGTTTTTTGTTGTTGTTGTTTTTTTCCTAAATAACTTTATTATATCTTCCACGAGTGTTTAAAACCAAAAATTAAAAATAAGACAGGTGGAAAGCCTTTGGTTTCCACCTCATCAAAAAGAAACGTAAGTTTTGGTGACAGCAGATCTGTAAATATTTTATAGAATTCAGACGGCAATCCATCTGGACCAGATTTCTTTTTTTAGCATTTCATTCTCTTATAATTTGTCTTAATTTTATCTGCAGAGAGCAGCTAACTCAAATTTTTGAACTGATTGTTTGAAGATGGATTTTAAAATGTTTCCGTGCAAAATAATGGCCTGGTAGAGGCAGGTGTTTCCTTTGAGCAATTTAAAGTGGGACTACCCCTCACTCGGGGGCTGCACACCCTCTGTTTTTGCAGTGGAATTATTTATTCTGAAAGATCTGCAATGTGTACAGTGCCTGGCAAAATTTAGTTGATGTAGTTTATGATACCTACTTGAAATAACAGCAATACCTTCTGATTTTTATGGGCATATGATCATTAGGGATCAGATTCTCATCTCTTTCATGGAAAACATTTAATCCTTGGATTAAAGCAGCACAAAGAAGGAGGCACTGCTCAATTTGAATAAATATTTCTGGTCTCGTTATGGAACCCATTAGACACAACTCCCTGCACCCTCCCAGTGCTCCCATGATCTTAATTGCCTGAATTGTTTGTGATTTTATTTGACCTTAAACTATTTCCTTTATGCTCCAGTTGCAGTGTTTTTATTTTCCTCTTAATAGTGAAATTGGTGGTTGATTTGAAAGATACAACAGATAAGCTTTTCTATCTTCTTTACATTTAAAGACAGTTTGCATTTTTGCATAGCTGATGTGTCTTTTGAGCATTATTTTTTTTCAAGTTAAATGTCACTTAATCAGGTTAAGTGATTTGCAAGGGGAATGCAAATTATGGAATGGTTTCAGTTGGGTTAAAAACTCATCCAGTTCCAACTCCCTTGTCAGAGAAAAGGACATTTTCCAGGTTGCTCAGAGCTCCATCCAACCTGGCCTTGGACCAGGCGTGGGGCATCCCCAACTTTTCTGAGCAACCTGTGCCAGGGCCTCCTCACAGGGAAGAATTTCTTCCTAATATCCAATCTAAACCTGCCTTCTTCAATTTGAAGCCAATCCCCCTTTGCCTATCACCACATGTCCATGTAAAAAATGGCTTGTGAGTGGTTTTGGAAACAGAGAGGTGTCTTTGGACTTCCCATGATTTTTCTTCTTCAGAGCTTTATGTGCTCAGGGACTCAGAAGCTACCACATCCCATCCCTCATCCCTTCTGGATCCCTCAGATCCTCCAGTGACATAGGAGGGGAGGCAAAAACATCTGGACAGGACAAAAACTCCTCCAGCTTTTGTCCAATTAATTTTTGCACAGGGCTTCTTTCATTGCCTTTGCCACTTTAATTTTTGGTGGTGACAGATCTCCTCAGTTCACCCTTTATGTTTTGGACATTTCCTGCAAAAGCTGTTCCATGCTTTTGACCTCATCCTTGGATCTTCAGTTTCATTTTCCCCATCAAAACACTTTTTGCTGTCACTGGCACCTTGCAGCTGTAATTTCCATGGATTATTTTGTGCCTGTGCAGGTTTGGATGGCTTCCCAAAGCTCTGAATGTAGCACAAGTAAATGGTGCAATAGAACATTTGAAATACAAGTTCTTTTGGTCCATGTCCCAACTCCATTACAGAGGTCTCCTTCCTTTTGTGTTCTATTTATTTTCAGAATGGTGCTTTCTTCAGGCTGAAAAAGGTTTTTGAGTCAAAAAAATATCAGTTAAAAACCTGGCTGATGGCTACAAAAGGCAGGAAGAAACAATTCTCAAATGTGGATCCTGATGTTTACGTAGAGTCAAGTTGCTGAAAACACCACCAAACAATAAAATAATGGGACCAGTGAGATTTGACAAGAATGGATAGAGGATATAAAAAGTCAAGTGTGAGTGTCTGCATTTCTACTCAATATTGCATCTCTGTGTAATGATGTTGGAATAAGAATTCCTGGGTGGTGGAAGTTCTGTAGGAATTGCTGTCACCAGCTGAGGGCAGGTACAGCAGAGCAGTTTGTCTTTCACCTTATCACCATCAAAATATTTTTATACCTTATAACCACCTTAATTCACATTCATCCCTAACAGGGATGCAATTATATGACATAATTGCAGTTCTCCTGTGCACAGAAACAAAATGAAGCACAGCACAGATGCATCTTTTGCAGGATTTCCATCAGGTGTGAACTTGGCAGCAGTTAGTTCCTTGTGCCCATTCCTGCCTTTATTCTCCAAAATGTGTTTACCTTCATAAATTCACAGATGGATTTAGATTTGATCTGCCTGGACACAGAAGGATGCTCAGCCATGAGCCCTTGGTATGTGATAGGTCTCTCTCAATTGTCTTCCTTTTTCCTTTCTCCTTTCTTTCCTCTCTTGGGTGATGGAGATCTGGTTATCTTCAAACCTGGCTCTTAGGGCTGGGTCTAACCTTGTTTAATAGTCAAGACTTCTCCCATTGTTTTCCCATTGTTCTTCAGTCAGAGGTGGTACATTTAATACCACACAATGTATTTTTCTTCTTCCTTTTTCCCTTCCTTCTTTCCCTAGTCCTGTTGCATTTTTAAGCCTGTGTGAGGTTTCAGGATGCACAACAGCCTGTGGCATGGAGTACTTGCTCAGTTGGACTTTACATGAGAGTTATCCACTTTCTTACTTTCATTCCTGTCTTCTCCTGCATTTACCTCATTACCCCACAGTTCCTGCACTGGAAAAAAAAAAAAAGAAAAAAAAAAAAAGAAAAAAAAAAAGAAAAAAAAGGAGGTTTGTTTTTTTTCCAGGCGACTCAGAAATCCATGGGGTGTTATTTTATGGGAATTTCCTGCAGTCCAACATTCTTTTCCCAGTCCGATGAGACATTACATTTTTGGTTCTTCTACTGTATTGGGAAGAAAGTGGTAGAATTGGATAAAACATTGAAAAGACTGGTGAAAATGATACATTTAAAGGTAAATTTTCAAGGATTTTTAAAAATCTGTTATATGTTTTAGCTTCCTGGGAACTGAAAACTTCTCCTACGCCCTCTCTCTACTGAAAAGCAGCTATCTCCTGTGTTTTTTGACTGGGTCTCCACTCTTCACTGGCTGTACTGACTTAAGTCTCTCCCAGTGCACACTGAAAAGTGAGGATCGGTCTCTTCTCCCAGGTAATGAGTGAAAGGAAAAGAGGAAATAACCTCAAATTGTGCTAAGGGAGGTTTAGACTGGCTATTAGGAAAAATTTCTTCGCCAAAAGGCTTGTCAAGCATTGAAACAGGTTTCCCAGAGTAGTAGTGGATTCACCATTCCTGGGGGGATTTAAAAGATGTGTAAATGGGGCACCTGAGGACATGATTTAGTGGTAGCCTTGGCAGTGTCTGGTTAGACTCAATGATCTTAAAGGTCTTTTCCAACCCAAAAAATTCTGTGATTTAGGTGCCTTAATTTGCAGCTGTTTCCCACTCTTTTGCCAGCCCAGAAGGCTGCACATCACCAGCCAGGTGTCCCAGCCCCACCCAAGCCTCACAGGACATCTGGGATGGTATTTGGCACCCACATTTTGACAAATGCACCCCACACTGTGTGTCCTGCCTTCACCACAATCTTACATACAGTTCATGATGTAAAATACAGCCTCTTTCTTAGTGGAAAAACCAGCAGTCTGCATTTTTAAGGGCAACTCTTCTCTCCTGTGCAGAGTTTGCCACTGAGCTGTTTTGCCTCGGCTCGCTCGGGGCTTGGCGTTCCTCTCACATGAGTCACGCGCTGAACCGAGCTGCTTCTCCTCCTTGATATTTGCTCTCTGCTCCCTTTGGTGCCATCATGTGCTGCAAGAGCTCCTCAGCAGGAAGGAGGAGTCCTTCAGAGCCTGGTGAACGGTGAAATTGGCTGAAATGGGGCTTTTTAGGGTCTCCAGTTCATAACTGATTGGAGGCTGTGTCAGAGCAGACCTGAACGATGCTTTTCTCAACATGAGGGCAAATGTACCCCAAAATATCTGCTTGTCTCAGTTTGAAAAGACAGGCTACTGCTAAGGAAGGCAGGAGCCTCCCTTGAAATGGAAAATTTAAACCCCCTTCCTCCAAATTATTATAATTTTGAAATTAAGGGTCTCTCAGGTAAAGATATGGGAGTAAGAAATAATAGTTATTTACTAGGAAAATTAAAAATACAAATGCAATAATACGAACAAAAAAAACCCACTGACAGAGTCAGAACAGGACCTGACACCCTGTGGTCAGGGTGGTGGCAGCAGTCCCATCCCATGGTGGCTCAGTCCTCCTGCAGTGCCAGCTGTGGTTCTGCTGGAGCAGGGATCCTGGACAAGGGTGGAGTTTAACTCTGAAGGTCCAGGGGTGGTGTAGATGGGTCTGGTCTTCCTCTGGGAATCCAGTGGAGAAGCTGCTCCTCTGGGAATCCAGTGGGAAACGGCTGCTGTGGTGTTCCAAGTGTCAGATTATATCCAGGTAGGAATGTTTGGCTCCTCCCCTGGGTGGAGCATGTCCCTAAGGGATGATGTAATTTTATCAGCCATGCAGGGACACTCAGTGGCCCTGAACAGCAGAGATCTCCTGGAGGGAGGATTGGTTGTGGAAGAGGTAAAGGAAAATGCCCAATTAACAGAAGATACCTGTCCCACCTCTAACAGATGGAAATCGAAATACCCCCCCCCAGCTGCATCTTTCAACCTAAGACACTGTCATTAGGGTGAAAGAATGATGGGAAGGGGATGAATTTATCTCTCCACAGGCTGCCTCAGGCTGGCAGCTGTCTCTGCTGTCCCACAAATGCTTTGTGAGTGCAGCTGGTCTGGAGAAGACGAGCTCCTTTGACAGCACATGTTCACACATCCAGATGTTGTGTGTTCACTGTCTTTTCTTCCTGGCCTGTAAAGCCTTCAAACGAGGTGAAATCTCCTTTCTCCTGCTATGCTAATCCTCTGCTCTCCTACCACGCTCTGCTGAAAGGAGGAGATGTGGCAGGAGGCTCAGCTCCACTCTGGAGCATCCCCAGCTAATGAGGGTTGGTTGTTAGCATGTTTTCCAGGGATTTGTTGCTGTGTTTTTCTGCTTTGTCCCTCTGGTGAATGTCTGTGGTGAAAAACATCTCTACTGCTCCTTCCTCTTCAGTCCATGTTAATATTCATCCTGTTGCCTTGTTGCCAGCAACCCCAGCAATTCCTTGCCTTCCCTGTGACTTTGCTTCTACTGTGGAACGTTCCTTTACTTTTCAAACAGTTTTTTTTAATGTCTTTTTGTTTGAGGAGAGGGAAAGTTGAAATAAGATAATGACAGTACTCACCTTCCCCCGGCTTAGGGAGATTGTGTTGTGGTTTGAAAACACAGGCAGAAAGTCTTTCTGTGAACATCAGATTGATGGAATATCAAGACATCAGATTGATGAAATATCTTAATATCAATATTAAGGACCACTTGAAATAATTAAGGGATCAAGCATGTTCTCTGAGAGTGAGAGGCTGTGGCAAAACTGAGTTGGAAAATTGACCATGGTTGTGTTTCCTCAAATGTGTGCAATGGCAGGTTCACTGTAAGTTCTTTAGTAAATTCACTTTAGTCTGGTAGGAAAATTGGCTCACAGCCACTGCTGACTCTGGGCTATGATTCATGAAAATTTCTTCACCAGTAGAGTAGTCAGGCACTGGAAATGGCTGCTTGGTGAGGTGGTGTAATCACCACCCAGGGAAGTGTTCAAAAGGCTGGTGGAGGTGGCCCTTGGGGGTTTGGTAGCTGTGAACACAGTGGTGTTGGGTTACTGGTTGGACTCAATGATTTTGGAAGTCTTTTCCATCATTATGCTGTGATCTGTTGGTTAGATTTACACTGGACATAACTGACTTGGATCTTCTCCCATGGTCTTGGTATGAAACCTGAAATGTAGATACCGAGTTGTTTTCTGTCTCTTGATGAATCACAGCCAAAGGCAGAAGTAGATTATTTATTTCCCACTGGGCACTGTGTCCTCACCAGACCATGCTGCTTCTCATTTACCCTTCTGCAAGGTTTATTTATAATGTGACTGGTAGTAAACACTGGTGGAAGTGAGAGCATTTTCTGATTATGTGTGTTGAATAACAATCTTTCTTCTTTGGGAAGTGGAAACGAGTTATGTTTGTTGATGGGGGAGCAGGATCCTGGGATTTAGGAATCTATTGCTTTATTAATTCACCCATTTTGCCCTGCATCTTCCTTCCCTAAGCAATTGCAGCTCTGTCTATCAAGATGTTCCCGAGGAACAGAATTTGTTGCCATCTTCAGATGCATTTTTCATTATTCTGTTGAAATCCAATATAAATTTATAAATGCCATTTCTAATTTTGTTAAGCTGACCTAGTGTGGTGCAGTTGGTCTCTGTCCATTCGTGCGTGTACATCTTTTATAATTAATAAGTTTACTCTAACGTCAGAGTAGCAAACTAGACACCAGTTCCCTCTTTCCTGTGTTCCTCCTCCCTGTTTTTTATTACAGCAAATAGACATTAATATTCATCTTTTGTAACCAGTGAAAAGGCGGATGAAACCTGGATTTTGAAATTTAATTTTGCTGTTCACTGAAATATGTAATACTTCTGTGTTTGCTTAGCATATGGATAGATTAAGACTGTTCTACATGCAAGGTTCACAAAAAATAGACAGCACGGCACAAAACAGCAAATAGAAGAAGGCAATACAGGTAAAAATTGAAAGAAAACCCTTGAGGTAGAAGCAACAGAGTTTTGGAGCATTTGTACTCGGGCAGTTCAGGGTTTGAAGCTGTCTAGATCATCTTCTGCAGGAGCCAGAAGAAATGTTTAACTGTTATTATTAATGTCAGTTTATAAAATAGGAAAGGTGACATCACATCTTGATCAAAATGAGCTCAGAGTGACCTGGCACTAAGTCATGAAAGCACTGCCATGATATGGCCTGGAACAGCAGAAAACATTACACACACAGCTCAGTGCCCAAAAGATCTTTGGTCTCCTGAAGACTCAGGAGGCTCCTTTTCTCTTGATCTGAATTCTTCAGTACCCGGGAAGCCTGATTGCTTCTCCAGCAGTAAAGATATTTGGGTCCTGAGGGCTGGCCTTGCCTGTGCCATCCCTCTGTCATTTGTCACCCTCAGCTGCTGCTTTGGGGAACCAAACTGTCTCAGGGTGTGCTGCCTCGTGCTCTGAGGGTGGAAGGCATCCAGCTTTCCATGGCATCTGTGATGCTTTTGATGGAAGACTTTTTCTAGCAGGTAGTTTTGCTCTCCAGAAGTTCACATACCTTCAAGGGGTGGGGGAGAGTGGGAGGGTCTATGAATCTGAAATTCCCGTGGTAAACAAAACATATCCAGCCTTTCTTCTTGGCATTTGCCTAAGGCTAGCCTGTCTCTGGTGCAGGACTTAAAGCCTGTCTTTGTTCTCTTGTGACAAGATGTGAAGACAGGTAAGTGTGGAAGGATAGTCTGTGTATTGAAGTGGCAATAGGGACTGACATGAAAGGAGAACAGCACGCTTCCAGATTGCTTTCCTTGCCTCTCTTCTTCGTGTCTGGTGTGCAGACACTGGTGCAGCGTGAAATGTGTGCAGACAAACTTGCACCCATCCCTTCCCATCTCTGCTGATTGTGGTTTCCTTCTGTTTTATGTTTGTGTCAGTCCATGAGATCTGAAGCCCTCTGACATCAACAGGAGGTCCTGGTGAAGGTATCCACAGCTCAGTGGGGTTGGAGATGCCTTCTGATGGACAGGAAAGGGTCTGTTCTACCTGATGGGAGCTGCTATAGCTGCAGATCTTGGGGATGATTGAGTGATGAAAGAAGGGGTTAGACAGGAACTGTTCCTGTTGGCTTTGCGTGGTGTTGCTGGGCTGGGGGAAAAGTGAGATTGAGCAAAGGCTGCGATCAGATGTGCTGAGAACAGCCAGAGCTCTTGGTGTCGTCGCAATCAGAGGCACAGTGAACCAGCTGTCTCTCACCAAGTCTTGTGGCTTGGTGTAAATCTCCATAAAATGTCATGGATGTCTTATCTCGCTGTGTCTGACTTCACAGCCTGTCCTGATCCTGTCTGTTCCCGGGACAAAACGCTCTGCTCCTATAGACATCTACAGTGGCAGCAGGGAAGAGAAATCAAATCCATTGGGAAGCAATCGGGTACTTTCCTCAAATAAGGACTTAGGTGAGGAAGAACACAAAAAGAGAATTTTTGTCGTTCTTTCTGAGCAAATCTCGAGAAGAGCAGGAACAGCTCATTTCTGAGATAATCTCTGCTGGTTTTACTCTGCATCTACTCCACGATGCCTCTGGGCCGTGGGCGTTTGCTTTGCTCTGTCGTGCACTTCAGTGGAGGAGGGGACACAAGAGCACAGTTCAAGGGATTGAGTCAGGCTGTTCACAGTCATCGGTGATGTCACGCCACTCAAGTACCACTGAAGTGTCTCTAGAAGCTTCTGGAAGTCTGTTTAATTTGTACAAGATTATGGATTATGATGCCCTGGGGGTTTTGTTGTTGTTTTTTGTTGTCGTATTTTTGTGTCTTGTCAACCTAGGCTAGACAGTGAGGTCCTCAGGCTGTGGGGATAGAGATGACTTCACTCTCCAAGGACCTTCCATCAGCTTAAGAATTCAGTTGGGAAGCAAAGTGTGAGGAAATATCTGTACTGCTACACTCCCAGCCCTGCTGCAGGCTGGGCATTGCTCCCAACCACCCTCCTGCCAGGCATCTCTGCATCTCCTGAGCACTGCTCTCCTCTCCTTGCCTGCCCAAAGCCACCCAGGGACATGATGTTAAGATCACAAACTACACAGAAGATCCAGAAAGGAATAAATTACCTCAAAGGCCCAGGGTGAGAAAGAAGAAAGTCATCCCCTCCAGCTACTCTGACTGACCTCTGACAGTTGTGTTACCAGGCACTCAGGGATTTGTGCAATGGCACCAACTCCAAGCTAAAACCATTGAATAAAAACCCAAGAGAACAAAACACGGCAATTCAACAGCAGAGCTTGTTCATAAGTTCAGGCTCTGGGAGAAAGAGGAGACATTTTTCCAGGTAAATTCCAGGTTTATTGAGTTCTGGCTTTAATAATTGAGAAAAAGCCCTAAGGAAAGAAGCTGAAAAGCAGCACATCTATAGCATAAGTGACAGAGTCAACCCTAAGCAGAAGGCTTTGCAAATATGCCCTTTGATCTCATGACTTCAAAAAACTTTCATATTAACCAAGTTATTCCAGGCTGAAGATGTCCCTGCTCATTGCAGGAGGGTTGTTCTAGACCTTTAAAAGATCCCTTCCAAACCAATAATTTTCCAAACCAAATTATTCCATGAGCCTCTGGTATTCTGCCAGCAGGAGAGCTCTGCATGTCTGTCCATTTTACAGGCAGGGAAGTGGAGGCAACTGTATGGAAAGCAAGGAAATACTGAGTATTCTTCCTTGTGGTTCCCATGTGAACAAATCTCCAAGTGAGAAATGAGAGGAGGTCAATCTCTTTAGTTCATCTGAGGGGAGATTAAAAGGCAAAAGAGATCAAACAGCAAAGTTCAAGAGTTGAGAAGACACAGCTCTCCTAACTGAGTGTCTGGGGATGGTCCTTCTTTAACTGGAGCCTCATAAGGGAGTCTCTTATGGAAAGAGTGACCTGGGCTGACCAGAGGCTGTAGGGGTTGAGGTGTAAAGTTGATTTAACTGAAATTATCTGCAAGCTCTTTATGAAGGTCAGGCCGGTTGATCAAAGGATTTTATCTGGTAAAAAAAAAAAAACAAAAAAAAAAAAAAAAAAAAAAAAAACTCAGAAAAAATATATCTCAGATGGGTCATCCAGAAGTGCAGGTGTGATCATCATTAATGAGTTCTGAAGCCCCCAGTGAAGGCACTTCTCCATCAGCAAGGTGGTGTTAGAGCTGGGAATGAGCACCTGGACAGGACAGAGAGGTGGGGCTGTGTGAACCCAGTGAAGATCAGCAAGGCCAAGTGCAAGTTCCTCAGCTGGGTCAGGACAATCCCAAACACAAACACAGGCTGGGCAGAGAACAGGTTGTGAGCAGCCTTGAAGAGAAGGATTTGAGGGTGTTGGTGGATGAGAAGCTCAATGTGACCCAGCAGTGGTGCTCTGGGAGCCCAGAAAGCCAAACCTGTCCTGGGCTGTATCAAAAGCAGGGTGGGCAGCAGGTGAGGGAAGGGATTCTGCCCCTCTGGTCTGCTCTGGTGAGATCCCACTTGGAGCTCTGGGGCCCTCAACATAAAAAGGGTGTGGAGCTGCCTGAGTGAGTCCAGAGGAGGCCACAAAGAGGATCAGAGAGCTGGAGCAGCTCTGGAGAGAGGCTGAGAGAGCTGGGGCTGTTCAGCCTGGAGAAGAAAAGGCTCCAGGCAGACCTTAGAGCCTCTTCCAGTGCCTAAGTGGGCTCCAGGAGAGCTGGAGAGGGACTTTGGACAAGGGCTGAAGGGATAGAACAAGGAGTAATGGCTTCAAACTGAAAGAAAGCTGTCTTAGATTTAATATTACGAGGAAATTCTGTATTCAGATGGTGGTGAGGCCCTGGCACAGGTTTTTCAGAGAATCTGTGGCTGCCCCATCCCTGGAAGTGTCCAGCCAGGCTGGATTGGGCTTGGAGCCATTCCTCTGAGTGTGGTGGGATAGGTAAACTTGCTGAGGATGCACTGCCCCCTCATTCAGGTCATCAATGAAGATGTTAAACAGGACTGGACCCAATATTGAGTGGTTTTATCACCTCCAGGTGCAAGAAGACCTTTCTCCATGGTGCCTGCTCCCAGAGGGGCTCTGTCCTTCCTCATAGGCTCTCCCAATATCTCAGTTCATCTTTCCAGCTTTGGTTTAGATACATTCCCTTGTCTTGCCCAAAAGGAATGGTAATAATGTTTCCCTCCCTGTCTTTTTATGGCAGCCCCGCAGAATTGAAGGATTAAGCCTTCCCATCAATCTTCACTTCTCTATGAAAAGCAACCCCATTTACTCAATCTTTCCTATCAGGCTGTGTTTTCTTGACCTCTTGTCACTCTCCGAGTTCCCTCCAGACTCTCTTCAGTCTCTGACAAAAATCTTTGCTGCAGCTTGTTGCTTACAGCCGAGGATCCACAGTGTGGGGTCAAGCAGAAGGTTTGCTTCCCTCGTGGAGAAGATTGTAATCCTATTTACACAGCCCGTGACGACGCCTGCCACTGTTACAGGGAATGTCACTGCAGATCCGTGTTCAGCTGGAAGCCTGTGGCATCCATCCATCCCTCTCTGCAGCACCGGCCAGCAGCTCCCCATCCCCTGTTGGTGCTCTTGTTTGATCTTTCTAAATTCAGACCCCTGCAGTTGACCTGGATCGTGCAGAGCCTTATTTTATTTGTTGAACATTACTTCTGGTTTGTTACTATTGTTCTGGAGGCTGGAGCTGTCATCTGACTCCCCTGCTGGGTGCTGTGTGTGCGTTGGATGAGGATAATTCCTGTTCCATCACCCAGCTCACTGCTCAAAGTACACATGGAGGGAGCAGAGCTTGGTGGATGCCACCCAAATTGTTCTTTGGGTATGGCAACAGTCCACTGGAAGTGTTTAATGGTGAAAGAGAGTAGGTTTAGATTAGGGATTAGAAAGAAATTCTTCACAGTGAAGGAGCTGAGGCCCTGGCACAGGTTGCCCAGAGAAGCTGTGGCTGTCCCATCCCTGGAATTGTTCAAAGCCAGGCTGGATGAGCAAGCTGGTCCAGTGAAAGGTGTCCCTTCCCATGGCAGGGGTTGGAAGCAGAGGACTTTTAGAGGCCTTCCAATAGAAACCATTATGGGATTCTATGATTTTTCTAAAAAAAAAATTGCTGTACCTCCAATCAATTCTTTGGCCATGCAAACATGAGACCATAACAGGCATCCACTCCCTGCTAACTTCTATAAAGTGTAGAAGCTTGGTTTGATATGGCTTCTTGCCAGCTGCATAGTGGCTGTCAATTCTGGTTTTCACCATCACATACTTTCGGTGGCTTTATTCCACTGTCTTTACAGGAAATTGGAAAAAAAACCTGGTGGGTTTGCAATTTTCTGACTCTTTTCTCCACCTGTTTAGTAAATAGGCACAGTAAGGGCCCTCCAGTCTGCCAAGAGGGCCATGAATGGCTCTGATGCTGTTTCAGGCATCACAGGAGGAAAATTGCAGAATCCCACAGGTAGGAAAGAACATCTGAAGGTCGTCTTGTCCAACTCCCTCCTGAGTGCAGGGTCACCTGGAGCAGGTTTCTCTGGCACATGATCAGTCAGGGTTTGAATATCCCCAAGGACAGGGACCCCACAGCCTCTCTGTGCAGCCTGTGCTGATGTTTGATGACTCTCACCGTAAAAAAAAAAACCCACAAAATAAGCAAAAAAGCCATTCCAACCTCAAAACAAACAGGTTTTTTGGTTTTTTTTTTTTTCCTTTTTTGGAGTGGAATTTCCTGTATTTCAATGCCTCTTTCCTCTTGTCCCGTCACTGAACACCATGAGTAAGAGTCAGGCTCCATCATGTTTGCTTCTTTCCATCAGATATTGAGACACCTTAATACCACCACATCCTTTTCTTCTCCAGGGAGAAGAGCCCCAGCTCCCTCAGCCTTTCCTCATCCCATCCTTTGATCATCTCTAGGGTCCCTCAGTGGATTCTCTCCCTTATGTCCATGTCTCTCCTCCTTTCCCACTTTTTTCCAGTATTGTCTGGAAAGAAATGTTCCAGCTCATGTCTTTCTCAGCCAATCTCAACTTTAAATATAAATAAATTGTCTAAAGTGCTGTTGTGGTTGAATTCCAGCTGGCAAATAAGTTCCACACAGGCACTCCCTCACCATCCCCAGCAGGTTGGTGGAAATGAAGTGGATGAGTAAAAGTGAGAAATCTCGTAGGTTGAAATGAGAACAGTTTAATGATTGAGATGTAATAGTATAATAATAATAATAATAATAATAATAATAATAATAATAATAATAATAATAATGTTATTTCTTCCATGCTGAAATCTCACCTTTCATTCCCACCACTAATGCTGCCCACCCAAGTGTCTCTAAATGGAGACTGATGGGTGTAGAGCTCTTAAATTTAATTTTGCCTGTATGGTTTTACTTGCCAACGTCTTTTCCAGTCCAAGGGATATGGATCAACTCTTTCCTTGAGATTCTACATCCTGCTATTCTAGTCATGGCATGTTTGGCTTGTACAGGATATGCAAAGCAAGAAGTACTTAATTTTATAAAATACAAATTCATGGCTCTTTTAGTCTGGCTTGGATGTGGTTATTCTTTTATTTGTATTTCAGGTGATGAGGATAAAGCTGTGATCAATGTTTTTTTCTTCTTTCTTATTCTTTCTTTTTTCTGTGTCTAGTACGTTAGGAAATGCTTGTTCCAATTTGTACAAACTGCCTTCACAGTAAATTGGACAAGTTTCCCTGAGGAGCAGTAGACAAAAGACTTGGGAAGTGCCATGGGGATGGGGAGGGAAGTGCTTTTATTGCCAATCAAATTAAAGGCATTTAGATCTGCTCTTAAATTTTCCTGTAAATATATTACTGTGGGGTAAGAATTTGGCTCCAGAGCTGTATGAATAAGGGATATTTCAATAGCTTGGTAGGATGGGGTGGGAGGTGGCTGCTGCTAAAAAGGTTGGTTAAGCTACAACAAAATATTTCATTTTCAATTCTTTCTATTTTTCCTCCCTTACAAGGAGAAAAAGCTTTAAAATTGAAACACGTCCTGAAAATGATAAATCAACATTAAACACTTGGAGTGCTCCAAAAGCCCCCCTTCTCTCCCCCTTTCACACCACTCTGTTGGAGAAAAAATAGATGCATTCACTGTTTGCCAAAACAACACTTGCCCAATTGTAATCAAGGCATTTTACAACAGGGCGTAGGCTTTCACTCCATGTTTGTTGTCTGTGGCCTTGGGGAAGTCATGGCAAGAAATGTTTCCACTTGCTTATCTCTAAAGAGAGAGGGGTCAGGAAAAATCTTTATACAGAGGCTGTTTTCAAGCTGTTTGGTTGTCCCAAATCCCTGCAGTGGTCTTAAACTGTGAGAGATAAAGAAAATAATCCTTATCTCTGCCCAAAGAGTTTCTCATAACTGTCTTCCATGTGCTCATATTTTCCCAGGTAAACTTTGGATCTCAGGTTGCATTTTGTGATGAAGGTTGTGTTGGTAGTTCTGAGCTCACCTGAGACCTGGAAGAGCTGGGGTTTGTTCCCAAGTCCATCCCAGACTTCCCAACTGAATCTTCAGCTGAATCTTGTAGGTTTTAGTGGTTGTGATCAAGAATTTCCACCAAGACACCACAGAACCACAGAATGGTTTGGGCAGGAAGGGACATGAAAGATCATCCAATTCCAGCCCCCTGCCATGGACAGGGACACCTTCCACTATCCCAGGGTGCTCCAAGCCCTATCCAACCTTGCCTTGGACACTTTCAGGGATGGGAGAGCCACAGCTTCTCTGGAAAACCTGTTCCAGCACCTCACCACCCTCTGAATGTAGAATTTCTTCCAAATATCCAATACAAACCTACTCTCTTTCAGTTCAAAGCCATTACTCTTTGTCCTATCACTCCATGCCCTACAAAAAAATTCCCTCTCCACCTCTCTTGCAGACCCTCCTGAGCCACTGGAAGTTGTTCTGAGATTTCCTGGGAGCAAGCACAATTGTAGGGTGTATTTCCATGGAGCTCATGGTTTTGCAGCTTTGCACGGCTGACACGATGGATTGTTTTGCTGTTGAGTGTCTTGGTTTACAGGTTTGCTCCTTGGCTCTTCTTGTTTGCTCCATTTTCTGTCTCCTTGAGGCACAATCCAACCCTCACCCTCTCTCTGGCTGCTCAGGCTCTCACAGCTCAGCTCCCATAAGTTTGGGCTGAAGGCTGTTTCCCTAAAATGAAGGATTTCTGCCCTGGGGGCACCTGCAGCCTCGGATGCCAATTATGTGTGCACGTGGTACACTGAGGCTGGCAGGGGAAGCTGCACTCTGGATTTTCTCCACTTTTAATGGATTTAGCTCCCAACCATTGCTCTGTCAAGGCAGTTGCACTTTCATCCTCTTTCATGTGTCTGGCCCAATTAAGGGAGGATGGTGAGTGATTTCTTTTGGTCCTGGAGTTCCGCTCTCTGGTGAATCTCAGCGCTGATTTTTTTTTTTTTTTCATGGTTTTGAAACTCAAAGAAGTAAAGGAGAATGAAGTACAACAGGTGCCTGAGGCCATCAGGCTGTTCCCAGTACAGTGCAGAACTGGGATTTTCTGGTGCTTTGCTTTGCATGGGGGACAAACCAAAGGAATAGCTGCCAGTGTCAGTATCAGTGCACCCCAAAAGAGACTTTTCCTGAGATATCTGTGAATTAGGACATGATGTGACACTTGTTCATGTGCCACAGAAAGTGGAGGCCATTGCCAGATCTCTGTCAGAGGGGAAATGGCTGGTCCAGAACTTGAGAAATTTGAATATCCAAGCCAAGAATGAAACATCACAGCTCATGTCATCCAGCCTAACACCCCAACATCTTTCTCAGTACAAGAAAGAAATGGACCAGTTGGAGCTGGACCAGTTGGAGCTGGACCAGAGGAGGCCACAAAATGATCAGAGAGATGAAGTAGCTTTGCTGTGAAGAAAGGCTGGGGTTGTTCAGCCTGGAGAGGAGAAGTCTCTAGGGATTCTTTAATGTGGCCTTTTAATATTTACTGTAAGAAAGATAAGGACAGACCTTTTAGCAGCACCTGTAGTGATGGGACAATGGTTTTCAACTAAAAAAAAGAGTAGATACAGAGTAGTTATAATGAAGAATTTTAGTTTATGGTAAGGTGAGTAAACCACTGGACCAGGATGGCCCATCACTAAAAACATTTCAGGCCAAAGAGGTTGGACTAGATGACCTTTAAGGCTCCCTGCTGCGCCAAACCGTTCTGATTCTGCCATCACACCAGAAGTATTGCTATTCTTGCAGGACTGTAACTTTTTTTTTGGTAGAAACACCAATCTGGGGTGATTTTTTCATAGCCTTACTGTAAGAAAGCAGCAGCTGGGTTTGGTCCTGTATAATCTCCCAGCTCATGCAGCACCTTTATCTCTTCTCTTGCTTTGCTGCCATCATCTCCATGCCTTGGAGCTGAGCTATTCTGATACCAAAGCCCTGGACACTGTTGAAATGCTGGAGGATGTCTGGGTGAGGAATTTCTGTGGATAAGGAGGAAGAAGTTGTCTTCCTCTGACTGCTGCATTTATTTCACTGTTCTGTTACTACCTCAGGCCTTGCAGATTTTTAATTTTTTTTTTCTTTTAACCAGCAAGGCAAAATAAATCTGGCTCCAGTATTTCTGCTGGAGGCCCAGGAGCTTATACCAGCAAACTGTCTCTTTTGAGAGCTCATCAGGGCTGCAGTGTGATGGATAAACTCCAGCCAGCTGTGTACTGGTAATGTTCCAGAAGACAGCATCACCTTTTTTTTTGATCGAGTGCTGAAGTCTTTACCTTCCAGCTCAGGATCTCACTTTGTGAACAGCGAGGAATTAAAAGTTGCCCTTTATCAGTGGAGAAAATGAGACACAGGGAGGTCAAATGACTTGCTTGCCCTCAAAATCATTTGTAGTCCAGAACACCTGGATTTTAGTGCTTTTAATTTTTTTGCAGGTGGGCATCCTGAAGTTTGGAGATTGCCATGTATATTTTATTTGTCTTCTCAATCCTCTTTTTTTCTCAGGCTATTGGGGTTTAACTGGCTTTTAACAGGGCTGTTCCTGTCTTTTTTCCTGTTTTTTAGGTTTGAAGTGTAATCCAACATCTATCACTATCCAGAAAATGTCTTATGGATCCATTGATGGGAGTGGATTTGGGAGCAGGAACCCATTTGGAGGCCCTTCCAGACAAGGCTATCAACCTCTCGGTGAAGTATTGATCCCTTGCTGTAATTTATTCCACCTGGTTCCCTGAGGACTGAAGTTTGACTTGCTCAGGTTCACTGTGGCTGCTGTGTAAATATCACACCCTCACCAGGGGTCATTCCTGATTTTCAAAGGTGAAACCCAAACTTTTGCAGTTTGAGCTGTGTGATTGAGGCCTGACCTCTCACCATGCTCAGAATTTGAGGCTGTGGCATGGGAGAGCAGCACTAATGAGGGTTTTGGGGGAATTTTGGGGAATCAGAAGGAGAAATGCAGAATATTCTCTAGAGTGGGTTGTTCTTTTTTCATCTCCCCATCACCTTTACAAGAAGTTTGTCTCAATGGTTGTTCTAAGGCTGGCAGATGGAGGGAGTAGATGAAGGATGTACAGATGCAATGGGCTGTGCCTTCCCAGAGGATAACTTTGCTGTGGAAGCTGCTTGAATCTGGGAAACATGCTTGGATGTGGCAAACAGGACCAAAAACTTACTCAGGAAATGCTGAAACTTTAAACAGTGGCTTGCAAATAGCTGTGGATTCTCTCTTTGTGCCATTTTTTTAAGCAGAGGCCAGACCAGCTCCAGGGCTGATCTGGGCTTATCTAGTCTGGCTTGAGTGAGTCTTTTTATCTGGAACACATCCTTTCTTTTGTTCCTGGATCTGGCCTGCTCTGGTAACATGGCAAAGGGCTCTATTTTCCTTTTTTTCACCAGGGAAGAACATCACCACTCTCTCCACTTGCCTTTGATTTCAGTATTCACTAACACAGCCTGATTTGATGTTCATGTTTTGAGGGTTGCAAATGTTCTTTGGGAAACATTTTTTTTTTCACAGATAATGGTTCTCCCTGGATGGAAAAATATATATACATATATTTTTTAAAAATAGAGATTTCTCTTGGGTTTCTCTCTTCTTACAAATTTGGGTTTAATTTTGATTTTTTTTTCTTTGAACAGGAAGAAGGTATTGAAGTAAGTACAAGTTGTCGGTTCAGTTGTAAATAGTGATATTTAGGCTATTCTGCTAGGCAAAATTAAAGACATAAAAGAAAGAAAAAATGGGAGAATGAGATACTTGGGCACAATCAAAGAACCATAAGAAAGGAGAATTGAAATGTGGATTAGACAAACAATGAACCTCAATGTATTGTAGCTTAGATTATAAAAAAGGGACTATTTATTGTGCTGAATGAAAAAACCTCTGTTTTTAGTGCAAATTCACAGAATAACTCAAGCCACTTGACGTCTCTGAATATTTGAGGAGATCCCTTATTGTTCCCAGCTTGTCCCCAGCTTGGCAGCTGGAGCTGTGATGCTGAAGCCACCCTTAGTGGATGGCAAAGAGGAGCTGGTGTGGAAAATTCAGTTATTTTGAAAGTGCCATGGTGTGTTGGCTGCCCAGCAGAGCCTGTTGATGCTCTGGGTTATGGCTTAGACTTGAGTGCTGGTTTCCCCTCCAGGCTGGCACACATCCTGTCTGGTGGCATTGCCATGGATACATCTCCAGGGTCCTCCAGCATGGATTTTCCCAGCCAGCCAAAATTGATTGGTCCCTTAGCTAAGCATCCCTGTGGAAAAGATTGCAAGGGGAGGGACCTGCTTGCATTGGCCAAGGCACCTTGGAGAAGTTTCCTTTCTGTGTGTCCCAGTCAGAGGTGGGTTCGTTCAGCCTTGAGAAAAGAAGGTTTAGGGGAGACCTTTTCATTGTGTTCCAGCATTTAAAGGGTGGCCACAAATGACACGAAGACTCTCTTTTCACGTGGCAAAGATGTGGGGTATTGGGTGCAAGTTGCTCCTGGGGAGGTTATCAGAGACTCAGACAAGAGGAAAATGTTGTGCAATGAGAACAATCAGCCTTTAGAATAATCTCCCCAGAGAAGTGGTGGATTCCAGAATGTTGGACAATTTTAAAGTTCATCTGGATGGAGTGCTGGGCCATCTTGTCCAGGCTGTGCTTTTGCCAAGAGAGGTTGGATCAGATGATCCTTGAGGTTCCTTTCCAACTTGGCATTCTGTGATTCTGTTCCCTGCTCATCTGAACCTGTGTCCCTTTGCCACAGAAGATGGACACGTTGGGTGCCTTTTGTCACAGCATCCCCAAATATTCCATTAATTGAGTGCCAGGAGAGGGTAATGCAACACTAATTATCTGCTTCCTGCTTCTGGACAATGGATGACTGGTTTGCTAAGAAAAATTGCCTTTTGTATTAGATCATGGTGTGGCTAGAACAAAGGAGCATGGCCTTCCCACCAGCATTTGTGTCTCTGCTCTCAGCAGGGACAGACCTTAATGGGAATGTTCTGTGTGTGCTTTAAGCCTCTCCCTTTCTTTGTGGATAATAAATAAATAAAACCAGGTATCCCTGCAGGTAAATGTCCAACAGTGATCCAGTGGTAATATTCAATATCCCAACAGAAAATCCTGAGATGCAGCAGCAGTGAACGTGTTGGGGGTGGAACTGCTTCATCTGTAACACAAATGAGAGCTAAGAAAAGAGAGCTCAGGTTTAGTTTGGGTTTGTTTAATGAAGGGTGATACTGCCATGGGGGTTTCCTCTGTGCTTATGCATCTGTTTGCCTTGGCTCTGCTTCTTCCATGCTCGATCCAAATGTGCAGGATGTGGATGTGGAAGGATGTGATCCTGTGCCAGGATGGGAAAGTTTAATTACTTGAGGGTGATCCCCTTGGCTCTGGGCTGATGGGATGATGGATGGACTCAGAGCCTGTCCTCAGGCCATGTGGAGGTTAATGCAGCTGACCAGCCTAATTAGGGAGATGCACAGACTCCATCTGCAGAGTTTGGGAAGGATCCTGAGGCAGTGTTTTTGGCAATTTGGTTTGCCCTGGGCACCTTTGTGTTGGAAAACTCTACTTCAGACTCTGATTTTGATGGTGGATATCCAGGATTTCTTTGAAAAAAACCCAAAAAACCAAAAAAACCCAACATTATTATTATTTTTTTTTTAATATTGACAGGTTTTAGGAGGGAGAGAGAAGCTCAGCAGAACTCAGATGTTCTGTGGCCTTAAGCAAGGAGCACCTTGAGGTCTGTCACACACAGGATCACCAGGATTACCTGGAGCAGAGCACTTTGGGGGTTTGGTTGTCCCACAGGCACTGAGGGACAGCCAGCAGTGACAGGTAGAGGCATAAGCCACGTCCCTGCTTTGCAGCTGGGAGTTACAACCTCCTCCCCAGCAACATCTGCTTCTCACATTCCCATTCTGATCCCCAAAATCATTGCAAATCCATGTGTTCCCCTGTTTCCTTGTAGGAGCTTCTCTGTCTGGGCTTCCTCTGTGCATTGGTGTTGCATGGACAAATTAGAAAGCAGGTAGTGGAAAGTTATTGTTTTGGTTTGGTTTTGGTGGGTGCTTTTTTTGTTTGTTTGTTAGTTTTTTTTTTTTGTTTAAGTGAGAAATGGAAAAGATTGACTTCAAAAATATTATTTTTAAAGTAATGTGACATGTCTAAGATAAACAAAGAGAGCAAACAGTGTACAGCAGGCAGGATTACACTCTGGATTCCTACTATGTGCAACCTGTGCTCTCTACCATGCTCAACCTACCTTCCCAAAACCACCTTTTTGTGGGGAAAATGAACAAAACCTGCTTTACACAAGGAGGCATATAGGTCAGGGGATTTAAATAGCTTGGATTAAAATGCCACAAGACAGGAAATTTTTAACACTGCTTTTATTAACCTTACTGTAACCTGGACGTTAAATGCCAGCTCTGAAAAGGTAAGGTTAATTTCATATTCCAGCAGTGCATTGCTTCCAGGTGAGCTCAAGGGACTGCTGGGTCAGTGCTTAATTTGTCTGTGACTTCATTTAGACCATTTTCCCCTCAGTTTCTCCTGAAGATTTTGTGTGGGACTCTGGCCAGGGCTGTACTCAAGATATATCACATGTGAGCCTTTCTCCTGGTTTGGGTAAGGTTGGTTATCTTGTCACTGAACAGAATGAAATTGGTCCCTGCAAGTTGTCCTTGGCAGTGTTCTCTGGGTATAAATCACCTAATTATCATTTCAATACTTAGCAATTGTTAAATGATTTTTTCTAACATTTTTTTTTCCTGGAATCTGGTCTATAATTTTCTTTGCCCTCCCATCTCTACCACTCACCTGCCTCTGTGCTGCACCAGCCAGACCTTGGGTGGAAAGTCATGGGCCAGTGCTGGCCTGCCATGGAATTGTTTAGGTGGGAAAAGCCCTCTGAGATCCTCAAGTCCAGCCATTAACTGTCAGGTCTACCACTAAACCAAGTCCCCAAAATCTACACATCTTGCAAATCCCTGCAGGGATGGTGACTCAGCCACTTCCCTGGGCAGCCTGTTCCAGGGCTTGACAACCCTTTCAGTGAAGAGTTTTTCCCAAATATCCGATATTCCTTACAGATGAACCACCCTTCTCTCCTCTCCAATCCTATTTTCCTCTTTTTCTAGCAGCTCAGAAAAGTGATTTTTTTTAAAAAACTCACCATGGAGTTCATGGTTGTCTCCAAGTTTGGCAGAGTCACAGAGCTCCTGTGCTCCATGTGAGGGAGGTGTTGAGATGATTGTCACCCCTGTGGTGGGATGGGGCTGGCAGAAGCTCTGTTTTCTGGGCAAAACTCACTCAGAAGCTCAGGTACAAACCAGCACCATGGCCTGACTGTGGGAAGTAGTAAAGGTAAGAAGATTTCGAGAAATCTGTAAAAGAACACCTTAGAAACAGAAAGAACAGAAAACTTAGAGCTAGCTGCAGCTGCAAAGTCTGAAAGTAGAAAGTAGAAAAAGTTGCAGTAGTACAGCAAGGACATGAAACAATAGCTTGAGTTTTAGGCTTAGCTAAGATAGTCCTTAAGACTACTGAAAAATATATTTAGCAAGATAGTAGAAGATTTTAAGCTTAATAATGAAGTATTGTGTATTGTTAATAGAAAGAATACAAGCAAGCCTTGTGTGAGGCAGGTGTGTGTGTGCTTTTAGTGACTGGCTAGAACAATTGTCTGTAAGCTTTAGCAATATGCTGTTGGCTGGAAAGTTTTTAAAATGCTCTGTAACAAAGAAATCTCTGGCTGCTGCTGGCAGGATGTGAGCTGCTGCCACATTCCTATTGTATCAACCATGTAATGAGGCTGATGCTGCAATAAAGCTCAAGGAATCTGTCCCAGCAGTCCCATCCCACTGTGAAAAACACACCTGACCACCATGTGGCCTTGCTGCAGCCCCAGGTCTGGTGCCAAACCATGGGAAGGAATCCACATCCAGCCCCATCTCAATGCTGCAAAGAGCTGAAGCACAGAACAAACTCCTGAGTGCACAAGGAGTCCCCCTGGGGTTAGTTAACACTGAGCAGGTGTTTAATCCTTCTGCTCTGTTGGGGCCTGAGCACTGCTTGGGTTTTGCCTTGGCTTCTTAAATTAATTCCAGTACTTGGAATGCTCTGCTGGAGGGAATTTGAAACCCGTGGTGGCTGCAGTGAAAGGCGTTGTCCAGAGGGGCTGGTGGGAGTCCAGGTCTGGTTGTGTTCCTCACTGGGACAATGAGGAACACTGCCCACAATCATGCATTTAAATGTCCTCAGGAAAAAATGCTAGAAAGAGTTAAAAACAGTGAAAGAAAACAGGAACAAAACTGATTTTTGGGAGATGTTCAAAGCTACTATGCAGTGTTAAGAGTGGTTTTTCCAAAGGCTGAAGTCTCAAACTGAAGGGCAGGACCTGATCACATTCAGTAATCCAAACAAACGGCTTTTGGTATGGAGTCCTATCAAGTGTGGAATTACAGAATCATTAAAGTTCAAAAAGACCTCCAAGATCATCTAGCCCAAGCTTCAAAGAGGGAAGGACTGAAGATGTGACCTCCTGTAGCACCTTTTCTCTGTCATGCTTAGATGGGTTCACAAATATTGCTCCAAGGTTTCCTCCTGGACATGCCTCTAATTTAGAAAGCTCTAAACAATAATGTGGCTTGTCAAATGCTGTGTAAAACATTTCTGAGAGTCTTAATGATTGACTTTGGCTTCTAAGTCTTGGCTCTCATCATATTTTCTTGAATTTATGGTCCCACAGAAGTTGAGGAGTTGAGTGTCATATTTAATAAGCCATTAGTAAAGTGCAAGTTAAAGTGCAAACAATACAAAAAATCATAATAAGATGATGCCTCTCACTAGACAACCCCAAAAACATTCTTGTGGCATCCACAAAATTATTTCATATTGTTTCTCTGCTATTGTGCCAAACTTCCAAAAGTTATATATTTATTTTCTTAGTCCATTTTCACTAGATTTAGAGGATTTTCTCTGCCTTACATCCAGTTCTTGGAGATCTGAGCAAAGATTTAATGAATTAATAAGACTAAACTTAAGAAAACATATTAAAGAATAATGAACAACATGTTTTATAGCAAAAGGAATTGCCAGGAGAATTAGCTTTCAAACACAAATTGACTTTGAAACTGTTTGTTTTGAAAACCTCTGCCCTATCCCTTTTGGCACTTTTAACATTATAATGAACGTTTTGCTATAATTTCAGTATTTTAGAAATTGGAAGTGGTTATGCATTTATTTATATAATTAGCAAAACCAGAAGACATCGTTGGAATAAATAAGTATTTTAATGAAATATGTGAGGGTGAGCTGACAACTTCTTAGCAGGGAAAAAAAATAAAAAACAAACAGCAAAACCAACAAATCACTACAAAAACCTCTTGGGTAAAAATAACCTTTTTTTTGTTTCTTTACCAATTTTATTTGCTAGTCTTGGTTTTCCAAAGCAATTTTAATGCAAACATGTAAGACTCATGCTGGCGGTCCCAGTCTTTGACACAAAATCAGAAATCAAAGACACTCACCTTTCCTTAGGCATTTCAGCTGGAGATGCATTTAAATATCAGAACAGCTCAGAACAGCTTGCTTCATTTTCCACTCAATTACAGTAGAATTAGAAGTAGTTTAGGAAGATCCTCTGCCCAGAGCTGGCTTGTTGTATGGTAGAGGTGCCTTGGTAGGGAAAGCAAAACAGAAGGAATGTTGCTGGTGGAAGCTGGCCAGTGGAAAGTGTCCCTGCCCACTGCAGATGTTTGGAACCAGATGTTTTTTAGGGTCCTTTCCAGCCCAGACCATTCTGTGATTCCATGATTCCATGAATGTGCTTGTGGTTCCTTTGCTGTCACAATGTGTGTCCACACCTGGGACTGCCCTTCTGGGATGCCTTTCCAGAAGGAAATGGGTGTATTTTCCTAAAGGAGAAGAGACTGCCCTGTGCTTTCGTTTCAGCTCCTGAAATGAATTTAGCTCAACTTTTTTTTTTTTTTTTTTTTGGTTCTGGCTGCTCTTTCAAAAGCTTTTCTTTGTCTTGCAGGCAGAGGAAAGAAAAGTTTTATTAACAAAATAAAACTCAGTTACTGGCTCATTCAAACTTTGTACCAGCTCTTATTTGAACTGTTCAGACCTGGACAAGACATCAGTGATTTTAAAATGAAAGAGGGAAGGTTTAGATGAGATGTGAGGAAGAAATTCTTCCCTGTGAGGGTGGTGAGGCCCTGGCACAGGTTGCCCAAAGAAGCTGTGGCTGCCCCATCCCTGGAAGTGTCCAAGGCCAGGATGGATGGGGCTTGGATCAACCTGGTCCAGTGGAAGGTGTCCCTGCCCATGGCAGGGGGGTGGAACTGGATGATCTTTCAGGTCCCTTCCAACCCAAACCATTCTATATTTCTGTGATTCTCTGATCAATGCTACCAAGATTCTTTAATTCTGTAGATTTAATCCAATTGTGTGGTTTTGAAATTTCCTCAGTTTCTCAACAGCACTTCTCTGGTTAGGAGAGCAGAGTGTTTCTCCAACAACCCATAAGAGAATGCTTGGCTCTATTATGAAATTCCTGCAAGTGCTGCAAGGCCTCCTCAACATTTTCTACACCACTGGGCTTCCACCCTGTGCTTTGCATCCTGTTCTTTCCATCCTGGCACTACCCAATGCTTGGATAGGATCTGCAGCCTGTTTTACTTGATCTGTGCCTGCAAAAAAACCCACCTGAAACAAGATACAGCTGAAACTGAGCAGTAGGACTGTTGCATGACCTTGTAGGAACATCTGTCCAGGTTTGCTGAATGGGGATCCACAGGAAATAGGAGCAACTCTTTTGCAGCTGTTTGATTTTCCATCAGAGCTGTCTCTACCTGCACATCCTAGTGCTCCCCAGCATCCTGCTGTGCCCTGCAGATGTGCTGCCAGGATGGTTTCATTCTGAAATCAGGGGTAGAGCAGATCAGAGCTTATTCCAGGTTTGCTGGAATATTTCCAGTGTCTGGGGTGGTGGCTGCGTCCCAGTTTGGTTCATCAAGCTGTCTCTCCAGGGAGGAAGCAGAATCAGCATCCAGACAGGCTAAATACTCCAGCCAGCATTTTTTCCTGAGGTTCTGCAATTCCTTTCCTGCAATATGAATGGAAGAAACCCCAAACTTCACTGGAAAAGGTGGTGTCCAGAAACAGACTTCCATTTCTAACACAGCTTTATCCACTCCATGCTATATTTACTTCTTGGGAAGGTGCTGACACTTTTTATTGCCCTTATGGCTGCTAAAAGGCCTTTTTTTTCTATTTTTTTGGGGTTTTTTTTATTAATGTGCTCATCAGGAAACCAAATGAGGCTGAAATTGAATTCAGCCTGGTCTGTCCTAGTTTGGATATCCATGTACAGTGGTGCTCTGTCTCCTCCACTATTGCTGTAATAACTCCAGTAAATTTGGGAGTGGACATTCCTGGGCATTGGAAACAGAGCTGCAATAGTTTCTGGCAGGAATTTGCTTTGTCCCAAGCATTCCCCAGGTGTGAATCAGACACTGGCACAGCTCAGATTCTCAGCCCAGGTGAGACTGTGCTACCTCACCCTGATCTTCGGCTGCAAACCAAACTTGATATTAACTGAATTGCTCCAGAATTTTTTTTGGGGGGGGGGTTTGGCTGCAGAATTTCCACTTGACATTTTCACTGTGAAAGGGAACTAATCCAAAAAGTCTAAAACCTGGGATAAAGTTTAGGAAGGAAAAACATCTCTGTTGCCTGTGCTGTTGTTGACAATGGGTGCTGCAGGACATGCTGAGTGAGATGGAGCTCTGCATGTCTGAGATGTTATTATATTATTTGTATTAACAATATTAATATTTAAAGCAATAATAGATAAACCAACAAAATCTCTGTGCACGAATGCAGCTTGTAAGCTACCAAGTCTCTGATCCATGTCTTGGTCTTTCTGTCACTACTCCATGACATGGCCAGATGCAAATCTCTTAAATTCCCTGGTTTCTTGTTTCCTTCCCCTCCTATACTTAGTATTATCCAATTAATTAAATTCTCAAGAATGTAGAATCTCTTAATCAACATAATTTTTAAATTAGAAATAAAAGAATTTAGCATCTTCTGTGTGTGAGTGAATTTTCCTTTTTTTTGAAAATGCAGTTTTCTTTGAAAATGCAAGTGGAGTTTTTATGGCATTGCTTTCTGCCAGGAAAATGGGGATGGAGATTTATAGAGATACCGAAAAAACCACGTATTTTGGTTTGGGACAAAGTTGAAAGATAACTTTTAAAGGGATGATTTTTTAAAGGGCAAAATTTAGTGGCCTTTCACTTGTTCAGGAGGAAAAGTTTCTTTTTGCGAAAGTGGAAAAAATATTTGTTTAATAAGCATTCATAAGCATTAAAAAATGAATAATATTAAATAATAAAACCTTTTGCTGTTTTGAAGAGATGGTCAACTCAGAAAGTCTTTTTGTTGATTGGAGAGAGAGTTCTTTTTGTGTGTGTAAAGCAAAGGAGAGCTCCTTTTCCTCCTCCCTTGCTTTTGGAACCAGTTTTAAAGGTGCAGGACTTAATATGCAGCATAAACAGAACAGATGACTGGGGATACAAGCATCATAAATTCACCCTAGGACAGCACAGTTGTTCATTTCTGTTCTTCAGCCCCACTCTAAGAACGTATTTATTTGCAGAACACAAATCTCACTTCTGTACATAATGGAGACACAGCTGACCCAAATACTTATGACACAAACAGAATTCGAGTAGGGAGGGAGGAAAAAAAAAAGGAATAAAGCTTTTATCCATGCTGTCAGTCCAGAAATATTATTTCTGAATATCTCTTCTTCTAGGTGATGCTGGCTTGGAGCCTGACACTGGCAGCCAGAAGTGGGCAGGGATTAGAGATCAGCAGGGGAAGGACTTGACAGATGTAAGCAGGTAGATTGGGGATTAGGGTGAATTAGTGTGGATGGAAAGCATTTAGGAGCAAGGAAGGATTTTAAATTGGATGTTAGGATGTATGCGTTGCAGATCTTCCCTGAATTTCTCTGTTAGACTTGGATATTAATGGTTGGGATTTATGGGCGCCTTCAGTGGCTGTTGGTGTGGCTGAAGGTACTGGTGGTGGGGTGGAAGAAGCAGCTTCAAGAGGTTCTGAGATGTACAAGTAGTGGTGTAGGTGTTTGTAAAACCAATTTCCCATTATTTCCTGATCCCAAGCTGAAAACATGTTTTTGGGGACATCTCTGTGTTTCTCACTTTTTTTTCTGGCTGCTGAGGACTGCAATAGGATGATGATGCTGTTATTTTTCTATATGAACACATCATAGGTACATTAAAAATTCTTTAATTCCTTCTAAAGCCAATTTTTTTAGTGGAAATCAAGCTTGAATTGGTAGGCAGGTGATTCTTGGGAGATACAATAACAGGATTAAAATATTCCCAATGGACTTTTTTACAGTTTATGTCCTGTTTTCAGAATCTCTTTAAGGTCAAACCTCAGAGATCTCCAGATACCTGATGATGCAGCTGTGGGTGTGGGAGTGGATCATCCAAAGTTCCCCTTTCTGCTCTGGAAGGGTTTAAGGATTTCTTGAAATTTCAACCAGTGTGGTTTTGGGGTTTTTGTTTGTTTTGTTGGGTTCTGGTGGGTTTATTTTGTTTTGTTTTGTTTTTTTGTTTTGTTTTGGTTTGGTTTGGTTTTTTGTGTTTTTTTTCTTTGTTTGTTTTTGTTGTTTTTTTTTTGTTTTTGTTTTTGTTTCTGTTTTGTGTTTTGGGGTTTTTTTACATCCAGTCAAACCTGATTACTCCTAAATCCCTTGGTGCCCAGCAATGTGCTAAAGTGGAACATTTCCCATGGATAATTCTGCGTGTTTGGCCATTCCGTGCTTTTAAATCTTCACCCAGAGATTTGGAAGTGGATTTTCTGAGAGACAAAGAATATTCCATACATGTGAATTCATAGAGCATTATTTGGTTAGGTTGGGAATTTTATTTTTTTTTCTCTAAATGCTCTTCTCAGGTCCTTAGTGGGGAGAAGAAGAAAGAAGAGCTGATCACAGCCACGCTGCATAAAATGCAATATTCTCTATTCCTTCTCCTCTCCTAACTGAGATACAGAAATGGAAATAGGGATGCAGCTAGCAAAGTAGAGGGACAAAGTTATGTAAAGAAGGTTTTTTGAAGTCATAAATCCCTCTGAAGTTTTTTTAAAGTCATAAATCCATCTTTTGGGGCTGGGAATAGCACTTGACTTGAACTTGGCATGTAAAACAGGTCTGTTGTATGTGAAGCTGTGTGGAAGCAAGACCACTGGGAACCATCCCATTCTCCCCTAAAAAGGAGATTTTGAAGGGAAAAACCAAGTCCTGGGAGTTTGGAAATTTCAGACCTCCTATACTTTTCCACCTGTGTGGAGGCAACCAAAGTGATGGGCTGAGCAAAGTAAGATTTCTGTATCACTTTCTCCCACTTTTTCCTCTGAGTTCTTTTTTATTATTATTTTTACTTCTGCAAGATGCTGTAAAGCGGAGATTTAGAAAGAGGGTTTGCTGTAAAATACAGTTTGTAAAGAACTTGGGTTTATAACAAAATGCAGAAAAAAAAACACCCCTTTTTTGCACTCCTGTAGTAGAAACTTTTTTTTTTTAGATTTATTTCAGGTACTGCAGGAGTTAACCAGGTGGGGAAGGAGGAGATGTCAGCTGATTTTCCTGAAGTGCTTTACCAGCCAGACTGTAGCCAGATGGCTGGGACTTTGAACAATACAGAGATAATTCCAAGCCAGGATCTAACAACAATAAAATCACTAAAAATATACAGGATGTGCATACCTGGGGGGAATGGATGTGCAGTGTGTGTGTGTGTTTTTTGAAATGTGATTTGGAGGTTTCAGTCATATTGTCATTTCATCCCTCTCCTTTTATAGTCTTACTGCTCAACCAAAGTGCTGTTGATTCATACTTTTAAATTTTGGATCTGTTAACACAATTTCAGTATTTTCAGTTATTTTTCAATTTTTTTTTTAACTCCATGGGGATTTCACAATTATTGCTCATTAGTGAAGAAGAAACCAGGCCATATTTACATCCTGACAGGGAGAAAAAGTCATATTAATTTACAATAAGAAAATAGCCACTGTGGCAAACAAGTGCTTCCTTTTGGGAGACTGAAATTCCTGGAGATCAGAGAGGTTGGGCCACTTTGTATTTGGGGAATACCTGGCACCCTCCGTTTCCACAAGATGAGGGATTTTAATTGACTTTGTAGTGTGTCTTAATACCTCTTTTTCCCTTCATATGCTCAGATTTGACTTGGTAAGAATCCAGCTTTCCTTATTTTATTTTATTTTATTTTATTTTATTTTATTTTATTTTATTTTATTTTATTTTATTTTATTTTATTTTATTTTATTTTATTTTATTTTAATTTTATTTTATTTTATTTTATTTTATTTTATTTTATTTTATATTTTCTTTTCTTTTCTTTTGATGATAGTCTAGTTGGTGGGAGGAGGGCCGCTTGTCTTGCTGCAGCTCTCCAACTCTTGTGTTTCTGGTTGAACATCCTGTCCTTTTTTGGTCCAAATGGACCATTCCCTCTACCTTTTCTTTTTTTTTTCCTCTTTCTTTTTTTTTATTGCTGTGTTTTACTTCTTTCAGGCATGTCTGAGATATCCTCAGAACTGAGAGAGAGGGAGTGAGGACAAGGCCAGCCTTTCAGCATCTCCATAGACAGTGGCAGTGCCTGCAGTAGAAAACCTTAGAAAAACTCCTGGTAGCATCTCTGCTCCTTGGCATTTGCATCTGGGGGCTGTGAGTCAGGCAGGAGGGGTTTCACTGCTGGAACACCCTGTGAATTCCTCTTTTGCCTGAAAACAAAAGCCAGCCTTGCTTTCAGGGAGAAATTCTAGGTATTCCACTTGATTTGCTGTCCCTCTCTTTCCTATTTCTAAAAATCCCACCCCCTCCATATCCAATGATTTAGACACAACAGGAATTCAGCTTTATTCCCTCTGCCATCTTTTTCTTTCTATATTTTCCCCAGTTGTTTTCATCCTCCATCTCTCAGTCCCTCTCTCGCTTCTGCCGCTTTCCGGGTTTCCCAAAGTGAAGGCAATGCCATTGTTTATTGCATTGTTTTTTGTGCTGTATAAATACCTTCCCTAGTTTGGCATAAGCATGTTTAAATCCACATCCTGGTCAGTGCAGACTGAGGAATGGCTTCATGCTCAAACCCAACCCTTACCCTGGAATCCCCTGGAGCCCTGATCAGCATCTGCATGGGAACCATGGGCACAGCTCTCAACCACTTTCCTGGACATTGTGTTTCAATGCCTGACAACCATTTTGGTGAAGAAATTTTTCCTAAAATCAAATCTAACCTTCCCCTGGGATAACATTAGGCTGTTTCCTCTTGGCTTGTCCCTTGTGCCCTGGGAGCAGAGCCCAGACCCTGCCTGGTTCCACTTTCCTGCCAGGGAGTCGTAGAAAAAGCTCCCCCTCAGCCTCCTTTTCTCCAGGCAAAACATCCTCCCCTCACCCAGATTATCAATGAAGATATTAAATAGGGTGTCCCAGTGACTGTCCACCACTGGATTTAACTCCATTCACCACCACCTGGATTTAACTCCACCTGGATTTAACCCCATTCACCACCACTTAGATTTAACTCCATGCACCACCAACCAGTTTTTTTAGACAGAAAACCTGTGTAATCCATGAACAGCCAGTTTACTAAGGGATCCTCATGTGTGTCTTGCTTCCTTGGCATGGAATAAGGGAGGGAGGAGAGTATTATCACCACTTCCTTGGAAGGTTTCCTTTCCTGCCCAGCCTGCAGGCAGGACAGCACTCAGGAGACCAGCTCAAGAGTCAGGAGAATTTGTCTTAGGTTAAATTTCTTCTGCTGTTGTCTTCTAAGTCATGTTTATTCACCCAGGATGATTTTTAGGAGCTGATTTGCATTCCAACAATGACTGTGTCACATCTAAGTGAGGCAGGAAAGGAAGGGAAGCCTCTACAGTGAGTCAGAAAACGAAGATGACTTAGTGGCTGACAGTCCTAAAGGGTTTTAATGCAGAGGCCCTGAGAAATCCTGAAAGGAGCAAAGAAGTCAGATTCCAGCAGGAGAAGGAGCTCAGTTCCTGGGAGGAGGCTCTAACAGGCCTTTTAATGACCCCCAGTGGCCGAGATCAGTTTTATCTGCAGCTTGGCAGAAACATGCCCACGGATGAAAGGCTCTGCAGCAAAAGTCACGTACAGAACTTGGCCAAGAGCCAGGAAATAAAGTTGTGATTAACCCAAGCCTGGGACCCAACTGGAGTTTCCTTGTGGCAGGGCTGGTTCCTGGGCTGCAGCGTGTGAATGCTTCCCCCTGGGCTCCAGCTTGGCTTCCTCTGGCTGTGCCTGCACTTAGAAGATCAAAAAATAGATCAGAATATTGGTTTTGCCTTCTGGGAGGAGCCCCACCAGGTTTGAAGATGAATAATTAAAAAAAAAGGTGCAGAACAGCTTTAATTTGATAAACAGAATTTATCAAATTTGTGTTGGTGTGCTCTAATGCAGGATCTGTTCTGCACCTTTTTTTTTTCCCTTTCTCTTTCCTTTTCATTTCACTTTTTTAACATACTTGATAACTGGCCTTCAAACTTCACTGCTTCAGAGGAAGTCCAGAAGCTGATTCTCCATTTGGATGTCCTCGTGGGCTAAATGCTTTGCTTTTTTTAGAGAGGATGTTTGTATTTCCAATTAAAAGTTAGAAAAGGTAAAATGCTTACTGATACCTGCATTGATATCAAACCTGTGGCTGCTGTGCCCACAGATAACTTGTAAAAATTGCTGCTTCAGGACTGAAAACTACATTTAGGCTGGAGCATTGAGGCTTGAGAAACAGATCAAGTGCTTGAGTGTGTTTGTAAAGGGTGCTTAGAACACAAGGCACTGTAACCACGTATTTTGATACTAAGCTGTGTGGATAGCTTTGTTTTTATTCTTTGGTATATACAGTTAGGGAGGTTTTTTTTGTTGGTTGGTCCAAAGTTGGTCCAGCTACCCATCAGCAAATGAAAGTTGCTGTGGGAAGGCATCACCATGGCCAAAAATTAATTTGAGAACAAAGAGGAACCAATTATTTCTTTCACCCCATAGACAGCTCTAATGGTTGTGGTAAAGGGTTAGGAGATTAAACTCTTCTCATTTTAATTATAAAAACCTCCTAAAAATGTAGGCTTTGACAGACCAATCCTTTGTAGGTTATCTTTCCATTTTGTAACTTCTCCGTAGGTCCTGGAGGCAGGTGCTGAAACACGAATTTCTGTCCTGATCCATTGGCTCAGATCTTGTATCATACCTGTACTTGCCTCGTGAAAAAATTTATTTGGAGAAAAGGTTTCTAAATTTTCTGCTGCAAGAATTTTTGGAAGGGAGGGTATAAAGAGAATAAAGAATCAGTGGATGTCTGTAGAACAGCACTGTATAAATTTAGGGAGATGAGGGACAAGGGAAAAAATCATCCCTTGCAGATGTGGTTACGGTATGTGGTTGGGACTTTATGAATGAATGAACAGGTTCATAGAATCTATAGAATGGTTTGGGATGAAAAGAACCCTAAAGATCATCCAGTTCCAATCCCCTGGCATGGGCAGGGACACCTTCCACTATTCCAGGTTGCTCCAAGCCCTGTCCAACCTGGCCTTGAACAGTTCCAGGGATGGGGCAGCCACAGCTTCTCTGGGCAGCCTGGCCAGGATGAGACTAATTGCTGTCCTCAGAAGGAGGTTTTGGAAGGATTTCACATCACTGCCATGTGTGGGAGAGGAAAAAAGTGGGAAAGGAGGAGGCAGATGGAGAGAATAGGTGTGGCAATCCCACATGGGAGAGCACTCCTGAATTCTTTACTCAGAGGGTAGTGAGGCCCTGGCACAGCTTGCCCAGAGAAACTGTGGAATTCCCATCCCTGGAAATGTCCCAGGCCAGGCTGGACAGGGCTTGGAGCAACCTGGTTTGGTGGAAGGTGTCCCTGTCCATGGCAGGGGGGTGGAAGGAGATGATCCTGAAGGTTCCTTCCAGTCCAAACCATTCTGTGATTCCATGATAAGACTCAGCAAATGGGCTACCATCCTCAAGGCAGAAGAAACGGAGAACAGCAAGTTGCCCCATCTGCATATTTCAATTTCTTCCAGTAATTAGGGTTAGGTCATGGTAAAGTTGCAATCCCACTTGGGTAAAAGTAACTTTCCTGGTCAAACTCTGCAAACATTGCCCAGTGTTAGTGTGAGATCAGAGGATAAATGTTTTGTGCATGGCGAGTTTCTCATTCCTGAGACTGGAGCAAGAATATATCACTGACTTTGTTAATAGCAAAACAAGACCATCATGGAACAGAGCAGAGTGCTCATTTGGGCATGATCTCCTGGCATTCTTGGTGATTGCATTTGATGCAGGATCAAATACTGACTGTCTTTTGAAGATTTCATGGCAATTCTTCAAGGTCAACTTCTTGTGTTCCAGAAAGGACCCAGCTGAATGGTAAATTCTGTGTGATTGAAATCTGCAAGGCAGAACCCGTGTCCTTGCCTCTGCAGTGACATAATTTTGCTCTGGGAGTTTGGAGCAGACACACACAAATGGATTGTAATACAGCAGGCATGTTTGATGTCCTGTCTTAAATCCCAAACTATTAACTTAATTAATGTTGTAGGCTCTTAACACCTTTCCCCACTTGCAAGCTACCTTGCGTGAGACTGGGAAAATTATGCTGCTTCACCTTTCCTGGCCTTGTTGAGGCAGAAATTTGTGCTTTTTGGTCTGTATTAATTATTTCCCTCTCAAGGTGCTGATCAGTCTTTGATGGAGAGCTCCATGTGGGCTTTTAGCTCTGGGGTTAAGCAGCTCTCTCGCCTCATGCCAGGGGCAGCTGCACTTCACCAGTGTGTGTAGAGGTACATTTACAGGTACACAAACCAAATTCCACTTTCTCAGTGTTTCAAGGGTATTTTAAGGGGCAAGTGAGGTTTTTTTTTCCTCCCCTGTAAAGGTGGATAATATAAATATGCACTCTTTTTTATCTCCAGTAGTACTGTCCAGTGACACAACCAGCCTAGTAATGTGCAAGTGTTTGTTCTTTTAGGGGTATACTAGTACAGAAAAAAAAGAAAAAAAAAGATGCAGAACTGTTCTATTTGATTTGCTGTTTCTGTGGAAAAGGGGAGGATGAGGTGGTTTAGCTGCCATCCAACGTGGACAGTAAATTCTGTTTGAGCTATGCAGTGATGTGTCACTGAAAATAAACTGTTTGGAATGGGTGATTCCTTAATCAGATGCTTTTAGATATTTCCAAAGTGTTCAGATTGGAGCTGAAGCTTTCCTGAAAATATATAGGGCCCAGAAGTCCTCCCATTTTTCAATAAGAAGATCTCCACCTTTCCTCTATAGGAAGAAGAGATGTGGGAATTGTAGAAACTTTTTATTTCCTAGTGTTCAGGACAAGACTGAAGAGTTGGATACCCCAAGGTCTTACCTCAGACCTGACACTGATTCCACCCCCATTTCTGGGCAAAAATCTGACACACCACTTCTTTCTGTAATGATGTTGGTAAATTGTGTTACACATTGCTCTTTCCTTTGTAATTTTGAAGCATTTTGAGGATCTTGCTGTGAGTACAGAAATTGCAAAGGAATGACTTTTTGTTTCCAAGCTGTCAGACTGGGCAACAAGGAAGGAGGAAAAATCTTGCCATCTTCTTCTTAGGGATCAAAATGCTGGTGAAGGCTGGGGGAAGAGCTGGGGTGTCCAGTGTCCTTCCAGACATTTTGCCTCTCGTTAATTCCCTCACTCCCGAGTGCATTTCATCATCGTAAAAGTCTCATTGCAAATTTTGCTTTGAGTGCTAAAAGCTTTGCTCCCCTCTGCCTTCCTCTGTGATTTAAAAGCCCCAGATGCTGATACATCTCTGAGACAGAATCTATTACACTTCTCCTGCCAAGCAGAGCTCTGGCACTTGCTTTATTTCCCTCCTCCCAACACTCAATTTGCTCTTTGTCGGTGCTCAGCTGGCCCCATTGCTGAGCACCAGCAGGGCTCCCTCCATGCACTGCTTCCTATTGGCTGTCTCCTTCTTAATTTAATTATCCATTTCTAATGGATATTTAATGTCTGAGCTGAATTTACAGCACCAAGGTCTTCCTGCACCTTCTGTTTCTCCAGAAGTGTTTTGGAGAGGACATGACTGACCATGCACCAGCTGTGCCACAGAGAAGAGCTGTTCTCCAGGGTGGAAAATACCTTTACCAGTGTTTAAGTTTCTTTTTTTTCCTGGAATGTGGATGCTGGTGAATTCACTTGTGTGTACTGAGCTTCCTGGTTTGTAGCAATTGCCAATTTTCCTTCTTTGTTCACAAATTATGAGATGTGTTGAGAACGCCTTTGTTCACTTGGATCTATTCAGGTGTAAGAACATTGCCCAGAGAGGATTTCCAGGTTGTCCAGAGAAGCTGTGGATTCCTCATCCCTGAAGGTGTTCAAGACCAGGCTGGATGGGGTTTGGAGCAACCTGGTCTAGGGAATGACCTCCGTGTCCATGGCAGGGGTTGGAATGAGATGATCTTTAAGATTCCTTCCAATCCAAACCATTCTGTGATTCAATGATTGTTGTATGGCATGGTGCAGGGATAACTTGGTCTGGGATTCATAATGGAAGACAGAAAAACCTTCAGGTTTCTGAAAAAGAGACAAAGACAGCAAGACCTCTTGCTGCTGGCCTTCTAACATATTGACAGGTACCAGTTGCAGTGTGTCATTTCCCCCTTCTCTCGTCTTTTGTCCCACATGAAGTGAAATGAATGGCAAAGATGTAATTTCTCAGGCATGAAACCTTGTGTGACCATGTTCTATAGGGTTAAAAACAAACAAAAACACAAATGAAAAGTGTGAGCTATTTGCTTTCTGGGAAATTTCTTGCTTTTGCATCACAGCTTCAGCTGGGAAATTCAGGTGCTTCTCAAAAGTGGAAAAATAGTTTCCTCAGAGGGAGTATCTGCCATAAGGTGGAAAACTAGTAAATGAAAACTGTTAATATTTATGTAAGCACTAGTTCCCAAAGAGGAGGGAGATCAGTATTCTTTCCCTGGAAAATAGGGATTAAATCTGTCTCTGTCATCCAGTTTCAGCTGTGGTTCTGGTTTTGTTCATCGCTTTATATTCTCAGAAAAACTTACACTTCCAAGTTGTGTTTTCCCACCACAGAGGGACGGGCAGTGGAAAGAGAGTAGGACAGGTGGTGCTGTCTTTTGGAAGGCAGAAGGATGAGAAAAGATCTTGCTGATGCTTGGGGTGTGCTGTTGTGACACTGGGGTTTGGTAAGGCAAAGCCTGGGAATGCAATATGTGTGTGTGATCTGTTCCACCAGGTATTTCTTGGACCATAGAGTGGATTTAGCTGAATTCCTCTGGAGGGAATTACAGTTCCTCTCTCCAACTACAACTGATACTTGTGTACTGAAAATAAGTTTTTCTCCTTTTCAAGGACAGTTGCAGTAAAGGGAGCTTAGGGATGAATTTACTCTTCTATCTCCTCCAGTGCTGCTCCACAGCAAGAGGGGGTGATAGGGTATTTTTTTTTTTACTTTTCAAACACTATTTATGTGGGCTGTAAATACGCTCAGCACCATTTTTTAACTCTTAAGAAAACTGGGGGTTTTAAGCACTCAACCAAAGCAAGGCACTGTGTTGCAAATGCATCTCTCACTCTGGAGAGAAGGGAACAGGGGAGTAAGTGGCTTTATGAGAAGCAATCTCAAGTCACTTTGTGCACTTTGCTGGAGGGTTGTTGTAAGAAATGGCAGAACCTACAGCCCTCACTCTTTTTTCATGTCTTCAGCCAGTGGAGAGGATAATTCAATACATTCTCCTAAAGGGGCACGAGGCTTTGTGAGCCACCAGCTCAGCTGCCTGTTTGGGCTGGCTGGATTTAGTTTAGTGCTGCTCCTAAGCTGATACTGGTAGGGCTGTTTAGCTCAGACACCCTGTCCTGGTGTGGCTGCCAGCCTTCAGTCTGTGTCTGGCAGGCTTTGGTCTCTTGGGCACTCTGGTCTAGTGGAAGGTACCCCTGCCCACGTCAGGGGGAGTGGGAATGAGATGATCTTGAAGATCCTTTCCAGTCTAAACCATTCTGAGATTCTGTGATTTTTTTGTGTATTGTAAAGAAATAAGGAGAGGGTAAGAAAAGTGACCAGACAGCTTCCTCACAGTTTGTACCAGTGCTGACAATTCAGTTCTTGCCCATGAAGCTTCCAGAGGACTCCTTAGAGCTGGGCAGGGTTCTTCCCCATGCTTCAGCAATGTAAAAAAAATTGTTAGACACTAATCTCAGGAATATGAAAATAAAAAATTTACAAGATGCCGAAAGAACAGCTAAATTTTTTTTTTAATTTATTTTCAGCACTGGAGGATGAAAATTTGCTGCTACTTGAAATTTTCTCACAGCTGACAAATGCAAATAAATATATGTAGTTGTAGAATCATAGAGTGGTTTGGGTTGGGTTGGAAGGGACATTAAAAATCATCCAGTTCCAACCCCTGCCATTGGCAGGGACACTTTCCATCAGACCAGGCTTCTTAGAGTTCCATCCAACCTGGCCTTGGACATTTCCAGGGATGGGTCAGCCACAGCTTCTCTGGGCAACCTGTGCCAGGGCCTCACCATCCTCACAGGGAAGAATTCCTTCCTAATATCTAACCTAAATCTGTCCTTTTTTAGTTTAAAACATTCATTCCTTGCCTTGTCACTGTCTGCACATGTAAAAAGTTCCTCTCCCTCTTTTCTGTATGCCTCCTTTAATGGTCAATGCACATGTTTGGGTCTTTCAGATGTAAGTATTATGTTTACCAAGCTTTGTTCTTTGCTCAGAAGGACTGGTGGGGCTCAAATTTGCTCAAAATAGAGAAGGTCTCTCACTTCTTTCAAACTGTGTTTTCCAGGAGAGGGTTGTACATGTCTCCTACCCAAGGACACCAGTGTGGTGTGAGCATAATTTCCATTTTGAGAAAACAGGATTCATGGGCTGGATGGAAAAGACAGGCCTGGCTGCCTGAAAGGAATAAACACCACGGTGCTGAATGCCTGCCTTTTATCCCATCCACTTGTTTTGGGGCTCCAGACCTGCTCCAAACTCCAGCAAGCTGGTTGTTCTTGGAGGGGCTGTTAATAGACACAAGTCTGCGGGATCAGGCCCGCCCCAAATGAGCAGATTTAATTGATTAATATGCCTGGCAAGTTCATGTCCTGGGCTTGAACAACGAACCCTCCAGAGTGGGCTCTTGTGGGGAGGAAGGGTTTAATTGTGCACGTGATGGAATGTCAGGGAGCAGTTCACCCCCAGCACTGGTGCAAAAATGGTGATGAATAAAATTAGAATTGTTTATTCTACTAATGCTAGGGTTTAACCAGGCTGGTGGTGCCTTTCCCTGATTCTGGAGATGGTGCAATTATTTTCATATATGCAAACTTGAATAATGTGATAGCTCCAGTGCTTACTCCAATATAATTATATGAAATGTCACGTTAGTTGAAGAAATACTTGGGGAAACCCCTACCTCTGTCAACAAGGAATATGCCAAGTGTTTCAGAAGACAACTTCTACCTTACTATTTAAAAAAAAATTCAGGCCAGAAAGCAACATTGTGTGCTGTGTAATGTATCTTGAATATTACAGTAAATCTTGAGTATTAAAGTTGAAACAGTAGATGTGACTTTCCTTTGAAATTTGGAAAGGTGAATAAAACAGCTTTGTGTTGCTCTTGGTGTGACTCATAGATGCCTCTTTATTCTGCTGAGTATCAAATATGGTGAATAAAGGTAGAAGCAGGACTGGTTGGGGGGAAAGGTGTAGTTAACTCTTGTCACACTGTGGATTCTCTGCCTCAAGGAAACAAACTTTTGATTTAGAAGAAAGGCCTGTGTGAATATAAGGAATATGTATGCTCTTTGCTGAGATCAAAGAGTGTGGGATTTTATCCCCTTTAAGGCTTTGAGGCACGGAGAAGCCACGTCAGTGTAACAAGTTGCTGTGGTTTGTCCAGTGAACCTGACGCAAATGTGAGATAAATCCCACGCACTTAAATCTTTCACACGGGTGTAAGCAGGGCAGATTTATCTTGGTGTGTTGTTGACTGCATTGGTTTCATGGTCTCAGTGCTGTAATTTGGTTGTGTGTCGCAGTCATCGAAACAGTGGCACCAAGAATTCAGTCTAAAAGTGCAAAAATGCAAACATCCCCTCTGAATCTGATTGTCCAAGAGTGATTATTAAATTTGAGACGTGTTTGTGATGGGATTATTAAATTTCAGATGTGTTTTATGCTTGGATATAACCTTGTTCAAGATGTGGATGGTGCCCAGGTCGCATCCTTCTGCAAGAGCCAGGAGATTTCAGCAGCCTTCAGACGTTTACTTTTGATGCAAACTACTTTTGAGATGCAAAATATTTGGAAATCTCTTTTGAACATAAGGCTGGATTTAGCAACATCCTTGTGGCATTATTGGATCAACAAGCACTTTGCTCACCAGTGTCATAAGAGTGTTTGAAGAAATAATTGCCTGCTATTTTGGGGTACAGCTTAAGTAGAAAAATATTAATATGAAGTGAGGAACTTTGTCAGTATTTAAGAAATACTCTGCTAGACTTGGGAAGATAAGTGTCGTGTTAAGAAGAACAGACAATAGCTTCTTTTACTAATTACCGACAAAGACTGCCTGAATTTTAAGGAAGCTATCTAGAAAAAGGAAAAAAAAAGTTTTACATAGGCATTGAGAGTATTTTTGGTACTCTTTGAATAACAGTTTTGCCTTCTTGGTAGTTTTCTGCAAGATCAGTAATGTCTGTATGGAGACTAAATATAAGGAATAGCTGCAACTCGATTAATGGTGGAATTCTGCAAATGTCCTGATACAACATCCAGCCAAGGTTACATGGGGTCCTGAGCAACCTGATCCAGTCAATAACATCCCTGCCCATGGCAGGGGACTGGAACGTGATGATCTCTAAGGTCCCTTCCAACCCAAACCATTCCATGATTCAGCTCCTCTATCAGGCAAAGGGGGTTACAAGGCTCATCAGCATGCAGGGATGTTCTCTGCATGGCATTGTAGACCCTAAGACCAGTTCTAGATGGATTTTGGAGGTTTTTTCCAACCTTAATGACTCTGTGATATTCCAGTCCAGTCAAACCTCTGGAAAAGATCACAAATTCTACTGGAAAGGGAAGAGGTGTTTTTTTTTATAATAAGGTACTGGTACTATTGCTGCTCCTCTGAAGTCTCAGATTTATTTTGGAGAGCTGAGAAGACCAAGTTTCTTTTTCTCAGACCTTTGGTAGACATCCAAATTCAATCTTCCAGGTTCTAAAGGTCTACAAAACAGCTGAAGAAAGACTTTTTACAAGCACATGTAAAGACAAGAGAAATGGCTTGAAACTGAGAGAAGCCAAGTTTAGCTTGGATATGAGGAAGAAATTCTTCTCTGTGAGGGTGGTGAGGCCCTGGCACAGGTTGCCCAGAGAAGCTGTGGCTGCCCCTGGATCCCTGGAGGTGTTCAAGACCAGGTTGGATGGGGCTTGGAGCAACCTGGGATAGTGGAAAGTGTCCCTGCCCATGGCAGGGGGTTGGAATTAGGTGATCTTTAAAGTCCCTTGCAACCCAAACTATTCAGCGATTTATCCTATTTAACAAATTCTGAAAAATGTTGCAATAGAAAGGATCAACAGTCTCTTCTCATTTAAAATATTAGGTTCTTCATCATACCAGAGAAATTTAAGGTGAAATTTAAGTTTAAGACTCTGTAATAAGAATTAATGTGTCTACCTGGACTTACACAGGAGTTTGAGTGGGAACTTCAGTTCCATAAATCAGGGTTAATTTGACCCATTTATGAGAAAGTAAGTTATTTGTAGGAGCACAATACACATCAGTCTTGTTTCTGCCAGCAAAAGATGTTCCCAGCAGAGAAGGTGCCTTTTGCAGGTTTGGTCTCAAGTGGTGCAGGAGTCGATGTGCTCGTCACTGAGAGCTGCTGGGGCATTGCTGCTGCTGGGTCTGTCTGTCTGTGTGGGATGTTGCTGTTCTCCTTACAGTACTTAAGTCATGAACAAACAGCTCATTATTGCTGTTACCTCCTTTAATATGGGTGAGGGGCAGTGAATCAGTTCCCAAAACTGACATTGCAGAGCATTTCTGTGGATATATCATTCTGTAGCATGGATATATGATTTTTTCCCCCTTTGTCATACATTTTCTGGTTTTGTGAATTTGTTTAGGTGCAATTCCTTGGAACACTGTATGAAGGCTCCTGTTTTTAGTCCTGCAGACCCTGGCAGGACTTTTGATTGGGCTGAGTCATCCTCCCAGCCTGTGCCTATGACCAGCACTGTGGAATTCGGCTGATTTGTACAGGCAGCTTCAGGGAGTTTAAAAACTGCTCTATAGCAGAAAATTTTAAAAAAAGAAAAAAAAGACTTTTTAAAGTCTGAGGTGATAGGCAAACCTATCAAAAATGTGCTTTTCAGCTCTGAAGTAATGTGAAATCCTTTGAAAAAAATCAAAGTATGTTTTTATGCTTAGGTTATACATACATAATTATTTCATAGGTAATCACCTGAGTTCAATCAATGAAGCACAAAAAGAAACTCTACAACTTCTATTATCTACTTTCCCTCAGAGCTCTTTCACTCCTTTTCCCATCAGCTCAGTTTTCATGGTAGATGAGCACCTGGTTAATACCTTTAGATATTTCAAGCCACATTTGGGGCCTGTGTGTGTCAAACACCTCTGCTCCCACAGCCGTGGATATTCCCACCTTTGTTTTTATCCTGCCACTTGGAGAGTTCATGGTGAGCACTTCCATAGGCTTGAAATGCATTTTGGACAGGCCTGCAAATCCTTGGAGGAGCCTGGAAATTTGGTGTGCTCATACTGCTCCATAATTAATTGAATGACTCCCAAATGATGTCATTTTGGGCTGGGACTGACCTCAGAGAATTTTGCCCTGTTTCCATACCTGGGGTCCAGCTCAGATCTGGAGGTTGCTCTCTCCCAAGTGAGCACTGTAACCTGTGTTATCCTAAAGGACCAATAAAAAGGAGTTTATATTAATATTTTTGGCAGTGACTGGCATCACCCATCAGCCCAGGGGAAAAAGCAGTGTGAGCTCCTGCCACAGTTTGATTTAGTCCTGGTGAGTCAGAGCCTTTAATTCTCTCTGCTACAGCTCCCTCTGTAAATTAGGGATAATTATTGCCTTCCTCACAATTCTGAGGTGTATTGGAAAGTGAGATTTGGAAATATATTTTGTTTTTCAGACATGGATGTGTTAAGATTAGAACTTCCACCTACTTTTTCTCATCATTCCTGCAATTACAAGGGTTGCATTTTCTGATAAGCCACGCTGGCAGTCTCTGTGGGTTTTGTTGTTTGGGGAAGGGTATCTCCCTTAAAGAGAGGAATTTTTTGGAAGGTTTTGGGCAGAATATGATGTGGAAAGGCTGCTGTCATGTTCCTGGGAAGGTGGTAGCATCACAGAATGGTTTGGGTTGGAAGTGACCTTAAAGATAAACTTATTCCAACCCTCTGCCATGGGCAGTGACCCCTTCCACTATCCCTGGTTGCTCCAAGCCCTGTCCAGCCTTGCTTTGAACACTTCCAGGGAATGGAGCAGCCACAGCTTCTCTGGGCAACCTGTGCCAGGGCCTCACCACCCTGACAGGAAATTAAATTTATTCTAAAATCTAATCTAAGCCTTTTTTTTTTTTTTTTAAGTTTATGGCTTTTAATTTATGGCTAAAAACAGGCACACTGATAAAGACAAGGCGGTGATTCTCTCCGCCTTGGTGATTTTAAGCATTTAATTAATTAATTTAATGGCTTTTAAATTCTTTAATATTGATAGAGAAAAATAAACCTTTCCTTGTTGTTACTGTGTTTATTCTCTTGTGGCAGCAGAACCTTCATCTTGTCTACTTTTATTTTATATATATATATTTTTAATATTAATATTTTTTCTTTGGATCCAGCCTTATAGCAGCAGAGTTCACCTTCATGTGTCAGGTGCAGGTCCCTCTGAGGGACCAAGTCAGGAAGAATATTCCCTGCCTGTGTCTGAGGATTTCAGCAGGGGTGAGGTTTCAGCAGGCAGCAGCATCTTCAGTCCTGCAGAGCTGCCTGTCCTCGAGGTGGAAATTTAATGTTCCACAGCACTTTCCATTGCATTAAGCACGGCCCATAATGGTGCTGGAGTGGTACTGGATGGGATGGTTGACACTGGCTGGGTGCCATGCTCACACCAAACCTCCTTCTCACTCCCCTGTTCAGCTGGAAAGGGGAGGAAAAAAAAATTAAATGCTTTTGGTTTGATATAAGGGCAAGGAGAGAATTTCTGACATAGGCAGAACAGTCTCAACCTAAGGGAAAACTAATTTAACATTGCTGTTCAAAAGTCAGGTTAGGGTCATGAGAAATAAAAACAAATCTTAAAACACCTTCCCACCACCCCTCCCTTCCTTCCAGGCTCAACTTCCCTCAGTATTTTGATTACCTCCTCCCCTCCAGTGGTGTGGGAGCACAGGGAATGGGATTTATGGTCAGTCCATCACAGGTTGTCTCTGCTGCTCCCTCCTCAAGGCTTGGGATTTTTACACTCTTCCCCTGCTCCTCCCATGCAAGGCAGTGCTCCATGAACATTTCCAGCACCAGTCCTCCCCATGGGCTGCAGTTTTCATGAGCTGCTCCAAGGTGGTTCCTCCCATGGGATGCAGTCCCTCAGGAAGAGGCTGCTCCAGCAAAGATCTCTCATGGGGTCGCAATTCCAGCCAGCCAACCTGCTCCAGCCTGGGCTTCCCATGGAGTCTAGCCCCCTTTCAGGCTTGTCTCAGTCCCATGGGATTCTCCATGGGCTGCAGGTGGATCTCTGCTCCTCCTGTATTTGCAGGAGCTGCCTCAATGTGGTGAGAGCAACATCTGAGAGATGCTCAGCTGAGCCCTGCTGATCTGGTGACCCCTGAGGGTGCTGTAATAATATGATTTATCAGGAAGAGGCCACTAGACAAAGCACGAACAGAAGACCAGCTCCAGATAATGCCATGGTGCAGAGTTTGATTTCTCCCTTTGCTTTCAGATTTTCTCTGCCACCCACTCAGTGTCCTTCGAGCTCTGAGCGCCGGGAGCTGAGTAATGCTCTGGTGTTTATCCTTCATTATGTCATAATGAAAAGTGGCTTTGGTTCAATGGATGTGTAATTTAAGTCCTCATCAGAGACCTGAGTGGTCTCAGCCTCCCTCAAAGTCTTCTCATTTGCTCCATCTCATGGTCAGGTGTTGGTTTTAATAAGTAGACGATATTTCACAGCACAGGGAGGGTGTGAAGCTGCTGACAGGAATCTAAATGAGAGCTACAAAGATGGGGAAGGGTCTGCAGGTGAAGCCATATGAGGGGTGGCTGAGGTCACTTGGTGTGTTTAGCCTGAAGAGGGGACTGAGGGCAGACCTCAGTGTGGTCTTCTGCATCCTCATGAGAGGAAGAGGAGGGGCAGGCTCTGATCCCTGCTCTGTGTGACAGTGACAAAACCTGAGGGAATGGCCTGAAGTTGTGTCAGGGGAGGTTTAGGTTGGTTTTCAGGGAAAGGTTCTTCCCCCAGAGGGTGTTTGGGCACTGGAACAGCTCCCCAGGGCAGTGGTGGCAGCTTCAAGCCTGACAGAGCTCAGGCACAGGGTGGGATTGCTGCAGCGCCAGGAGTTGGACTTGATGATCCTGTTGTTCCTTCCAACTCAGGATATTCTATGATTCCATGATTCTCTTCTGGGCAGGCTCCCACATGACTATTTGTTGCCATTTTCACACAGGCACTGCTGTTTTGCCATGCAATGACAGGGGTGGGATGGGGTAAAGTGGCTCAGACAGCTCAGAAAAGGAAGATGAGCTTTGCAGAATGCTTATTATTCGATTATTTAGCCAGGCAAGAATTGTCATTTGGAGAGAGAGAGAGATGGTATCAACAAAGTTGACTGGTTTTTTACTTTTATTCTCTCAACTGTCAGAATAAAATGAATGCCTTTCCTTGAAGAAATATGATTTTTTTCTTGATTTCTAGAGGATAAACTTGAAGTTTAATTATATTCAGTGATGCAGTATTACTTCTCATCTTCTGATCACTTTAATTAAATTATTGCAAGGATTGCAAAGCATTAATCTGGTGGTTGGAAAAGTGAGCAAGCACTTGGGAAGTTTTGTGCAGTGATTCTTACCTTGAAGCAAATTCTCTGTAACCATATATGGCTCCATAATTCTGTTTTTCTTCCTAATAATCTGCTAATAATCTATTTCCCTGAGTTATTCAGAGGATGGTATAATACCTAGAAGTGCATGAAACATGTAAGACATTATGGAAATTATGTTCTACATTCATCAGAATGACATGTACATTAAAAACTCAACAATTTCATTAACAGCACACTTCAAATTTTCATGAGAAATTTGGAGGTTTTAGCAAAGATTTAATAGCAGGTGCTTTTAATGTTCTTGCCTTGTAGGACATCTCAGAAAAATATTTACATTGGAATGGAAATATGCTATAAAATGTGTTTTATGTGTATCTATAGCCATATCACATCTATCTAAATACTGTAAGGCAAAGAATTATCACTAATATTCTAATGGTAACAAATGTACTGAGGAATTTAGATTTTTTTTAAATTTACCTGCTTTGATATTCATAAAATAAAGTGTTAAGTTGATATTTTGATATTTGATATTTTTTGTGCACTTGTGTGTGCACTGTTTATTGGTTGTGGGCTGGGGTTTTTGTTTGTTTGTTTTTTGCATTTAAGCAGCAAAGGATGGACAAGTCATTGCTTCATACTGGTGAAGTTTCAGTCTATATGGCTGAATACTCTTATGATGCATCCTGCTGTTGAATGTGCCCTATATGTGTTAAATCCACTGAAACTAATGGCAATATCTCCAGGGATTTCCAGGTTTATCACAATATAGAGCCTGAGAGCCTGTGCAATGCCTGCCTGTGTGCTCACCCAAAACAATTTGCCACGGTTTTCTTTTCAGCCTTTCACAGATTCTTGTGTGTATATTGGGTAGGACACACCACTGGAGCAGTGATGTAATGCAGAATTCTATTTTGTAGGTGCCATGAAATGCAAAATTATGCTTCTTGGTTGCAATAATAATAATAATAAAATAATAATAATAATAACAACAGTAATAAATGTATTATTGGTGGCATTTCTGTCTTGATATATTTTCTGCTGAACTCAAATTCCCATGGTTTCACTTGCTTTCCCTCATCTCATATGAGCAACTCTGTGTTGTGCTGGAGGCAGATTTTGTCCCTCCCAAAGGAAACTGTAGCTCACCAAAAAAAAAAAATAAAAATCTTGTCTCAGTGAAAGGGAGCAGCACCTGTAAATGAATTATTTTATATCTATTGATGTCAGATGCCAGGAAACATTTATTAGTATTGATTTGGACTAAACACATCTGCAAGGGCTGTTCCCTCAGAGCCCTTTGCTGCTTCCCACTGGCAGGTTCCATGGACATCCTTCCCTCACTGATGTGCAGCCAGGTGGAATGGAGCTGTGAGGCAGCACTGGGAAGTTTTCATCTCTCTGCTGCAGCTGTAATTAGCTCATTCCCTTGAGCAGGTTGCCTGCCAGTGAATTTCCTACATGGGCTTGCCTCCTGAGCTGTGTTCATGTGGACATGATGGACAGACTGGCTTGGCACAGCAACACCTTCCCAGCAAGGTCCTGGGTTGTGCTGTGCAGCCAAATTGAGGTGTAGGAATAGAGGAATGCATTGTCCACGAGGGAAACTGCCTAATTTAGGAAGAGCAGGGATGGGATCATTGCTCAACACTCCTGTTGGCACACAAAGGACCATTTCCCTGCCCACGTGGCAGTGGGGCAGTGGCCTTTCCTCTGTCCCCACCCCGAGGGCTCCTGGCAGGGCTGGCAGATCCTGTCAGACAGATTGATTGCTCTGTCCCGTCCTCAAACCAGGCTGGAGTCAAAGTTGCTTTATTGACTTAACCGTCATGCGAGTGTTGCCAAATCTAATACGTGGGAATTAAATGGCAATTATCCATTTATTTGAGCTGGCTTCTTCCTCCCTCTGTGTTTCAGCTCTCTCTCAGCTTGCAGGGAGCTCTCCTAATTGAATGCTGATCGGTGCAGCGCTGCCAGCTCTGGCTGGGTGGAGGGATGGGGGCAGCTCTTGACCCCCTGAGAGAGAGGAAAGGCTGTCCAGACCAACCTGAAGGGACTTGGAGCACTTCCAGACCCAAATCTGGTGTGAGCATCCTGACTCAGGAAGATTTCCCTTGTGCTGCTCTCCGCAGCTCAGGTGTGTCCTCCATCCCCTGAAGGGGATCCCCTCCATCCCATCCTCCATCCCCTGTCTGAGCTGAGCTGTGTCTGCACGAAAATTGCCCTCCACCAGATGGGTGAAGAGGTGGAGCAGTCAGATGAGAATTTAGCAAGGAACAGGAAATATTTGCAGGCTTTTTAGGGCATCCTTGTAGGTTTTCTCTTAGAAAAACCAGTGTTTGATGCTCATATTTGTGTGCTGCAGCCTGGGCTGTATCAGGTTTCTGCATTTTGGCTGTCCAACACTGGCACAGCTAAGCTCTGACCTGGGTTCAGATCCCAGCAGGGGTTGCAGAGATCTTCTGTGTCACTGGGTATCTTAGAGCTCACCAGCTGCCAGAAGTTGTTTTCTAGCACTACTGAAATTCACCTAGGGAATGTGGAACTGTGTTTCCTTTGTACGTGGAGCAAATGCTTTTTTTTTTTTTTTTTTTAATTATAAAATCCTAGAATGACCTGGGATTTTAAATATCATCCAGTTCCAGCCCCTTGCCATGGACAGGGACATCTTCCACTATCCCAGATTGCTCCAAGCCCCATCCAATCCATCCTTGGACACTTCCAGGGATGGGGCAGCCATGAGTTTTCTGGGCAACCCAATGACCAATATAATAGAATCATAGATTTTTTAAGATTGGAAAAGACCTTCAAGTCCAGTTATAAACCCAGGCCTTCCAAATCCACCACAAATGCCCCAAAGTATCATCTTAGTGTACTTTCAATAGGGAAACAGGGTAAGAATGAAACAGCCCTCAAAAACTCTGTATATTGCAACCTTCTGAGTAAAAACCTACATTTTGATGAAAGAGAAAAAGAATGATAATGAATGATTAACAAGATGAATCTTGCTAATGTCCTTTGAGCTTTGTTCTTTAAACAAGCCAACTACTGTTTGAAGGATTGAAGCCTCCAACCTTTTAATGGCAGCACAAGAATTGTAACTTTCCACGTCTGTGAAGCTTGTTTTTTAAAATTTTTTATTTTTACAATATTTCAAGACAATGGCATGGAAGTCCCCAGACATAGTTCCAGCCCATTTAGACAGAGAGTGCTTTTAGTGACGCAAAGATGCTCCTTTTAAAAGTGTTGTTTTCCACCTACTCAGTCTATAGGTGCAAAACTTCACTGGAAGTTTTGAAATTCTGTTATTTAGCCATCTTGGATGAAAATACATCTAACCTTGGCATTAACAGTTAAGTGGCATTATATATTTTTATTCTGGCATGCCTTTCAGCTCTTGCAGTCATGGATTTTAAAGCTGGAAGGGATCATGAGATTAATTTGTCAGTCTTTTTGAATTACCTGTATGTGAAGAAATTCCTGCAGTATTATTCAATGTATATTCAGCTCCTTGCATCATCCTTGCAACCGAGACCCAAAGTTGTCATTTTCCCTCAGTCTTGCAGGCAGGATCACAGAGATTTTCCCATAGAAATAGGGGACAGGGTTCCAGTGGAGAAGGGAGAGAGCTTCAGATGTTGCAGGGTCAGGACCAGGACTCAGGACCATTCCCCTGCTCTTGCCCCCAGCCTGAACAGATCATGGCCCAGAGTCTGGGAAGGTTTTGTTTTCCTCCTGTTTGCAAAAATAGCCCCAAATCTCTTGTGTGGTGGCCCAGAGACCGGAGTGGTTCTGCTTCATGGTGCTGTGGGTGCCTGTTGTGGCTCTGCAGCAAGGGAAGGGGACACAAAAAGAGCCACAACAACTCAGGGGAGACCCCAGTCAGGGTTGTAGAGGTGTTTTTTAGCTGCACCAAACCAGCAAACAGCCTTGGGTTGGCTGTGGGTGGGAACATTTTCATGGGATCATAGAACCATGGAATCCATAAGGCTGGAAAAGACTTCAAAGATTATCAAGTCCAGCCTTTGACCAAATACCACCATGGCCACATCGACTCATTTTTTAAACTCTTTTGGTGATGGTGGACTCCACCACTGCTCTGGGCAGCCTGTTCCAATGCTTAACCACTCTTTCAGTGAATAAATGTTTTATAATATATGATCTGAACCTCCTTTGGTGATCCTTGAGGCTGTTTCCGATTTTTCTATCATGAGTTTCCTGCGAGTCCAACCCCACCTCACCACCACACCTGCCTTCAGGCAGTTGTGGAGAGCAGTGAGTCTCCACTGAACCCACTTTTCTCCAGACTAAACACCCCCAGTACCCCGCAGCAGCTGGTAGATACAACTGCCCAGCAAGTTTATCTTGCCTCATTTAAATATTTGGGAACAGAAGTGAGGGATTTGGTAGATCAAAATGCTCTTGCTCTGGAGCAACACCAATGCCAGCATGATACACAGCACCATGTACTCTGCTGTTATAAATCTCAACCTGTATAAATTTATCTCAGGTTTGTTCCTCTAGGTCTCATGCCACTGCACTGCAAACAGACCCACAGTCACAGCACTCACCATGTTGGCCGATATTTTGGTTATTTTGTGTGTATCTTGTCTTTGACTAAGCACAGGGTGTGTATAATTTTGCACCTGTGTGTGCCTATGTGAGGCTTTGTTTCTTTTTTTGTGACTTGCGACTGTTAGTGAGGAAAAAACCCCAAACAATTAGCTTTTTATTTAATGTCTAGTGGCAGCAGTACAGAGAATTTCCTCCTGAATATTCAAGCTTTTTCCCCCAGACATGCAGGCAGCACCTTTCTGAGAAAGACACATTTTAGAGATGTAATTCTCCTTACAAATTGCTTTTCTCTCTCGGTGTGCTCTAATTATAGAAGCCTCGACGGCATTTGTGCAGGCACGGAGGTTGCAGCAGGAATTTCTGATAAAATCAACTCACTCAAAGGAACTGCTGCTAACTGCTCAGGCTGCTGGGTACGGTGAACTGGAGGAGAAGTGCTGATTGACCCCCTCAGGTCCCTGGGGGAGGTTAAACCATCTCAAGTGTGGAATTAGCACAGCACAAGGAGTGGGATATGAGAATGAGTGAGGCTGCCAAACTCCCCTGTTTTGGGGGAAATCACCTCATGCTGAACTTTCCAACCAGGCTGTGAACTTGTTGGAACTGGATGGGTGTTAGGGGGTGATCCCCACATTCTTGACAAGCCTTCAAGAGCTTCAAGATGTTTTTTCTTTGTGTCCAGTGGGAGATATTTTCTGCTTTCAGGAGGAATTGGCTACTGTGACCTTTACATACCCAGTGTGGTTTTCTCTGTGCTGTCCTTTAGCTCATTCATTCAGTGCAGACCAGGAGTGGAGAATTTGACCTGCAAAGCATCTCCCTCCCCAGCAGATCTGTGTGTCCCACCTGGTCTACATGATCTTTCTTGTGGTTGTCCAGTGGGGATAACACGTGGGAGGTGCAACATGATTGAAAACCTGTGGGAGGCAACTTCTGACCACTTAGGGATCAATGGTTGCCTTTAAAAAGCATTATTTTACCTGTTTCAGCAGCAGTGCAACACATTTCCTGCAGATTGTTTTGCTGCCCAGTGCCAGTCCCCTCTGAAGAGGGATTTGGAAAGAAGAAAGGCAGGATATGACCACAAAAGAATCACAGAATCATCAAGGCTGGGAAAGACCTTCACGATCATCAAATCCAACCTTTGACTAGAAAATCATAGCACTCCTGCTCCTTGGATCTTCATCACTGTTTAATTTAAGGAAGAAGAGGAATGGTCTGTTGAGGAGCTGCAGAATAGGGGAGGGCTGGGAGGAATCTCTGGAGTTCATAGAGTCCAAGATCTCCGCTCAAGCAGGACCAGATGGATGGATGGCCTGAAGTTTGGGGGATGCACCATCCTGGCAACAGAGATGGAGGCAGTTTTGGGGACCCCTTAGTTTCAACCTTCTCTTCCTAAGAAGCAGCAAGGAAGGAATTTCTCCCAGGGAGGAATGTGACTCGTCTCAGTCTCCCTGAGCTGCTTTGTCAGCTCTGCATGGCAGCAGCTGCTGCTGACTGCAAAAGTGGTGGGTGGGAAGAGCAAGGAGAGGCTGAGGGAATGAAGAAAAGGAAGAGGAGGCAAAAGGAAGTAAAAAGACAAATAGAATAGGTTGGATTGGAAGAAACTTTAAAGATTATCTGATTCCAGTCCCCTGCATTTGAGAGGACTCCTTCCACTAGACCAGGTTGCTCAGAGCCCCATCCAGCTGTGAACACTTCGAGGGATGGGACACCCACAACTTCCAGGGATGGGGTATCCCCAGACTCACATCCAAGACAGGTACCCATGAGGTGGCCACTACTGGCTCATGAATGAGTCCCCTGTCCCAGCCAGAGGCTGTCCCCACCTTTTGATGCTGGTGGATGCAAAACCAGCACAAGGGAAGGTGGTGGAGCAGGGATTTGGCAGCAGTCCTGTTCCTTCTGCTGGAACATTAGATTTTCTTATTGCAATCCCAACGCTGACAAAAATCCAGAGAGCCATTGCTGGCAACACCCTGCTCACGTGTTCACATTTGCTATTTATAGAGCTGTGCACAGAAGGGAATGGGTGTAGGTGTGCTGGAAATCAGGTGTTAACACTTTTATGGTCATTTCATAGGGAATAGGTGTGGGGAAGGGTTTTCTTTGACCTCAGCTGCAGCAACATGCTCAGAGAAGTTGTGGCTTCCATCCCTGGAAGTGTCCAAGGCCAGGTTGGATGAGACTTGGAGCAACCTGGTCTGGTTGAAGGTGTCTCTGTCCATGGTGTGGACTTGGAACTGGATGAGCTTTAAGGTCCCTTCCAGCCCAAACCATTCTGTGATTCTGTCACTTGTCATGGAATAAGTGTCAGAAAATTCCTGTAGCACTTGTCAAGAATGTTTGAAGAGAGGCTACAGGAAGAAAAGAGACATAAAATAGTTCAAAATGGCATTTCTTGGATTCTTTGATAGAATTACTTCCCTGGCCCTCAAGTGATTATTTGCCTCAGGATTCCTTGGCATTTTCCAAAGGGACTAAAGGACTCCTCCTGTGGAGGTTGCACCTCTGCCCAAGCTTTGCTCTTGGATCCAAAACCTTTCAGATGTATTTTAGTTTAACCTCTTTTCTATGACTTGTACATGCATTTATGCATTTTTCCCTGCATGAGCAGTGTTGCTGGTACTCAGGGGGGTGATGTAAATGATTTTTATTTACTTGTTAAGCTTTTCTTCCTTATGGCTGCCAATTATGTTTAGAACTTATCTGCAAATTAAAAAAAAAGAGAGTTGCACTTACTGAAGGATTTGGGGAAAGCCTTCTTTTTTTCTAATTTTCTTGCTTTTTTTTTAATATGGGCAAATTTTAAGACAGTATTTCAGTTCAAAATGTCAAAACATTTCCCTTTGAAAGCTTGTAAGGGGCTGCTTCAACTATGGTAAAGGGAGGAAGGAAAAAAACTTTCAGCTGAAACCAGCTTACTGGGTTTGGCATTTGTATCTGTTGATCTAAACCAGAATGCTTCAGCTAATAAACCAGTTGTCTAAAAAATTTAGCTCAGCCTTTTCTTCATCAGTTTCCTGTCACTTCCACTTTCTCATACTCATCAGTATCACAGTGCCGTGGAATTTTTTATTTATTTTTTTTAGGCAAATACTTCAAGCCACATCCCAGTTTTATTTTGAAAGAAAGGGAGAAAGTCTGCGTTCAAGTACATAATAGAGTCTTTCCAATTAAGATGGAGAGCAAAATCTGCTCTGCAGATATTTAATGACTCCTGCTGAGAATGAGAAAGAGAGCAAAGTTCTGCTGAATTAAAGAGCAAAAAAGCCACTTTTTGTCTTGCAGCTGAAGGCACAGTTGACCCTGAGGATGGATCAGTCCTCCTGAACATGGGGCCAGGCCCCAGTGCAGTGTAAATGCTGCTGGTTACCCATGAGGAAAGGATATTTTTGCTTTACAAAGGTGCAGAGGGCACTATAATGATGTTTAATTAATGCTAACGCCTATACAGTCATTTTCTTGTCTTTTGTGTGCAAGTGTGGGCATAAAGCTCATTGCCCAAATCACATCATACATGGAGAAACTCCGTTTCTTCTGTAGCTTTGCATAAACATCTAATGAACTTCTCTTTTACTTGAATTTTACTTTTTAGTGCTGTGTTGCTGTGCTGGGTTAGAAGTTTCCTTCTACAATAACAGGTCTGTGAGATTACTTTTTAAAAGGCTGTGTAGAGAACAAGGCAGAATGGATTTAGATTAGAAATTAGTAAGAAATTTTTTACTATGAGGGTGGTGAGGCCCTGGCACAGGTTTTCCAGAGCAGCTGTGGCTGTCCCATCCCTGGAAATGTCCAAAGCCAGGTTGGACAGGATGTGGAGCAAGCTGGAATAGTGAAAGGTGTCCCTGCCCATGCCAAGGGGTTGGAAGAAGATGATTATTATCATCTCCTCCAACCCAAATCATTCTACAACTCAATGTTTATAGCTGAAATCATCTATGGAACAGCAAAGTATTTTTTTTTTTCTATGTACTACATGGCAGTAAGAGGATGTTCTCCTGTACTCCTCCCTTGGTAGATGGGGACAGTCTGTTCCTGAGTGAATGTTCCTCTGTGTGCAAAAAATGAATGACTAATCCTGTAATGTTTCCCCACATTGACCACTTCACTGTGAGGGACAATAAAAGTGCTTGCCAGTAGCTTGCTCAGGGTCTGAGAAATCAAGATTTGGTCCATGTGAATCCCAGGGAGAGGCAGCTGAGCCAGTGCCTCCTGTGCCAGTCCTTCCTTTCCAGGGAATAACTGCAGCAGTAGCTGTGTAACAAGAAACAGGACAAATTATGGCCATTGCTACAACCTCTGCTGACCAGCTGCAGATTCCATAAGCTGTGGGTGACCAGATCCACATAAAATGTCCCACAGAAACAAGCCCAGGAGACTTCCAGAAGCTCTAGCAGATGGCACTTCATCTTCCTGAACGACGTATGGGGTCTGGTACATATGGATTATAAAACCCTGTATAGGTTTTATGATTTCTTCCAAAATAGCTGATTCTTGGAGCCAGATGGTTTCTATTATGGTTAATCTTAAGCAAACAAAAGTAATTTTCCTTCCTCTATTCAGTAATGCTGAGAAGGTATATAAAGTATCCTGCATAAATTAGCAGTATAGTTTTCTTATTTAAACATGATAAAGATTCTCAATAAATGGCAAGGGGTGTATTAACATTTTTCATTTCTTTATAAAATGTCTAATAAATTACCTTGCTCCTCTTTTATCTTTGATGGAGAGTTGAAGCTCTCCAGAAGAGGAGGGTGCATCTGTTGGAACTTCTACTGTGAGTTGGGAAATCCACTGCAGCATTTACAACATTACCCGTGCACAAACCTTTTTTCCCATAGATGGGTGCCAGCTGTTGCATTGCTCCATTGCTATTTTCCATTGCATCCACTTTGTCTCTGTTTCAGTAATTTCTGCTGTCCTGTCATCCCAGATCTCACTTCATCTCTCCGGGGCTTTTAGTTTGTGAAAACTCCTCATGCAGGTCTCAATGACTCTGCAAGGTCTCTCTGAGATTTTTGGTTTTACTTACTGTGGGAGCAATCTGTCTTCTGTGTCCTTGGCATGGCCTGAATTTTGGGTTATGAAGAAAGTTATGAAGAGGAAGAAAATGGGAAGAAAAAGCATTTTCTAGACTTGAAATTCTGCACATTTGTGCTGCAACAAGTGTTGACTCTGGAACAAACTTGAGGGTCCAGCATCACATTTACAGGGAGTGTAGAAATATCCATTTACTTGGATCATGGAATGGTTTGGGTTGGAAAGGAACTTAAATCATCCAGTCCCAATCCCTGGGCAGGGACATCTTCCACTGTCACAGGCTGCTCCAAGCCCCATCCAACCTGGCCTTGGACATTTCCAGGAATGGAGCATTCACTGTCCCATCCCAATGGGATGTGTTTGTTCAGCTGGAAAGTCGTGGCAAGGTAATATTTTGCAGGGTTTCTCTTTTTGTTCATAGGGCTGTTTTTTTCTGCTACCACTCACATCACGTGGACTTAATCAGGGAAAAAAAAATCATCTCCATCTTGTCATTAATAGCCTGAATCTTTAAGAAGATATTTTCTAAGGCAATTAGTGCTGAGTTCATTAATAAGACCAGAAGAGAGGCTGATTAAGTGCCAGTATAAAAATAAAAACAATATTTTGTGATTTATACCACCAATAAATTTTTAAATAACGACATTTCAAAAATATTTGGATTCTTCATCTTTTTCGCTGGCTGTTTTCACGTTACACTCCCAACAGCTCGGGCAGTAAGTGTAAGATTAATCATTTCCACTTTGCTTTTCCAGTCAATTCCTTTACATTTTCTCATCCTCTTGGTGCTGTTGTTTGTGTTTGCATTAACACAGGACTGCAGACTCTCCCAGGAATATGGCAGTACAAACAAAACTTGCTTTCACTCAGGTTTTATTTATATCCTCATACAGCATCAATATTAAAAAATGAAACAAACTGTCAAATACCTTAAATTGCCTTTTTTGTTTTGTAATGACTTAGGTATTCTTTTAAAAATACAGGCAGACACTGTCCTAATACTTGCTTTTGCCACTGCTTTGGAGCATGAAGGAAGGAACATGATTAGACTTTCCATCTTGGAAAGCAAGAAGCAATAGGATTTGATAGGGATATTTCAAAAATTAATTGGTATTTTCCAGTACATTGATTTATTTCAATCAGAAATGAATTGTCCTTTTAACTCTATTCTAATCCACTACCAGAAAAAGTTTAAAAAAAAAGACAAAAACAAACCAAAAACAAAGTGGTTTTTTTTTTCATTTAAAAGCGACTTAACTGCGTCTTGGTGTCACATCAGAATTATGCAAAACCTTTTAAAGTTTGTCTCCCCATTGCTTAAACATGGAGAAAAACTATTAATTGTAAAACTGTCCAACCAAAACCAAAATTTCCACGCCACCAAAATTAGCAGCTTCTAAATTCACTACCCAGCTCTGCTCTGCATTTATTCTCCATAAAATTTTGCTTAAAATCCAAAGTCTATTTTGCATTTAACCATCACAGAAAATCAACTTTTCCCCTAATTCTCCCATCTGGAGAAGAGTGCTGCAGTCTGTATGGATTCCTGTGGTGAAAGTGGGAGTTCTCTGAATTATTTTGTTCATTTTGCAGAGGTTTGAGCAGGTGGAACAGGGCTGAGGATCCCACCAGCTCCTTTCCCATGGGCTGCCAACCTCACCTGACCTTCAAATCACCTCTAGCCATTGTGTTGCCCCCATGAAGTGATGGGATCTTTATTTTTGTAACAGCCTCATGAGTCTTTGACATTTCCTTCTACTAAATCAACAAGAGCTGCTGTTTTTCTTAAAATTAGAAGGCAGTTTGTTTGTTTTGTTTTTGTTTTTTTTTTTTTTTTTCCCATGCTGGTTTGGGGTTTTTTTGATTTTAGTTTTTTTCCCCTGCTGCCTAAACAGGAGCATAGGATGAGAACAGGTTTCTCTGGCAGCATTAATGCAGCTGTAGAGAATATCAGGTTTTGTACTGAAGACTGATGTTGCTGTCTAACATCTTTAACAAGCTTGAGAAGAAGAGTGAGAAGCACAAACTGTCACTCTGTGCTGGGGAAAAAAATCTGATCTATTTCTAGTGGTCTTTCAAAAGCAGGGAACTTGTTAATAAAAAATTGATATAAACAGTTTGGGTAGTAATGTAGCAAAGTTTGTTGGTTGGTTGGGACTTCTGTTTGAGTTTTGTTGGGTGTTTTCCTCCCCATCAAGAGCTGGAAGCAGCATGTCTGCTTCATCTCACCCCTTTGCTTTTACAGCAGAGTGTAGCTCATCTTCTGAGTGACACCTTGTGCCAGCAGCTTTCTCTGGTGCTGTTCCTGATCCTCTCTGGGAGTTCTCTGCACCTTGTCAAACTGGAATTGCTGATTTTCCAGGATTTTGGTCATGGATTTGCCGTTCACTTGCAAAATCCACCTCCACAACTGGAGGGAATTTGGGCAGGGCTGCTAATTGCTCACTCTGGGCTCATGGAACGTGTGATGCTCCCCAGGGAGGAGCCTCTCCACTTGGCCAGGATCAGTGCAGGGTCTGGCAGAGTGTTCGTCTCAGGGCTGGCTCCAGGAACAGCCTCTCTTTGTGGACAGTTTGGATATTTCTCTTTAATTACTTAGCAGCACATGGGTGGGTTTGGGAGGCTGTTTGTGACTACTGCTGCTGTGAGAAAGTTGGAGATGCACCCTCAGGAACATGGATCCAAAGGTTTGGCAAAGCTGAACAGTGAGCTGTTGACACATTTCTACAGCCATGGCAGGGGGTTGGAACTGGATGATCTTTAAGGTCCCTTCCAACCCAAACCATTCTATGATTTCTATGATTTTAACACATTTGCAGATTTCCTTGGCCACACTCCTACTTGAGCTGAGACTCTGGCACTGTCTGTGCTGTCCTGGACACACCAGGTGAGGTGCTAATCACTAGAGAGTCTTTTCCTTTCTTCTTCAGCACTTTGTTATTAGCAGATTTGCTAAAGAAGGAAACCAAAGTGAACAAAAACCTCTTAACCAGAAATAATGCCAAGCAGATCTAATTGAATCTTGATTGCACTCTAAAAAGATAGTTACTCATAGAACCATGGAGTCATTTGGGTTGGATGGGACCTTCAAAATCATCTTGTTCCAAGCACTTTCCACTACAACAGGTTGCTCAGGGTCCATCCAACTTTTCCTTGAACAGTTCCATGGCTGACACATCCACAGTTTCTCCTGGAACTTGTGCCGGTGCCTCATGGATCTCCAATGATTCTTAATGTTTCCTTTTCTCTTTGAGCCAGCTCTTGGGTACACAGAGATTTGTATTTCTGTGGCTGAGAACTTGGTGCTGTGTTTGGAATAGCATTGGGTTGTCTCCCTCATGGGAGAGGGAATATGGCAAAGCAATCCTGGGTTTAATGCTCCTTAGGACACAAATCATCTCTTGCCTGATTTAAATGGAAGTGAAGGAATTGTGTGCAGCCTTTTTCCTCATCTAGGTTGTGGAGGGCCGACTTTCTAAATCCTGTATCTTCTTTAATTTCTGAAGTTGACTTTTACTGCTAAGTAATGCTCACCTTTTCCCTTCTTGAATTCCATAAGGGATAATTCTCCATGGCTGGAGTGTCCCTTGCAGTGCCTGCTGTACCACCAAGGCACTTGCCAAGCTGCCAAGTTTTGGTCCCACTTCCCTAGGCCTCACTGACATGGGGAACTTTTTCCTGAATAGCTTTTTTCCTTGGCTTCCTAGACTTCCTTGGGATAGGCAATGTATTTATTATTTCTCTCAGAAATGTGTATTGTATCTGTATTCAAGGCTTCTTTTTTTATTTTATTTGCTAGGCTTTTCCTAGAAAGAGTCACGCTGAGCTCCAGTTAAAACTTGCAAGCTCTACCAGGAGCATTTGTTCTGGGGACACTGCACTTACTTCTCAGGGAGTGTGTTAATTATTTGTAAATTTAGAGGTTTGGATAAGGTGTAGGTATTGAAACTATTTAAGAGAGCCCAAGACAAAAATGGGGCCCTAGGGGGGCCCTTATCAACCTGAAATGATTCTCCCTGCCTGCTTTGCCTCCTTGGTCTTATCCCCTCATTGAATTTAGGCCCAGAACTTAATTTGACTTAGAGATTATGAAGCCTCTGTCTCCTCTGGCCAACTTGCTGTAGCTCTGGTAGGGCTTTCAAAGAAAAAAAATCTATTCTGTGAAAGCAGTTGTGTTGGTTTTACTTTCATTTTCTCTGTAATTTTTCTGGGAGTGTTATCTGGTGGGGAAGTGAGGTGGGAGCAATGTCCTTGTGTAGGGGAAGGCTGAAGTGGAGGGGCAGGTACTGATTTCTCCTCTCTGGTGACAGTGACAGGACCTGAGGGAATGGCCTGAAGCTGTGTCAGGGGAGGTTTATTGGATATTAGGAAAAGTTTCTTCACCCAGAGGGTGGCTGGGGACTGGGACATCTCCCCAGGGCTGTGGTCACAGCTCCAAGCCTGTCTGAAATGAAGAAGCTTTTGGATAATGCTCTCAGACATATGATGTAATTCTTGTGAGTGTCCTGTTTAGGGCCAGAAGTTGGACTTCAATAAAATTGTCAGTCTCTTCCAACTCAATCAGTTCTGATTCTTGGTTTTCCCTTAGGGAGAGGAGGAGAAGGCAGGTACTTCACTGCCTAACACCTCTCCCTTTTAGATGGGTGTGATGAATAATTTTCTTCCAGCTGGGAAGAATTTTACCTTCAGGTAAAACTTTATTCCTAAAACCAGGAAGAAAATGTATTTTGTACATTTGAAAGAACTTGGACAAATCAGGAAGATGATTAAAAAAGTGAAAAAAAAAAAGAAGAACAGGAGTTTATAAGTGTTAATGCAAATAGAGACCTTGAGTTAACCCGTAGGGAATTGAGTTCTTGAACACACTGACCCTTTGGGTGCAAACACTAACTTCATCCCAGTTTTTACACCTGTAATTCCAAAGGTGCCCCGTCTTTATGCTGTGGCCATGCTGAGAAGACCCAGGCCCTTTTGGACAAATCTGTAGCAAAAAGCTTCAGAGCTTTTCCATGTGAAACAGCCTCACATTTTACAATGCTGATGAAAATCACGGTGCCTGATGAGTGTGATTTTTGCTTACATTTCCCTTTATCACTTATTTCACTCAAATTTCATCAGCAGGAAATAAAAACCTCCCAAGCTTGCACGCCAGGAGCAACTTCACATTACACATGATTCTTTCATTCTCTTCCATTTCCTTTTCTATTTTAGGCTCGCTGTTTTGAGGAAAGGAACTTTGTTCAAACACATCCTTGGCCAATCCTTTCTGTCCTGGTGCTTGCTGAAGCTTTTTTTGACCAGTGCCAACAGGAGAGCAGAGGTGATGAGGAGAATCAAGGTTCCTGGAGTTTATAGGAAAGGGGAAGGCAGTGGAAGACCAAAACAGTGTTCTGGCAGTGGAAGAAACCAAGGGGTGTGGAACATGGGATCAGACACCAGAGAATCCACAGGGAGGAACCCCCTGGGAAGCTGTTAAGTACTGGGCACTAAAGGACTTGTCTGGGGTGGGTGTAGGTGTCTGTGCCCCCACCACTTCTTGCCTTTTGTATTTTCTTCCTTACATGACAGTCTGCTTCTTTCTCTTTACTCTTTCTTGTCCTTGGCCTACTTCACCCTCTTCCACCTTTTCACTTTAATGCCAACTCTTGTGTAAAAATTAAAACAAAGACACGAATTTACCATTTTTTTTCTCCAGAGCAAATCTCTTTTCCTCTCTGGCCAGCAGCCAAAAGTCAATCTCTTCCTCTGCCAGGAGTTCATTTCCCAGAGCCAGAGGCATGTGCCTCTCATTGCGGATCTCAGTCTTCAATGAGGAATTATTCTCTTGGATAATGGTATGAAAAGGGGGGAATTGAAGCTTTGCAATGGCTTGAGTGGTCCTGGAGGAGGAACAAGGTGCTGGAAGGGTGAGACTCACCCACTCAGCTCAGCTGTGAAAGTGTTAAGCCCCAGGGCTGGGTGTGGTGGGGCTGAATTCCTACTGCTGGAGGTAAATTGAGGATTTGGGGTGGATGGTTTGGAATCAGAGTGAGCAGGTTGCTTCCTGCCTGCTTTTTTTACTCCTTGCAGGTGTTTCATGGCACCAAAGAGGAGTCTGGAGACCAGGTAACTTTCTGTGGGAGTTTCTTCAGCAAAGGATGATGCTGTAATTTCAGTTAAAGCTTTCAAAGGTGGGGAGCTGCAGGATATCTGTGACTTTCTTTAACAGACCACAGATGTAATTCTTGGTGGTGCTTTGGGGATAAATCCATGGCAATTTGAGGTGCTTAGTTGCTTTGTTGCAGCCACATTAGGTATTGTAAGTAGAAAGATCAAATTCTTGTCCTGTTTTTCCTCTTTTCCCCCATTTTACCCATGTTACTTTAATTACTGCTGCTTCTTCCCTGCAACTTTTAGGTTATTTTGGGTTTGCTGCAAAATTGAGTTCAGGGAGGGAATTGACTTCACCTGGCTGCAGAAAAGCCATTAGGAGCTCCAAATTAGTGTGAAATAATTAATAGGAAAGGAAGATTAACGTGGCAAACACGGGTGCTTTTCATTAACATGAAGTGAAAGGATGTTCCAGTAGGTTCCTTTGCCATGAGTGTTGTCCTGGACCTCCAGCAATTCCCTTTTACATTAATTTTATCCAGCTCACTCGAGACAAGACCTTATAAGCCTGGTCAGGCATCATGTTTGGCTTGTCTTGAGGAGGAACTGAAATAAATTCCTGCTGGGATTTCTCCTTCCCTACCAAAGCTGCTGGTGGTGGTGCTTGGAGCTGTGGATTGCCCCAGCCCATGAGAGCCCCAGGGATACCCAGGTGCAGCAGAATTATTTTCTCCCTCCTGAGCAGGACTGGGGGAAGCAGCCCACGAGTCCTTGGGTTCTGTTTTGCTCCAAACACAAACCCCACATCCCTCCAGTACCAGTCCTCACCCAGAGCTGTCATCTGTAGACAGAATTGTGATGAATTAAAGATTATAATTGCTCTGAATTGTGGAAAGTGATACACTGAATCCTCTGAAATAGTGGTTGCAAAAATCCTGTTTAAGTCTTGCATGGGTTTTTAAGCTCCTCAACCACTCCTTACAATTCCCTGAAGGGAGATTGCAGCCAGGTTGGGTCTGTCACTTCTCCCAGGAAGGAAAGGATAGAAAAAGAGGAAATGGCCTCAAGATTCACCAGGTGAGGTTTGTTTTGGATATTGGGAACGATTTCTTCAATGAAAGGGTCATCAGTCATGGGAACAGGGTGTCAGAGGAAGTGACTGAGTCACCATCCCTGGAGATATTGGAAAGATGTGTAGGTGTGGCACTCTAGGCACAGAGTTTAGTGGTGGATTTAGCAATGCTTGGTTAATGGTTGGATTCAAAGGTTTTTTTCCAACCTGATTCCATGATTCAGTTTCCTTTTTCTATCTCCGTTTTTTTTTTTTTTTTTTTTTTTTTTTTTTTTTTTTGCATTGATCCAAAGTGTGACAGGTAACACAGAGGTCTAAGATGCCACCCCTGCACAGCAGATGGGTGTGAGGTGATGTTGCATGGCTGGATTTAAACTTGGTGCAGCCTCACAGATTTTTTTGCCCAGATGAAGCAATTTCTGGATAAAACTCCACACCCTAGTCACAAATTCCCTCAAGGTCCTACTCACAGCTGAGGTCTCCCCTGCAGAGTGTGCAGTGACACACTTTGCTTTGGCAGTGCAGGTATTGAAAAACTCTTTTTTCCATCTCTTTCACCTACCTGGGTGCCTGGGAGGCTTTTCAGGCAAGAGAAAGAAGAATTAAATAGGCAAATATCAGAAATGCCATTGTTTGCTGCTGCTCTGGGAGTTGGTTGGTGGGGTTTGTGTGACCTGGTCTGGTGGAAGGTGTCCCTGACCATGGTGGCAGGACCAGGTGATATTTAGGGTCCCTTCCAGCTCCAAACATTCTATCATTTCTGTGAGTAAAAAATAAATATATTGACAATAAATATGGCAAGAAATCACTATATGCTAGGCAGGGAGGAGGTTGAACTGATAGCAGAGGAAGTTGGGTTGTCCTGGGATCCAAGGGGATTTTCCTGGAAAAATAAACAGAAAGAATTCAAATGTTTTTTGGAAACGTCCAGTTAAGGAAATAGAGGAGAAACCATTTGCATCTGGGATTCTGTAACACATCCACTGCAAAACCTTCACAGCCTTGAGGACCCACAGGGTAAATAAAAGTAATTTTTTCCCAGCTGTGGCCCAAACTCTGTTATAGTCAGGGCATGTATTTAATGCATGACATCATTTAATGCATATCAGAAACCTCCTAATCCTTCTTGGGGAATCATAATATTTAGGTATTCACTTGATGTAATCAAAGATGTTTAATTTTTTATCAGACTTCACATCCACTTTACTTCTCAGTCTTGTTTTTTCTTCCTTGGCTTGGTAGTACAGAGGCAGTTTTGCTTTGCTTTCTGCTGCTGTTTTTAAATTGTTCTGCTTGTCTGCTTGAACTGCTGCATCCTCCATGAATAGTTACAACATCTCGGCTTGATGTGTTGAAGCTTGAAATTGGAGTAGTTAAAACAGCCTCCTTGTTACTATTTTCTTTTCTTTTGCAAAATAAAAACAAAATAAAAGCCAGAACTGGGAGCATGCTGTGACCTGAAATAAAAAGTCTAGGGGCAGGAAAAACTGCATGCCAGATACAGTGAAATTTTCTCAGAAAAAAACATTCTCCTTGAATTGCATTTTCAAAATAATTGTTTGGAAATTTTGGACAAAAGTTTAATTTTCTTTGTTGGGTGGGTTTTTTTGAGATTTAATTTGCATTTCTTTTTAGGCATGAGGGTGATTGTGGGTGCTGTTAGATAGGTGTGGACTGAGGCCTTTGAGGAGGAGTTTATAACCTCACAGTCCTCTTCCATTTATATAATTTTGACTGCAATGAATATGTGGAGGCTTAAAAACAGAATTATTTCCATTATTTTAGAGTATGAGCCACATGCATTGTCTCTTTCCCATTAGGGAATTGTGGCACAGGGTGAGGAAACTGGTCTCCCACCAATAAATATAAATAAATCTCACCCTCCCATATTAGCACCTGAGCTTTTGGGTAGTTTTTCACTTCATGGAACAACTCTGGATTCTCAGTGTTGCTCTGTGTTTCCTTCTCAGTGGAACTGGTGCTTCTCCTGCCTTTTGCAACATTTGGGGTTTTTCATCTGACTCTTGGTGTGACTTTGGCCCTTGAAATGACCCCTCAGAGGTACCTGCTGGAGGCTGTGCAGGAGAGTCCCCATGTGGGAGCACACTGGAGTCTGCAGTCTGGATTATTTTGGGATTTAAAACAGAGCTGTTCCCAGCCTGGTGATTCCAACTGAGCTCTTGAGGGAATTCCCAGCCCTTGGTTTGGTTGCTTCATGGTTCATCTGAGGCTTTGTTCAGTATCTCAGTGGATTCAGGATCACTGGGCCAGGATAAAAATCTGTTGAGGCAAATTTAGTGTTTCTAAGGATAGAATAAAATAAAGAAGTTTAAAAAAAACCACAAAAACACCCATCCAAAATGAGTTCTATACCGAAATGTGCAGATGAGTTCTCTCTGGAACATGTTAGCACTCTGAAAATCCAAGAAAAAGCTTCTAAAATGGGGGTAATAACAGTCTGTAAAGATCCAAAAATCTTTTCCTGTGCTGCTCTTTCACCAGTGATTTAATGAGAGCTGGAATTTGTTAGCAACAAGTGAAATTCCTGGGGGACAGGGGAGCCCACAGTAATTTCTGCTCTTCTGCAGTCTCCTCTATGGAACAAAGGAAAGGAGTGTCTGGGACAGCTGATTTAGGAGAAACTGCAGGAATAGAAGAGTGGGAAAATCTCTAGCAATGAGGCCCTGTGCATTTGGATTAAACAGCATTTAATACCCTGGATTTGTTCATCCTGACAGGCTGATCCATGACTTTATTTACAGCTCTTGCAGGGCTGAGCTGTCTCTGTGAGTGTGAGAAGCAGTGGAAATTCTTCTCTCTGAATGTGCAGCTGCTCCTCCAGCACTGGAGATGCATCCTCAGCCCTAACCTGAGCAGTGCATCCAGCAGGCTTCTTGTTTTGCCCAATTTCCCTCATTTTTTGCCCTGCTCCACCGTTATCTTTCTGCTCTGCCAAGTGCAGGTTGGGTGTGTGGTGCTTTAGCAGCTTAGGGAAATCTGGTGAAGGGATGCGGAGTAGGTCAGAGCTCCAGTCTGCTGACTTGCAGAAATTAATCTCAGCTCCTGTTTGAGTCTGAGATGCTTCACCTCAGAGGAGCAGCTGGGTGATAACAGGGGCTGTTTTACTCTGCTGGGTGGACGAGCACTGGGGTGGTACAAGTTATGACCAAAGTTTCGGGTAAAGCAGCTTCTGGGAAACCCACGAAAGCTGACACAGGTGGGAGGCAGAATAAAAAAATCTGCTGGAAAGCTGCTGCCATAAAACCGGTGACAAAGACATCATTACAAGCAAGTGTTTCTCTGGTGACTGTGATCAATCAAAATTGAAATGCCTGTTAAATCTTATTTACGTGATGTATCCTTACTCTGTGAGACGGACTTAATACAGCCATAATTAATAGTGTTAAGCTGAAGGAAGGCAGATTTAGATGGGATATTAGAAAGAAATTATTCTCTGTGAGGATAGGAAGACCCTGGCACAGGTTTCCCAGAGAAGCTGTGGCTACCCCATCCCTGGAAGTGTCCAAGGCCAGGTTGGATGGGGCTTGGAGCAGCCTGGGATAGTGGAAAGTGTCCCTGCCCATGGCAGGGTGATAGAATTGGATAATCTTTAAGGCCTCTTACAACCCAAAATATTCTGTGATTCTCTAGTATAGCTCAGTCTACCATCACATGACCCCTTCTCTGGGAGTGATGAAACTGTGAAGAAGTTTGGGACAGTTTCAGGGATTTTAAAATTGGGAAATGAAGTTAAAAACCAAACCAAAAAAAATGAAACCCAAACAAAAAATTCTAAATAAACAAACAGAACAACACCAACAAAAACCCAAAAAACCTAATAACAAACAAAACCCCAAAACAACATCAACGAAAAATTTTAAAAAACAAACAAAAAAAAAAGTCCCACGCCACCTTCCACCAAACCTGGAATCCCAAAATGTTCAAACCCTCACTTCAGTGTTCTCCTTGTAGGGCAGATTTGAGTACCTTGGCTAAAGTGGGGACCTTGAGAATGAAGTTGTAAGAATTTTTCTGTGCACCAGCAGTAGGAATGCCTGGTATTGACTCATTGCCCCTTGCATTTGAGCTGTCAGGAAGGAATAGGAAGAAGAGGAACCTCTCTTGGGGATTAGGAGAGAAATGTGTGGAGATCCCACTGAGCTCCCACCTCCTTCCTGCCCCAAAAGCTTTGACCCCACAGAGCAGGTGCCCTCTGCTTGCTGCTTTTTCCACAGGAGAACATTCTATGGGCTCTCCTGCTCTGGAAAGTGCTGGCTGGCCATCTCTTGGCATTGTGGTTTCTCATTCAGTTGTGGTTCTGATACTCCCACTTATAAATAAGGTGGAATTTGTATTCTGGTTGCTGATAATCCCTACAAATCCCATCTTAATGCATGTGGGCTGTATTCACTGTGCTGCAGCAGCATCTTCACTGTCCTGGTGGTGCTGGATTTTTCTGTCCAGTGCAAGTTCCATGACCAGGCCCTGTGTAAAGCTGCATCAGACCCCCCTACCTGGGCTAAATTTCTGCAGCAAGCAGGAATCTATACCCCCTTTCAAAGCACTATTCCCCTTTCAAAGTGATTGGTGGTGTCCAGTATTAACATTTTTTTTCCTGTTTTTTCTCTTCACAGCCACTCAGATTGATCCCAGCGAGCTGCAGGAACTTTTTCAGGAGACTTCAGCCAACGTCTTCCGAATTAACTCCAATGGTGTGTAAAATGAATGGTTTCCTGGTGTGTTCTGTGCTGTCCTGCTGATGATTCCTGTGCATGGCCACGGCCCCTGGCAGCTCCTCTTGTCAGGGAGCAAATATTAATGCAGCTTCTCTGCTGCTGCATCTCACGAGCAGCAGCACATGTCCAATACACAGCTCCTTAAAGGATGTAAAAATATTCCACCATATGTTCCATCCAACAGGCACAGACACATTCCAATCCTTGCTGAGACCACATCCTTTTTCTATTTTTAATTGTGTCATCTGTTACAATAGAGAGCTAGAGCTCAGAAAGGTGGAACAAGACAGGCTCATTTTCAAATATGTTGCAGCGCTGCTGTGTTCAGAGCCTGAGTCACATGAGCTTGCAAAACATCTATCTCCCTTAGAAAAACACCAAAATTCTGCTGTTCTTCACTCTCTGGGTTGGGCAGGTGTATCTCCCCAGCCCCTAGTGATGCAGAGTCCTCCCTCCTTTGAAACAAGCTCTGGCTCATCAGTTTTGTTGGGTTAGGCTGGAGGAATTTATCTTGCAGACAGATATAAACTAAAATTGCTGAGTGGAAGGTAATGCCATGGTACCCCAGTTCTAAAACATAGAACTGAAATTCTGAAAATTCTGAAATCAGCACTGAAATTATCAGTGCTGATTTTGCAATAGACCTTAAAATTGCTTTGGAATCATCTGGACAGCTTCTGTGTTTGTTCTTTCTGTGTCTTGGGTGACAGAGAGTCCTGGCCTAGGTGTAGGGAAAGGATTTTAGTGCCTCCTTAATTGTGTAATTCTTCCCCAGTGTCTTCCAGGGGTGGAGCCCCGGTTGTTTGTAGCAAGGGATCTTTGTTATAACAGGGATGGGAATTAAAAACTTCTAAAATGTAGTTGTCTCTACTTTTGATCAGTTGTGTATGCTCCATCTGCCAGGAAAATTCAAGCACCGATTTTTCTATAACTACAAGGGAGTGGTGACCCTTGAACTGGTGACACACATCCCATTAAAAAAGGGATTTTGGCCACTGTGGGAGCTTGAACCTCCCAGCTGTGATACTTGGCTTACAGGTGGGTGAACAACCACACTGTAACACACAGAAATACCTGCATTAGCACCAATTTTGGCTGCTCCAGCACCAATAGTTTTCATTTGACAGTGCCAGTGATGAGTGGTAGTAGCACTTCTTCAAACTTCAGTGGTGCAACCTTCTCATGAGTCTGTGTGTGCTGTTCCTGTCCAAACTGGCCAGATTAAGGCTGACTTGATGTGCCACTGTGCTTCAATCACAACTCCCTCCACAGTGGAGTTTTATCCTAAGAAAACCTAAAGGTGAACGGCGCATCACTTTTGAAATACCACATCCCAATTTCTGTTTTCATTCTTTGTTAGAATTGCCTTAACCCCTTCAATTGGTGTTTGACAACCATTGTTGCTGTTATTTCTCCTCTTGAGATGGTGATGATGTGTTTCCTCTTAAGAGTTGCCTGAATTGAGTGCTCTGTGAAGCAGATAATGGCAATGCCTGCACTTAAAACTATTTTGCAAAAATGGAGAGGGTGCAGAGAAAAGCCAAAACTGTTTGATGTCTGAAAGTCAGATTCTGAAATTTGTGCCATCCAAATTTCTGTTTGAGACATCCAAGAGGACTCAATCATGGTGTGTAAGTACCTCTCTAGGAAGAAAGACATAAAACAGATAGCAAGGGGCTTGTTAATATATTGTTCTCTTATAGAAGGAGATCAGGAGATAAGAGTTAAAGCTAGACAAATTCAATCCTTCTGTATGAGGGCAACCAGCCATTAGAACTGCTTATGGAGGAGGCTTGATGGATTTGGCTTTGCCATGAAACTTTAAATCAAGATTCAAATATCTTTTTTATAAGATATACTTTAGTCCAGCTGCAGTCCCCAGTCTTGATGTGGGAGTGATGGGACAAAATTTTACGGGAGGAAATCAGGTTGGATAATCAGAATTGCTCTCTCTGGCTTTTAAAATCTATGAATCAATGAATCTATAATGCCTTTTAAAGTGCTTTCAGGTTGAAGAAATGCCCATAAGATACTCTACTGTTGTTGCTCTGTTCACTACCCAGATTATATTTTGTCTGACAAATCAGTTTCATTCAGTTTATTTTTTATAGTCTTTCCCCCAAAAAGTGGTTAGAGATTTTCAGGAGAAGGCTGCTGAGTGTAGTGCTGAGATTTGGCAGATCTAATTCACTTTAAGTAAAGAACTTTTTTAGGGTTAGAAAATGGGGAAGAATGCCCATGATACTTTCTGTAGCATAAAGTCTCTTCAGGAAACTCATGAAGCTCTGACTTGGAGCATGGAAAATAAGTCAGTGATGTTGTTTGTGGCTGAGCAAGGAACAGGCAGATACATTCCAGATGTTCACCAGATGATGGGGTTACTCCTCTTGTGCTGGGCATGGGGTGTTGAACATCCTACAAATTGCACAAATCCTATCACAGCTCCTTTTCCCCTCCTTTTCCTGGCTTGCTGCAGCTCTCTGAGGTTTTTGAGGTTCCCCGTTGTGTTTGGAGATCTAACTGTGCACCTGAAATGTTCTTGTCCCTTTTGAGGTGCTGAAGATGATAGAATCATGGGGTCATACGACATTAAGGTTGGAAAAGACCTCCAAAATCTCCAAGTCCAAGCTTTGTCTGAATGTTACCAAGGCCACTAAACCTGGGGAAGTGCCTTGGTTTATTTTTGAACTCTCAGGAATTGTGACTTCACCCCTTCCCTGGCCAGGCTGTTCAAGCTGTCAGGAGTTGGCCATGTTATGATTTTGTTGTTTAGATTCTAAAAATCTCAGGTTGAGGGCAATCTCAGCAATACCTTTTATGTCTTTGGGGAATGAGTATTTTTAATGAAACAAGGAGTCAACATTGTACCAGGATTTTAAAGCACCATTGAATTTTATTGAGTAACACTGCAGAAGTAATAAACACTCTGTGCTTTGTCCCTCTTTGCTGTCCTTATTCTTTTTACAGAACTCTCAGCCTTTGGGGTGATTTAAATTCTTCTTGGGCACTTCAGGACTTGCTTCCTGACCAAGGGGGATTTTATAGCTCTGAGTTGATTGTGATTATTCTCACCTATAAATGCTTCCTGCTCCCTTTTTCTGCCATGAAAATGGAAATCTTCCTCGTTTGTTGAATAAAAATTTTAGCCAGGACAGCTGGTTCTTTTTATGTGCTACTGGATCACTCTCCTGCCAGGTCATGAGCTTATAGACTTGTTTTAATGCCATCTATTATAGAAGTATGAAAGGGTAGAGGGAGATTTTTCCTAATCTTTGCACCTGATTTCTTTCTCTTAATCTTTTGGGGCTGTCCCTGCTGAAAATAAGGAAGGTTCATAGAATCGTAGAGTCATAGAATAGTTTGGGTTGGAAGGGACCTTAAAGGTCATCTTGTTCCAACCCCCTGCCATGGGCAGGGACACCTTCCAATAGACCAGATTGTCACATTGTGCCTCGACTTTTGCAACTTTCATATTTTGGGTTTTTAAGTTTAGTTGATTTTCTTACCAGGACACAAAAAGGAGCTCAAATACTGCCTGAATTTGTCTCATTTATGGCTTTTTTTTCTTCTTCATCTATACTTTTATCAAGACCTTGAATTTATTTTTTTCATGTGCAGCTTTTAGCTGCCTCTTAGTAAGTATCTTATAAATAACTACAATAAATAACATTCCTAAATGGGGTTGCTCTGGTGCATCTTGTCTGGTCAGTGGAGGATATACTGGAGGAATCAGGCCTGTGCTGGCCAGATGGAGAGCCTGAACTCTCCAATGGCTCTCTTGCCTCTCTAATTCCTGCTCCTCACTCTTTCATGACTGCACATAACTGGTTGGTGCCATGTGCAGTCCCATTACCTTGATCTTAAAGGCTGAGCAAAGGATTTTCCTCTATCCTTCAGGTGTGATGGAGTCTCCATTTCCATCTCAGGATGGTTTCTTATCCCCCATTGATTTAAGGATTGCAATGGCACAGACAACTGAGGGCCAAGCTTTCTGTGCAGTGAATCAGTGCAGCTCCAAAGCCACTGATGCCTTGTCAATGTGCCTCATTCTGGAGGATTTGGGAATGCCTTTTAATAACAAAAAGAACAAGACTTTTAAAATAAGGTTCCTGTGTTAAGAATGGCTTCACACATCCCTCCAGCAGAGCTTGATGTTTTGCTCCTCTGGTCAAATTGCTGCTCACACGACCAGAACTGGTACATTGGGAGAGATTTTCCACATCCAGCACAGGAGCTGCAGAGATTTTGATAAATTCATTCTTGGTCAAAGCCAGTTAGATTTAGCCCAGAGTAGCTCAGATTTAATTATAGATTCATGGAATGGCTTGGGTTGGAAGGGATCTTAAAGATCACTTGGTTCCAACCCCTGCCATGGGCAGGGACTCCTTCCACTATCTCTGGCTGCTCCAGCTCCATCCAAGATGGCCTTGGACACTTTCAGGTTTGGGGCAGCCACAGCTGCTCCAGAAAACCTGTGCCAGGGCCTCACCACCCTCACATTACTGTGTTAATTAGAAATTAATTAAGAATTTCTTCCTAATATCCAATCTGAACCTGTAAATCCTCTCCCTCTTGTCCTATCACTTCATGCCCTTGTCCAAAGTTCCTCTCCAGTTCTCTAGGAGCCCCTTTAGGCACTGGAAGGTGCTCTAAGTTATCTCTGGAGCCTTCTCTTCTCCAGGCTGATTAATCCCAGCTGTCCCAGCCTGGCTTCAGAGCAGAGGTGCTCCAGCCCTGTGATCATCTCCATGGCTCCCTGGATTTTCTTCTACAGGTCAACATCCTTCTTGGATGGAAGCCCCAGAGCTGGATGCAGTTCTGCTGGAGTCTCATGGGAGGAGAGTAGAGGGGGAGAATCACATGCACTGAGCTTCTGGCCACTCCTCTTTTGGCAGCCCAGGGTTCTTTTGGCTTTCTTGAGATTTAGGAAAGTCATGTTAGAGTCTTAGTCCTGCTGTTTTCCACATAAGAGCTATATCAAATGGTAGTCTTTGGCTCCTCCAGAGTGCATATCTTGTCATTTTGGGACAACTGACATTTATTTAGTTGTCTAAATACTGTGTTTGAGCCGGGGTCGGCTGCCAGTGGTCTCTGCCCCAGCACAGAAAAAGGTGGTTCTGGGCAGGCCGCGCTTTCGAAGAAGAAGTCTGGACTCTTGCTTTTTGGTCTTCAGTTGTGTTTATTGTTCCTTATCTACAAAGTTTTTCTGTCTGTCCAGCCGAGGTCTGATCAGCAAGACAGCCAAGGGCACTCTCTCCCGCCCACGAGGCGGTTGTCTCTTTTATAGTGAAAACTATGTATTAGATATTTACCTTCTATTTCCAATACTTTTCATCCTTGTTAGCAAGTGTACCTTCACCATGAACCAATCCATACATGCCAACATCATCCTGAACATGGATGCCAAGGAGAAGAAAGAAGAAGGACAGGGCACGCCCAAATCCCTCCATCTTGGGACTCCTGACCCCCTGTACAGTGCATTCTAACTTAAGTTCTAACAAGTGAATATCATCCCCTCACCATTCAAAATTGAAATTCTCTCATTTCCTCACATTCAGGCGTCATTTCTTTAGAAGGATCAAAGTCAAGCCACCGATACTTTTGGCAACATTCCAGGACCTCCGAGCCCCGCAAGGGTTGTCTCGGTAGCTCTGGACATCTGGAGTGATGTACTGAGTTCCCACATGTTTGAATTGGAATATTAGGTAAAATTATTGCATAAAAACTTAATTGCAGGTCACTTTCTCATCTAAATGATGAACACTTTCCTTACCTTTCACATACATGTCTCATATTCTTTTCATTTTTTTGTAGGTTTTCCAAAATGCTGAATAAATCTGACAGCTCCTGGGTTTGCCTCAGTGTAAAATGGCTTGAGTGTGAAGTCTTGAACTGTTCTGTTTCGTAGCAAAACTGTTTTCCACTGCAGTCTTCTCCAAAGCAGTGGCAGTAAAACACACTTTGAATTGTCCTTATTTTTACAGGTCAGGTTAGAAAGGTTCACGGAGGCTGTAGCTGCTGGTTTTGTTCTGGAATTGCACACATGACATTAACTTGTTCTTACAAATTTAGTGTCCACACAAGTCCTATCTTTACCTTGGCTTGCTGTCCATCCTCCAAGGGCCACACTCTGCTTTGTTCCAAAGGGTTGATGGGCCCAAAAGTATTTTTACTAGATGCAAAATTTTGTATTTGAACTGAACAGCATGTGGATTCCAAAGGAAATTGATTTGTTAGGATTGTGGAGAAGGAAAGAGGGAATTATAGTATTCATGAGATCTCTGCAGGGTCAGTGGTGTCCTTCTACAGCAGCAAATGATTATTAGTGAAAACTTCCAATTTATTCTTTAGAACACTGTGCTTCCAGCAAAGAAAAATAATTATTAGCTCGGTTACAGACAATTCCTTGAGGATTTATCTTACTGAATCTCCATATTCTGCAGTAAAATCTTTTATTGAGAACTAGCACTGATGGAAATATATGGTGGTATTCAAAGTTTTTTTGAATATTCATCTAGTTCAGGCACATTAGTTACTTTTTATGCTGTTTAGTGACTTTTGGTGTCAAGCCAGCAGAGCCCAAAAGAGAAGAGAGGATTTTGTCTGACAGTGGAAATATAATTAAATGACTTGTTCAAAATTACAGGCCAAGTCCAAGTCTGCAGAGTCATTAAAACAGAGGATTTCTTAAATTTCTGGAGAAATAATTGAGCCATGTTTTTAATCTGTTCTTCTTTTCTATCCTTAAATATTGAAGCGTGACCGATAACGGGTTATGGGTTTTTACAACTGGAAATGTCCTGAAAGAAATCCCACATGTAAATATCAAGAATGTAACTTATTTAACATGTTCCATTGTGGAAAAACTGGAAGTGCTTTGCTGCTGGCTGTGCTAAGTCCAAAATTAGTGACCTGTTGTTAATTTGAAAGTGAATTGAGACAGTGAAATTAAAGGGTGGGAAAAGACAACAGTATTCCTAGACTTCTGCTTTTATATACACACACATATATATTGATATTTCTTAAATACGAAGTAATTGTAAATTACAAAGGAAACCATGTTTCCACCTTCCAACTGCTTTTAGGGTATTCTCTTCTCCTGATGGAAAAGCCCAAGAAGTTGTGGAGCACAAACACAGGAGATGATCACATCCTCATTTTTTCTGAGCCAAAAGACAGAAAACATTTTGAGTTTAAGCATCTTGAATGAGAAGTTGGAAGATATCAGAGTAGACATCAGTGTTCTGCCTCTTAATTATTATTCAGAGCAATAAACAGTTATTATGCAATTTCTTGCCTCTTCACCAGGGGCACATTTCCAGCTGGAAATGCTCAGTGCACAATTCCGTCTCACCTCAAGCTTGGAAGAGTCAGAGATCTGTGCAAGGTCCATGGAACTGAGGTTTTCCTGACAAGGGGTCATATTCCATCCTGTCATGGCATGCTATACATGGATTCACCATTTAAGCTCCCAAAGGGCCCAGTTTATCATTTTGTGGCAGTGGCTACTGGTAGATGTTGTCCCCTTTCTCTCATAGCTTACTTGTTCAAATACTTAATTGTATTTTAAAAAATTAAAATTAAATTAAAATACAAACATCTGAGCTAAGATCCAAGTTTTGGTTTTGTTTTTTTTTGTTTGTTTTGTTTTGTTTTGTTTTGTTTTTTTCTTTCTTTGAAAAGGTGTGTTGTTTCCTTATCTTTTCTTTCTCTGCTGTTGACAGTGACCTCTCTGGAAAGAAGTCTTCGATCCCTGGGGACCTCGAACGATACTCAAGAGCTGCAGGATGGACTGTGAGTTTATTTTAAATTGTTGCAGATCTTTCTTTGTCCCAGCCTTTTCATTTTTTCCCCTCATCTATCCTCACCCTTTCTTACATCCTTTTATTATAGCTGGACACCTTTTTGTCAGGATTACTTTGGATTTTTTCCGTTCCTGTTGGTGATTAATGGCGGTAGGATGTGTATTGATCATATAAAGCTTTGCTTGTGCTGGTTTCAGGTGGCAGAGAATGGTGTGGAGATAACACAGAAAAGATGGCCCACGGTGAAAAGAGGGCATTCTGTGGTTTTTGGAGATGTTATTTTTCTCTTGTTGTTTTTTTGATGTTGGGGATGGTGGTTATTTATTTTTAAAATGAAGATGGAGTAGGAAACAGTGCTAGTTTTGGCTGGGATGAAGATAATTTTCATCACAGGAGCCAGTATGAGGCTGTGTTTTGGGTTTGTAATGAAAGCAGCGTTGATAATCCAGGGATATTTTAGTCACTGCTGAGCAGTTCTTACACAGAGTCAAGGCCCTTCCTGCTTCTCATCCCACCCCACCAGCAAATTAGGAGTGAATGAGCAGCTGTAGGAGGTCAGCTGCTGGCTGGGGTTAAACCAAAACAGATGTTTCTGTAGCTCTCCCTCTTCCTTTTCTTTTATCCCCCAGTTCTACTTGGCCAAGGTCCATAGACCCAAGAGGAAAGAGAAAAGAGACTTGTGACAGAGGCAGGTAGTGGACAAGGGGGAATGGCTTCAAACCGAAAGAAAGTAGATGTAGACTGGATATTAGGAAGAAATTCTTCCCTATGAGGGTGGTGAGGTCCTAGTACAGATTTCCCAGAGAAGCTGTGGCTGCCCCATCCCTGGAAGTGCCCAACTCCAGGTTGGATGGGGCTTGGAGCAACCTGGAGCAGGGGAAAATGGCCATGGCAGGGGAATTGGAACCAAGGACCCTTCCAACCCAAACCATTTCATGATTCTATAAAAAAATAAAAGAGGGAGAGGATATTTTATAGGAGGAAAAGTGTGTCGTGGTGTTGGAAGTTGCATCACAGCATCACGTGGAGCAGCACTGACAAAATGAAACTTGATTTGCAGTTGCAGGAGACACAGTTCATTAAACTCCCTCTTCCAGAGCTGTGTACACACAAACACGCACAGTTAGCTCTCCTTGTATGTCTGCTAATTACAGAATTCAAATGATTTCTCCAAATGTAGCACAATTTATTAAAGGTGCCCCCCTTCAAGCAGCTTGCAGGCAAAAATCAACTGTTTGGGGTATGTCTCTGATTTCATGTGTGTGACTACTGTTCCTGCTGAGATTTGAGCACTGTGAAGAAATATGAGAATTTGGGCTTTATTTCTTTATTTGCCTGATGGACTTGACTGACCTTCTCTGTTCAATATAAACTCTCAGACCTGTTTGCAATGTCTCTTTTCTCTCCAATCCATTGCTTTCATCAGGGCATCAGATCTAATTCACAGATACCCTCTGTTTTGCAAACCAGAGGATTAAATATAGTAATAGTCAGAAGGTTTGAAAGTAAATTTAGGAGACTGGAGAGGATATAAGAATAAAAAGTCAGCCTGTGGAAATCGATGTAATCAGGAAAGATGTTTACATGTACAAAATTATTTGCAGCATGAAGCACCTTAATAACTGCTGGAGATCTTAACCCAGAAAAGACTCTGTGTCACACAGATATTGTGTTTGCTCTCCTAAATTATTCTTTTTTAAAAAAATTAATTAAAAAATCAATTCCTTGACTCTTCAGAGCACTCCAGAAACATGGCTAGATAATTTTCCTCTTTCCTGAGCAGTTACATAAATAGATGCATAAGGCACTAATTGCACTAATTATTTTTTTGATCTCGGAATTACTGTTAATTGTCCAGATTTTAAATGCAGGTTTTTAAAATTTTAACTGTGCTTCCCTACCCCTGTCATCAGCCCCAGAATTCCTCCAGCTGTCTCCTGGTTCATCCCCTCTCCCCAGGGTCTAATGGCTCTCCCATTTCTCCCATTTGGCTTCTTGTATCTCCATACAGAGCAGCACCAGGGTGCTCGGCTGAGGGGGACCAGCAGCTCCCTTCCCTTCAATCCTCCCTGTCTGTCATCCTGCCCTAACACTGACGTGTCCTTCCACTGCCCCCCTTTCTCATCGCCAGGCAAACAGCCTCGAGTGCTCTACAGGAACTTCTGCTTGCCTCTCCTGAGAGCTGCACCAGCAAAAAGCAGCGTGCCATGAATCACTAGAGCTGGCAGGGCTGCATAGATCTCTGCTCAGGAGGGTCAGCTCTTCAGGTGAGACCTTTGGGGCAGTGCTTTCTGCTTCCACGGCTGCAAATCATGGCTTAATCTTCCTCCTCTGCCACTTGACCCCTCTCCTTCAGAGGCTGATGCATGTCTCTCCTTGAACACCCTCTGGCTGTGGAGATGGGAGCAGTGAGGGAACATTTGGCAGGTTTATGGCCCTGGCTGTTAGGAAAATGATCATGGTTTTGGGTATCTAAGTAGTAAAATTGCCACAATTTCTGCTTCCTTGTTAGGTTGCTGTCACTCTGCCTAAAATGAGGCTGCCTAAAATTAAGCAGATGAGGGAAGGCAGAGTGTTTGGGAATAGGGATTAATGGTGGATTGTTCTGCCACACAGGACATTCAGCTACTTTGGACTGTAAACTGCAGAAGTGTTTGCTTACCTAGCTGCAGGGTCCTGATAAAACAGAAAAAAACCCCAAAGTTACCTGCTTCCTTGCCAAATTCAGGCAGACTTTCTGCCTCTTAAGCACAGGACTCACAAAGGCATCAGATGAGGGCAGGATTCTTACTGTCAAATTGGTCTATTCCCTTTTCTGAAATGGTCTCTCTGCTTTTGAGAGCTGAGTCTTTCAGGATAAGGATTGTATCTGTGGCAAGTAAATTTGGAAGAGTTCATCCCACATGAAGTGCCAGCTCTAGTCAGTGAGACTGACTTGGCTGCTGCTGTGAACAGGGTATATATCAGACCCAAAGTGAGTAATCCTGGTCGAAGCTCTTCCCAGAGCCAGCAGAAATATTTGAGGGCTGCATGCTTGGAGCTGGATGTGCTGGCAAGTGAAATGTAAATGCCCATGCAAAGCTCTTGGCTGAATGCAACTGACCCTGGATTAATTGGGAAGGGAGTGGGAGCAAAGGGACAAAAGGTGCATGGAGCTGGGACGAGGAGCTAAGGCCAGGAGGCAAAGCTGAGGCTTTCTCCAGTGATGCAGGAAAAATTGACTGGTTTGTTTTCTCTCTGACCTTTGGTTTAATAATCCAGGCTTCCAAGGCATTTATCTGCCTCCTTAGCCAGAGTGTGTGGGATGAGGGGGTTCTCCAACATTAGGCACTGAAGGTAATGAGTTTTTAATTTAGGCAAACTAAATTAAACACCCAGGTAGAGCACTGTATCCAAGAGACAGTGAAATCCAGTCTCCTTTCTTTTGACTGGTGCAGCTCTTTGGTCTCCCAACATCTTCCACAAATTGGCTGGAAATGAAAGCCTCCCTTTAACCTGGACAATGCTCTCTGAAAGAAGTGTAAGAAGAAGAAAAAAAATTAAAAGTCTTTCAGACAACCAGACTCTGTCTTATTGTGATCTCAAGAAAAGCAAAGTGGCGATGCAGGCTGCAAGAGGCATTTGCTGACTACCTGGAAGCCATCAAACTGAGCTTGAAGTGGCAGTGAAAGGTCCTTGATGTCCTTTTCTTGAGGGCTGGGTGGCTGCAGAAGTGATCCTGGCTTTCCAAACCTGGCTTCTGCACTGCTCATGTCAGAGAGGAGTCTGTCACTTTATTGGACATTTGATCTTGTGTCATTGCAAGGTCAAGAGGAATAAGAGCATTGAGTCACAATCACAGTTTTTTACCACTTTCAGGTGTGTCTGGGATGTAGCCCATGAAGGATTTTGCATCCTTCACTAATCACTAGCAGAAGTATTTGCCTGTTTAAGGAGGAGTTATAAGAAGGATATTTTTAGGGCTTTTAGCACTGATGAGATTTTAGCACTGACAAGATTTACTAAAAGAAGTGTTGATTTCTTCTGATTTGAGAAAAAGAAAAGACTATTAGCTTTCACCTCACTTTTCCCACTGACATTAATTTTTTTAAAAGGTGCACATTATTGAACTATGTAGGATTTTTTCTTGCACCTGAAAGAGGGCTCAGCTCTACATCTGTGCAGTGTGAGAGAACAAACTTGCTTTTCTGATTGAACTGATACAAGATCTGGGTTAAGATGGTGCAAGGCAGAGAATTCCTATGGCCACAAAGGAGTTCCAAAGCATTTTCCAAGTGGGGAAGATGAGTTTGAGATCAGAGCTGCTTCAGGGTGAGACAACTCAGCAGTCCTGGAAGAGACTGAATGTGCAGCTTTTGCGTTGCTACTTTTACCTGTTTTTTTGGTAAAATATTAACTTCACTGAGCACCTCTTTTCCTTGGGCATGCATACATAGATTATTATATTCTTTACTGGGATCTAAGGAAATTCCATCCTCCTCACCCTTCCCCAGGAAATTTATGTCATTACCAGCAGATTTTTTTAGGAGCAGTAAAATCAATTAATCTGTTTATTTTTCCACCCTAAAATTAATGGAAGCCTAGGGTGAAGTATTGTCAGTTTGGAGAGCTTCTGGGAACAGAGGCATCCCTTTCCAAGACTGAAGCCACAAGCTCTTCAGGGCTCTCAGGCTCAGTCTGAGGTGTTTTGCTGGATTTTTAGAAGCATTTTTGACACATGCTGACATTCAGGATGGAATCAATAAGTTTGTGACATATTGGACTCATCTGTGAGTCTTGCTTGGCACAGGTTGTTGCACCCTCTTATGGATAGGAACCTAAAGATGGTTGCCTACATTTTCTTGGTCTTTGGACTCTGTCAAGCTTTAGTTCATCCTGGCAAGGTCAGAGAACCATAGAATGGTTTGGGTTCGACCTTGAAGATTGTGTGGTTCCAGCACTCCCCTTTCATGGACAGAGACACCTTCCACTAGATCAGGTTGCTCAAGGTCTTATTCAGCCTGGCCTTGGACACTTCCAGGGATGGGGTGGCCACAGCTTCTCTGGGAAACCTGTGCCAGGGTCTCAGCACCTTCACAGCCAAGGATTTCTTCTCAGTGACCAACTTAGACTTGCCCTTCTCACTTCAAAGTTATTCCCCCTTGTTGTGTCACTCCATCCCTTGTCCCAAGTCCCTCTCCAGCTCTCCCGGAGCCCCTTCAGGCTCTGGAAGGGGCTCTGAGCTCTCCCTGGAGCCTTCTCTTCTCCTGGAGAACACTCCCAGCTCTCCCAGCCTGGCTCCAGAGCAGAACAGCTCCAGCCCTCAGAGCATCTTCACGAGGTCATAGCAGAGGGGGAGAATCCCTCCCTTGACCTTCTGGCCACACTTTCTTAGGATGCAGCCCAGGATATGACTGGTCACTCTTGGAGCTGTTGAGGTGCCCCAGGGTGTCTGAGGCAGGTTGGCAATTTTGGCACAAGACTTGCTGTTCTTTCCCTTCTGAAATGGCAGCTTTAGGTGTGGTGGCACACTGGGACATCTCAAGTGACACTCTCTGATTCAGATGAGGGAACTGGCACTGGTATTTCATATTCAGGGTGAATGACTGAGGTGACTCAGTTTGTTCCCACCCACCTCATATTAGACTCATAAATGTATAAACCCTTGGCTTTTTGGGGGAGAGCTGTGGGGTCATTTGTACCTTAGCTGGACCAAAGGGACCTTTGGACATTCCCCTGTTCCTCTGGGTGCTCCAGGGAGGCTGAATAATTCTCCTCATAGCTTGAAGCCAACCTGCTGCAGAGGTGGATGTATCCATGCCCCTCAGCTTTTCTGAATTGACAGGAAACAATAAAGGCTTTTTTTCCCTCACTTTTATCATTTATGTATTGTTTCCTTCTTCTTTTCTCACTTCACCATTATGATTGATAAGTTGGAGGTATAGCTTAATTTTTTTTTTTAAAGCATCTGTAAAAAAGATTTTAATTCCTCTGGAATTCAGATCCATTTAGAGCAGAATGATGTTTTAAAGTCATAATTTAAAGAAAGAAGATTTGTTAAAGTAAATCAGACAGAAGCTTTTAAGTGTCAGCATGTTTAATTAAGGGTAGAATTTAATAATGTTTTATATGGTTTTGTTATACTGCTTGTAGAAGCTTTAAAAAAAAAAAAGATTTCCATAAATATTTTGAAATGTCGTTTTGATTCTGTTAATATGTTAAACCCTTCAAAGTAATACCTTCCCTGTTCAACTCAAAGCAGTCGGATTAACTTTATCTATCCCCCATTTATCGCTACTGGCATCAATTTCTGACAGGAAAAACCTTCTAGGTTTTGGCAGTAAAAATGGGTTGCCAGACTGCAACATTTGCATTTAACTGTATAATACACTCGCTGCCTTAATAACTGTATTTATGTGACAGATCTCACCCTTAAGAATCCCAGAGCTCCAGATATGTGACATCCCTGTGATAAATTACGAAAGCTGGTGATGAACTGCAGAATCCTCCAATGATGATAAATTCATACACTTTTGAACTGCCTGCCCTGCTTAGAGAGGTCCTTGGAGTATCCCTTCACATGCTCGAGCAGTTTCTAATGGCCACTACAAATCAATCTGTCAGCAAAGTTTTGCTTTTCAGTGTTTTTCTCCCAGAATTGTCCTTGCCAGAGTTCTGAGGTGGCCAGAAACCTTGGTCAAAGCAAAAGTGTTCCCACATCAAGATGGGCTGTGGATGTAGGCTGGGAATTTTAAACCCTTTAGTAATGGAGCAGTGATTTTTTTGTGGCAAGGGATGGATCCTCCAGAAGATGTAAAGGAATGGTGGCATCTGGGGGATAACCAATAATCTCTTGAAGGTCTCTTACTGCTGCTGCTGTATATGTAATTTTTTTTTATGCTTCCATATCTCAGCTTGTGGCTTCTGTCCTCTCCTCAGTGCAGTGGTGGGTCGGAGAATCACAGAAAATCACAGCTTGAGTGAGGCTGGAAGGCACCACAGTGAGCTGTGTTGTTCTTCCTCACATTCAGGTGGAACTTCCTGGGCATCAGCTCCTGCCTGTTCCTCTTGTCCCATTGCTGGGCCTCCCAGAGCAGAGCCTGGTCCATCCTCTGGCACCTCACTGCAGGCACAGACAGAACCTGATGAGGTCTCCTTTCCAATTGCCTTTTCTTGAGGCTGAACAGCCCCAGCTCCCTCAGCCTTTCCTTGTAAGAAAGATGCTTCAATCCCTTAATTATTTTCATGGCCTTGCACTGGACCCACTCCAGGAGCTCCATGTCCCTCCTGTCCTGAGGAGCCCAGAACTGGACAGGGCACTCCAGATGTGCCTCACAGGACTGAGCAGAGGGGCAGGATCACCTCCCTCCATCTGCTGGCCATGCTCTTCCTGTTACATCCCAGAATCCCATTTGCCTTCCTGGCCACGAGGGCATTGCTGGCTCATGAAAAGCTTCTTGTCCACCAGGACCCCTGTTTTTCCTTCTCAGAGCTCTACAAGGTCAAGGGAAGAACAGCACACACCATGCTGGTGAAAATTGCATCGATTTGGAGCCCAAGCCTTCCCACACATCCTTGTTTCCATCTCCAGGTTTTTGCCCGCTGGCTTTAGGTCCAGCTGGTTGAACACCAGGGCTGTGAGGTCTCCAAGGGGGATGAGGGGCAGGAGAACTTACCACTGTGTGAGCCCACATCCTGGCACATCTGCTCCAAGGATCTGCAGCAGTGTCCCATAATCTTTATGCCATTTGGGGCACAGATCTGAGTAAACAACGAGATGATTTTTTGTCCTCTGCCAGTGACTAGATACTGGAAAAATAATTCTTCTCCTCACCCCATTCTCCTCTTTTGTGTCTCAGGTAAAAAATGTTTGCTCCTGTGGCATCCCACCCTTAAGGGGAAGGGAACACCCGAGTTTTGTGGATACTTGTGGTCCAAAGGAATGGCAAAAGTCAGAGGATCCACACAATCTTGCAATGATTTGTTAGTAAATTGTACATTTAGCATGGAAATCAGGGTAAATTAGGCCCTGCCTTCCTGTCTAAGCAAAAGGCAGTGGGTTTTGGATAAAGGGGTAGGGTGAAAAGGAAGAAAGAGATGGATTAAACACAGGGAGAAAGGGATAAATAGAGGGAGAAAGAGAGATCACCAATCCTGGCTCCAGCACTGATTCAGCTGATGGGATGTCCAGGATCCTGGGGTGTGTCCATGCTCAGGCTTCACAAGGTTACCTTTTATAGTTAAATTTTCCCTGCTATTTTCTCTCTTCCCATGCAAATCAGTTGTCATGCACAGCCTGTCCTTCTTGACCTGTCTGGAAATGGGCCAGAGCCTTCAGGGATCCTGGATGGTCTTGATCCCCCCTACAATTTGTCCCCCATTCCCAACCTCATTCCTGTGCCTGCACTGTGCTGAGTTGTGCCATCTCCAGGAGCGAAAACCAGGATCTTTTTCCCAGAAAAGTGCTGCCCTACCTCTGCATGACCCCTTCTGCAGCCACATCATTTTCTTTCTCACAGCACATTATTACCAACAATCCTTGCTTGGCTCCACGACCATCCAGCTATCAGTTTTTGGGGCATTCACATTATCCCCCCTTATCTTCTATGCTCCTCTATTTTGCATTTTGGAAGCCAACTGCATCCTCCAGCAAGCACTCTATTTGTAGCATGAAAATTTTACGCTACCAGAAGTGTGGCTGGATATTGCAATGTGTAAAAATATTGTCATGTTTGGGGTTTTTTTCATAAATTTATTCTTAGATGTTTATCTGGGAAAAGCTGGTTTCACACTGATGTTGTTTTTATTTTTTTGTTTTGTGGGTGACAGAAGGATGGAGAAATAAATAGAATAAAATGTTCTTTCTTTTTTTATCTTTTGAGCCACCACAATAGTTTTGCTAATTTTTCAGAAGTCTTTCTGAGATTAATCATTAAAAGGTATGCAAATTTCCATTCTTAATATTACCAAAATAGTAGCTTTTTAATTTGGAGTTTGCATCTTTTGGCATTTTCATGTATTAGCAATGAAATGTGGGATATGATTAGGTTCAAAATTGGTGTTTCAACTCAACAGAGGAAAATTCATCCTCCCTCACCTTGAAAAACAAACCAGCTTTAGATATTTTGCCTCTCTCCTCCTGCAGAGTTATAGAAAGTGCAAGACTAGATCACATTCTGTTAGCATAGGCTGCAGAGGGCTAATAATTTTATATTTGGGCTGAAATATCCACAGGCAGGAAGTTTATCTAATGACTTGAGATCCTGACTGGAGTGACTTCCCTCTGGCTCTCTAAGTAAAAGTTTTATAAATTTTTTTAAGGCCAAAAAATGAGAAAATTCTTGGAGGGGAGGGGAGATAGGACAACTGCATGGTTATAGTGGTTTTTAGTGCCATCATTTCCAAATGGAGCCATGCAGGTCATGTGGATTGGTCAGAGGGACCTGTGGGGTGAAGTTTCTTTGGGAATTCCCGTGTGGAGTGAGCATTTGTCAGGGCTGAGCATTCCAGGGGCTCTTTCTAGAAAGAAAGAAAGAGAGAAACAAAGAAAGAGAGAAAGAAAGAGAGAAAAAAGAGAGAGAGAAAGAAAGAGAGAAGGAAGAGAAAGAAAGAAAGAAAGAAAGAAAGAAAGAAAGAAAGAAAGAAAGAAAGAAAGAAAGAAAGAAAGAAAGAAAGAAAGAAAGAAAGAAAGAAAGAAAGAAAGAAAGAAAGAAAGAAAGAAAGAAAGAAAGAAAGAAAGAAAGAAAGAAAGAAAGAAAGTCCAATCTCAGAGCAGAGTACAAGGATTTGCCAATCTGCTGCTTGCTGGGGAAGTCACTCTGGGATGAATATCTACATTTTTTCTGCATTGATTTAATGAATGGCTCCTTTCACACTGTGCTCCATCAGGAATAAACCCTTGGAGCAGACACCCCTCCATCTGCCCACTGCAGGAGGCACACCAGGGGTTAGGCAGATCTTTATGCTATTTGTCTGGACATTGGGTGTTTAAACTGAGCAAGGAGATGTTTAGATGTTTTTTGGCAAACAACATTCCAAGTTCAGCACTTCTGTGAGGTCAGAGGAAAATCATAGAACCATTGAATATAGCTTGGGTGGGAAGGGACCTTAAAGATCATCCAGTTCCAATCCCCTGCCCTGGGCAGGGACACCTTGCACTAGAGCTAGAATCTCATACGGGATTTGGTTTAAATCCCTTTTCCTGCCTTGTTTGAAGTGAAAATGGGTAAGGCAGATCAGGATGCTCTTTGGGAAAATGTCTTGGAGAAATAGAAGTGGATAGTGCCAGGTGAAAACAGAAAAAAAGGAGAAAAGAGGAAAGGGGAATGAAAAGAGGGAAAGGAAAGGAAAGGAAAGGAAAGGAAAGGAAAGGAAAGGAAAGGAAAGGAAAGGAAAGGAAAGGAAAGGAAAGGAAAGGAAAGGAAAGGAAAGGAAAGGAAAGGAAAGGAAAGGAAAGGAAAGGAAAGGAAAGGAAAGGAAAGGAAAGGAAAGGACTTTAAGGCAATATTGACTGGTTGTTACTAATGTCACAGCTTTTTGTCATATAACATGTGAATTAACTGATTTACTCCAGAAAATAATTGTGATCAGCCATGGGTCCACAACATCTTCTTGAATAACAAAGCTGAAGGTCAAGTGTTCAACAAGCAGTTGTGTTTTTTGAAATAATTGAAACCTCGAGGGGATTATATGTGTTTACCAGGATATTTTATATTGCTGTCTGCTTATATTCTTTGTTCACAAAACACAGATGCAGTTTGTACATGGGGACTTTCCCTGCTTGCGTCCTGTGATCTTCATGCATTCAGCCTTGCAGAATAATGAACAAGTAATGTCATGCTTCTTTCCTAGGCTGCAGTGTCAAAAAATGGGAATTTTCTTTCTAGATTGAAGGTAATGAATGGGGGAAAAAAAATCTTACTTCCCCAGTGTACATCCTTAGGGATTACACTAGCTGAGGGAGAATTTTCAACCTCTTTTTGAAGGTTTATTTTTCTAGTATTGATGCAGTAAATAATTACAGAAGGTTCAAACTGCACACTTGATTCCCTGCTCTTTGCAGCAGTAAACAGTTCCATGAAGTTTGAGTGGTTTTGAGTTTTGAGTGCCATGAGTGCTCTGCCACTTGGTCCCATGGCAACAATGATGCTATGAAAGGTGCAGACAAAGCAAACTTGGTACAACATTCAACAGTGTTTTGTTTCAGCTGTATTTCTTCTTTTCTTTCCTTTAAGCTGCAGGAAATGTTAACCCTGTGTGCCAAAGTCTTGTCTAACACCCTTTTGGAGGGTGTTACAAATTATAATATACCCCCTTCTGGGCAAAAAATGGAAAAATCTGTTGCCTTGAGAGGAGGTGATTATGGCTGGAGTCCAGTCTTGCTTCTTGGAGGCGAAACCTGGGGAGAAATACAAACACAGCAGCAGGAGATGGAGCAGCAGCTTTTTGTTTCTGCTGCTGAATCCCAGGAGGTGCAAACTGAAAAATCCTGGCTATGGCCAAAAATAGAATGTAGCTGATCTGGTGAACTTGTACCAACCTCGAGTTAAAATTTTCCTCCTAGATGTGTTTCTGGGCTTTGTGCAGGACCTCAGGGTTCCAGAGGAGGCTGATGGAGGGGGCTGACCAAAAGGTGTGAAAGAAAAGGGGAGGCACAAATTGCTGCTTGATCAACACAAAGGATGCTGCCTGTGGGATGGGGGGAGGTAAATTGGTGTCACTTTTTCAGGTTAATTTGTCCCTGGTGGCAAGTAGGGAATGAGAGCAGAATGAGAGCCTTGCACTGAAGTTGAAGGCACGGATGCAGCTTCCAGACCAAAAATTCTGGGTTTATTTCTGAGCCCTTCACAACAAGAAAGACATTGAGGGGCTGGGATGTGTCCAGGGAGGAACTGGGGAAGGACTCTGGAGCAGCTGAGGGAGGTGGGGGTGCTTATCCTGGAGAAAAGGAGGTTCAGGGCAGACCTGTCTCTCCACAACTCCCTGACAGGAGGTTGTAACCAGGTGCGGGATCTCTTCTCCCAGATAGCAAGCCATGGGATAAGGGAAATCAGCCTCAAGTTGTGCCAGGGAAGGTTCTGATTGGATATTAGGAAAAATATTGTTCATTATCAAGATCTGGAACAGGCTGCCCAAGGAAGTGGCTGTGTCCCCATCCCATGTAAAGGACACACACATGTGGCACTTGGGAACTTGGTTTAATGGTGGGCTTGGCAGTGCTGGGTTAAGAGTTGGAATTGTCTATTTAAGGGATCTTTTCCGACTAGAATTCTGTGATTCTGCAGCCCTGACAATGCAAACCCCTCAGCAGCAGGAGAAGCTGGGGTTGTGCTGCAGAGAGCAGAGCTGACTGGGGCAGAGCAGGGCTTTGGACACTCTTAAAGTAATTGTCTTTGGATGGGCTCCCAAGAACTGAAAGTTTTGTGAAATCACCACTTTGGGAGCTTCCTGTTCAATGCAGGATTGTAGTGATTTTCCCACATGCAGCTCTCTGTGCTCTTTTTTTATTTCCTTTCAGTGAATTACCCTGTAGCAAAGCCTGGTGCCTGAAATTTTGGTTGTGTTCATGGTGCTGCACACGAGTGCAGTTGTGTTATTGTACAGCCAGGTTAGAGATAAAATCATCTCAGCTATTTCAGCTGGTGCTGATGGATCATTTCTCTATACAGACCACTGAACCTTCTGAGGTAGCAGATTGCAAATGGGATTTAATATGGGTTGGTATTAACTGCTGAGATGTTTGAGAAGGTGGGCAAGACAGCTGAGTTATTTACCAAAAAGCAGGTGACAGCAGCAAGTTGACAGGAGATTTAGATTATAACATTGATAAAGCTCCTCAGTCTCTCCTACTTGATTTGCCACTGGAGTAAGAAGGAAAATCCAGCTATGTCACATTGTCTGGAGAGCAGAAATGAAAGCAAGTGAGATTATTGAATTGCTGAGCATGGAAAATTCCCCCAAGCCTTGCAGAATAATGTATTTTAGTGATGCTGTACAGTTTATAAAGGTCAGTTTGCACTTCAATTACAAATCCAGGTTTAAAGGTTGTAAAGGACACAAGAAAAAATAGTGATTTATTTCTTTTTTTCTCTTTTGTAATTACCTCTTGGAATGCTGGTAATATTTCAGACTCATTTGTAAAAAGATTTCACAGTACTATAGCAACAGGCATTTTAAAAGCCTCAGTAGAAATGCTGAAAATCTAGGTCCTAGTTTTATTTCTTCATGTTACAGATGCAGAAAGAATCCTTGTGAATTTTTAAGGTTCTACAGTGAATTAATCACAAAGCTGGGGAGCAATCTATTACGAAAGGTTCAAAGTCACATACCAAGTTTAAATAAAAGGAAGTCATGATCCTTTTAATTTTTTTTTTTTTACTTCTTTTTCTTTTTTTTTACCAGCATTCTGGTTGTTAATCATCTTTATTGAATATGATTCCACACAGACCTGGGAGTTCAGGCACTTTGCATCCTGGTTAATTCTAGACTTGACTGATCTGACAAGAGAAAAGGTTTCCCGCAATGAGCAAATTACAAGGGTGAAAAAAAAAATTAATAACCTTTTCTCCTGTATAGAAATGCTTGGAATAGGGTAAGAAATGTTAGTTTTAGGTAGGTGAGGAAATGCACTTTACCCAGGCACTCCCATCCCACGGATGGCAGCAGTCCCATGGCTCCACATGAATCTGCTTTTCTTGGCTATGCCTGAGTGACCACACTGCTAACAAGGCATAAAAAGAGACAGCAGGGTCACAGAGCAAAGGTTGCTGCATTACAGGGCCAGAACATGCTAATTACGGCCCTGAAAAGTGAATTTGAGTGGATCTCTGTAAATTACTACATTCTCAGGCTGGAAGAGGGAGATTTTTTTCCTCTCACAGCAGCTGAGAAAAGCTGCCTCCCTTGACACGCGTGCTGCAGCCTATTTTATGTGTTTCTTCGTTCCACCAATTATGCCTGTGAGATGGACAATTAAAAAAGCATCTGTTTTTACAGCAGAGCACGGCTGCCTCTGGCATTTTATGTGCCACAGCGGGTCTGTACCTAGGGGAGGAAGATGAGGGATGGAAAACGTGGTCATAAGGAAATAAAAAGGAAAAGGAAATCTTTGAAAGTGCTCTTCTGGAAGCTCTTGGCTGGGTGTGCACCCCCTGAGCTGCCTGGCTGGGTTTAGCACAGCAAAATGCTGGACAAAGGGGTGGACAGCAGGCTTGGTGGGAAGCTGGTCCCTGTGGTTTGGGCTCTTGGGATAAGAGGTGGGGCCGTGGCACTGGAAATGTTTTTGGGGACAGACCAGGCAGGTGTCACCCAACACAGTTCCTGTAACAGGCACACAGCCTGAAGAAGGAAGGATCCTTTCAGCCCTGGAGAAGCAAGGGTTGATGCTTTAGATAGAGGTGATGCATTTCAGGGTGATTGTTTTTCCCTGTCCTGCCTTGTAGGAAATTCCACGTGGCTCATTGCTGTGGAAGGAAGGAGAAGCCAAAATATACAGGACAATATTTTTTGAGTATTTTCATGTGTCCAAGCCTTTGGGCTGGGGGGGTGGCACATGAGACACCCTAATTCCAGGAGCTGATCTCAGCTTTAGCTGACTCCCCACAAAATTCATTCCCAAAGCCACCCACTTCCAGTAGTGCATCACTTCCCACCATGAATTCTTCTGTATAGGCAGGTGTGGGCTTTTGGATCTCGGCTCTTCCCAAAGCTGAGCTCACTTTGCACGCTGAGCCAGGAGAATTTGGGAGATGGGCTGTGATGCTGGCACCCAGTAATCCCAGTCACACTCAGAGCCTTGGCCACTGCCTGAGGGAGAAGTGCTCCAGGACACGTCACTTCTGCTGCTCAGTGCTTATTAGTCACAGCCAAGGAAATGTCAGCTATGTTTCATCCTAATTTTTATGAAGCCACTGGGGCTCATTTTCTTTCCGCTCAAGCAGTGCAACCAACAAGAATTATTTTAGCATTTACCTGCTTGTTTTTTTTTTTTTTTTCCAGATACATAATTATAGATAAATTATTTATGTAGGTGTGTACATATATACGTGTGTCTATGTACACTACACAGACATTCTTAAATAAATATGTAAAACATCTTGTTATCCATATAAAATAATCACTTTGGTTTTTTGTATTTTCAAGTGTCTTGTGTGTTGGTGTGCCTGTTAGAAAGACACATCAATTAAGGCATGGAAAAAAGGCATGGAAGTAAAAAAAAGAATGGGATTTTAATTTATTTTAATTTATCCAAACCCCATTCAGGGACACAGATTTGTGGCCAACAGAGCACTTGCAGTTCCTGGTTCTGCTGCAGCAGTTTTTGCTCCCACTGAAAGGTGTCCTTCTGCTCCAGCTTTCAACACAGAGGTAACAGATGTAAGAGTATAACCTGCTCTAGTGGAAGGTTCCTGCCCATGGCAGGGGAGTTGGAACTAGAAAATCATTAAAGTCCCTTTCAACCCAAACCATTCCATGATTCTAACGAAGAGATAATTAATCAGTTATGCATGTCCTATTCTGTTTCTAGTATGTAAAGTTCATTAAATAGTGAATATTTTAGTATTGGACTCTTCTCTCACTCAGGACCACTGAGCAGTTTTTTTTATCTCCATTGTTTAGAAGTGAAATGAGCATGTAGTGAGTACTCTTCTCACTCTTGTCAACCCTGGCAAAATGGTGAATAAAGAGGAAAAGGATGTTTGTGCTTGTCAGTGATGCTTATATTCTGTTAAAAGCAAAACACATTCTATTTTCTTATGAAGATATTCCTGAATCTAGCTGCTAGATCACAGAGTCACTGTGTAGTAGAAAAAAAATTAAAATAAATGTATACATATTAATTGTCATTATGGTTCTAATCAGTAATCCAGAGCATCTCTATTGCCCAGATTTCCTTTTCAGAGAAAGAGCATTTTCCCTAGACTGGTCTGAGCAATTTTCCCAACCTACCCATCCAAATAATACACACAAAACCACAGCAGCACCTGCTTCCCTCTCTGCATTCAGCAGGGGCTGCGACATGGAGAGGGCTGGGAAGATCTGGTTTATGCATGAGCTGCTGTGCCTGCTCAGCAAAAGGAGATTATCCCTGTGCAGATGGGCAGTGTTCCCGAAAAATGCACCTTGGTGGATTGCCTCTCTCATCCCTTCCCTTCCACCTCAAGGCAGGTGACAGCTACCCAGGATAAAAGTCATTTATTGCTGGTAATTGCATGGAGTGTGGTTCCATTATTTACAGGCCTGCTGCTCATGGGGGACTTTGCCTTGGATTGTGTTCAAGTGTATCTTTTCCCTAGATTTTGGAGGGGACTGGTCAAAATCAATATGAAATTCTTTGCTGCCCAGCTCTAACTTCTTATTATCTTCTAAAACACTAAGAAATTATTCAATGCTGGTTAGGCTTAAAATAAAGAAGCTGTGAGAACAAAGCTGTGGTGCAAAGAGCTGCTCCCTTTGTTGTATAATGCAGGATTCTCTGAGTAGTTCACCAGGAACCCTCCTGGCTGGATCGTGGCCAAATCTGCTGCTTTTGCATGTTGATTAACACCTGGACAGGAGAATTTATGGAGGGGGATTGGAACTGGGTGATCTTCCAACCCAAGCTATTCTGTGAGAGGCTCCAGAGCTGCTGGTGTGACATCCCTCTGCAAGGTTTCTCTGTACAGAGTCTTATTAACATCAGCAGGAGCTGTTGGACCTATGGAGAAAATGTGGTAGCTTAATAAATGATGATCCAGGCAGCCTTTTATTTGTAAATGATGGTGCAGATGAGGGCACAAAGAGGGGAGTAGGAGCTGAAGTCTGGCATTCGTAGAGTGGGAAAATCATCAGCACGAGGGGGAGCTGGAACATGATGGACTGTTTATTGTGAGAGAGGAGAGATTTATGATGAGCGTGTGAATGGCTCACTGTTTTCCCCATTGCCTTCTGTTTTCGTGGAGGGATAGAGTTTCTAGCTGAAATCAAAGTTTGCCTAAGCAGGAACAAAACAGTTCAGAGAAACTGGGGGAAAAAAATAAATAACGTGAGTAAAGAACCTCATATGACATTTTAAACTACCCTTGGCACGGTGTAGGATGATTGTAAAATTGCAAAAATGCCTAGAAAACACAAACTCGGAATAATTCCTGGGTGAAACAAGAACAGGATTGGCTTCAAAAGAGTGCTGTACATAATGAAGTCAGATAAAACACGGAAAGCTGACACCATCCTTTTGTTTGTACCCATAAGCATCATATTTGCTCTTTTCCCTCTCTCATCAATGGGGTTAATAAAAATCACTTCCTTCTTTCATGACCTTTCCTATGGCTTTTATAGCTAGATTCCCTCCACGCTGGTGGATGCAGCAGCAGATTTACACTCTGGCTTACTTGCCTTGTATCCTGTGTATCCTTATTTATTGTGCCTGTGAATTTGCTGTGTTTTCTGGGGCACTCTTCTTAACATTTTGCTGGCTTAAAGATTTGGTCTCATGACAAGCAGCTGAAGGAGCTGGGAGTGTTTAGCCTGGAGGAAATGAGGTTCAGGGGAGACCTTACTGCTCCCTACAATTAACTAAGGAGGTTGTGGTGAGGTGAGTGACAAACTCTTATCCCAGGTGACATGTCAGGATGAGAGGAAATGGCCTCAAGTTGAACCAGGGGAGGTTTAGGTTGGGTATTAGGAAAAAATTCATCATGTAAGGGGTTGTCAAGCATTAGAAAAGGCTGGAAAAGGCACAGGGAAATGGTGGAGTTGCCATCCTGGGGAGTGTTCAAAAAACAGGGGATGTGGCACTTGAGTATTAATGATGAACATGGTGGCGGTGCTGGTTGATTAATGATCTTAAAGGTCCTTTCCAACATTAAAAATTCACTAGTTCTGTAGCCTAATACAATCACATATTATGACTTTCTTAATTAAATGCTGATTTCATGGATACTCAGTTCCTAGTGACAACAGATGACTGTTTTTATAAATGGTTCCTTGACTGGAGCTGTAAGATCTTAGCAAGCATACACCTCTAGGCAGGTGTCTGCTCACCTGGGGATTGTCTGATGTTTATATGCAGCCATTTGTAATTTTTTTTCAGCATTTAAAGAGGTGCTGTTTGATACATAAATGTCTGAGGGCTTGGGAAAAATGCACACTGTTTGTGATGATTTGTATTTTTCTACATTAGTGGGTTCAGGCTATTCTGTGGGTTTGTTTGTTGGGTTTTTTTTAGGGACTGGAGTGATCTTTAATTCAATTTACTTGTCACAGCTGTGATTACTCAATATGCAAAATAACAATGAGCAGATTATTTTTAATCCTTTTTTAATAATTTTGCCCTCTTTAGTTTTTTGCTGTTAACACATGTCTGTGCAGCAGTCTGAGCTGTGTGTATGGTGGAACATTAAACTCTGGCTTTTGAAATCCAGATTGGTGAGAATATAGACAAGCAAGCAAAGAAAAAAAAAAGAAAAAAATTACAATCCTTTATTTTCTATAAATCCTTAAGACTGGCTCCACAGCTGTCCCAATCCAAATTTTATTCAAAAGAGAGGTTTTAGGAAAAAAATGTTCTGTACATCCATGGTACTGGGATGTGGTACAACAATTCCTCTGAAATTTCTTCACCTCATGCTCCACGTATAACCCAAAATTATTTTATTATTAAACAATTTGTTGCAATGTGTTTTAAGTGCAGTAATGCAGAATTACTATTTGATTTTCAAAGGGTGAAACAGAGGAGCTCTGAGCACCCCCATGCCCCTAACAAAGTATGTGACAGGGACAATATTTGAGGCTTTAAGCTTTTAGATGACGTTGTCACCTCTCTTTTTAAAGGTCTAGGGACAACTGCCCAAGTTATTTTAGCCTTCCTGTCTCCAAGCACCTGTGTAAGAGGAAAACAGGAATGCTTGGATAAAAAGGATATGTCAAACCTGTTGTCCACCCCTCTGCTCCTTCCCAGTCTCCAGGTTTGTCCCCTGACAGAAGCATTACTGCACTTCCTGGGAGTAGAGCACTCCTTAATGGGGTAATTAGGGAATGCCTCGTTTAAACACACTAAAAAAGGCCTGCTGAGATTTATTTACTTATTTATTTGGGTGCTGTGTTCATTTCTTTGCTTTGATAAATAACCTGACTTGTCTGAAAACGCATAAACTTAAAGCTTGTATTTCTGCAGCTCTCCTGGGGTGTCCCTGCCCCATTATGGTTCTTATTGGTTTTATCCCTCAGATAAAAACCTCTGTTATTGCCAAATAGTTTGTTCTGTAAATCTGCATTTCTACAAGAAACAAACAAAATAAATTATACTATAATGTGACAACAGATGTTCTATAAAATTAATTTGGTTTACCCTTCACCCTGGGGAAGTAGCCAGGCTTAAATTTGCTCTTTGACTTGAGTTCTTGACTAAAGGCAATGTTTCTGGGTAAAATATTACAAGTGAAGTTCCAGGCTTAAAATAATTCATCACAGCCTGAGCATTTGGTTTGGCACATACCTAAATTTATCTCCACCCTGCCTCCATTGCAGGGATGTCCGAGCTGCTGGTATTTATTATGGTTTTAGTCAGCAGTCCTTTGAATAGCAAAACAAGGTGTGCAGAACTCCCACAGGGTTTGCTTGGCTGGGGCAGCAGCTGTGCCAGGAGCAGCTGTGACAGTGGTAAGGATGGGAGAGATTGCAGGAAAAGGTGTTTTGGTCACTGTCAGGATCAGTATTTCACTTCCAAAGCAGGGCTGTGTCTCTCAGCAGTCGTCTGGGGACTGGAGGATCCAGCAGATCAATCTCATCAATTCTCCTGGCAGTGTGTCCCTGGCATCTTCCAGTCATCCCAACCTTACAGCACCACAGGGTTGTGCATTTTGTTTTTCCCCAAAACTTGTTGGGGGCAAAAGGGAGCACAATGGTTTTATTCTTAGTCCAGTTTTATTGTTTTATTGCTAGTCTAGTGATTTTTTTTCACGCTCTTATTGTCCTAGTTACCTAATTTCTACAGCTGATTAATCAACAGTAGAGTTAAAATTGTTGCTGGTATTTTTATTTTGTTGGTTCCCAGTTATCCAGGTTTTGTGTCCTTTTTTATCTATAAAAAGTCCTTACCTTCCCCAATTCTTACCTGGTTCACAGGGCAGCACTGCTGTGTTACAGACTGGGATTGCTGCTATTCTCCTGTGCTTGCACTCAGACACACCTTATTTTAATCCATGCTTTACACAGAGCAGTCACCTGTTATTTCTGTGAGCTGACACAAAACCAGAACAAATCTGAGTTGCAATCACCCAGACCATTGTTACTGCAGCTGAAATAAGCTCAGATGAGCTCAGGTCAAGACAAATTCAGTCCTTGAGACCCTGCACTGTCAGGTCAGACCAAAAACTGTGGCTTTTCACTAAATGATGGCAAAATCACATTTTCTGCCTACTTTTCTGGTCACACCAGCAAGCAGAAACAACAAATTTTGGTGTGACAAATAAAAAAAAAATAAAAAAGTGACAACCCATGTTGCTCCAGAAAACAGGATTGAGGCTCATTTTGAAATGTGTTAAGAGCTAAGGTCAGTGTGAGAAATGACCCTGTATTGTGCCCAGTCCTTCCAGATTTGGGAAATTACTTTGGAATAGGGAATGAATGATGCTGAGTGACCAATTTCCCTAATTAGAAATTGCTTTTGAGGACCAAGAATTAGAGCTCTAAAAAGGTGCAATCCTGGTGTTTGGAGGTTTGGAGTGCAGCCCCCTTTTTCCAGGGTTGTTCACTTACTCTGAGGGCAAGCAACAAATGGTACTTACTATTCAATGTGTAACACAAGCTACCCAAAGGTCTGCTATAGATTTTTATATGGACAAAAACTCTTCCTCTTCAAGTGGGTGTAAAGAATACTGAATATTTGCACAGGTGTGTGTTCCTGAACAAAAAGAAGGGTCTGTTCTAGAGAAAGATTGTTGAGGACTTGCATAGTTTAATTAAAGTTGGATTTATTTTTGTTTTTTAATTCATGGTGTAGGCAATGGCCACTATTTTTTCATGCCTGATAAATTTGAAATGACTCCCATTAAAGGGAAATATCAAAGAGAAAACATAAGCCCTGTCATTTTTCCATGCAAAGATTCTATTCATCCTGCCTGTTCTCCTCTTCATAAAAGATTTTCCTGCCCAAAGATTATGCTGCTCATGTGCAGCTTTCAGTAACACAGATTTAACTTGGTTTATTCCCACCCCTTTTGTTGTGGATTCAGTTTTGTGCTTTTGTGTGTTTTGTCCCATCTTCCCAGACTGGGTTTTGCCTTTGCTTTTGTAAGTGGCAAATAGACATAAAGAGATGGAGATGATTTATGGGGGTGTCTGGGTTTTGGGAAGGATAATGTTCCTGTCCCTTTCACAGCTTCTAATTCACCACCCTTTTATTTTTGGGGGGGTGGTGGGTTTGGGGGGAGATGTTGGGTGGTGGTTTGTTGGGTTTTGTTTGTTTGTTTGTTTGTTTTTTGTTTTGGTTTGTTTGTTTGTTTGTGTGGGGTTTTTTTAGTTTTTGTTTGTTTGTTTGTTTGGGATGGTTTTTTGGAGGGGATTCATTGGTTTTGTTAGGTTGGTTTGGGTCTGTTTGTTTGCTTGGTTTTTTTTTGTTGTTGTTTTGTTTTGGTTGGTTAGTTGTTTTTTTGTTTGGTTTGGTTTTGCTTTTTACCTTCTGGGAGTCTCCTGGAATTTCTTTGGTTTTTTGGTGCTTCTTCCAATTCCTCCTGCATTTCTTGATTTACCTCAAAAGATCTTCCACTGTCCTGTCCTAAGTCTTTTGCTTGTCCTAGCACTGAACTAAACTATTGAGCAATGATTCAACTAATGAGAGTTAAAACATTTTGTCTTTCTCTGCCTGGCAGGGTGGTATTCAAACTCCCTATTATCATCTGCACACACTGAATCCTAAATTCCATATAAAACCACAATTTGTTAATTAAACTTTCTCCGTCACGAACATTGGATTAATGCTGGTGGCTCGTTTCTTGTCTGAAGACAGCCTGGGTGGTGATCAATCACTTTGGGATGTGCAGATGGGTTTGTTGGGACTGACCTCCACCATCCAGTCTTTGAAGGAGATGGGAGGAAAAGGCTTTTTTCCCCCCAGGGGCTACTTCAAAACAAGTAGTGAGTTAAAGTAGTGTGGAAATGGGAGCTCTGGTGAGTTCACAGGAGACAAAGGCATGGGGCTGATCTGTGAAGGGGAGGGAAGAGGGACACTCCTGCAACCCAGTGAGTCACTGTTTTCATTCCATGAAAAATGTCTCCTAGGAAACCACGGATTGCAAACAGCCAGCTCCAGCCATGGGAATGCTGTTTTTTACCTAAACAAGCCCTGGGGGCCGAACACAGCTCTTGGTGGAGCAAAGCTCCTTTGATTTGAGGATGGTGCCCAGGATTCAAAGTGTTCAGAGTGGTGAATACAGCAAAGAAAAATCAGCAGGGCTCAAGCAACCAACCATTCCCTCCTGACATTCCCAGGCCGCCTCAAAACATCTCTCACCATCTCCCACTTCCTCCAAGGCTGTGACAAGCCAGCAGGGGAGGACATAAATTTCATGGCTCATCCAGAATGCCGAGGTTTTGTGACCTTGCCTTGTGGCTCTGCCTTTCAGAGACCAAATTGGAGATCCCCAGCCTGCTGTGCCTCTTCCTCCCCTCCACACATGGCTGTGACATCCCTGTGGCCACCTCCTCCTACACAGGGAACCAAGCAGAGAGAGGGACCTGCCAGTTTTGCAAGTTAGTTTCCCCTAATGAGCTTCAAATTAGAGGTGGCTTTTCTTTTTCCCTTAATTTTCTTGTATTAATGGAAAGGAAAATAAGAGCTGTGATGCTGTGTGTGACAGCAGCCTTATTGCTGGGTTTGCAAAGAGAGTCAGAAAAGCAGCACTTTTTGTCTGGAGGTATAAAATAAGGAGGAGGAGGGTTGTGTGAGCAGACCAAGTCTTTGCCTTGTAAAGGCAGGTATTTCAGCACTGTGCAGTTCAGAGAGACCTGGCCTAGCTCAGTCTGGGTGTTAAAGAGTTGGCATCTTTTATTAGACCAAGTGTTAGAGTTGTAGAAATAAATAAGTTTCCTTCAGCTGTACAGGAACTCACTTGTAGGCCTAAAGCTTCTTCCAGCTCTACCACTTGTTTTGATGAAAAAAGGTTACCTCTGCCTAAAAATGTCCTACATTTGTTCTCAGACCAGAACAACTGCAGCAATTTACTCTCTGTTACCTGGGGAAAGAAGGAAGGTTGTCCAGAGTACTCTGGAAGAAAAAACTCCTTTTTCTGCAGGTGGTTGGGACTGCTGAGTGGGACTGGATTGTAGTGCAGAAACTTGCAAGCTGCTCTGCAGAGACATCACTTGAAAATACAACTTAAAGGGTAGAAAATCTAAGCAAATCTTAGATTTTAAGGCTGTCAGCTGAAGCACTGTCTGCCTCTCTCCTCTGGCACTATGTGCTGGAAGCCAAGAGGAGTAGGACAATAAATTACTGGGGAGCAGGGGTTCCTAGAGGGAGGAAAGGAGATTGTTTCATGTTAAATGGCAGAGAGAAAAAAATAGCAGCTGATCCTTGCTCTGTTGAGCAGAGACAGTTGAGCTGTGTTTGCAGGGAGTGGTGACAATTGTAATAAAAAGTTGCAGGTATGAGTCCTTCAGTCCAACATCACCAGGATATTGAAAGGTGAAAGAAATAATAATAAATCTAGAATGTCGTCATGTGCATCTCATGCAGCCCTTCCCTTCCCTTCCCTTCCCTTCCCTTCCCTTCCCTTCCCTTCCCTTCCCTTCCCTTCCCTTCCCTTCCCTTCCCTTCCCTTCCCTTCCCTTCCCTTCCCTTCCCTTCCCTTCCCTTCCCTTCCCTTCCCTTCCCTTCCCTTCCCTTCCCTTCCCTTCCCTTCCCTTCCCTTCCCTTCCCTTCCCTTCCCTTCCCTTCCCTTCCCTTCCCTTCCCTTCCCTTCCCTTCCCTTCCCTTCCCTTTCTTCACAACAACGGAACTGGAAACCAGAACCAAAACCAAACCAAAACATCTAGGATTGGTTTAAAACAAAATACCAAAACCAAACAAACCAAAACCCAAACCTCCATCTGGATTTGCACTTTCTCTGATGCCTCCCAGCCCATTTCCATTCAAAAGCTCTCAGGAATGTCTCTAAGCCATCCTGGCTCTCCTGAGGCACTGTCTGATGGGAGGAGCACTTTGCCATGGTCCTGGAATTGAGCAGGAAATCTCTGGCTGAAGGCTCCCTGTGGATTGGTGTTGGAATTTCAGGCTCTTTCTTGCTCCAAGGTCAAGGTGAATAAAATTCAAGAGAATTTATTTTTGAAGTCTCACTCTGAAGTTTATTATCCTTATCTATTAAAAATTCACAAGATCTGAGCTCTCTCTAACAAGTCAAGAAGCTAAAATGGTGTCTGTTCAAGGCTATTTAAGTCCCAATTATCCAATAAACAGTTGACATCTATATTATTTGTGCTTCTAACACAGTTATGATCACCCAAAACCCTCAATGCAGACATCTCTCACCCAATTAGAGAAAACTACCCAGAATTATGAAGAAGAAGGTGCAGAAAAGACATCTAATTCACAACCAAAATTCTCCATCTTGGTTCACATATATCACCATATACTAAAACCCCCAAGTCTAAGTTTTTTTCACCCTGTGAAAAAATCACACGATACTATCCAAACTACACACACACACTCAATTTCTGAAGCCTTTTCCAAGGTCTCAGGTCAAACGAGGTGTTTACTTAAAGTTTATTTTACTTAAATTCAAAAAGCTCAAACTTTTCAGCCATCAGAGCTCCAACAGGTTGGCAGGTCAGGAATGTGAGCACCTGGCAGTGAGCAGAGGTGGCTCTTCTGTGAGCAGCCATTGCCAGCATAAAAGGAGGACTGGATGACACAAAATCTTGTTTTTCAGCTGGCAAAATGTGGACGTTTAGAGAAACAGTAAAAGAATTAAACCACAACTGGAGTTGTGCTTGGAAATGTGGATAAACTGGAAGTGTTTGTGTTTGGTAGCTTGTATTTTCTTGAGTTTTCCTTGAGTTTTCCAAAGGACTTCTTCAAACAGAGGATTTGGTTTTTTTGGGCCCCCAGGACAAGAAGGATGTGGAACTGTTGGAGCAAGTTCAGAGGAGAACACAAAGATGCTCCAAGGGCTGGAAAGCCTCGGCCTTTAGACAAGCTGGGAGAGCTGGGGGTGTTCAAAATTACTTTGATTATCTCTTTTAACTGAATCCTGGAAATATTTTTCCCTCTCCCACCCCTCCCAACCTTCCACAGGAGATTGCAGGGGACAGGCAGAGCCATGAACAAGAGGAACTCATGGAGCTGATCAGTCTGGTTTGTTCCTCACACTCCATCTGTTTACTTCCATTATCCCATACCACATTTTGTGTACCTGTTTCCAATTTTAACTTTTTTGTGGGAAATTCCATGAGTAGTATTTGCCTGGTTAGTGTAAGAATGTCAAAACATGAAGACTCTCTAAAATACTGTATTTGCTTAAAATAAGCAACCTAAAAAAATATATATTAAAAAAAAATTCAACAGAGAACTTCTTTATCTGCATTGTGTGGGGGATTGAGAAACCCTACTGATGTTGCCAAAGCTATTTTAAGCTATGAGAACACAATACATTTGAAAGTTTAATTGCTTGCTGAATAATGTAAACTGTCAAAATAAATACTCAAGGTCTTGCATAAAGGAGAACATTAGGGGGAAAAAATTTTAAAAAAAAGACAAAGCAGAAATGTGAAGTCAGTCAGAAGTGGAATCACACTTCACCCCAGCGTTAGCAGCACCTTTATTTCAGCACTCAGTAATTGCAGCAACAAAAAGCCAGCAGAGGTTCCAGGGGTAACACTCGATTTTCTGGAGTACTTAGGAATTTGTGGCTGGGTCCCAGAAGTGCAACTGCTCAGAGATAATCTCCCTCTCCCAAAGCTGATGGGATTCAGGCTGCTTTTTCCTCTGACTAACCAGAAGGAACAGTTAAGCTCCATTATGCAGCTGATCAAGGCTCTCACCCTTGCAGAATGCAGAGGAACTGGACTGGAGGGGTGGCACTGGGAGCACTGGCATGGACAGGAGGCTTTAGAATCACAGAACTTCCCAGAGGGTCAGCTTGAAAAAAACCCTGCTGCTTGGTTTAGTGTTATTTGTTGGTGCATTTTTTCTTCATTTTACTGAACTTGAGGATCAGGTCTTTGTGCATTTTCTTTCTAAATTAACAGGATTGCATCAGCAGCACGTGAGTTCTTCAAACCATCCCTTTTCAGAAAGAAGAATAAGGAAACGTTCTCCCTATCCCTGCAAAATCCAGGGAAACACAGACATCAAGGGAGGTTTTGTGGGTTTTCTTTTGACAGATCACTCCAATTTTGGCTGAGGTTGGTGAAGAAGCAAAGCAAAGTTGGCAAGGATTGATACTCTCAGCTAATGGGAAGTTGAGCTCAGAAACATTTAGCATAAAAAACACAGAATAAATGAAGCAATTTCACCCTTGTTCTGCAGGTGGATTTTAATACCTAAGGTTTTGAGTGACATTAATTAAGATTCTTAAATTCCTTTAATTGGGTTGGGCTGGTGGTCCAGGGTAACAGTTTTTTAACAGTGAGCTCTGAACTGTGTGTTGTGTTTTCTCATGGCCTGGTGCTGCCCACACTTCCACTTTCTTCTTTAGTCCCAGGAATGATAATTTGCCTGTGGAGGGGACAAAGAGCCAATGTTCCTCACTGCCTGCTGCAGGTGAAAATGCACTGTCAAGGTGTTAGTCCCTGGCTCCTGTGGAGGCAGAAGATGATTTCTGTGAAACTGAGCCCTCGTGAAGGATGTTCGGCCAATCACACGCCTGGGCAGAGTAATTTTGGGGCTGTCAGGGCATTTGAGCCTTGTGGTGAGATGTGTGTCAGAGTCTGGCATGGATTGTACAGGTGTGGTGTTACAGAGTCAGAGAATCACAGAACAGTTCAGATGGGAAAGAAATTTTAGATTATCGAGTCCAGCTGCCAACCCAGCGTCACCACCATGGTCACCACATCCTCAAGTGCCACATCCACCTCCAGGGGTGATGCCACCACCACTGCCCTGGGCTGATTTACCAATGACAACCCTTCTGGCTAAGAAATTGCTCCTGATACCCAATCTAAACCTTTACTGAAACAGCTTGAGGCTGTTTCCTCTCATCCTGTCACTTGTTACCTGGGAACAGAGCCTGACTCCCACTTGGTTGCATCCTCCTGTCAGGGAGCTGTAGGAGGGATAAGGTCCCGCCTGAGCCTCCTTTTTGCAGGATGAGCCCCTTTCCCAGCCCCCTCAGCTGCTCCTGCTGCTCCAGACCCTTCTCCATCTCCTTTGCCCTTCTCTGGGCATGTTCCAGTCCTTCTTGTCATGAGGGGCCCAGAACTGGACACAGCACTTGAGGTGTGACCACACCAGTGCCCAGCACAGGGGGACAATCCCTGCCCTGGGGATTTTCACACATTGGTGACACAGAATTCCAGAGGTGTGGCTGGGGTATCCTGTGTCTCCTCTGGTTTATACAACCTGCTTCACTTTTCAAGGAAGAGGGTGCTTGAGGGAGAATGATAAATGCCCAGTCCTCACTCTGATGAAGAACTAAACTCTCCCTCGCCACCTAAAAACATCATTCTTATTACCCAAATCTCTCTGCTCTTCTCCCAGCACAGGCACACCTAGGAGGAGTTTTCCTCCACGGTTTACTGAGTCTGAAAGGCAGGATAAGGAGTGTGACAGCTCTCTGCAAAGTTAACTGGAATCAAAACTGAGCATTTCTAATGGGTTTTCTCTGTGCTTGCTATCAGGCTTGATCCTCATAAGTGATTTCTCTTGTCAGCGCTAAGTGGCTGTGAAAATATTTCTACTGGAATTCAGAGCTGGCACAAAGACCAGGGGAGTCTGGAAGAGCTGAGTTAGGCTGGGTCCTGCACAGCAGCACATTCCTCTATAGCCAGGCATAAAGTTATTCCAAAAAGGAAATTATCTGAATTTTAAAAACAGAGATGCACATTGCAAAGCCCTGCCCTGATGAGGGTCAAGAAACTCATCAGGAATTCCCAGGAATGGCATTCACAGGTTTGACTGTTTTACAAGTGAGTTTGGGGAAGGAAAATGAATTTTTTTGTCTCTCTGTATAACTCAGGAATTATGCAGCAGGACAGAGTGGAATATTTTCACTGTTCACAATTTGTGGTTAAAGTATAAAAAAAGATCCTGAGAAAACACAAGCCATAATTCAGATCTATGAAAAAAAAAAAAAAAGGTGTTTCTCAGTCAACGTTGTAACACAGTCTGGGTTTTTATTTATTTGTTTATTTATTTATTTATTTATTTTTAATTTTTTTTTTTTTTTTTTTTTTTTTTTTTTAATAAATGAGGCTGAGAAGTGACTTGTTACAGAGCACAAGCCCCTTCAAGGGGAGAAAGTTCTTAAATCTATCAGGGAAAGGAGTGACAAGAAGAGAAGTTTAGAGGTTGACTCCAGGAAAAAAATTAAAGGAAAAAAATACAATTAACAAATAGAGTTGAATGTGCTTATCTGGGGAAACCCATCACCCAGGCATCATCCACAACCCATCACTGTGCACTTTTGACTCCACTTGTGAAATGAAAGACAGGCTGAGCAGGTGTCTCACAGCCTTTTGAACTGTATTTTTCTGAGGAGATGCTCCTAGAACAGGAGGAAATGTGAAGATGGGCAGAGGCTGGAGGTGAGAAGGTCTCCTCTCCTCCTGACAGGGATTCACACCTTGCAGCAGAGGTGTTTTCACTGAGCTGGTCACACAAAAGTGCTCTGTAGTCAGCCAAGACATAGAGCTGCCTGTATTTAATTGGAATATTCCCATTTGGTGACTGCATCCAGATATATTAATTCCCTTTTATTATTTCTCCACTTTCTTTTTAATTTGCAAAACCTACCCACCACTACATTGCTGAATAATTTAGTATTATTTACAGAGTGTGGGCTAAATAATGTACTTTGATGATGAACTGGAAGCCTTTTTCCCACCTCTCACTTTCTGATTACCTACCACATCAACAATTATGGTTTCCCACCTGGACTGAACTAAAAACTGGATAATGTCAAATGTCTCTTTATGTTTCTGCTACTTCACAAATTATCTGCAACGCCTCTTTGGATCTTCCTTTTGTTAGTCACAAGGTGGGTCACGGGAAGCTGTATTTAAAGGACAGGACGCAAATTTCAGGAGGATAAAGAAGAGGCTGTAGGCAGGGAGCAGCTGGAAATGAGTAAGAAAATTTGTAAAGAGGCCAGAAAGGTGTATTCTGGAGAACCCTGCCCCCTTTTGTTCTCAGACATCTCGGATTATAAATAGGAGATAATGGAATGCAAAGTCCTGCGGAAACCGTGAATAATGAGATGGATGATGTACAAGAGCAAGTGGAGGTCACAGAGATAAACTGTAATAATGCCTGAATTTATTGGGGAGGGGAAAATGAGTTGGAAATGACTTTGGCTGGCTTCTTGTTTTAAATGGTAGGAAAACAAGATATATAAATCCTGAAAAGCAAAAGTTCAATTCAAGACACCGGTGCAAATCGAGAGTAATTCCATTAAAGGTAATGGAATTACGTCAGGGTAGGGCCGGAGGGATGTTCAGACCCAATTACATCTTGGTCCTAAAATGAGATTTCGATATTGTTTGCCAGCATTTGTGGTGCAGTGAGAGCCCAAATGAGAGCATCACTTTGCTGTGCTGGGTGAACCTCCAAGCCCCATGGACAAGGCACAGAAAACAGGAGAAAAGGAGCAGGAATTAGTTCTGAGTACAACAGAAAGGGGAACTGAAGCAGGAAAGAAGCCAAAATGTTAAAACAGAAATAACCTGGCTCATTAATGCATTTTTTAAAATAGTGCTATAAAAGGAAAAGCAACTGCTCTCTGTGGGAGCAGTGTGCACCTGGCCAGTGCTTTCAGTGTGGAGGAAAAATCATCCTTGGAGTCACTTGTGAAATAAAAAACAAAGCAAAACAAAAAGTTTTGAATGGGGCAGCTGATGTGAGTTGGATATTTGGCTGGGAAGGAGCAGTCTTGGGTGACCTCAGTTTTTTGATCTTAGCAGAAAAAAATAAGAGACAATCCAACAGTAAATGCAGGGTAGGAAAACATCTCCTTTTTTAAGGTTATTTCCTCAAGCTTTTAAAAAATCTTTTTGCTCTTCCAGTCAACATTTGAACAAATATCAGCTAGAGCAGTCACAATGTTAAATTTCATCTTATTGTGCAGGTAAGGTGCAGTTATTTTCTTCAACAACAAAGGAAAAAAAAAAGATTCTGCTGAACAGGAAACATGGAAAAAAGCCAGCATATATGAAATAGGCTTCAGTGTGGTCAGTGCTTTCTCCTGAACCCACAGTTTTATTAGTTTTTTATTACTATTACTTAACATCTGTGTGGTTTCAGAGATGGCTTCTAAGCTGCTTTGAATTTTTAACAATTAGCTGAAATACCTTGGATTTTCCCCAACCATCCCATCTGCAAACAGATTTTCTCAAGAGACAACAGCTGTTACTGAACTGCTGGGCTCTTCTAACAAGGCATGTTATCTAAACTCTGGTAAACTTTTTATCATCTCCAATTTACTGTCCTGGACAGTGCCAGGCTGTTTGGGAAATAGTAAAGGAGTATTAAAAATCAACTCTCCAGGGAGGAAGGGCAGAAGGGAAGGATATTTCTGCAATATTTTCTTTCTATTAAGAAAAAAGTCCCCTGATCAGATTCTCTGACATACATCCAGACATTTGACAATTTGATTTTCTATCATTGTACAGAAGCTGCTGCTGTGGATTGCTGGTTTTATTTTCTGTTCTCAGTGAGACAGCACCAAAGACCTTTCTTTGCAGTTATCTCTGACATCTTCCAGCCTCCAAAATAATAATAAAACACACTTTTGAAGTGGCATTTAATTAATACATTTATGCAAGAGATTGATGTGGAGTAATTAAAGGAATAGAGCTGACTCACCAAGTTCCTTATGGGAGTTTTTAGGGTAGATAAGATCCTGCATTGATAGAGATTTTTTATCTTCTGTAAGAGATAGTAAGAGAGTATGGCACAAAATTGTATCACACCAAGGGTGTAAAGTCTGCCAAAATCTTGCTGAATTGAAGTTGTGGCTGCCTGTGACAGGGACAGGCAGGACTGGGAATGGCTGCATCCATGCCAGGACCATCGTGGGCACTCTGGTCTGATGGAGCTGCTTAGAGAACCCCAAAATACCCAGATAAATGTTTGTATAACTGGATGGAATATATGGACAGAACATTTCTGTTTGGCAGTGCTGCTAAAAATATCACTAGTTCTCTTAGCTGTTCCACCCAGTGATGACTTAATTTCTTTTAATTTTTTGTCATTAATGAGGAAACGTAGATTATCAGGAAGCAGTGATTTTATTTTTCAAGTTTATTTTATTTAAATTGTGTGGATGCTTCAGGGCTTTCCAAACATTTTGATACACTCTTGCTTTTTTGACCAGAGATAGCCCTCACTTACCCTTGGAATGAAGTGCTGAAAAGAAAAGGGTGATAAATTGTGGGGAAAAGCATCAATCCAGTAATCTGAGCAGAGCTCGACACATCACAAAATCGTGTTGGTTGGAATGGTTTTCTGGTTGTCATCTGGACCCAACAACAAGAACAAGGCCAACTCTGATCAGTCTTTTGGCAGCCTCAGGTGGCTACAGACCTCAGTTAAGGGACATGGTGGGATTCATTCCTGTCTTATCATGTACCCATGCCGAGTTCATGCCTCCAGCTCGCTTATCTTTGTACCTTCTCAGCAATTTTGGGATAAGGGGAAGGGATCCAGGTGAATGATCCAGCCAGAAGACCGTGCACAACTTGTTTGTGGCATTCTCTGTGCAGGAATCAGCCTGGAGAGCAAAGGAGCTTTAAGGAAAGGAAATCTGCCTGTCTCCAGGGAGCTGGTGTTTTCAAACCCATGGAAGGAACAGACACTCAATTCCTACAGGCTTTTGGATAACTAGAGAGCCACAGTCTGTGTTTTGGTGCCTCCAGGGTGGGGCAGTCCTGAGAAGAGGTTGGAAGGGTGGCTTGGATGTCACCTGGATCAGTAGTCATGAGTCTGGATCTCACCAGTGTTGGTGGTTTGTTCACTTGGGAGAAGTCCTGAAACAAAAAAACCAAAGAATTGGTTTGGAATTTGGGATATCTGATACTGACTGTTTTCTCTCAATTAAAGAATTAATGCTGGATCCCTCTCCAGCCACTCTGCTGCCCAGCCTGGAGCACTGCAGGGAATTGTTGTGACCCAAGGGCAGGACTCTACATATAATAAACTATCCCCATCTTTGAATTTCAATGGTTTTATTCAGAAAGCTATGGGATTATTGATTCAAACCACTCAAAAGCAGCCCAGAAGTTTGGAGTTGACATGTGCCTCCTGTTGCTACCACAGCACACACTAACAGAGATTTTAATGAACTGACAAGGAGGGGAAAATCTCTTTCTGCTCTGTAATAGCTGAGCCATCACCATTTATCCAAGATCTCACGTGTCTGAAACGCTCCAGATTTTCACTGTACTCCAGAAGTCCATTTTCAGCTGAACAAACTCTTCTGTTCATTCAGGAAGGGAAAGGAAAAAAAATTATATTTAGGATTACTCCCTTTATCTTCTTGCATTTCAGCCTGACCCTGTTTTGATGTAAAATCCTTTTATTTTAAAAGGAAAGGTCAGTCACATGCTTCAGTAGCATCTCTCCTGTGGTGCTTTGGTCCTTCAATGGATATTGCTGCTGAATTCATTTAGGGAACTTGTCAGCTGGATCCATGTGCTCAACTTTTTGGCAGCTGTTGCATAAACTTAGCACACTTACCCATTTTGTATGAAAGGCTGTTTTTAAGCACTGAGGCTGCAAGGAAACACGTTTGGGCTGCTCCATCTGGTTTTACAGTGCACTGAGTGTGTGACTTTCTCTGTTTTCTTCTCTTTTTGGGTCCCTACCTGCACAAATGCAATGTGATTTTCAACACATGATTTTAAATATGTCATTTACTACCCTGGTTACATTTACAATTGCTCGTGCTGAAGCAAGGCAATAGAGGCTCAGTCTCTGGAATTTCTTATTCTGCACATGAGCCTTGATTCAGGGAGAGGAGAAACATTATTGATCTTTCATCAAGTAATTTTCTTTTAAGCACCTGCATTGGACTCTTAACAGTGGTTCTTAAGCTGAATCCATTTTCCCCCTGGAGAACAAATTTGCTATCAGCAGCAGAGGTTTCTGATAACGGGGCTCACAGTTTTCACATTCAAACCGATTGGAAACCTTGGATATTTCCCTTGGCCCTCCCTGTAAACAGAGAGTTGCTGTATCTGAGTTCATTAAATGCTTCTGCCAGCAGAAAGAGAGTCTTGCCTTACCTGAAACAAACCTCAGAGCCTGGTGATTTGTAATGGACTTCCTCAGGTCTTTTATTCTGTTTGTTTATCCTTTTATTATCTGTTTGTACTCGTTTCTTACTAGGGCAGGGTCTCTTTTGAAGTTTAATTTTTTGGACGACCAGCAGTGCATTTTAATTGTTGTGGAGGCACAAATCATCCTGGCCACAGTCTGAGGGTTTTTGTCATGGACCAGGGATGGTGATTTGCACAACTCCTGTAATAACAGTGCCTTTTGGGTGCTGGTGCAAAATTTATTGCCCCACAAAATGGGGTCTTCATTCACATGGCTGCTCTAGCGGGTGTTTTATGGGCCAATAAAGTGCCTTGTGTTTTTGTAATCTAAGTGCTCCTCTGCTTTATGGTCTGATGTCAGTTGCAGGGTGGTGGGGAAGAGCGACTTCTGGCACGCTGGAAATTATGCATTATTGTCACCTGAGAGCCTGAAGGATCTTTAAAGTAATGAAATGTGGGGCTGATGAGCAGAGGAGTCTCACCAGTGGCATTTCTTTTAAGATTTTTGCCTGTTTTAGAAAGGTAATCATTCCTGAAAAGAGACAGATACATCTATCTGCCTGCTAAATTAAAGTGTTGCTCAAAAAGCACTGCCAGGCAGAGGGAAATGTAAGGTGAATGGAAAGGACAGTGAAGGAGAAAGAAAAGTATTTGGAGATTGAGACTCTGTATTTTGAGTGCATTGCACTCTGTGCGGGATAAATATATTAATTTGCCTTGTACTTCACAGCTTGCCCTTATGCTCAGAAAGTTGCAGAGATGTCAGATTTAAAGAGGCATATGAAGTATAAGGGATAGAGCAATAGGTGGCAAGTAGGCTGCTGAGATCCATTTCTCTTCCCAGCACAATTCCTTCCAGTTATCTCTGTGCTTTTGAGAACAAAGTGCAGTATGAAAACAAATAAAACCACAACAAAAAAATCCTGCTCTCAAGCAAACATATTTTAAAGCTGATTCCTGCCTTATATTATGTTCACATTTTTCTGTTCTCCCGTCTTCTGCTAAAAAAAAACCTCCAAAATCAGAAAAAATAGATCTTGGCACAAGTGCCTCAAGGGAGTGTGTTCAGAAAGCGCCAGCGCTGTTACCAACATCGACTTTTACGCTTCACTTTGTACTTTAAAATGTCTCTTTCCTCCAGCTGACCTCCCTCTCTGCATAGCACTGTATTCCAAAACACCTTCCAGCAGAGGGAAAGGTGGAGGAGAGGGAAAAAACAAAGTTGTGGAGCATTTGGTGTTTGCTCTCTCTGTGGAGTTGAGGGAGCTGGTCAGGAAGGTACAACACGTTCAGAGTGAGCAGAAATGGCACTGGTGAGAGCAGAGAGCCCCAGCCCACAGGACATGGAGCAGTTAAAGTCGTTCTCAGCAGCAGTGGGAGTGATCACCTTCAGAAGGAGTCAGGAAGGTAATTGGAAGGTAATGTTTTTTCTGTCTGAAGCAGCAGCAGTTTGCAGCTTCCCGTTCTGGTCCCAATACTTTTGTACCAGGCAGGCTGAGAGCTGCAGGTCTGGCTTAGGATATCGTGGTGGGCACAAATGTGGGATGAATTTTAGGTGGGTGAGGAAGTGGTTTGGACATCCCCCATCAGGGAAAATGTGATCTGAGGACCAGAGTGAGAAGTCCTGGTAGGTTTCCTCAGTTGCTGGATCTGGACAGGTGAGGGGTGGGAGTGGCTGTACTTTATAAATGTATGGAGGTGTCAGGGGGAGGAGGTCCTCTCCTAGCTCAGGTGATGTGGCTGGGGAAATGTTTTGGGAATGCAGAATCACAGAATGGGTCAGGCTGGAAGGGACCACAGTGGGGTCACCTGGTGCCACCTCCCTGCTCCAGCAGGGCCATCACAGAGCACAGGCACAGGATTGTGTCCAGATGGCTCTGGAATATCTGCAGGGAGGGAGACTCCACACCCTCTCTGGATGATCTATTCCAGCGCTCAGACAGAAGTTCTTCCCCATGTCCAGGAACTTCCTGGGCATCATTTCTGGCCTGTTCCTCTTGTCCCATTGCTGGGAACACCGAGCAGAGCCTGGTCCCTGCTCTGAGCCCTCCCTGCAGACACTGACAGAGGGATGAGGTCCCCTCTCAGTTGTCTTTTCTTGAGGCTGAACAGCCCCATCTCCTTCAGCATTTTCCTATCAGAGGTGTTCCAGTCCCCAGATCATCCTCATCACCCTTCACTGGCCCCATTCCAGGAGCTCCATGTCTCTCCTGTACTGAGGAGCCCAGAACTGGACACAGCATTCCAGATGTGCCTCACCTCCTCACCAGGGCTGAGGAGATTTACACAGGAATTTGGAATTGAGCATCTGAGTTTAGGGAGGTTGATAAAAAAAAAAAAAGTATAGTAGCAAACTCTTGATGTGAAATGGTTTGGGGTTCGTTTGTTTGTTTGTTTTTGTTTTAGGAATTAGAGAACTTGTGGACAGAGTTTGATTTTGGTGAAGTTCATATTGTTGGGGGTGTGGAAATGGTATGGAGGGAAAATTTAGTTTCTTCTCTGTAGGATATGTGAGAGAGAGGGTTGGGACCAGGGAGGTAAAATGTGGGACATAAAACATAGTAGGACTGATTTTTTTGGGGGACAAAAAGGGGTCTGTCTGTGTAATGAGGGGTCCAAAAGATGCTTTTCTGTTTAGAAGAATATGGACTCTGTGGATGAGCCATGTCTGAAGCAGGACTTGTTTGCGAAGTTTCATTTAAATCCTAGATTAATAAACCCAAAATCATCTTGGCCAACCTGAATGGAGTTTCCAGATGGAGAAGAAAGAGATGCCAAGGGAAACCCAACCTGTGGGATCCATAACCATCTGTCTTGGAAGCCAAAAACTGTGCCATTGCCTCTGCCAGTGATGGTACCAAAGCAAAACAAATAGATCAGAAGTTGGCTAAATATTGGATTTCTTTGTGTGTTGTGTCACTGTTAGTGGACTTTGCATCATCTTCAACACCTGTTCTAAATACCAATCCATTTGCATTGCACAGACAGCTTAAATAATTTATATTTACAGAGCACTATTTATTAACATCAGCATGGAGGTTTATGAAGTCTTTTTATAATGCCTAAAAAGTGTATTTCTAACAAACCTGGTGTCCCCAGTGCTGTTGTTTTGAAACATTTCTTCATATTCTCCATCAAGAAAACCAGTGTTAATCAACCTTCCTCCAGTTTGGTCTGTGAACTTCATGGTGACATTTCCTTCATTTATCACCTGGGATGAAATTGGGGATCAGGGTAACAAATGTGTTTCTCTTGCTGAGCTGCTTCCTCCTGAACCCCACAGCACCTGATTCCTGCCAGGGCTGTGCTCGAAGCCACCGTGTCCCTGCACTGCTGCAGGGCTCTGGATATTTGTCTGCTGGTTCTTAAAGCTGACTTTTTTGGAGATGATAAACCACCTGGCTCTGCTCTTTGGACTGCAGAAGAATTGCTTGGTCATTGCCTTTCTGTTTAGATTTCCTGCTAGTCCAAGGGTGGACATTTTTCACGGCTGTATGAGACAGCCTGTGTGCTCCACACTGACAATTCCAGGGGCACAATTGCTGCTAATGCCTTTTCCTTCTCACTTAAATCCTGATGGAGGAACCGGGTTTGGGCACATCACTTAATTTAAGCATACACACAGGAGCATTTGTGCTTTAATGCCCCTAACTAGAAATACACAAATAACCACAGCCAGCTGAAAAGTGTCTCAAGCTGTTTGTTTTCCTTTGATTTCTTGCTCACTTCACAAAATAACAAAACTCATTGCAGTTGTTTGAGTGAAATGGATTCATTTTTCAATGAAAATTGCCTGGGTTTAAGCAACGTTGGTTTTTTTTTGTTTGATTTTGTTTTTGTTTTTGTTTGGTTTTTTTTTTAATTAAACATGTATTTTCTGGGATGAAAATGCCTACATCTCAGAAATTGATGTGATTTTTTTCCTTTTTTTTGCAGATGTTTGCTCTGCATGCTCTTGCCACTGAAAAAATGTGGTGGCAAGAAAACACATGAACCAGCAAAAGCAAATTTTAAAATTGAAATAAAGCCTAAAAAATCTACATCTCCCTCCACCAAAACTTTTCATCCTCCAAGTACTGGCTCTTTTATTAACGATGGTTCCATTGTGATTCTTCAAGGAGAGCTGAAGCAATCATTCATTCACATCAGTAAAGAACCCTTCATCTTTGCTTTTCACAGTGCCCTGTCGAGTATTGAATGCATGTTAAATGCTAAAACCAAGAGAGGGAGTGTGGGAAGTATAACAGACTCCATTAATCTGCAGTGCCATTTATCTCCTGTCCATTTGTCTTTCCTACATGCGTGTCTGTGTGTGTGTGCAGGGCACCTTCTGGCACATTTGTGCACCCTCAAAGCAATATTTGTGGTTCTATGCTAAAACACACAAGCTAATCTATAGGAGCATAAATTATGAGTAAACTTGCTTCAAAGTCATCACTTTTATCTTCATGAAGTCTTTGGGATTTGTTATATATTGGATTTTGAGTCTGCAGCTTCCAGTCCGTTTTCTGCAATGGGCGAACTGTTAAGAGGGAGTTTGCATTTTTTGGAGTCCACATACAGATTTGAGGATGAAGCTAAGACAAATCCCACATCTCTGCCATTCCAGAACAGGCAATTTTTTCATCACAGAGTCATTGAATGGTTTGGGTTGGAAGGGACCATAAAGATCATATAGATCCAACCCCCCTGCCATGGGCAGTGACACCTTCCATCAGTTTCTAAAACTCTTTTACAGGATATATTTTTTTCTCTGTATTTCTGGGCTACAAGCAGGACTCAGAAACTCTTTAGTTCCCCCCTTCAAGCTGACTTAACTCCTTCTACGGAGCCCTAAAATCAGCGACCCTGAGCTTTCTCTGCGCAGAATCGGAATCATCAAATCACAGAATGCCTTGGGCTGGAAGCAACCCTAAAGATCATCGAGTCCCAGCCCTGAAAAACCTGGAAAGACAGCTCCAATCCAAGCTTCAGCAAGGAGCTGCAGCAAATCCCTGGAAGGAAGGCGTGATAAGAGCTCTGTAGGTTGTGTGTCGCTCGCTGCTTTCGATGATTGCTGCAGGCACCGCCGGCTCTGCCGCTGAGGATTGCTGCGGGAACACATCCCCGCATCCCAGTGACCTTTCTGTGGCAGATGTTGAGCCACGGTCCCCTGGTTAATGCAGGAATGTGAGAGGCAGGACAGAATTAGAGAGCACGGGCAAAGCAATCAGAACAGTCACAGCCTTGATACCATTTATCTCGGGGAGCTAAAAGGATTTTCAGGGCAATTCTGGAAATTTGGGTGGATATTTAGAGCTCACAGAGGGTAGCTGAGGTCCTTGGGCTGGGAAGGGAAGGATCTGTTTGCTTTTTGCAGAAATTTGGTGCAGGAGAATGGTTTACCTCAGCACAAGTGAAGTTGCAAGGATAGGTAAAAAGAAATAAGTAGTTTATCAGCACCTGGAGGGGGAAAAAAAAATAAATTATAACTATCGTGATCAGTAGGCATCAGAGTTCATCAAAATGAAATTATGACAAATTAAATTGCATTCTGCCTCTCATAAGCTAAGAGGCTTACTGCATAATGAGGGAGAGGGAGGTGTAATATATCTCAGGTGCTAGCAGGGCAGTTACAAAGGATTCAAGGGGCTCTCCCATTGGGAAGGAAAGTGGAACTTTTAAAATTAAAGCTTCCTTGGGAATAGTATGGGTGGGAGAAAGAGAAACAACGTGAGAGGTGACTAATGGCAGTGACATTGCTGAACTGCTTCCCGTGGGGTCCTTTTTGAGAGCTGTCAGCAGTGACTTGACAGATGGAGTCTGAGGCAGTGCTGAGCTAATCTGTAGGTGATGCAGGGTTAAGGGGGGCTCTCATAAACTGTTCTGCAGATAATTTCGTTGAAAAATACAAATCTGAATTGCTGGTGGTTGTTAATGAGTAACTAGCTGCCTGCATCTGGTTAAATCCTTCAGGGGAGCAAGCTTTCTCCTTATTTCAGTAATAACTGCTTCTTTATTTATGATGATTTAATTTTAAGAAGCCATGATAAAAAAGGTATTTAAAAATAGGTATTGAAAAAGCCATGAAAAATTTTGCTAAGGTTTGCACTTCTGTGATGAAATTTGTGCGGGCTGCTGACAAAAATTCCTGGTTTTAATGCAGAACCACTGAACAGCAGAACTGCAAACTGTGTTCTCTCTATAGATGGTATTTCACTCATGTCAGGTGGGTTTGAAATACCTCCCCTTCTTTTCCCACACAGCCACAGACCATCCCCTAAGCTCCTGTAAGAAAAATAGTGCCACGTCTCCTAATACTTTCAAGTGACAGGTAAATTGGAAATCCATGATGCTTTTATTTTAGAATATTGTGTGGCTTGAAACCTGGAAGTAGCAGTCTGTATTTCTCCTGACTTTTACTCTGCTGGATGATTTACACCTATGCAAAGGGGTTTGCTGACAGATCAGAATTAGAGCTCTTATTTCGCTCTGTTGTAAACTATTCCTCAACATGCACAATTAGGTGTTGAAGAAGAAAAAAAATGGGGGGAAAATGGCTGAGAAAGTCAGTTTGGAGCCAGAATAAGTAGATTTAACTGTTCTTCCTTTGATGGTTGTAACAACACAGAAAATATACTTTAGGACTTGCTGAAAATTAGTGCAACAATTTAGGCCAGGTTGGATGGGGCCCTGAGGAACCTGATCTAATGGGTGGCATCCCTGCCCGAGGCACAGGGTTTGATCTCTGAGGTTGCTTTCAACCCAAACCATGCCATGAGACTGTGATTCTGTGATTCTAAAAAATAACCTTTCCTCCTGGTTCGTTTTCCTGCTTTATTTCGAGGTGAGAGATGCCCCCTGCATTCATCATGCAGAAACAGAGCCACAAGTCCTGGATAGGGAAGATGTGTGCTAATGCCTTTATAAACAATTCCATGGGTGAGGGGATGGATGTTAATGTCTTTGGAATGGGTCTTAATGTCTCTTTTAACTTTAAGGATTGTCACAGAACCCAGACAGTTTGACTGCTGAAACATGTGGGTCTGCACAAGCCTGAGTTTCTGAACTTTGGGGTAAAATGCCAGGTTCAAGGGGAAATGTGGGGTAGGTGGTTTGGGAAGGCTGCAACTTGCTGGTACCTCAGGCAATGGGGAAAGGAAGAGGGCCACGTGCAGCTGGGAGTTTGGGTTAAAGGAAGGATGTGCTCTCCAAAATCCGAGAGAGAGAGAGAAAACTCCACAGGCTGTGCCCTGGTGGACTGTCTCACTCCATTCAAATAAACTTGCAGGACTCCTCTGTCACCTTTTCACAGCATGATTTTCCATGCATCCTGGCATTTCTGTGATTCTGTAAAGTGCAGTGATCTAAGGCAGAAAACGTTTCTATCCTACAGATGAGTGTTTCAGCTTCCTCGTGATGGGAAGAGGGAAGGCAGACACTGATCTCAGTGTCTGGAGCTGTGTTAGGGGAGGTTACATTTGGATATCAGGAAAAGGTTCTTCCCCCAAAATGTCATTGAGCACTGAACAGGCTCCCCAAGGACTGGTCACAGCCCTGAGACTTCCAGAGCTCAAGGAGTATTTGAGCAATTCTCTCAGGGTTGGGGTGGGATTGTTGGGATTGTCCTGTGCAGGGCCAGGAGTTGGGCTGGGATGATCCTCATGGGTCCCTTCCAACTCAGGATATTCTCTGGGTCTGCTGTAGGATCATCCTGGTTGTGTAGGATGCACCATAAGGCTGGGTCACCTCTCCAGTGAGGATTCTCTGCATTGTTTTGGAGGTGCTGTTGAAGGTTGGAGTGGGAGCTTCAGACAGAGTTTGTTAGAGAAGGTCCCATTGAGTCATGAGGTGCAGAGAGGATCCCTTTGCTTTCTAAACTCCTCAGAGAGGAGCCTGGGGGCAGCTGGAACCAGGATTATCCCCAGACTTTATCAACAGTCTAAGTTTTACAACTTTGTCCCTCAGATTTTAATGATGGCACATCAGATATTTGTCTATGAAAATGGATTATTTCTTATGATAAATGATTAGACAAAATAACTCAATCAGAATTATTTACTACTCAGCATAAAAGCTAAAACTAGTATTACAGTATCAGAGAGGATAGTGCACTAAATCAAAGCAACATTAAAGAAATCATGTTAAATCTACCAAAGCAAACAATTATTAGAGATTGATGTAACTCACCCAGGCCAATGACTGAGGGCAAATCTTTTTCACTCAGCCTTGAGGGACATCCTTGGGGCACATTCTTTACCCAAAGGATGAATGTCCACACACACTCCAAAGAGGAATAGGATAGAAAATGTATGAATATGTGTTTTCATATGTATGAAAACTGGACTGGACTTTTGTAGCTTACAGGGGCTGACTGCCAGTCATGTGCCAAATCTCTGCCTCACTGTCAGGGTGTTGGTTTGAAGTTTGCATGGCAGATGGGTTTTAACACAATTTAACACCAAAACCTAGCACAGGGTGCCCCTCTCATCCCACCACTAACAGTCTGAAAAATAGGGCATTATTTGAGGTTTTTGACCACATTCCAGGGCAGAACTTCATGCTACAGGTGCCTCCCCTCCACAAACCACAAAGAATCTCCGTTGGATTTTCTCTGTAGTTAAACACCTTTAATAGGTGGAGAAAAGGGAACGGGATCCTTAGGATCCATTGCTGTCCCTGTGGGCAATGTATGAAGTTTTATCTATTTGAGGTTTGCTGGGGCCTATCAGGTCCTACATCCACCAGTCCTTCACAGAATCCATCTGTAAGGCAGGAAGGAGATGTCCTGTGGTGCCAATCTCCCTCTGCATATTTGATGCTCCCTTTTGCATCTCTGTCTCCAGCAGCAATGAAATAAATGTAAATGCAGCTGCTCAACCTACTTCTGCTTAAGCCACAGATCCTGCAGCTCTGTGCTCTGCTCAAAGTACTCTGACTTTTACCACTTTATGGATAAGAAAACTGCAGTAAATATTATAGCAGCTGTGAAAAAGACAAGTTTTGAGTTATGCTGAGCTATCTGGTTTAATTCTTGCCCATCCTACTTGACCACTCTTAAGTGCAAAAATGACTCCATTGCTGTGCAGTTGCCCTGTGCTAAAAAATCTGAATCTAATGATGTTCAAACCACTACAGCAAAGGTATCTTTGATCTGTACCTGAAAAATGCATTATTGCTCTTCCATTAGGGATCAGATGAAAATAAAATAAGCTGTATCTTGTTTTATGAGTGGAAATGGCATTTCCTGCCGGAGCTGGAAAACGAAGCTCTGTGGGATTATTGTGAGTATCAGCAGGCACAGGGAGGCAGAGAGAACTCCCTCCCTTGCTGGTGTTTGCTCTTGCACTTGGGGTCTGATTATTTTTCCACTGGCTTGGCCATTCATCAAGAGTCTCAGAGAAGCAGCAGAGGCAGAAGTTCAGCTCCTTCCCGGTGTCCCTGCGGATGGCGGGGAGCAGCCACCGCCTCTTCGCCGAGCTCTTTTAAAACTGGATAAATAAATTAGAGAGATGATCGCTCAAAGAACAAACTGTGATCAGCTGGGGATCAGGGATTCGCTGGACCGTGCTCCTCCAGCAGAGGAAGCAGCAGCCACGGGGAGCTCGTAGGCAGCAGTTTGGCATCTCCTGGATTATTTAGTGCTTTGTCTTCGCAGCGTTTGTGCACGCAGAAATGCTCAGCAAGAGATGTTACCCCTCCTAAGAGATGCTCTCTCTGGTGCTCACCCTGCCAGGGTTTGTTTTCAGAGCAGAGCTGTAGACAGGTAAATCTTTTGCTGCGTTTGTATTTTAGGTACTTGGCAGCTTCACAGATGGAGTATTAACTTACTGTTGTGTGGAGGACTCTTTTGAGAAGGAAATTTTATTCATGAAAGACACTCCTCTAATTAACTTCCATGCTTCCATGGGGAGAAGAATATAAAGACAGATAATAATACTAATAATGCTGTTAATACTAATAATAAAAACAACAACAAAAGCAACAACAACAACGTATCTTGTTACCATTACAAATTAAAATAAAATACTTCAGGAAGCAGTGTTTTGAGATGGCTTTTTTTTTTAAATTAAGATCTTAATAGCATTTAATGTAAATTAAATATAATCATTGTCTGATTCCTGAGCACATCTCTGAGACTGAAGAATAAGAAGTTAATTGTGCTGACAACATAGTGGGAAGTGCCAAAATCAAGCACCAGCATGTTGGTTAAAGTGCATTTTGAATTAAGAGCTGGAAGGCAGAACTTTTATTTTTTTGTACTCCTGCTCCCACTTATTTTTCCAGCAGAGTAAAGTTCGTGCCCAGCATGAATTTATTACGTAAAATATCTAACATAAAATTTACATTACAATGCAAATGAAGAAGGCTTTATTTAACTTTAGAGATTGGGAAGGATCAGATGCAAGAGCCTAACAAGCCATTTTACTTTGGGGATGGAGCATTAGTGGTATGTAAATCCCTGAGTTATTCTGTGGGCAGATAATTTAATGAGGTCTGCAAAATGGATGTCAACTCCAGCATCTTGCTTTCCATTAAGAGGAATTAGGTATGGAAATCTGAGATTTGAATCTGCTGCTTGTAGAATTCATGCATTTGGTGGCAAGAGATACTTGATTAAGAGATTGGGGATCAGGCTGACTGTGCACTCCTCAATGTTAGCAATGTGACAGGATTCAATTCCCAGCTCCCTCTCTCGCCACGGCAGTGTGGAATACCTGTCTGTGATAGATGTGACCTCTTCCATCTCAAATTAAAAGTGATGTAATTGCTCAGCTGGTGTGGTGAGTCCTGGGATCATCAGAAAATGAAGTGCATTTTGATGAATTAACACAGAAATTGTATCTTAATTTAAATCAACAGAGGTAATAACTCGTTATTGGATCTGATTTTGTCTTTACATGGGATTATTTCTCCTTCTTGTGTGGTGCCAGAGGAGTCCATGCCTTCTGTGTGAGTGTTCAACCATTGACACACGTCTGAATTCCTGTTGTGCAACTAAGAGATGTTGTCTTCATGTGCACTAAGCTTTCACTTGCAGGTACCTTGTATGAACTCAAGTGTAATTTTATTTACTGGGAGGGTGGTGAGGCCCTGGCAGAGATTGCCCAGAAAAGTTGTGGCTGCCCCATCCCTGGCATTGTCCAAGGCCAGGTTGGATAGGGCTGGGAGCAACTTGGTCCACTGGAAGATGTCTCTGCCCATGGCAGGGGGTTGGAAATGGATGAGCTTGGAGGTCCTTTCCATTCCAGGCCATCCTATGATTCCATGATCCTGGACAGCTTTCCCAGCTGAGCTGTTTGCACAAAAACATCGGAGTGGGGAAAGAACTGCTGAACTTTGGATTAAGACCTCAACAGGAGAGGTCTTGATGTTTTTGTAGTTAAAGCTGTGTTTGGTAAAAGCTCTTTGGGGACTGGCCTTGATCTTCAAAGGAGGTGCTGGAAGAGATGACCTAAGTCTCAAAAGACATGTACTCTCCATCAGAATTGGCAGAGAAGAAGAAAGGAGCTGAATAGACAGGACAAGCCATGGGTCTTCAGGACCGAGTGGCCATGAATAGACATTTTTACATTTTTTAATCAAAGAACTTCCATTCACTTCACATCTCATCACTCTAAAAAAAAAAAAAAAAAAAAAATAAAAGCAGTGACAGTTGAGTCTTTTCGATAGTCTTTTCAATACCACTGTGGCTCATGCTCGTGTGTGTTCTCAAAGGGAGAAAAAACATCATTTTCTCCGGTCTTTTCCAGGTATTTCTTGAGGTTTTGAATGAAACCTCACAGAAAACCACTTCTTTCTGACTGAAAGGATATGAAGTGCTCTCTGGAGAAGCTTAGAAGCTGAGTGTGCCCTGTTGACCTTAGAAAGCTTGAGAACTACTGGACTGAGCTAATAAATACCTTTGGGAAGCATTTATGTCTCTTCCCATTTGTTTATATGGTCCCAAAGAGCAAGGCCAGCAACCAGTGCTTACAAGGAATAATGATACTGGAATTTGGGGTGTAAAAGGGACACCTCTGACTGGAGGGGTGGCTGGTTCTGCCTGTTTCAGTGCTGGTGAAGTAGCTCTGCACCTTCACATCCCCAGTGCTTTCCTGGAGATACTGTGTCATTAAGGGGTAGATGACCAGGGTAAGTAAATTTGTCCTGTTCAATTTCAGATTTCTCTCCTGAGAACAATATTTTTCCTGGGCAAGCTATCAGGCAACTCCCCAGTCGTGTCTCCTTTGGCTGTAAAACCCTTCCTTGAAAAATTGCAATACCAACCATCTGTGATGGCCTTGTTCCCTGTTCACCCCTGTTTTCACCTCATCACTTCCTTTGAATGGTTCACAGGCATTGTCTTTGTGCTGACAGCAGGAAGAATATTTTGGGCAGCACCTTCCCAGTATTTCCTTCTAGCTTCCATTGCTGGTCAAGACCCAGGACTCCTGCAGCCCTCCTGAGCCTCCGTGTGCTGCTGTTGTTGTGTTGTCTCAATTGCTCTGCAGCTTGATAGATTTCTCCAAGTGTCTCATTATGCAATTAATTTCAATTGCAATTCCCATCATCTCTTCTCTTCTGCAGGCATGCCACCCAGCAGGAGACTAATAAAACCATCACGACTAGCACCAAAGCCATCAAGCAGCTGTCTGAGGTTGTCAGAGGCTCATCCAGGGTATGTGTCAGTCAAGATGCTGTTGGGGGAGAATGATGGGTTCTGTGGAAGGAGGAATAATGAAAATAAGAAGTGGCAGTGGGTGCTTTAAAGCTGTTAACCTCTGTGTCTTGCTATAACTTCCTTTCCTCTCAAACAAGTGTAGTTTTCACTTATAAATGATCCAAGGGGAAACAGCTGCAGACATCAGTTCTCCTCCCAAAACTGGATCACGTAGAATTGGAAATCAAGAACTCAGCAACAAAGACTTTGGCCAGTTCATATCCATCTCAGGGTCTCAGTTTGGGTGAAAATATTGCAGAAATCATCTGGCTTCACATGAGTTTGGCATTGGTTAAAGACTCAGTCGTGGGGTGCAGGTGAGTTTGGGAATGTGTTAAGTGTCTGGAAAGGCCAAAGCCATGGAATATATCTGGATATGACACTGCTTCAGTGCTGTGTGCTAGTGAAAAGGCAGCTTTGGGGGTAGATAAATACAGGCTGTGGCCAGATCAGAGCAGGACTTTAAAATAGAATTTACCCCACTCTGAATTCCCATTTATCCCAGAAAATCCCATCTGTTTTGTGTGCAGGCTGGGCTGTCATCTCTAGGTTCAACTCAGCATCAGTGTCACAGGGTAGGAATGGTCCCCATCCCATTGTCCCCAGTGCAAAGACTGGAAAAACAGAAGGTTTTGGACCTTCCAACAATGATTTTGTACCCCAGATGTTACTGCTGACTTGGCATCATGGGCAAGAACACAAGCAAGCTGTGAGGACCAGATTCCAGCCAGTGTGAGAGTCAAAGGAGAATTTTCAGCCACATGACATTCAGCACCTGAAATGAAAATAAGGACAATTTTATTTGATTTCTGTTACACTCTTGCTTCCAGCATCAATATGGTTTCTAAGTCAGGAACTTCCCTGAGTTCATGTTTTATTTTCATTCACTACCTGCCATTTTCCGAGGTCCTGTATTACTTCAACCTGTTCTCACTGCCCTTCCACCTAGAAATAAGACTGCTCTAAACACACAACTCATTTCTGACCAAGTGGTTTTTACAGCCTGGATTTATGGCACTTGCCAGCAGGCAGTTGAGATAAGGATTTAAAACTTGGATCACCCGAGGCCACCTTGGTAACCTGTGAAGGACCATGTGCAACTCAGCCGGCCTAAAAAAATCAGTGGGTGATGATCTGCTCCAGAGGATGGGGAGGGGAGCCTGGAATGACTGTTTCCACATGTAGGCATCAAGATTAATGCAAGAATAATTTTAACATATTACTTTGACTACTGATGGATGGCAAGGACTGGGTTTTTTTGTGGTTTTTTTTTTTTTTTTTTTGTTGGTTTTATTTTTTTAAATTTTCTTGTTTTCTTGCATAATTACATCTGAGCTTGATGAAACAGAAGATGCTGCCTTGGAGATATGGGGATCTGGGCTTTTTGTTTTTTTGTTTTTGTTTTTTTTTTTCTTTTTTGTGCTGACCTCCAGGCTCTTTTCTGTGACATAAATTGGGTCCAAAGGGGAATCAGGCAAGGTCACATTAAACTCAATTACAGTGCCACACAAGAATGTCATTATTTGCCCTTGAAGCCCATGGGAACTTTCAGGAGAAGAGGTTTTACTGTCATGGGGAGAAAAATGGAAAGTTGAAGGGAAAATATTTAAGAGCTGAAGGAAATAGACACAGAAACAATTTCAGTAATAAGAGGAATCAATTTGCTGCTCTCTAATACATGTATAATAACTATTTTCTGCTCACTGGTCAATTAATTTAATTTTTTTATTATTATTATTCTTTTTAACAGTAGAATTTTAGTAATTAAACCTACAAATTTTGATAGAAAGCCTGTAGCCACTGTCCCTTTCATAGAAGAAATTGTTCTGGTGGATATTGGCTGCTGGTCAGTAAGTTCCTCATGGGAATCTGAGTAGCACTGCAAACTCTCCTCCCATAAAATTACTCACAGCATGAAAAGCCTTACAGAGCTTTACAGTTAGTCCTCACCAATCCATTTTTTTGTGGATTGCTTTGCATACACACACAGAAAAAAAAAAAAAAGGCTTTTTTCCTTGCTTTCTTCCTTATTTTCCACCAGTAATGCACTGCCAACGAGATGCAATATGGGACGTTCTCTGACTTCCCATAAATCTCCAAGTGCTGCTGGAGATATTGGAGTCAGGATGCCCAGCTGAGCAAATTGATAGTATTGCAGGAGCAAAGATGCTGCTCTAAGTGGATCAGTGTGCCACAAGGCAGGAGACTGATGGAAAATGGCTCTTTTAGGGCTTCATTCCAAACTAACCTCAAAGGATGTAAATAGAGAGGTAGAGCTGGAATTCCATTTTTTGGTAGGGTGAGTTCTGGAGCATAAGATCTGCTCCCCAGGGTGACAATCTTATCTAATTTTGCATGTGGAACAAACATAAGGTTTATGGACCTTTATCTGTAGAATGGGAATAATGACACTTGCCCTGCTCTAAAAATGTTTTTAAATCTTTAGATGAAGAACTGGGATGTTCTTCTGTGTGTGAAAAAACTACCATTAAAATTAAAAGTGTTTATCCCATCCTTTATAAAATCTACTTTTGTAATCCCAAGTAGTTTTCTGAAACAGCTGAAATGGCTGGTAAGTGAACATTTCTGCATTTCTGCTCAGTAGCTTTAGTGTAGACTGAGTTTTGTTTTCCTTTTTTTTTTTTTTTTTTTAAGGTGACATCTCACTTCCTTGCAGCATTTCCCTCTGTAAAATCTGGACATGTGAGCACTGAATATGTGAAATCTGAAATCCAGGGTGTAGAACAGTTCTAGGAGAACTATTTGGGTTTGGTCATTCCCTCTGAGAGCAGAGATTTGGAAGCATGTTGGATTCTTACCTCAGGCTGTGCTCTTCCTTCCAAGAACACAGGTAGCACTAGGGGTTTTTTTAAACACTAGGTTTTTTTTAAAACAGAGATAAAACCTATTCCAAGCTCCAGCCATAAAGGCAGTGACATTTGTGTTCATGTTTTGGAAAACATGAAGATAAGCTGGTTTCTGACAGTCAGACCAAGGAGAGGGGATGTTGTGTTGTGGCTGTTTGACTTTTCAAGTCCAGTAAATTTCCCAAATTAGGTGATCAACTCTATCATGATTTATCATATGGAAAAAGAACTTTTTATAGAAAGATCCCCTCAGTTTTTTTCTCCAATGCTATCTTGAATATCCAAAGTGGCATTTTATGTTTTTTTTTTACTTTAACCTGGCCTGAAAGACCAAATCATCACATTTCCTAAAATAAAATCCTATTGCATCCTGGCAGTCCTGATGTGACTGATTCTTTTAGGATACCATTGGTACCCACCTTATTTATTTGGTGTTTCCCACCAGGACAATTTCCCATGGTCACAGACAGAACCTACTAGAGGATTTATCTCTGACAGATCTGCTAACCAGCCTTCTTTTTTTTCCCAATGCAGCAAGAAAGGCTTCAGCTGGACAGGCTGAAGAACCAACTGTCTGATGCCATCCAGAGATACGGAGCTGTGCAGAAAGTGAGTGTCCCTCCTGCTTCCACTGTCCCATTTGGGAATCTGGGAATGTGTTAAGTGTAATTCCCTGGAGCATCTCCACAGGGCTGCTAATGCATGGTTTCCTCACTCTTATCTTTGTCAGTCAAGCAATCATAGTGTCATAGAATTTAGGTTGGAAAAAACTTTAAAATCATCAAATCCAACCATGCACCTGAACCATGTCCTTAAGGGCCACATCCACACATTTTAGGGATGGTGTCTCCACCACTTCCCTGGGCAGCCTTATCCAGTGCTTGACAAGCTTTTAACTTCAGAAATGTTCCCAAATATCCAATCTAAACCTCCCGTGGGGGAGTGTGAGGCCATTTCCTCTTGTCCTATCCCTTGTTCCCTGGGAATGGACATTGACCCTGGTTTCACCCTCCTGTCAGGGAATTATAGAGAGTGAGGTCTCTCTGGAGCCTCCGTTTCTCCAGGCTGAGCCCCCCCAGCTCCCTCAGCTGCTCCTCAGATCTGTGCTCCAGCCCCTTCCTCAGCTCCCTTCTCTCCTCTGGACACGCTCCAGCCCCTCGATGCCCTTCTCATGAGTGGCCCAAAACTGACCCCAGGATTTGAGGTGTGGCCTCCCCAGTGCTGAGTTCAGGCAGAAGTATTTCCCCTGGCTCAGCCATGACATTATTTTGGTGTGCCTCCACTCTCAGGGGCGAGGTGATTGCACAGTTCACCTTTTCTGATTGCAGAAAATGTGCAGGCAGCACAGATAATTCAAGTGTTACCCCACGTTCTGGCTCTGCTTTGCTGTTTGGCTGTGCCAGAAAGTTTCCAGGCACATCTTGTGGTTGGGATCTGTTAGAATGTTATGGAGCGTTTTTCCAACAGGGATCTGTCACCAAGATCAAGCTGTTTAATAAAACAAACAAAGCCTAAACTCCAGTTCCTTCATTAGCTTCTTGCTCACCCTCTTTACCCTGGGGAGGCTCTGCTGATGAGCAGATTTGCTTTGCTTTTAAACACTGTAGTAATGACTTAAATTTAGCATCCCCAAACTGCCTCCCTGCCTGGCAGTGCAAGTTAGGAGATATATCTGGATTAATCAAGATACAACCTGGACAAACTCTGGTGGCTTTGGTATATTGCTTTAATGAGTCTGACGCATGCCTGCAACAATGGGAAGGATATATTGTAATTACAGAGGTGTAATGAAATTTGGCTGGCAACATGCACTTAATAATGTGTCTCTATTAGAAACACTCTGGACTGATTGATTTCCCAGCACTTGCTGCCTGTGCCTTAAAAATTAAATAAATAAATGGATGTACATAAAATTTCAGTTCAACAGCGCATCTGTTGTGTAATAGAATTGCATGATCTCTAGTGCTGCCTCATATTTTAAATTATTTACCTGTCCTATTCAAGAAACTGAGTGTGGGGGTCTTTTAATGGAATTATTTTATGTGTTAAATGAGCAGCTGGAATTATTTGGGTAAGGAGCTCCACCCCCACATATAAACACACACACATCTTTTTTATGCTTTTTTCCCCTCTAATGTTCATGAGTACAGTCCATCTGAACCATACAGGATTGGATTTCTTTTATTTTAAAAACTGTCATCAATTCAGAAGTGCCAAAATTAACCACTGCAGTTTGTGAATGCCCGGCTGCGTCAGGAAAACAATCTGAGTGATAAATTGCTACTTATCCACGTCCTGGCTGTCATTCCCTAAATGCCTGTTTCAGTTTTGATAACCTTGTCATTCTGGAAGCTTTGAAGACTTTTAATGCCTGCAAGACTGAAGTTTTCAATGCTTTTATACTCCCTTGTTTTTTTTTTTCTAAAGAGTAAGAGCTTTCTCCATGTCCTTTTCTTTAGAAAGTAGAAGAAAATAGCTTCATATGACTCTTTCCCTAAATATTTGGACTCTTCTTATCCATTTTCTCTCTGATTTTTTTTCCTTTTCCTTTTAACAGAAAATAGCAGAGAAATCCAAATCTTTGCTTCCTACTGGGCAGAGAAGCACCAAACAGGTAGGTTCATGGGTGTCTCTGTGTTTGGAAGTAAGTACAGTGCTAAAAAAAACCCTGGTTTTTAACCCCACTAATGATGCTGAAGAGCTTGGAGCTCCTCCACTGCCTACACTGAAACCAGTGAGGTGATTTTCCAATAGAGATGTGTGATGTCTTTGGAGGTGGGAGATACCAGGACTCAGGGAAAAACACTTATGTAAAACCTGTTTAATTATTCTCTGCTTTTCTGTCCTCATGGGGCTGTTTTTCCATTCTTGAGGGGAGTTTTGTCTCCTATGAAATACATCAAAAAGCAGTCCTACACCCCCTTTTCCTGGAAGCTGGGCTTGTAGGTGTGGTAAAATCACATTCCAAGGACAATTTCATAGAAGAAAATTAAGAAGAGTTTTTTTCAAATCTGTCCCCAGTTTTAAGAGGGATTAAGTATTCTGCTTTCTCTGGCTACACTGCACTGTGGTTAACTACTATATACATATGCAAATTGAGCCTTTTTCTTCTTTTTTACCCCATATTAGGAAATTTTTCAATGAAGAAATACTGTATAGAATCAGACTATATATATTTATTCTAATTTGTGCATACATATTCATACATACTCTGATTCCTCTATATATGATGCACATATTATATTCACATTTATGTGAATATATGTGAATATAATTAGATGCATGTGTGCCAGTGAACATATGTAAATTATTAATACTATAAAGCTATTTTAGTATAAGTTTATATGTATACATACAGAAAAATGTGTAGTCATTCATAAATAGTAATACAAAATACTGTAGATTAATATCTGGATGTGTTTGTGTGTGTTTAAGAAATCTCCACAGATTTCCAAGAGTTTTGATGCCAGGAGATCCTTTGGCTGAACTAAGGGTCCAACAGAAATTAGGTTGTCCTCTCAAATCTACATACTAACAAATTTGTAAGCATTTTCAGCATTGATACTGTGCCACCAAAACCCAAAACTCCATGTCTAATTTCAGTTATTATCTCTGATATTTTGGAAACTTTTTATCACTTAAGAGGCAGTCAGCAGGTTTTCTTATTTCCTAATGACTTTTCTCTCCCTACCTTGTGCCACCTGGTTTTCTACAACTTCCTTAAGCTATGTCAGAAATAGTTGTACTTTGTAACTTTGAATTGATGATTCTCTCTAAAAAATAGTGGAATGGTACCACTGAAAACCCCATCATTAGTGCAGATAAATGGACCAAAGCTTTAATATTAACTAAGTTTCAAACAATTACAATTCTGCCTTAGACCTTGTTGCTTGGTTGGTGTGGGTGTCACTAAAATGAAATTTAGGTATCAAAGGGCTGATGAATTCCTTTATCCAGAGTGAGGGTTCCCACTGATACTGTGGAGAAATTCTGCACAGATGTTGCTTTTCAGCTGTGTGTTTATAAAAATTAACAGTCTGGTTTTGTCCACCAGCTGGTGATCTGTGTTGAGCAGGGCATAAATAGCACATCCTGTAACTGTGGTCAAATCCTACATACGTTAAGTATTTATTGGGTCATTTTGTGCAAATTAACTTTGATTTGTTTTCACGCCATCTGTATTGCATCACTTCTTGGGCTCTTAACAAATTTTGTTTGACTGCTGTTGGTGGAGTGGGTTGCAGGGAAGGGAACAGCTCTGTTCTTGCCTGGATTGCCATTTCTGGTACTACCATGGCCCTGGCTGCTCCACAGGATGTGGGACTGCTGGTCATTAGCCACTGCAAACAGAATGAAAAATGCTAATTACTGCGAATTTTGGCACTGGGAGCAAGCCTGGATGAAACCAGCATTTTTGGTGTGTTGAAATTCCTTGATGACTCCAAAACCAACTTTCGTTGGAAGAAAACAGAGTTTTAATATGGGAAAAAAAATAGGACGCCAGAGAAAAAATACTCAAATCTTTGTGTGAGTAATGGTGAGGTTGGAGCAAAAGGAGGCTGGAGGAAGAATGGGACAGAGACAACCACCTTTGCCTTCAACCAGGTAGGAATCCAACTACTGGGAGATTGTAGCAGGATCAGTTTGGTGGGGGTCAGGCAGAATCAGCAGAAATTGAGTTAAACTGGGTCAGCTCAGGTTGTTTCTCCTTGTAGCTGTCTCTTGCAGGTGAAGTGGCTTTGGTGGATCACAAAAAAGAAGGTAGTAGCATGTCCTGGGTGAGAGGGTTCAGACTCAGAAAAAGGCTTGATGACACCCGGGGGCAAATCTTTTTCATGCAGTGACATTTACTTGGGCTGGGGACACACAAGCCTTCATGCACAAAAGGGATGAAAATTAATTCACATCTGCTTCAGCTTCCCTGTATTTTTGCAGCTTCACACATGCTGTCTTCTTCCTCCCTCAAAAAGGAGAAAAATTAAAGGTGTAAAACCTGCTGAAAGTAATGTGATGCTGTGGTTAGTTTTAACTTATTATTATTATTATTTTTCCAGCAGCAGATTGGCCAGGACAGACAAATTTATGGTTCCCACAGGAACTGTAACCTGACCACTATGTGAATGTATTAAGGCATTAAAGTTAACACCCTATAGAGTAATGCAAAATACTACATATGTTCAGGAGAGCTGATTTATGGGCCTTGTGAAGCTGCACAGTGACTTGGTGCAGATCCAGCCTTGACTCAAGCACTGCTTGCCTGCAGGGCTTTGTTCTCTTTTATTTATACTTTAATTTATTACAGCAAATTGTAAGAGGTCTGAAGAATACTCGTTTTTCTGGATGCCTGTCCTTATACTTCTCTTCCACTGGTGAATGGGAAAGGTGAGATGTTGGGTAACACAAGCCCTAATAATTTCCCTTTAGGGAGTAATTGATTCCCTAGACCCATGTAACAGGTAAAAATTGCCATGGCAAGCCTTGGGAAAATTAGTTTCCTGCCCATTGTGGTTTGTTGTAAGTACTCTTTAATTGAGTTTATTTGTTTATAAAGGCAAAATAAAGGCATTGATCCAAAACTCCTTGAAGCCTGAAGTTATATAAATTCTTAATCAAATATATGTTTGTAGGAATGTGTTTGTGTGTAGACAAATCAATGGAATTCTATAGGTGCATATATTGAAAGACACAACTTTTTACTACACTAAATGATGATTGTTGAACGTGCCTTGTGGCAACAATTAATATAAAAAGGAAAAAAGCCCTTTCCCTTGAATCTGTGGAAGTAATTTTAAGTCTTCGCCTGCTGGTGACAAAATGAGACCTCAAAAGGCTAATTAAGGGGAATTTTGAGAAGTAGTTTCAGTTTATGGGAATTGCTGGTGCAGCCTACAGCAGAGATTTGGGGATGTGGTCATCTCTGCTCCTGATTATTTTTGAGGCAGATGGGCTTCAAATCCCATTTCTGCCCCTGAACAGATGCACCAAGGTGCAAACTCCTCCCAGGCAGAGTCCAGTGGAGGACTGGGAGTATTTCAGGTGTTCCTTGGAGGCTAGGACAGTGTGGTCAGTGGCAGGAGAGGTTGGACAGCTGACCAGACACATCCTCTAGGGTGAAACCCATCCCACAGTGCAACAACTGGATATAATAAGACAATGTTCTACTAGCACAGAATTGATTACCTATAGTACTGTGGAAAATCCACAGCAGAGCAAATAATGTTTCCGAGCACAGGAGATGAAAATATTTTTTTTTTAAATAATTATTGTACATCCAACATCATCTGCTTCTGATGGAATGAATCTGGTTTTGTGCCCATGGTTGAACAAGTTCAAGTGATGGGGCTTGGAGCAACCTGGGGTAGTGGAAGGTGTCCCTGCCCATGTCAGGGGATTGGACAAGATGATCTATAAGGTCTCCTCCAACCCAAACCATTCTGTGATTCTCTGCAATTCTCTCTTCTCCACTAATGGGGAGGAAAGTGGGTTTTTCTCACCCTGCAGACTTTGTGGGTGGTTCCCCCAAGGGAGTGGGAGGAGGGGAAGCACAGCTCTGCATTAGCTGGGGAATGAGTTTTTATCTAAAACCTCATTGAAAATCTGAACAGACTTTTTTTTTTTTGAGGAAACTTTCCTAGCAATATTTAGAAATTAAAATTACAGTAATTGTCATGGTGTAATGGCATCCCTCTTCATTTCCTGCTGCTCACGGAGAGGGGAAAGAATAATTATTGCTCTGGAACATGGTAGTTGCCAAAAAGATGCCTTTATTTCTTATTCTATGGGCCTATTTGACCCATCTCTCAAAGGTCAGTAAATTATATTTCTTAGAAGTACAAATTTGGGTATATAAATGTCTATTTGCATATACAAGCTTTTTTTTTCCTCCTCCTGACTGCATCAGTTTATTCTGTCTTTAAACTGACTTCCTTCCCACAGGAAGCATCATTTCTCCCTTTCTTCCTGTGTTTATGAAGTTGTTCTTTTTATGTGATTAGAGCAAAATTCTCATTTTGGGGGCAGCAAGATCCAGTCCTTGGCTTTATAGAAGAATAACTTTTTTTGGCAGTAATGTCTGCATAAACTGCATATATCTGTGTGAGTGTGTAATGACTTTGGTTATTTGGGCTTCTATTTTTATCAGGCCCTTGTCATGGTAGGTGTATAAGCACAGCTACAAGACTGTGCCACCTTGAGGATCTCACAGGCTAAGCCAACACCAACAGCTTGTTTTGAACAATAATTAATTATGAGTTTTTAAAGCAATAGATGCTCCTGATGCTCCTCATGTTTGAAACCAGCTTCCACATTTGTGAGAGGACGTGGTGTGTATTTCCCTGAAATGCAAAATCTAATTTCTCACAATCAAAATTCAGCTTTTGCCCTGACAAATGGAGCTTTTTATTTACACGTTTGTCTTATTGACTCTACCATCTTATCTCAGAACTAATCCCAGCTCCTAATGTTCCAGTCTGGCTGCTGTATCTCAGGAAATCAAGCCTTAGCTTTGGTGATAATTTATCTTGCATGTGTGGTAGTAATTGCTGTGTCTTTTCAAGGTCGTTTGGGATGCAGCTACTTCTGTAAAAAGTGTTATTTCAATAATGTCAACTTTGTTTTAAATGACTGTGCATCCTTTAAAAGCCATATTGTAATCAACCCACTCCCCTGTTCCTAGGGTTGTCAATATGGAGCATTTAAATCACACAGTTATTTTCTTCTTGACTTTACTCAAGTGTGGGCTTTTGTTTGGTTTTAAAGGGTTTGGGGTTTTTTTTAAGGCAGTCATTAAAGCAATTTTCTTAAGAAAATTGAAATATTTTCTTTTCTTTTTCTGCCTCTTTGGGGGCAGAGAAATAGATTCTCATAAAGGGATTTAATAAGTAGATGGAAATAGATTCACACATAATCTTTTAATTTGTTCCCTGTGTTTTCTAGGGAGGTGGAATCTGTTCCGAATGTCCCAAAGTATTCTTGCTCTGCTTCCAGTGTGTCCCTTCCTGGGAAGGGAAGGTCTTTTCATCATGCCCACAATCTTGAAAAAAAATTCCAGTGGGCTTTATAGGCACAGAACTTCCCTAAGTCACCATTAAATTCCCCTTTTGTCAGGGAGGCAGCATTTTTCAGCTGTAAAACTTAAAATGAAGAATCCTGCACCAGAGCCCTTGGGAAAACACCCAGGTTCTGGATGCTGCTGGTGGCAGGTTTTATGGGACAACAGGAATGCTCTGGGCTTCAGTAAAAACACGTAAGAAACCACCCCAAATGCTGCTACAGCTTTGACTGAAGGAATTGTCAAAAGCTGGAACTTTGAGCTTCCAGTAGCATTCCAATCTCCTTATCCTACAGGAGAAGAAAAGTAAGAAAAGACCAAACCTTTACAAAAAAGAATATGTATCATCAGGTTTGGGGGGAGCTTTCCATTTCCTAAATTGCCTGAACAACTTAAACATTGTGGATTTTCCTTGGCAACCCTCTACTAAGTGCCTTTCAAGGAACCAGCCCACTTTGCCTGTGTCTGCTGATAGAACCTGAGACTGCAGCTGCCTCTGTCAGCACCCAGGCAAGGAACTGAGTTTTCACTAGCTGGGTTTTGGTTAGTTAAGGTTTTTGTTTGGTTTTTTCAGTTTGTTTGTTCCCTTGTGTGTTTTTCTTCTTTTTATTGTATTTTTTAAAAAAAAAATCCTTTTGTTTGAGTGAGAAAGGACAGAGGTTTCTGTGTGGGCAGAGGATGAAGGCGAGGGAAGGGGCTCTTTTGTACCAAGCCTCCTCCAGAGCAGCTCCGCCGGCTCCTCTACCCCAGCTCTGAGTCACTGCTGGAGCCACAAACCAAAGCCTTGTTTTGTCTGGAATGTGCCAGCCTCGCCCCCAGCCCTGCAACCACTTGCTTTTATGTTCCCAAATCCTGGGAGACACTTTGCTGTCACCCCACGCTGGCACAGACCCTGCTGGGGGAACGGTGGCACCGGGGTCGCGTGGAGGCGTTTGGGGCCCCGCCATGAAACAGGGACATGAGCCAGCCCTGCTGATGGCAGGGAGCCCTTGGACAGGGAAAAATCCATATTGTGCCCAGAGGCTGGGACAGATCACTCAGCTGGTGCCCACGTTATTGTTCTTCCATAGCCAGAGACAGCTCTGCAATGTATTTTTCCCCACTGCGTGTGGTGGCTGCCTGGGTGGTTGCTGTGCTTGTGTCTCGTGGAATCAGAGAAGGGTTTGGATTGGAAGGAACATTAAAAATCATCTGTTTAAAACCCCCTGCCATGGGCAGGGACACCTTCCACCATCCCAGGTTGATCCAAGCTCCATCCAATCTGGCCTGGAATGTTTCCAGGGATGAGGCAGCCACAGCTTCTCTGGACAACCTGTGCCAGGACCTCACCACCTTCACAGGGAGGAATTTCTTCCAAATATCCAATCTAAATCCACCCTCCTTCAGCTTAAAGCCATCCCCCTTGTCTTATCAATCCATACCCTTGCAAAAAATCCCTCTCCAGCCTTTCTACCCCCTTAGGTACTGTCAGTCCCTAAATTTAAAGAATACTGCAAATGCACATCTCCTGACACATCAGGTTCATTCAAAAAAGTAAAATTCTCACATATTACATAAGATCAAGACATGGACTCAAGGAATTCTGAATCCTCCTTCCTCCTGAGCATTGCTTTTTATCCAGTGAGTGTGGGCAGTTCATGGTTCCAGTCAGCACTGCTGGCACAGATTTGCATATCTATAAATATATATATGTGTACTGATGTATACTACATCAATAGAAATAAATACAAATAAAAAAAAAATTAAATATAACTGTAAATACAGTGGTAGCTGGATGGACACTCACCTTGCTCAGAGAGCTTTGTTCTTGCATGCAGCTTTTCTGGGCAGTGAGGGTCACCTCTGGCAGCTCTGTCAGAGCTGTGTGACAGCAGCTGAAGAGGAGAGCAAACACAGGCCAAGATCCCAGAGCTGATGAAACGTAGGCTGGGTCTGCAGGACGTGTGTGGCCACAATGGCAGTATTATAATTATTAAAAAATGAATTAAAAGCTTGAATTTTGTTCACTTTATGGGCTTGACTCCCCTGTATATTACTTTTTTTTTTTTTTTTCCAGAAGCATAATTATAAAGTGAGTGTTTCTGCCTAGTGGAAGTGTTTTTTGCTGGGATGAGTGGGCTGCTCATACAACCCCATCCACCTCCCTTCCTTCAACCCCACCTTCCCTAAGGTGCTCTGCAAGAGTCTAAATTGACTTTTGCCCTGGCAAAGATCACATGCAGCAACTGGAGTAACAAATGTGAAATCTTACTGAGTGTGTCACCTTGCTCCAAAGTGAATGCAGTGTTATTTAATACATTTAAACCCCCCTGTGGAGATGAATTATTGAAAGGAAGGAAATTGTATTCTTCTAAACCCACTTTGATGGCTGCATTTATCACATGATTAAATGGGGACAGCAATGGTATTTTCCCACTATAAAATGTGTTTGGAAATGTATTAACCCTTGCTGCACCAGAATGAATAAAAAATGATATCTGTTGACCTTTCTGGGGAACATCTTATTTATTTTCAAGGTACTAAATAAACAAACTTATATCCACCATAAAACCTAATAATATTAAACCCCTTTCACTCCTGTGTAGAAGGCAGTGATGTTACCTCCCCTATGCTTCATCTCACCTCTGAAATCATGGACTCATAGAATAATTTGAGTTGGAAGGGACCTTAAAAAACATCTTATTCCAACCTCTTGCCATGGACAGGGACATCTTCCACTAGACCAGGTTGCTCAGGCTCTTTGAATTGGTCACAATTATTTCTGATTTATTAAAACACTAGGAAACACAGAATCATATTTATAATTCTGATTCTTTATTCTGTTCCTTAGCTGAAAAGTGTAACCCAAATTTGTGCCAAGCTAAACTTCCACTGATGTACTGGTTTGTTATAGTTTCATCCTCACTTTTAATGACAATCCAGGAAATTCCTTTGGAGTTAGCTCATAAAGCTGGACATATATCAGAGAGATAATTTATATATAGTGTCATTATAAAACACAACAGGTTCTGTAGGATAAGGCATGTGGTGAAGTTAACATTTCAAGTAGTTATTTCTGAGCTGATAGCAACAGCCTGTGTGATAAATAAAATAAATGTGTTCACCTAAACACAGATGGAGGTTCTCCACTGCAATCTCACAAAGTTGTTGATTTGAGAAGGTGCCTCTGAAGCAAACAATTCCCTTAAGTTTAAGAGACTTTTTCACCCAATTGTCCCAGATATGAAATAAGGTGATGGTTCAGAGCCATGAGCAAACCCTGAGGGACATTCCCTGGATATGATTTTGTAGATAAGAATGGCAAGGTGTTGGATTTGATGGCAGTCATTGCTCCTATTTAATATAAATTATTCTGTGGTTTCTATGAATGAAAAAAACTGAGTTATGAGTGTTGCTCATCACTGCCACTGTTGGGAGCAAATCCAAGTTGTGGGGTTGGTACCTGGTGAGCATCACCCTTGTCCCAGCTCATCCCTGTAAGCTCTGAATCAATCCTGGGGAAAGTGATGCAGCCAGGCCACCACAGATCGTCTCCTCCTGTGGGTGCTCAAATGGGCAGTTTGCCACTTCAGCAGCGAGGTGACAGACTGCATCTCACTGTGTGCCCTGCAGTAAAACACAGCAAAGCTTTGCAGTGCCCCCTTTGTTAATCTGCTTTAATTAAAGCTGTGCTACCACATGGTACCCTGGGATGAGAATTAGGCCACTTCAGTGGATTAATTTGGTTTGGGGCAAGAGGACTTTTTCCCTGCTAAGGTCTCAATCTCACCTCTTGTCTCACTGTCCTCTCCAGATGCTGGAAGGGAGCTGAGAATGGTAGAGCAAGGAAGGTTCTTCCTCATGGGAAATGGAAGTTGATTTTCTGCTCCTTTTTCTGCAACTTCCCAAAGTCAAACTTACAGACAAGAGGTTCCCAAGGTCTTCCTTGGCACAAAGACTGCCACGGGGAAACTACAGGGGCTGTATGGAGAAACTGGATAAAACCCTAAATGTTTATTTCCATGAACCCAATTTTCCATGGGGCAAAGCCAGAGATCCTGTTTCCAATCCTTGCAAGTCCTGGATTTTTTGTGAGCTGTGGTTTGCACACCTCACTTGGATGAAATGAAAAGTTTCAGTGTTTTATTTTCTACCTTCACTGAGTCTGTAAAGTCCTGTATGTAATAAAACTATTGAGGTGGTTCCTAGAACCTTAACTCAATATTACACTTGACACAATTGGATCTCTTGATCTGCAACGTTTCTTGCTTTAAGAAGGATTTTCCCTTCCCCTTCTCCTTTCTGTATTAGGTTACATCCACATGCAGAGCTCAGCAGTGACGTGCTGTGAAACACAGATGATTGCCCTAAAAAAAACCAAAAACCACCCAGCAAACAAAAATTTAAAAAATTTCTTCTTGCAATCACAGCTGATTTCTAGTGAGTGAGGAAGGTGTTTTCTCCCTTTCTGTGCCCAGCAGTTTGTAACTAGTTACATGATTTAAGGAAGGAGAACGGGAATGTGGCTTTTATGTGCAGCAGGACATAGTGACCTCCTCTGGAAGCTGAGCACTGGGAAGTTTGATAGCCCTGTGGTGGGAGCTCCTAAGTTGACCCCTATATTTAAACATGATTAAAACACCACTGAAGAGCCAAGCACAAGAAAAAAAAACAACAAAATAACCCCTTTTCCAGCAGCTGCTGGGAGTGGGGTGAGGGAAGCTGTGGATGCTGCACGCTTTGGAGTGCCATCTGCTGGCACAGGACTGGTCGGATGCAGGAGCTGGGTTTTGCACTGCTCAGATGAAAACGGTGTCAGGGAAGCCCTGATGAATCACTGAGATGAGAATAAACTCTGTAAAGAGTTGGGGTGAAACAGGAGGTTTTGTCTGTCTGTTGAAGAGAAAATACCTTGCTCAGTTGTGGAAATCTTCTCCATGTCCCCTCTCTGTACTAAGGAGAACAAACAAATAAATACAGTTTAAATAAGTATAATATTAATGATTTTGTGTATAAATATATGGCTTCTGAGGTTCCTAGGGAGGAGGAATTTGAGCTTTAGGTCACATCTGCTGTGAGTTTGGCAGTTTTTATTCTCAGCTTGTCTGGTTCTCAACCTTTGTAAAGTCCACAGGGCTGTGCACCTCCTCTCCCTACCCAGTTCATGAAATTTTGGCTCCCAAGGGTGAGCACAGCTCTTGCTCATCAGCACATCTGCTTAGGCACAGTCGGGTCTGGAAGGCCATCTGATAAATGGCAGAGGGTGACATAATTCTGGTGTAGCGTGGGGTAGTGCTAATTTGCTATTTTTGAGTTTAAAAGATTCAAAATTATTTAAGTTAAAAAAAAAAAAACAACTCAGGTCATGGGTGTGAGAGCAGGTAAAGGAGATAGAAATGGTGGTGATTGGTTGAACACCTGCCTGCCTGGTCAGAGCTGCCAGGCAGTTCCAGCCTGGAAAAAGTGGGGTATGAGGGAGAGTTTGCAGTTCCAGCCTGGAAAAAGTGAGGTATGAGGGAGAGTTTTGCACAAAAGGGGGAAAAGGGCTTTTTGTTTATAGAGAACCATACATTTTGTTTAAATATTTTGGCATCTGCCCTTTTTTTTTTTTTTGTATGTTTTTATATGTTTCTGCCCAAATGGACTCATTTTGCAGAGGTGCATTCTTCGCATATGGGATGTCATTTGTTTTCTTGTCCTACACCAATCCTGTTTATTTTGAGGTGCATTTTATTTTGAGCTTGATGACATACAATGTTATAAAACCTTTTTCTTCTCCTTACACTGCTTGTTGCTTCCAAGCCTGCAGGCTCTGACCCATTGTAGACTTCAGTTCACACAAAATCCCTTTAATCATCCTTTTGCCTTCTTGACTCTCCCCCTGCTTCCTCTTCAGTCTCAGAGCTCACCAGAGCTGCTTTTTCCTCTTCTATGCTGTGAGGAGCTGTAAAACGTTGCAAATTATTAACTGACCACCAAAACAAAGGTTTTTGAACGTGTGGTATGGAGCTATGTGGGCTATTTTTGCAACTGCTTTATTTGGAATTGCTTCTTTGTTTACAAACTGGTGATTGAATGTAAGACTCGAAATAGGAGGTGAGTTGGGAAACCTCCCAATGCTGAATTTTAGTAGATGCCCCTGCAGATCACAAACATTTTGCAAACTGAGGTGTTTCTCTCTATAGAGGGAAGAACTCATCCCCATTTGTGGAGTGTTGCTCCTGGATGGACCAAAGCTGCTCCCCCTCAGCTGATCAGGGGAGACAAAATGTAGTGAAAGGCTCTTGGGTCAATATAAGGACAAGGATAAATCACTCACCAGTTAGTGTCACAGGCAAAACAGGCTCAATGTGGAGAAATTAATTTAATTTCTTACGATTTAAATCAGAGTAGGATAATGAGAAATATGACTGACTCTTAAAACATCTCTCCCGCACCCCTCCCATCTTCCCAGGAAAACTCACTCCTGAATTCTCTGCCTCCTCCCCACCAGCATCATGGGGGGAAGGGGGTGGAAATGGGACCAGTTCATCACAAGTTGTCTCTGCTTCTCTTTGCTCCTCACCCTCCTCCACGGGGTATAAATCACACCAATAAAACTGCTCCAGCACAGGCTCAGCTTTCCACATTCCACAGCTCCTGCCAGGTTTCTCTGTCTTCCTCTGCCTTGGGGTTTTTGTTCTGTTTCTTTTGTTCAGGTTTTTTTCACGATTCTCATAAGGAAATGGAAATTGGTGGGTCTGGATGTGTTCATAAGGAGGAATAGGTTGAGTAGCTGCCAAGTGCAAGGACTTTCTACATGCAAAAATCTGCAGAATTGATGTGTTTCCTGGGTTTGTTTGTCCACTGTTCATCATGGAATATTGGCTATGGGACTGGGAGTGGACCTAGAAAGTGAAGTCAGACACTTTTGTGCGTCCCCTCAGTGAATTTGAACGCTCCTGTTTTTGAGCAGAGGAATTGAGCCATGGTCTCTTCACGGTGAGGGGATTTGGGGAACATCCTGTTTCTTTCAGTAGGGTTGTGTTGTTGTTTTCCTTGCTTATAGAGCAGGAAAGGTGGAAGGGAGAATGAAAGTACTTCAGGGAGATTCGTCACATGTGATTTCCTCTTCAAGAAAGTTGTGTAGTCATTGCAGAGGCTGACAGGAAGTCATTTTGCAAAAAGAGTGATGTGACACCTTCCTCTGTTCATTTCCTTGAGTTTCTACTGAAAAGCCAAGGAATTGGTGGGATATTTCATATTTATCCACATCATTACATTTAACACCTCGGAGCTTTCCTTTTGATATCCTCTGTTAATTCCCAGCATCACAGCAGGAAACAAATCAATCTCCTCGTTCTCTGCTGCAAATATTTGGTGATGACTTTACCAATAAGCTCTAAATTAGTTTTTTGGGGTTTTTTTCATAGTTTCAGAATGCAAAGTTGTAGATGTTATATCTTACATACCATGGCAACTGGTTCCTCTTGGCAGGTTGCTCCACTGCCTATGATAAAGATGACTTTGGCTTCATTTCAGGACCAGTGATGTGAGAAGACTGCTTGCCTGCAAAATCTTTTCCATCAAGAAAATTCCTTGTGCTATGATTCACTCCTACCATATGTGGAGGAATTAAATGCTGGGTGAGACGCATGAAGGAAACCCCACAGGAGGAGAAATGATTTGACAGCTGATCCATAGAGCTCTTTCAGCCACCTCTAAAGAAAATGCTGTGATGCCAGTATGAGTTTCATTACACATCTGGGCTTGACTCATCCACTACAGTGAAAGAAGAAAGAAACCCAAAGAAATAATTAAAGTTCATTATTGAGTGTATATGAGATAGCATTATTAAAGTATCTCCCTCACATTTATTTATAACCCTTCTTCCTGACAGAGCCTGACATGTTTCCCAAACACCACTCAATGATTATATGTTCTTTGCCCAAAATCTGAGGATGTTGCTCTGCATTCTATTCATCACTTGCTCAGTCAAAATTTATGTTCCTGCACAATCTGTACGTTTTCTGAGATCTCTTTGTGTAGATACATTACTCATGAGACCTACCAGGCATATTTAAAACAAGTCAGGGTGGAAGGGCTCAGATTTCTTTCAGAGAAAGCCAAGTTCTTCTGAGAAGTGTTGGACTGGGCACTGTCACTGCATGACAGGGTGAGACTGGAGGAGAAGAGTATCTCCATCCTCACAATCCACACTTTTTGGTTGGCAGGATGGAGTGGCCAATGATGACACATATCCAGGACAACTGAGCTATCATAGCTCCTCTTGAAAAAATACCTGGGACTTCAGGATGCATGCAAAGCTCAGAACCTTTTGTAAAACTCAGCCAAGTGTAGTTTTTTTGTTTGTTTGTTTGTTTGTTTGTTTGTTTTTTTGACCAGAGCAGTGATTGTTCCTCTGTACTCAGCACTAGTGAGGCCACACCTCAAGTGCTGTGTCCAATTCTGTGTCCCTCAGATCAGGAGGGGTTGGAGCATGTCCAGGGAAGGTCACCAGAGCTGGGGAAGGGTTTGAAGAGTCAGTCCTTGAGGAAAGGCTGAGGGAGCTGGGGGTGTTTATCCTGGAGAAAAAGATGCTCAGGAGGAACCTTCTTGCTCTCTACAATTCCCTGGCAGGAGGTTGCAGCCAGGTGGGGATTGCACTCCAGGGGATTGTAGGTGGGGATTGCTCTCTTTTCCCAGGGAACAAGGGACAGGATGAGAGGAAATGGCCTCAAGCTGTGCCAAGGGAGGCTCAGGTTGGACATCAGGAAGAATTTCTTCATGGAAAGGGTGGTTAAGCATCAGAAGGGGCTGCACAGAGAGGTGGTGAAGTTACCATCCCTGGGAGTATTCAAAAGGTGCCTGAACGTGACACTGGTTGACAAGCTGGTGATTGTTCCAAAGTTGCACTCCATGATCTTGGAAGTCTTTTCCAACCTCAATGATTCTGTGATTCTCACAAAACTAAAACCTAATCAGTGTCCTTGGGAGACTGGCCCAGGACACACCTCAAGGGCTTGTCTCTCCTCTGTGTTCCCACTGGCCTCAACCCCTCCCATTTGCCAAATGAGACCTGAAAATAGATCAGAGGAGTACGGATTAGCTGAGTGGCTTTGGTGTATTAGCACAGCTGTGTTTGAGCTGAGCAGCAGCAGGGGTAAAAGCACAGGCAGTGGATGCAAATAAAAGGGCTCCAGCAGAAAGGTAATGTAAACTCATCAGGGACTTTAAAATGCTGAGCCAGATCCATGCTCCTTTGCTGATGGAAAGTGTCACCTCCCTCAGCAGGCAGTGTCAGTGGTTCAGGGAGAGCTTCCCGTGGAGAAGGCTGGTGTGCAGCCTCATGATTATGATAAAATATGCAGGGATATTGTAGACTCAGTCACCTTCCACAATTTGGTGTGGAAAATATATGTCCAACACTAACTGTGCCAACAGTTTCTTCACTCAGTCTGATCTCAGATAAATATAAAGTTTAGTATTTATCTGAAAAACAGTTTTCTCCAATTCTTCTTTTTATTTTTTTACCCCTTTTGTCTTTAATATTAAAACTACCCTGTGGCAAATTATTTTCCAGAATATGGAAGGATGTTGTTTTATCTTCAGAAATTAGTGACAAATATTTCTTCAAGAGAAGAGAGATATTTTTGTCTAAAAATGAGATTTCCTGCTGTCCAGTAGTTGGTGTGTGTATGGCAATGAAGGAGAAATAACAGGAATGTGTAGATTTTTATAATGGTTATTCTGTTTTTGGGAAGATTTTCTACCTTCCTTCTTTCACCCTTCCTGCTGAAATAAATCAGCACTAGTGAGGGTTCCAGTCCCTGTGAGGGTTCTATCTCAGCTCCTGTCATACCTGACTGGGAGATCTGTGCATTTTGGAGATAACCTGGATCTGTCTTTGGCTTCCTTTCAATTCACTTCCAAGCTTTCTTTACTCTTTGTCCCTTTTCTGAGCACCTTTTGTGTTCTTCTTTCACTCTTGACAGTCTCTGCTCTATTTGTTTGAGTGTCCCTCTTCCTTTGTCACCTTCTCTTATTTCCCCCCTATTTTGTTCATGTCATTCCCCTCTGTAAAATTCTTGACAAAACGTGAGAGAGCAAACAGCACAGAAGCCATTTCCTTGTGACATGTTCCCCTTTTATAGCATATGATATGATCAGTTACATTTCTGCCCATAACCATAGGATTAATATTTAAATTGTGCTTATTGACATAACGGTGCCCATTGTGAGGCTAACAATATAAATATGCTGGAGGAACAGCTAGGAAAACAAGATAAGAGAGTCTCAGTGCCCAGGGGACGTACACAAGGTGGAGAGTAATAGGGGAACATTATGTATTTTGCTCATCAACAATTTTTCAATGAAAGAGGATTTAAAAACTGCTGCAGTTTTCAGCATATTAAGAGTGTGAGGTGAATTGGGATTAGCTTTTGTAGTGACTCCGTGTTGGAACAAGCTACTTGTGACTCCAGCTTAGTTTGTCAAGTTCCTCACCTCCCTGGAGCCTGTGGAAGTCCAAAGTGTCCTCAGCAAATATTGCTCTCTTCTTATTTGAAAATTTGAAGAGAGGTGAAACAGGGTTGATCCTGGATTGTGAGTTTGAGTGGTTAAAAAAAGTCTGTTTCTGCCTGATTTCTGTACTGCCCTTTAGAGCTCTCCTTGGAGAGAAGAGTAGTGATCTTCATAACTCAAAAGTACAGTGCCATGCTGGAAAGTAACCATCTGAAATTAAACCAATGTGTTCAGTGCAGGTGTCACTGGATAATTAAATATCAAAAGCCAAATAAAGGTAGAAATCACTTTTGAGAAGACATTGTGGAAAAATAAAGGATCAAAACAGACAGCATCGGTGGCAGGAAAATTTTGCTGTAACCTTCACTAGCATCAAAATTCTACCTTCATCACAAAATCCCAGGAATTATAAATCTTTTCTTGATGATATTCTGTCTCTTGGTCAGGGTGCCTCCTTGTAACATGAAAGCTCAGCCTGGAGTTTGGGAGGAGAGAGGAGAGTAGGATCTGTGAGGAAGCCAACTTCTACACAGTGGCTTCAGCACTGCAGTACATCCTCCTTGGTCCATACTGGGCCTCCCTTGATTGATTTAAATTGACCTTCAGGCTTCTTCTTGCTCCTGAGCACTAAATCCTGTAGAAGCAAAGACCTCCTGTATGACCTGAGCACATTTCATGGATAATCTCTGTGTTTGTTCTCTAAACTCTGTAGCATCTTCAACAGACACAGCACTGAGCGTCTGCTTCCTCCTCTCTCCCCACCACTGGTTTGTTTCTAATGAAATATTTATTAAGTGAATGATATTTGCAGTCAGAGAAGGAGATAATTCATGCAAGCAATCAGCTCTGGGTTAACTGGAGAATGAAAATGTCTTGGACCGTAGCAAAAACTCATAATCAAAGGGCTCCCCAGCTATCCATCAAACAATCAATTACTGTATCCATTAGTCCCCTTTCACCACACATTAGAACAATTTACTAGACATGCTAATGTCTGGGTCATTGCTCCTTAAGGATGAGCAAACAGCAGGGGCATCTATCAAAGTTTTGATGCAGTCTGATCTCATACAGTGTGAATATATAGCTGAGATCACTTCATATTCTCATGGTGTTAAGTCTATTAAAGACCTGGTCTGTGAGGGAGATGCTGGTTGCCTCCTGTTCTCACCACCTGAGGGAAACTTGTCAAAAGAAGTTGAACTTTCCATATGATTCTGCCTTGTCAGATGAATAAACCAACTGCACATCAGTAAAGCAGAGGTGGGTTTGTCATTTCTTTGTCACACTGGCCAGGTAATTTCAAACACATTTTCTGCTCTTACATGTGCCATGTGGGGGAAAACAGGATTTTTCCATGATGAGGGAGCCCAAGAGGCAGCTTCTAGGGCAACACCCCAGACCTGTCTTGCCTCTCTGTCCTCACCTAGTTCCTAATAAATCTACTGGGAATTCAAACCATGCCTGCTGAAGGAATCTGTTAATTCTTCCATAGTGTAGACTTCTATCTCTGAAGGCAACAAGACTCTTTCTACAGGTATTTGGGAGAAACAAACACGTGTTTGTTTCTGTTTTCAGTAAAAAAAAAAAAAATCTTTTTTTTTTTTTTTAGTGTTTTCTTAAAAAAAAAAAAGTGATTTTTTTTTTCATGTTTTTTTGGATTGTTTGGGGTTTTTTTTTCCCCATAGTCTCCCTTGGCCATTGCTGGGCATGTGTAGTGTAAATCTCTACTTCTGAGCCCGACATTCAAGGCTCTCTTAATAGTCTATGGCACAGTGTAGTGTTAAGTAGCTGTCAATCTTTTTAATCTGGAGAACAGGGCTCTTATCTCCATTGACTTTATTGACTGTGTCTCCATTGATTATAGTGGAAGTCTTAATCAGGAGCTCGAGGTCAGTGCCTCCACTGTGGGTATGTAAAGTTGGAGAGGTGGATTTCTGGCAGTTCAATTTGCCTGATCAATTCAAACAAAGATATCCACTGTGCAAACATCTCAAATTGATGTTAAGAGGGATCCCACTTACATGTCAATACCACCAGTCCTGAACCAGCATCTGCCTAATTTATCCCTCCTTCTGTGAATGGCACTTGATATCTGATGGAACAAAGTGGCAGCTCTGTTAACAGGGTAAAGCTCCTTGTCTCTATTGCCAGTTTGGAGAAAAGGCCAAAAAAATGAAGGGCACAATGTTATTGGATTGAATCTCCCACTGGAGAAACCCACTTCACAGTTTTGAGTAGACAGGGAGCAGGAAGAAATAAATTCCCTGCAAACACCCTTCCTGTAGTTCACCCTTTGTCCCAGAATTCCTGGGTTCAGTGGCAGTGTCTGTACCCATGAGTATTAGCAAGGACCTTATTGTGCAGTGAAAACCTGGGTTTATGTGACAAAAATCTCATTTTCATGCATACAAACTTTCAGAGGAGCAGCAGAAAACTGTCACCTTTCCACAGAGAGAATCCTGTTCCAATGTGGGTTTGCAGAGGTCTCTTTCAGGGAGTGAAATACGATTTTAATTCAGTGAGTGTGTCCCAGCCTTTCAGAATCAGTTCATTACTTTTTTATTACTGTAGGAGTGGAAAATTATCAGATTTGAGTCCTTTGGGAGTGGGTCAAATAGTTAGGAAAATTACCAAGATGCAACAAGTCAACCAATCAAAGCCCCATGCAGCATTTTTGAGAGTGGTCTTTAACATGTGACAAAACTTCTCCTGTGTTTGGGTGAAAGTTTCCAACAGAAATATACTTTTATGGTACAAGCAATGAAATCTTGGAGTTTATGGCTTGGGACGGGCTTTGGTATGTACAGAGAGAATAAAAAAGAACACGAAGAGGACAAGTAAAATAATGTGAAGTATATAGTCTATAAATATCAGATGAGAAAATGAGGGAGCTGAATTAAATAGTCTTGAAGAAAATATCAATAGAGACATGATTATATGTCTATAAATATTTTCAAGGTGAAAATACAAATGAAGGCCAGGTGAATTATTCAGATTTAAATGACAGAAGCCAGGATAGTCTGATGGTAGGAAAGAAACATGTAGGCTAAGTGCTAAAACTAATAAAGAACACTTGTGTGGATGGTTAAACCACCCATCAGTTTGCAAAGTCAATAGCACAGTTAAAACAGAAGTAAAATAAATAATAATGATAGTGAAATAAAAATATGTGGTAGAAATTATCTGAATGTTTATCTGTGGCCTCTTCTGCCTGTGACACAGTTAAGACATTGTCCTGATATTAACTGGAAAAATGGGCAGATTATGGACGATTTTGTTACATGTCACGTTCCGGAGGCGCTGAGCTGAAAACCTTTCAGCATTTTTTTTAATCTTAATCCTTTTGCTGAATGCTTTATTTTGGAAACAGTTTAGGTTGCTTTTCAATCCTCATGAAAGCCTGTATGCTAATGGGGTGGTGTGGGACTGAATGAGGAAAGGTTAACATCTCTGTGAGTGTATATCACCGAGACAGCACCGAGCACCTGAGGGTAATAAAGCTGCTCCGCTCCGCTTCCCTTCCTGAAACTTCCTATTTCTTGTCACCATTTGGAAGGTTAAATTCACTTCATCCTGCCCTGTAAAGAACTCATACAGGATAAATTAGCACACTGCCAAATTCTCCCTATTTCATTCTCCCTGGACAAACTCAGAGCAAGATTTTGTTCCCTTTAGCAATGTTTACATTTCCTATTTTCATTATTTCACTTTGCAGGCACTTTGGTGCCAAATACACCTCTGTGTCCTAATTTCCCTAATAGTGTTAGTTTCTCTTCCCTGAGACATTGCCTAGATGTGTAATAACTCTATCACTATTCTTGAGGAAGAATATAATTTTCTTTCTGCTGTTCTTGTGTTTTTCTCTAAACCAGTAAATGTTCTGACTTGATTTGACTTGAAATTCAAGTTGTCACTCTTCATTTTTCTGGAGATTGAAGCTCACATCCTCTGAATAAGGTTGTCTGTTGTTAAATATTTCCAGTAAAACAATGTCCTCTTGTCCAGGTCAGCCCTTGCTGCCAGAGCACACAGAAATCAGGGCAAGCATTTCCTTCTCTTCAGTTAAATTAATATTTTAAGGTTGTTTACAGATTGGGAGATTAGACAGAGTTGGGTGGGAATTATCACTGGCCAGGACAAGGAACCATAAACCCCTCCTGTGTGGACAGGTGTGCACTGAGAAAGTTCTATTGATGTTTTAAGTGGGAACACTCAGAGGGACAGAAGCCATCTCACCAATTTAGTTGAAAATGTTTCTCTGTTTCTCTGAATGTTTCTCTTTAGGAGCAAATGCTACAGAACCTTTTAATTGTAGAAGTTCCTGTCTAACTGGGGTCTGTTGTGTAGTGCTCTTCCATAATTGTACACTTAAAAAGACAACACTGTAATCAAATCCAAATTTCCAAGTGTTTCTATTTCTTCCCGGTACTGCCACTTGGACTATCATGGTCCTTGATCTGTAACATCTCATGTTTGGAGTAAAAGGGAGAAAAAAAGACTGATTTGAAGCATGGGGAGATTATAACAGGAAATTAGTTTTGTGTTCCCCCAACATGAGAAGGTCATGGATCATTTGTAGTGAGTCCCAAGGAGGCCATGAAGATGCTCAGGAAGCTGGAGCACCTTTGCTCTGGAGCCAGGCTGGGAGAGCTCGGGGTGTCCAGCCTGGAGAAAAGATGAATCCATGGAGACCCCCTTCCAGTTCCTAAAGAGACTCCAAAAGAACTGGAGAGAGATTTTGGACAAGGACCTGAAGTGCCAGAAAATGGGCAGACAACCTCAAACTGAAGCAGGGGAGATTTAGATTGAATATTAGAATGAAATTATTTAGTATGAGGGTGGTGAGGCCCTGGCACAGGCTGCCCAGAGCAGCTGTGGCTGCCCCATCCCTGGAAGTTTTCCCAGCCAGGTTGGATGGGGCTTGGAGCAACCTGGGATAGTGGAAGGTGTCCCTGCCCATGGCAGGGGTTGGAGTGAGATGATCTTTAAGGTCTCTTTCAACCCAAACCTTACTCTGGTTCTGTGATTATTCAAAATGGGGCTCTTTTGTGGATGGTGCCAAAAGTTGTGGTGGGATGAGGAGGTGCTGTCCCATCCTGCTGCTCAAAGCTCAGCTCCTGCTTTCTCTCCCACAAAGGGGGGACCTGACCCTCACAGGGAGGCAGGAACTTTGTCCTGTGCCCCCAGCCCCATTCCCATCAACCAATCTCCCTCCCAACAAAGCTCTTGCAGATGTGTGGTGACAAGATTCCTCTGATTTTTGTCCTGACATGGGATCAGGCTTTTGGGCAGTAACAGAAGCATCCTGGCAGTGCAGGGGCTGTAAAATGGGCAGATATTTTTTAAAGAGTCAGTAAATGAGAGTGATTCTCAATATCAGGCTCTGAACATTTGCTTGGACACTGAACAGTCCACTGAAACCCTGCCAAAGGCCAGGAACTAAGAGAGATTAAAAAATTGTTGCCAATGGAGTTTTGAAGGAGTCAAACATGTTTCTAAAAATAAAACTGGTCAAGCAGTCCAAAAACAAAATGCAAAACACAAAAGCAGTCTATTTTTTTTTTAAAGAAAGGGACATATTTTTATTTCCAGCATCTTTCTGCTTTTCCACTACTCCAGAGTGGCACTGTGCCTGTGCTAGGGGTTATCTCTGCTGCAGGAAATCAAGCTGAATTTGGTTCTTGACTCTGTGTGAACCCAGGAAGAAAAAAGACTCCTCACTATTTTAATTTTTTTGGTACTTGATGGGTGTTAATGCATTAGACAGTGACTCATTCTCCCCCTTGTTTGCCTTTCTAGCAGGAACCTGCTCACCAGCTGTGCAGCACATATGTTGGGAGGCAGAGACAACACGATACTTTCTAGACAGTCTTGATGTGTCTGTGAGCTCTTTCAGGCATGGGCCATTTCCACAAATGCTGGGGGTTTCAGCTGCTCAGGGAGGGAGCTGCGAGCAGGGGGTCTCTGCCTTGCATCAGGATCCAGGGACAAAGCAGAGCTCAGCTCTCAGACAGCACTGCCAGCCAAAACGTGGTGCCAGCAGAGCTGTGCAGAGACAGAGAATGCTGAGAATGCACCACAGACAGCTAGGAAAGGGCAGGAACAGCTTGAGGAATGCGCTGTGGTGCTATAAAAACACCCTCCTTCCTGACAGCCTCAAAGGAATGTTTACCCACTTGCTCTGTGTGTATGGAGATGCCACCTGAAGGTGGTGGCAGCCCAGGCAGGTGGCTTTGGGAGGGATGGGTGCAGACAGGCTGAAGTTATTCAGTGAGATGGGTTTGAAAAACAGAGCTTGTTGGGTTACAGAGAGGAGAGATGTGTGTCTCTCTTCACTGATGCTGTTTTGTTTCACTCACATCGCCGTGGGAACGTCTATTTGCATGGTAGATCAAGTTGCCAAATCATGAGGAAAAAAAGAAGGAGGACTGGAAATAGGAACAGAACAAGCTGCTCCTTCCTTCAGTCAGGCAGGGTGAAAGCACATGGCAAAACATAGCCCTCGTGAAGTTTGACCTAGAAGCTGATGATCTCCATGAGCAAAATGTGAGTGTCAGCCCCACCACCTAAACCTGGTAGGAAGGGCATTCCTCCTAAATTTGGTCTTCACTGTGGGGAGAAAATGTACTGTGTTTTTTAAAAGCACATCAGTTATCAGAGAGCTAAACCTCGGGCCCCTGGCTTATTTTCTTTTTCTTCATCTACCACAGACAGGTCATTTAATTCTCCCACCCTGAGTACAGTAAGATCGACTCTGAACTCAAGCAGCCCTGGGTGATGAGGTCAGGATTGCTTAGAATGAGTTTGGTGAAGTAATAAAGTCTTGAAGGCAAGTTAAAGAAGAGGAAAACAGTAGGAGGTATGAACTAGGTACTCTGTTACTAAGTCTCTGCCAGTTCCAGAAAACTGAAAAGATTTTCTCAGTCCTCGTGACTGCAGAGAACTGAATGAGGAAATTTAAAAATGCTGAAAAGCAAACTAGCAAAATACTTTCTGTTAATACGTTTTGCCTAAAATTAGTAATTTCTTGCAGATTGTCTAGTAGGAAACTGGGGAAAGGGTGGTTTTCTTACTCAATTTCACATTCCTTTCATTCAAAAGTAAACACCTTGATTGAGTGAAGACAGAAACACATGAAGGATTCTAGTTAATTTAAATAAAAATGCACTTCAGCCCTTCCCATTATGCTGATTTCCCCATCCTGGTTTTTCTCATGCTACATTGGTGCAGAGTAATCAAATTTGCATAAGTTGAAGAAAATGCTGAATCCATTTCTGTATTTGCCCGTGTCAGTGATGCATGCAGGAAGGGTTCAATACATTTCACTTGAAAGTTGTCCCTATTGTGGTACTTTTAAATTTGACCTTTTTTGAGTGAAAAGGAAGAGCAGGGGATGGTTAATTTGTGATTTTTTTGTGATTCATTTCTTTCCCAGTTGTTGTGGGAAGCTCCTCTCCTAAGACAATAGAGCTCAGATTACCAATCACTGCTGTGATCTTCTGTGTGAGAGATAATGCAAAGCTGTAATATCACTATTTCTCTCCTCTAAAAGATTTAGAAGTCCCAGGCTGCTTGTTCTCTGCCTGCCTGAGGCCTTTCTACCTGTAATTGCTTTGGGCTTTTGCTTGGCATGGCACAGCTCTAAATTTCATTGAGCCTGCAAGGTTAGTTGTTTTGGAAGGATGGTTTGAGAGACATCACCTAATCCGATTTATCTGCCAGCCTTAACCTGGCTGTATTTTGGGGATAGTCGGGCCAAACTGGCTGCTCTGTGTCATTTTTGTCCCAGGAAGCTTTGCAGTGCCAACCTGCCATTAAAAATGTGTCAGGCAGTGTAACTCCAGCAGTGGCCCTCCCTGCACTGTGTTTTATTGATCTCTAATGCAGACACTCCAGCCTCATTATTCTACACGCAATAAAATGTGAATCTCTGAGCCTGGATGCTGCTGAGAATAGGAGATCCTCATAAAGGCTGTTTATGTGTCTATATGTACTATAAAGCAAGAGATAAACATCTCTGCATTTGCATTTGGTTTGAAAGCCAGAGCCAAACGTTACCCAAGGAGATGTGAGAGTTTGCAGGAGCTGTGGGAGGTGTAGAGGTTGCTGCTGGAGCTGGCCATATCCCTGCTGGAGGTGCAGGAGGCTTCTGGAGATTGGGGAAGATAGAGAAACCTTCCTTGGTTTGCTCCCTGAGTCATATAAAAGCTCTGAAATGCTCTTTTTTCATGGTTCCAGAAGATTTCCTTCCTTGGAGCTGCCTGCAGTCTGTAGCACAAAATTAGCTCAGACAAGTGAGACTGCTTTTACCTGTGCTCCTATAAACTGGGAGATAACAAGGAATTTGTGAATGGTGCTGTGCATATCAAAGGCATCTCCAGGGCTTTACAGCCCCTCTGTGCTCCAGATACCTGAAATGTGCATGTGAATGGAACAGTGGTCAGAGAAAAAGGAACTTGTGCTCCTTCTTATTCTTATAAAATTATTTTTTCAGTCCAGGTGGGGGACTGCTGGCTCAAACTGAGCTTGCTGTCAACCAGAACTCCCAGATCCATTTCCAAGGGCTGCTCTCCAGCCTCTTGCTCTCCTTCTCTACTCTGACAGCTCTACCACATCCATCCCAAGATATTGTGTTTGTATCATCTTCCCAGACTTTCACACACAGAAGTTAAATCCTCCTCCCCAGGACACAAGCCTGGTGGAGTTTGGAGTGGAAGGAGGTGATGTAGAAATGGGTTTATGTTTCTCATTCCAGGCTTAATCAAGTTCTCTTCTCAACTGTCTTCATGCTGAGGCAGAAAGTAGAATTTGTGAGTGTCTTCCTCAGCCCTTCATTCTCCTGTCCCTGTGGTGTCACTCACCTGGTGGGCAGTCTGTAAATCCAGCTTAAATAAATCTTGGTTATTTACATCAACTCTAACAGTTACTTTTGACAAGACTGTGAGAGGCCCATCTTATTTCTCACCTTTATTATCCGTCTTGTACTAAGCTGAGGGGACTAACTCCCTGGAGGGAGTTGTATATTTTTGTCCTCTGTTGTATAATTTTTGTCTACATCTTCAGTTTTTGGGGAGAATTGAAGAGGTAAATTTCCTTTGAAATCACTAAACATTTCTCTGCCACTTAAAGACACTTCTCATCTGACTGCTGTCAATATTTCATGCCCTGCATTTATGGTAAGGGAACAGTTCTTGTAACTGGCAATCAGGAATGTCATGATTGAAGTTCCTGATGTTAAGAGCTGCAGGAGGTGTCAGGACACTCTCACTGCTACAGGAGACTCCCACTTTTCTGCAGATGGACTGTGAGGGCTGGCTGGTGTCATGTTATCTGGAGTTCCCATCAGATTTCTGCTTCTCCGTGGAATAAAAACCATATGGGAGCCAGGAGAGAGGTCATTTCAATGCCTTGCTTGGTGATTTTGTGTGACAAGAGTTGTCAAGTTTGTGGTATTCTGTCCCTTCTGATAGACAAATGGGGAGTGAGGCAGGACCAAGGTTGGGAGGGGGTTATTTTCAGAGGGGTCTCAAACATGCAACTTCTGAGGCAAAGATTCTACTGCTGATAAAGTACAGGCACTGACAGAAGCTGTCACCATCCAGATAAAACCTTTTTATTTTTTTTCCCCCTATCAGCAGCTGCATATAGCATCTCCCCATTGGCAGAATAAATCTGATAAAAAAATGTAGTTGTAAGCAGCAACGATTTTATCCTGGTGAAAAGATTTTATCCAACAAGAAAAATGTTGTGCCTGGGCATAATTTTTCAGATATGATGAACAACAGCATGGTATGACCCTCAGTCCAAAGGATTTCGTGTTAAAAGAACTACTGAGCATATCAGATATACTCAACTTTTTCCTCTGCTATAATTTTTTTTTCCATTGGCAGAGTTCAGTTTATAGATACATCTTGACAAAAATCTGCCAGAGGCAAATTTCAACAAAAGAACAACTTCAAATACATCCAATTAACAATTTATGAAAGGAAATCCGACAGAAAATTACACAGAGATTCACAGCGCATAAAATTTTGCACTAAATCAAATTTATTGTGGAAATGCCTGTACAGGGAGTTATGGCCCCTTCTAGTGCAGTGTCAAAGGGAACTTTATCTGTGGAGGCTCAGCGAGTGCCCTCCATCTGATCTTTTCTTGCTATAAATAAAATGTTTTGTCAGACATGGCAATGAACATAACTCAGAAGGGAATGAAGAGCACTGATAAGCCCAGCTATATGCAGCTTTCAATCAGAGGCATTAGAAGTGATTAGATTTCTTCAGAGTTTCAGATTTAAGATTTTTTTTGCCTTATCAGAGAAATGAAGGGTTCAGTACCATGGACAGCACCAAAAAAAAAAAAAGTCACTTTTCTTACAGACCCTGATAGCAGGTCGTGGTGTCTGTATTTAACATTATTATGGAGCCATTTTTATGTCTGGAAGGAAATACCAGTCCCTCTGCATCCTGTTGTTTTACTGATTTACTCATTCAGCGGCTGTGGTTGGATTTTTTCGGGAGATGTTAAGGATGCAAACACATGTAATTGCCTTCAGCAGCTCTGAAATTAACTTAGGTCACTACTTTGTTTAGAGAAAAAAGATCTGTGTCTAGACCTTTACCTATTTAAACATATGGGTTGCTGGTTTCCTTCTAAAAGATGACTGAGCAGCAGCCCTTGCATTGTTTTTTCTGAGTAATTTGCCGAGGGGATGTGTTATTTACAGATACTAGGCCCAGCAAGTGAGGATGACAAATAAAGTTGACATAGGCCAAGATAAAGCATATTTATGGTACAGCTGTGTTGATCCATGGACTAACCTAATCTCAAGAGCTGGTTGCTGCCTCTCCTGTTATCCTTGTGCTCCCACATCAGAACAGGAAACATCTGAGCACTTGTAAATTTGTCATCTTCCCCTGAAATTCAGACCTGCATAGGGAAAATATGGTTTTGAGTGTCCATTCGTGGACATTGAGGTCCTTGGTGCAGCATCCTTGCTGCGACCAGAGCACACAAATTTCATCAGAACATTTCTCCTGTGTTTCCACAAGGCAGATTCTTAGGTTCTTCCAGCCCACTTGGCCATGTGCAGTTTGCCTCTGCTCATCTGAGCCCCCTGGTGAAGATGAGAGGACATGTTTGTCACTAAATGAAGCAGTAGAATACCCCAAGGGTTTTTTCCAGAGTCCATTAATACACTCTTTTGGCACTGAAACACTCTACCAGGAAAGTTAGTGTCCAAGGCACGTAATAATTAGTGAATAAAACACCCCCAGAGTATCTTAATCCTATTAAAATATGTCTTATAAAGTTTAAATTAATCTTTAACCTAATTTTAAATGATTATTTTCTTCCTGTAACACACCCTTTCTCATTAGATCCCTGGAAAGCAGAAGGTGAAACAATGTAAGACATTAATGCAAAAGATTTTCATCTTCTGCTCATATTTTGAAAGATACTTGACTGTTTGATGCTGATTTTCCTATTTTTTCCTACTTCTTCCATCACCCCACTTCCTTCACCACATTGTGTGATTTTCCTTGTCTCCAGTGAGGTATGGTGATAATAATAATGAATTAATTTCATAAGACAAAGTCTAAGTGTAAGCAAATGCAAAAATTATTTTGTTTCTAAATGCAGGAATTGCATACTTTTTAAAGAGTTAAAGCAGAGTTAGAGAGTTAAATAAACATTTCCAGACTCAAGTCTTCCCAGTCCTTCCAGTTCTCCAGTCCTGTGCCCTTCCATCTAAATGCTCCATGGCCTCAATTCCTGTTCACTCTGTGGGAATTCATGGGAATTAATACTTTTGAAGATGCAAGCCACAGTAAGACAGCAAAGGCTTTTGTTTTTTGGGCATCACTCCCAGTGTTTGTGCTTCAGATAAACCCAGAGAACTGAACATCCCCCTGAGTACTTGTTTTCTCCTGTAGCTTTCAGAGGCTTTGGGGATGTTCAGGTCAAGGATGTGCTGTGGCCACTGCCATTTCTTCTTTCAACTTCAGAGCATCAGAAGCACTTGGTTTGCTCTGTTTTATTGTAACTTTTGGTTAAGAGTCAACTCTCAGCTCAAGACCAAGTTAGAGGACCATTGACATTGTTTGAAGTGGAATGCCCATGCAGTTGTAAGGTTGGAGCCTTCAACAGCACCTCTTGGTTTAGAACTTGACCTCAGCCTACAAACCAACCTTGAGTCGGTTCATTCTCCAAGTCCCACCAGGACTGAACCTGACACAGGCTCAGAACCCAAAGACTGGGTGGAAAAGACATTTTTAAACCTCTGCCCCTACTTTTTGTTTAGATCCAACCAGTTCTTGAACAAGGTTTTAAAATCTGGACCTGAATATAAGTGCAGCTCCCAAAATAGAAGAAAATGGTATCTTGGGGCTTATAAAACAAGATAGAGGCTTAAAAAAAAAAAAAAAAAAAAGGGAGAGAAGCCTATTAAACAGGCAGATAGGCCATGGGTGGATGATTTTAAACTGAAAGAGGAGATATTTATGTTAGATATTAGGAAGAATTTCTTTCCTCAGAGTGTGGTAAGGCACTGGAATGAGGTGCCCAGAGAAGCTGTGGCTGCCCCAGCCCTGGAAGTGTTCCAGGCCAGGTTGAGATGATCTTTAAGGTCCTTTCAGCCCCAACCATTCTGTGATTCTATGACTGTGATCAGGTATGCCAGAAAAACCAGGTAAACTCCACAGAGTGATCACCACAAATCTGTGAGCTGCTCAAGCTGATCACTCTGTGCTCACATCACTGCAGTGATTTCCCCCTTTTTAAGCTTTGCCATTTATCTCATAAATGGAGAAGACTGGAGCCTTTGTATTTTGAATGTTGCAAGTTGGATCATAATGTCTTCAATACAAATGATTATAATTTCTCTGTGCCTGAGAAAGTGTCTAATTCAGGTAGAATTTCCAGGGAAATTAAACAAGGTAAATGTGTTATTTTTTCATCTGCACATCAGTGTTTTCTTCTGTCAGAACTATGGAAAATTGAATTTGGTTACTGGGGCCCAACAGTAGCTCAGATCTGACTTCAGGTCCTTCAGGACATTTCCTTTGAGACTTGAAATGTTTCCTCTCATGTAATTTGCTTTTCTCCTCTTCACCTTTCTGCCACTGTTTACGCCATCTCTTATATCAATATTTCCTTTCCCCACACTAAAGCTGAGTAAAACTGGAAAACATTTACACTTCCTTTCCTTTCTTTCCATTCTCCCATCTCAGCAGAGCCCTAAGGCCCCCTTCTCTGACCTGCCTGACGATGAGAAGATCTTTAACGGAGGCGATGGTGCATGGCAGAACCAGGGCCAGGACCAAGCCTTGCTCTCGGAAATCACGGAGGAGGATTTGGAAGCCATCCGCCAGCGGGAAGAGGCCATCCAGCAGATTGAGGTCAGTAACCTCCTCCCACCACCAGGTTTTGTGAGCTCGAAGCGCAGAATCCTTGTGTTGTGCCTTGCTCAACGTGAAGGAAATCCCGATTTACGTCGCTGCCATTACGGCGTCACTAAAAGCGGGGGGATTATGAAGAATTTCTAAACATGGGAATCAGTGATAGAAGGAAAAGTTGGAAATATGTGTGATTTGTAATGAAAATGACAAGAGTTAATTAACGCTCATGGCCTGATGGTGGGTTCTTCCCAGTGAGTCTTCTACAGCAGAGTTTGTGATGAGATGATTTAATTGAGCTGGGGTCTGCAGCAAAGCAACTTCAACAACTTCAACAGCTGGAATTTGTCACAGGCAAAAAACACTCAGCTTTACCATTAGAGAGAATAATAGCTAGACAAAAGGAAATAACTTGTTAACCTTTTCAAATTATTCAGTATTTTGCTGTGTCAAAGTATTTGGACGTTCTTGACGTAGTTAAAACAGGACATACTATTTTTATTCCCCCTTTTTTTTTTTTTGAGAGCACTATAAAAATATGCACTATAAAAATATGCAATAAAAGAAACAAAAAGAGGCCTGAATAAGTTAAACATCCCACATTTTTCTTTTTATACCTCCCTTTTTATGCTTTTGGGAAACTCTTGTTAGTTAAATTTAAGTGATAAATGGGTAAAACAAGAACATGTTAAACCTTCCTAATTTGTATGCTTTTACAGACCTAAACTCAAGATGAACCAAAAAAAGAGGGCTTCAGAATAATCAGAACATTTAATTAAGGGCTATACTTTGTCCTTTAATTGGATTGGGCTAATTTTATCAGGATAGATTTTGGGTTGCAGTACAGCAGGAATTGTGATTGAGTTAACAGTACAAAAAGGGGACAAAAGTTCCTGCTGGGGGCTGGTGCTTTGAGGTTGGGACCTCTGTTTGCAAACAGTGATGGCCACATATGACTCAACTCTCCAAATTAGAAATTTTGACAGTTTTACAGGAGCAGGTCGAGGTCAGTGTTTGTCTAATTTCTGTTGTGGTTCATTGAGCAGAGAGGAATGAGCTTTGTGGACTTGTGTCCATTACTAGGGGTGAAACTGTCAAAAAATATTCTCACACTGAGTATCTTTGGCTGTGAATTGTCACTTTGCACTTCGAGGGATCTCAGTGCATCCAGCAGAACAAACTGTAGGGAACTTTGTTGCAAAGAAAATGCATGTTTTGGGGTGTTCCTGCATTTGGATGTTCAAGAGGGATGGTAGCAAATGTATTTCTGAAATGATCTTGTGAGCAGCACTGGAGATGTGTGAGAACAGTCTGAGTAGAATCTTGTGCTGTGTTGCCTGGGATGACCCTGCTTGAGCAGGGATGTTGGACCAGATGACCCCACTGTGGTGCCTCAGCCATTCTGTGGTTCTGTGATTTTGTGATCCCTTTTGTTTGAAACACAGTCTGAGCCTTTTTTAGTTTGTCTTTACATTGGCCCTGTCCTCCCCAGGAAAAAAAAAAACAACCCACATTTAGTAGTTGCCCATTAGGCAGTGGGGAATGGCAACCCCAAAGAGTGCCTCAAGCTCACCAGCACTGCAAAGTCAAGAGTGCAGTTGTGTCTCCTTGGAGAGATCTTTATTTATTTTGCTGGTTAAATCCCATTTCTGTGCCACAATCTGATGTGTCTGCACCAAGATGCACAGGGCCACGTGGCCATGGTGGGGTAGTTGAGGGGGTGAAGTGAACCCAATCACAATCCTAAATAACATTTAAAGAAAAAAATCTATGTTCATGTATTGATTCAATATATTCAATATATTGATTTGATCCTGGATCCCTTTCTGCCTAATATGAATTTACCTCTGAATAGCTTAGTTTATGCAATTAATTATTTAGTCAGCTTGAGCAGTTAATGATGTTTAGGCTTTTGCTTCCTGAGAATTACCCGTTTTTTCCCCATCTCCTCTATCCATTTTCCTTTTCTTTCAAAGATCCCTGTTCATCCTCTAACGAGGGCTGCATTCCACAAAAATTATTTCAAATGTAGTTTAAACATTTCTCCTCAGGGGGAAAATATTTAGGACCGATGGCATTTTGTTTAACATCTCTTTTGAAAGAAATATAATGAAAATGAGTTTTTTTGGACAGCATTGTTCCTCTCCCCAGCTGTATTTGAATAAGCAGATGGTGCTTTTAAATAATTTTCACTGTGTTTTGTTTTTCTGTTTGTTGATCCACATGAGCATATTTCTTGTGAAAGGACTCATCTTGCACATTAAAACTTCCCTGTTTTCAGTAGAAATTGTGGGTACACAGAGGATTCCTTGAGCTCAGTCACCACAACTTTTTTTCCAGTATATTTTCACAACCAGTGAGTAGCCAAGAAGGTTAAAATGACACATTATTCTAGCTGCCAAACAGAACTAATTTATTTGCCAATTTGATGTATAGCATTTGTTGTCCTTTGTTCTTCGGGGACCAGAATTAAGAACAGAGCTGTGCAGAGCTTGTTTTGTGCAAGTAGATTGGTCTCACTGGGATTTCCATATTGCTGCATATCCAGCACCAGAAACATGCAGATTTTGAGCAGCACAGGAGACACTGAAAAAAACACCACATCTTCTGATTACACACAACTTTAGAGAAGCTCATGGTGCTGGTACAAGTCATGGGACTTTTTTTTAAGAGACACTGAATTTATCCTTTTTGCAAGAAAAACCTTCTTCATTGCGGAAGAAATAAGGAAATAAATTCTCTTTTCACCTTGTGTCCTGAAAGACAGATATAAAATTGTGCCTATAATAGACATTTTGTTAATGTTCCAATGACTTCTTCCCACTTGTGTGTTTTCCATGTCTCCAAAATCTCTTCAGAGGTTTGGGTTAATGGGACATTGTTCTCTCTCAGGAACATCCCTCGAGGCACTTTGCAGTTCACAGTTTCCACCTAGACAGATAACAGCCAAGTCAAAAGTTCACCTGGCTGTTCATTTTATTTAAATGTGCTCCTTTTGCTATTGCTTGCAGATTAAAACCAGAGACGTCTGCGGAGATGTCTCGCCAAAACCTTACATTTTGGATAAAGATCTTTATTGCTTGGAAATGTCAAAATCTGGTAGGACACAGCAGCCTTGACACAAGTGTTATTTCTTAAAATATTGCTTTGAACTGTTATATAAAACCTATTTTAACTTGAACTGTATTGGCAGTGAATAATAGATGCCATAACAGCTTTATATATAGCACTGTAAAATGTGCCATCAGAAATACATGAGCTGAACTGCAATGTGCATTGTCAGTGCTCAGTGCTGGCACAAGCTCTGTCACAGCAAATATACATATATATAATATATATAATTTACCATCCCATACCTTTCATTTGCACCTGTGGTCATCTGAAAAATGGGAGGAGATAAAAGTTTGAGAAGAAATGGATGAGCACTGAATGGGGAACTTCACAGAATTTCAGCTGGTGACTGGGAAGACCTATAAAAAAAAGATTCTAAATGATGTATTGATTCAGAAAGCCTCCTGTGATCCTCCACATGCAGACAGCTTCCCCAGGGGTGATGAAAAAGGAAAATGAGGAAAACCTCCCCCAAGGTGGTCCACCAACCCTTTTCCTCTCTCACAGCAGTTTCCCATCCTCATGCTCTGCTTCCAGAGTGGGCATTCTCCTACCTTGGAGAGTGGGAGGTCTCCCTTCCCATGGCACAGGGGTGGGAACAAGATGATCTTTAAGGTCCCTTCCACCCCAAACCACTCTGTGATTCCATGAAATCCTGAGGAAAGCAAAACACATCCCAGGGACTGCATTTCAGTTCATGCATCCCTTGGCAAAAAAGAGATGGATAGGTTGTGGCAACAGGTGTGAGGCAAATGCTTTTATTTTTAGAAGAGGTTGTTCCCTCTGGGTCGTTGTTGGGAAATGTTGATGTTTATTCCCTATCTGTTTTGGAGAGAAGTGATAGATGCCAGCCTCCACGCCTGTCACTCAAGCCTTTGTAGGCAGACAGAAAATGAAGCACAATAAAAATAAAACAAAAGAAAGCCCCACAGAGTCTGGCAGAGGGTGTTTGTTAGTTCAAACATGTTCCTTTCTCCCTCATTACTACGTATCATTTCTTGCTGAGGGCTGTTTTCGGTAAAATCTCTCACCGATGGATGCAGTTTAGAGGGTTTAGTGCAAGCTATTTTATACCTTTCATCAGCCTCAATAGTCCAGGTCTTTGACTTATGAGGGCCCTGCCTGTCTCTTCACAGAGGCTTTTTTGACTCGGAGTAATGTATAAATAGCACAAGATCATGATAAGCACCACCCGTGAACGATCTGGCGCCGTGTGAGTGTCAAGCTCTCCTCATGGCAGAATTGGAGACCCTAATTATCCTGAGCTGCAGAGCTGCCTGCCAGGTTGACATGGCCATCCCTGGGACTGGTATTGAGTTGTTCCCTAAAGAACCAGCTCCAGTATGCTGCCCAGTCTAATTTAAAATGACCGGAGCTGCAGGACTGCTACCATTTATTTCGGGAGACTATTTCACGGTCCAGCAGGCTTCAGTGTTGATGAAATGCTTCCCTCTGTTCTTGCTAAAGATCCCTTTCTCATTCTCGGCTTTTTACACCTAGTGAAACTCTGCTGGACCCTGCAAATAATTCTTCTTCCCCTTTGGCTTTTAAACTCTTCAAATGCTAGCAGTTATCCTCTTCTTCACAAGTTGGTCTCCCTGGCTTTTCAGTCACTTCAGCGCTCTCTTCTCAATTATTTCCCATTTGTTAGCTCTTTGCTCCTGCAGCAGCAGACTGTAGAGAGGATTTTGGTGTTGTACCAGTGCTGAACAGAAGAAACGTGTAAAAAGCCCTGTGGATCCAATTCAGAGATTACAAGTCCTGATGAAAATTTCTAGATAATTTCTGCACTAGTAAATTCAACTCAGCAACGACACTAGAATATGTTCATTACACTTTTTAGTTGTTAAGCATATCCTGACAGACTTTTGACCCAGATTAGCCAGTGCTTACCCAGTTATTGACACAGTTTGAGAGCTAATGTTTTCTAGAGGCAGTTTTGGTGCAGCCACACTCTTCAGGGTAAGGAGATTTAATGATGTGCATGCAGTGAAGTTCAGTTTCAGTGCCTGAGAACAGGCATTTCCCATGTCCTTGCACAGCTGCAGCCCCATTGATTTATGAGTTGATCACAAAAATTTCCTCTAGTCCTCACTGACATTTAGGGAAGAGGAATAGCAAGGTGAATTAAGGATGAATTTTGTGGGAAACTGTGCAAGCCTGAGGGCGAAATGAGGTGTAGTGAAAACAGCAGCTGGCCTCTTTGAAAATGTGGAGAAGCCTTAGCAAGTCTGGAGAACAAAGAGCAGCCTATCCCAGTGGAATCCTGCAGTGGCCATTTCCAATGAATATTGATTTGACTATGCCTCCCTCTTTGTGCCCCTGTGGCCTCCAACACTCCTGCATTGCTGTAAGAGACTTCCCTTCATGTCAAAACCACTCAATCTGCACATCTTTAGCACGTTGCTTTCAAACTGCCACTGTCATGCCAGTCAGGTCTGAAAAGTTTTGTTCATTTTAGATTCAGGGGTTCTATGAGGCCCAGAGATTATCCTGAGCTGGAAGGGACCCACAAGGATCACATAGTGCAGCTCCTGGCCCTGCACAGGACACCCCAAGAATGTCCCTGAGAGCTTTTCCCAAAAAAAAAGTGGTTTTTTTTTAACTCTGTCAGGCTGGTGCTGTGACCACTGCCCTGTAGAGCTGTTCCAGTGCCCAGTCACCCTCTGGGGGAAGAAACTTTCTCCTGATATACAACCTAAACCTCACCTGACACAGCTCCACACTGCTCCCTCAGGTTCTATCACTAAGACAGCAAACACATCACATGCTGTATTTCCTTCTCTTTCCATTTTCCCACTCTTTATTAAGTGCTACCTATATAAATATATCAATACACATCCATCTATTCCGTAATCCCAGCACATCCAAGAGAGGCAAGAGATGAAATACCACTGGGTAACACGTTGTGAAGATTCTCTCATCATCTCCTTTCTGCTCACACATCACTTTTGCTATGACTGCATGCAAAAGTCTAAACTTTTTCTTCTTGCCTAGCTAAAACTGTATTTCTTCCTCTTCTCATGGAAATGATTAGAGCTTGTATATTTTTGCAATCAGTGTTTCATCAGGGATACGTGTACAGCCTCAGATATCCCTTTGCAAGACAGCCAGGTTTCAGAAATATATCACAAATCTTTTTTAACCCTAGGCAATTTCTCATGTCTCAGGTGTAACCTTATGACTAAACTGTGTGTAGTGAAGTGTTTTTAACTAAATTGGAGAGGTTTCCACTGTGTGCTAGAGATAATTTTCCTTTTCTCACTTACATTCCCAGTGCCTTATCCAAAGCCTGTTAGTGTCAGGGAGTCTTGCCCTAAACCCTTTCCTTCCTGCCCTATTCTTCAGTGAGCTTGCATGAAGAAGGCAGTAATGAAAACCTGGATTCAGCAAATCCCTTATGTGTGTCTTAAAAGCTTTGCTGAATAGGGATGGACTTTAGAACCCACTAAAAGTGAAGTATTTCCTCTGCAGAAGGAGAAAATAGTGCTGAGACACACATAATTTGCTAACAATCTGAATTTTAGGAAGACACATCTGCATATTTATATCCACAGAAACTGAGCTAAAGTCTCGTGTATGACCTGTCAATGTGCATTGATAAGGCAGAGAGCTGGAAAGAGAGAGATCTCCAGTGCTGGTGGTGAAATATTGTTTTTCTTCTGCAAATCCTCCTGCTTAAGTGTTAATATTTCTTTGGTGAAAAGAATGTGTTACTTTCCTCCTCCATTTACTGCACTTTTGCCTAAGATTTTGCCACCAGATGATGACTGTCTCAACAAAGGCAATATCTTGCCCCTACTTCTGTTAGCACAGACAGTACAAACATCAAATGCCTCATTTTTTTGCCAGCAATTTTTGTGGCTGTGATTTGCTGCCTCAAAGGGGAATTACCCTCTCACCTATCAGGTTAGAGTGGTTCACTCTCTAGTTCTCTGATGCTAATTAATAACAATAGACATCAATAGCCCATCAACCACCTGAGATCCTCTAGCAGTGCTCAAAAGAGCTGTCCCAGCAGGTTTGGCTTCTTACCTTCCTGACCTGACTGCTGTGCTTTCTTTCTTAATTATTTTGGGTAGGGAAATCAGGATTGTCCCCAGTCAAGATGGGGGCGTGGGAATAACAGCAGGTGAGTCTTAAGTCATGGAAATATCAAAGTTCCTGTTGGCAAAGCCCTGAAGCATCTCAAGAATCCACTGGAGAGTGAGTAGCCCTCCCTCATTAGAGCTCAGCAGAGAGGGAAGTGAACCAAGGATATTGGAAAGACCCCACAGAGGTAACAAGGGAAGAGATGACTGAGAAGGACAATGAAATCCACATTTTGCAGCAAGACCTGTTCCCATTCCCTCCTGCTTACCAAAAGGTGCCTGGTCCTTTATAAATTATCCTTGACAGGAATATTCTCCCACATCCTCACAGAAATTAGACTGAAAATCACATTCTTAACATTGTTAACAATGAATGTCAAATTTTAGAGGATGATGACAAAGACAGTATTAGTTTATGCCCTCTGCACTGTGCAGGCTCATTTAATTCAGGTGTTCTTTAATACTTTTAATTGCTCCTTTATGAAAGAGGTTGTTACAGAACTGTCTATCCCCACCACCCTGTTCACCATTTATCTACCCAGAGTGTCTCCTCCGGTTGTCATTTCCTTCTCTGCACTGAAGTCACCTCTTCCCATCTCTATTGAGGCTCTCAGACGACTCACTTGAGGCAGAAAGACTATTAGACTCACCTAGGAGCCATGTAGAATTGCAAATTTTAGTGTTATAATATATTTCCTTCAGTGCAAATTTTTACCTAGACCCCTGAGAAACCTGGCCTGACCTCAGAGTTGGTCCTGCTGTGAGTGAGAGGCTGGACTTGAGCTCTCCTGTGGCCTTTTCAAACCTGAATTATCCTGTGATCTCATGATCCCATTATCTCTCCACCTCCTTTGACTGCACCACTGAGGGCTACCAAATTTCACGTGTTAATCTTGCTCCAATCTAAGGACAAAACATCTCTATTTCCCTGCCTGTGTGAGCTCCTGAGTCAGCCTCATTCTCCCTCCTCTTCCACCCATTGTCACCTCAGGCAGGAGTTCAAGCTTTGCTACACATTTGCCATTTATTTGGGGAAATAGGATATTTTACCCATCAGAAAGGTGAGTGTCCCTGGAAGAGAAGTCCTCTGAGGTGACCCTGTGCCCAATGGGTTTCCCCAGAGAAGCTGTGGCTGCTCATCCCTGGAAGTGTCCAAGGCCAGGTTGGACGGGGCTTGGAGCAACCTGGGATAGTGGAAGGTGTCCCTGCCCATGGCAGGAGGTTGAAACAAGGTGGTCTTTAAGGTCCCTTCCAACCCAAACCATTCTGTGATTTTGATGCAGAGATACAACCAGAGTCACATTTCAGAAAAATTCATATTTTTCTTGTCCAGCAATAACTGGAATGCAGATGTGGTTTGCTCATGTTGGCATCAAAATCTTCCTTTTTAAAAAATATGGATTCTTACTGATATGAAGAAAAAAGTTGAAATGTCTTCTTATTTAAGGCTAAGGTATTGCTGTTGAAGGGTGTGTGGTAGAAGGATTTTAGATCCAATATCAACACATGTCCAGATGTTTTTGTAATTTTATTCTTAACATCTTCTACTAAGCTGTCAGGACTCAAAGGATTCTTCTGGGTCACTCAAAGTGTTCCTGTGAATGTCTAAGACTTCCTTCTTTACAGAATTTAAACTTTTCTTTGGCTTTAAACTGAAAGAGAGCAGTTTTAGATCAGATATTAGGAAAAATCTCTGTGAGGGTGGGGAGGGCCTGGCACAGGGTGCCCAGAGAAGCTGTGGCTGCTCCATCCCTGGAAGTGTCCAAGGCCAGGTTGGATGGGGCTTGGAGCAACCTGGGATAGTGGAAGGTGTCCCTGCCCATGGCAGGGGTTTGAAACAAGATGAACTTTAAGGTTTTTCACAACCAAAACTATTCCATGACTCTCTGCTGTACCTACACTAACAAACATCTGCTTATTTTTAACTCTGCCTTTTGAGCTGGTGATTTTTGGTACAAATGTTCCTGAGTTTCACCTTTCCTTGTCAGTTGTCCCACGAGGGATAAAAGCTGCCACGGATTTCTCACTGTGCTCCTATTCCCACTTCACAGCTGGAGTAACTGAGACATTATGGATTGTTTTTCTGCCAGTGGAGCTCCATAGAAATGTAAATGCCTTGCTTAAGACCTGGGAAAGAGTCAGGATCAGTACCAGGATTAAAATGCTGCTTGTTCTGTACTTCCATACCAAATTCTCTTCAGACTGTGCTGGGATGAGAGATCCAAATACAAGATCTGGCATATTTAGCTTCTGATTTGTCTCCCTGTTTGAATTGTGAGGCAGAAGGAACGCGCTCCTGTTCAGAAAACACACTGTCATCCACTCAGCTTGGAAGAAGCTCAAGGAAAACACTGATCCTCATTTGTAACTGAAGGCAGATCTTCCCTACTGGGGATATGCTGGGATATGAAGTTTCACCCATGATATCATGACTTTATCAGGAGATGCTGAACAGCAGCCTCTCTGAGAGCACAGATTGCTCTGTCAGAGACAGAGAACCTCTGAAAAATCTTCAGATGTGAAGATGAGGCTGCAGGAGTGAGGGCAGGGGTGAAAGACCTGCTCTGCGCTTGTACACATGAAACACACCTGAGGGAAAGCCTAGAGGTCAGTTGTGTCAGACAACGTGGTGGTGAGGGGTTAAAGATGAGTTTCTGGGTGTTGTGGGCCTGAGACAAATGGGCACAAGGGATTCAGTGCTCAGAGCTGAGTGCTGGAGACTTCGATCAGCCTGTGCTGATTTTCTGAACTATGCTTCATTGTAAAAGGAATTTTTGCTCATTTTGCCCCTCTCATGGTCCTTGGCAGACCCTTTTCTCTCCTGGAAGTGGTGAGAGCCCAGATATCTGTTGCTGTTGAGGAGGAGCAACTTGGAATCTCATACAGCACTGAGAGCTCTTACACGCTCTTAAAAGGCCTCTAGTTCCTCATGTAGGAAAAACCTCACTTCATCTGCAAGACCACCGCTTGAAGGTAGCAGCTACTTTCTCTCTGCCTAACCAATTTCAGGAACTGGCCACAAATCCAGTGAGTTTGAGGAATTATAGTATCATATAATTGCTTATGTTGGAAAGAGCTTTAAGATCATCAATCAAACCATTGATCTGACTGCCAAACTCACCACTACACCATGTCCCCAGGTGCCACATCTAAACATCTTTTAAATCCCCCAGGGATGATATGTCCACCACTGTCCTGGGCAGCTGTGCCAAGACCTGACAACTCTTCTGGGATTTTTTTTTATTTTAATATCCAGCCTAAACCTTCCCTGGTGGAACTCGAGGCCATTTCCTCTTGTCCATTGCTTGTTACTTGGGAGAAGAGACCAAACCCCACCTCACTGCACCCTCCTGGGAGGACAGAGCACAACACTGCTTGTGCTCCTGATCCCTTAATCAGTCATCCCAAGCCCTTGAAGTCCCTTGATTGTCCTTTTTATTGCAACTTCATTGCTACCTAGCAGGGAAAAAAATCAATAATGGACAATAATCTGAGGGTGGTATCAGGATAGGAAGTTTTCACATCTTTAGCCCAGAGCCCAGGGAGGCTGTGGACTGCCCTAAGAAGTGGATGTAGTCTGCACATTGGGTTTTATTTTCCCTTCAGAATGGAGTCTTTTCAGCTGCTCTGTCATCTGTACCAAACAGGTGAACCAAAGTGCCTTCAGAAAACTCCAATTTAACAGGGATTGAATTAATTTGATGGTTCAGTCTCAGGCAAGAAAGCACCTGCCCAGAATCACTGCAGCTGAAGGGGGTTGCACAAAGCAACCCATGTGCTCTCCCCACTGCCCAAAAACAGACACAACTATTCCTCCCTCCTGTGGTTTCCAGGGATTTGTGTCATTCTCAACAAAATTCAGGTGAGAGCAGAAATTACTCTTTTTTATTTGTATTTTTAGCATGGGGTGGGGACAGTGGGAAGTGGGAGACCAGTAAAGAGGCAAAATGAATGATGTCTTGATCAGCAGTGATTCAGCAGAATTTCATATTTAGTCTTGTTTTGACAGTCTCTATAAAAATCCTGCAAATTGCTGCAAACCTCAGTCCTTCAGCCTGATTTCATTCCTGGGGGCTGTGAGCAGCCCGGACCCAAAGTCACTCTGTAAGCACCAGCCCCTGTATTTGGCATTAAAATAGTGCTTTGAAATTAATTTTCTGGAGCATTTCAGTTGTCACACAAGGTATTTCTCCCCATCCTCTCTTTCCTTGCTAAGTGCATCCAAAAAATGTAAAGTGGGGCTGGGAGGGGTGGGCGGAAGGAAATTGAGAGCAAACCCCATGACTCCTCTGCCTCCCTGATTTCAGCTCATGCTTGTAAATATAAGTCTCAGCATTGGGATGCAAGGACTTTTGGGATTAGATCCTTCTATCCTGAGTGTATCTGGAGGAAATAAAAGGAAATCCTGCACCTTTGCACGTTGGTGCTGGTTGCTTAAGAGGGAGCCACCTCCTACTGAAGTCTGACAAGGCTAAGTCGTGTTCCCTCAGTTGTTTCCCCCTGATGTTCTTTCCAATTTATATCACTGAGAAGGGTTAAGGAAGGTGACTTCAGGTGTTGCCATTAGAAAGTCAAATTGCAAAAATAAAGCATTAAAAATAAATGCCGCAGCGGAATTGCTGAGCCAGGGAATAAAGAGCTTTAAATGCAAGCAGGGAACTGGCTGTGCATTTCTCCACCAGTCACCTGTCTCCCTATCTGAGGATTAAGGACTCTGTGTCTTTTAGTCCTGCGTCTTCCCATTCAGCTCCAGGTGCTGCTGAATGTCACAACTTTTTACAGCTTGCCTATTAAGATTTAGAGGAACTTCCTTCCTTTTATTTGGATGGCAGGAGGAAAATTATTGCTTGTTCTGAGTCACTTCATATGAGAGACCCAAGGAGAGTCTCTCATAAAAGAGTAGATTTTAAATACGGGTGGTATTCCCTAAATAAACGTCAGGAATTTGGTGAGTGGATAAATTTGCTTATGGGGTGGATCCCCACCTATGGGAAATTGTTATAGATCCACTGACTTCCATGAAATGAACTGGTCTCTCCTTTTGAATGACTTCCAAACTCCTCCAAAGAAAAGCATGAACAGCATTTCTGTCATGTACAGCTTTCTTCTCCCCTGGGTGTTTTTGCAGGAGCACAAGGTATTTTACAGCCACGCTCAAACAGATCTTGCCACATAGATCATCTTTCAATGTTTTTCTGTCCTTGTCCCTCCCTCAAGGTATCATGTTATCCCCTAAATCTCAGGGTGCTGTGGTTCTCTGCTGTTTACCCTGGACCTTTCCTGGGGGGTGAGAAGCAGTCAGATGGAATATTTTTTAGGATTCCTTGCTGCTGTGTGTTCCCAGAGCTGAGAAGACCTCATGGGATCACCATCATTGCTGCAGGCAGAGGGCAGTCCAGAGGGATTTTGGGGCTGGAATCTGTGCAACACAGAGAAGGTCTGGAGCAGGCTGAGGGGCAAGATGAAGATCTCCAATGTCATCTCCTAACTGGGGACAGGGCCATATCAGTTCTTACAGCTCTGGTGTCCCCAGGGCACCAGTACACCCCCACCAGACCCATGCAGTTGTTACACCATGGAGAAGAGTCTAGGCTTCAAATCTAGCTCCATCTGAGCTCTCTTTTCTTCTTCTCCATCCCTCCACGCCCCTTGAACCTGACACTGATTAATTTTGCAGCACTCTGTGCGGGAACAATGAGGTTTGGGTTAGAGACTGTTACGTAAATGCTTCTTGCTGTTCTTTTTCTCCCAATTCCTATGGAGTTAGAGCACCTATTGTTGTGTGCCATCAAACAGGCTGCCACAATAGCTGGGGAGGAGCTGTGAGGAACAAGCACTCTGTTTCCCAGGTGGGTTTTCTCTGTTTGGTTGAGTGGGTGGCTGAGCAGATGGCTCAGATGGTACTGAAGGCTCTGTGATGCTTGGTGACCTCCAAACGAGGTGAGGCAGAACCCCCTCCTCTGAAATCTGAGGTCAGGAGTGCCACTGAAGTGCCACCTGCCTCAGCCACGTTGTTCCTCAGCCACCAAGGTGCTGGCACTCACTGGCTGTGTTACATTAGCACAGGGATGAATTAATCCTCTCCTCCCGAGTGAGGCTGGAGCAGGGAAGTGCTGCCAGACTGCCAGCCCTGTGTTATTTAGTGCCTGGTGCATTGTGTGTCCTCTTATTTCTGTCTGGAAGGCACCAATGCATCGAGCAGTGGTTTTCCTTAGGCTGCTCAAGCCTCTCTTGTGTGCCAAATGTGGAGTCTCAGGAGCTGCAGGAGGAATTTTCATTTCCCCCTCTCACACTTGCATTCATCAGTGTTGGACATCCTTCACAGTTGTATTGTTGAAAGTGCTTAGCACCTTCTGATGTTTGCAAGAGCTCTGTCCAGTCTGGATGAGACTGTCTACAGAAATTGCTCTGGTTCTGCCCTGTGATTGCCCCCAGGCATTGTCTTCTGCACCTTTTGTGTGCCAAGTCCATGCAGTTCATTATTCCATCCATTCCAATGTCCTCTCATGCCCTGCACACTGGGCATTTCTCTGGAAGCAGCCTGGCATTAAAATCCAGTTGGCACATCCTACAAGGTACAAACTCAGCTGCCCAAATTTAGTCTGGTTGGATTCAGGCACCTCTTAGGGTATTTTGAGACCTGGTGATGTTTAGCCAGGTCCTCCCCAGGTTTTGGGGACATCCTTCTTCTCACCAGGCAGCCAGACTCAGCTCCATGATCCATTTTTTCCTGGCAGGTTTTTCCATCCTCCAGTCTCAAGGCTTGCCTGGAGATTCTGGCTTTACCTGTAACCCCTGTGTCCCTGAATAACTGTGTCTGCTTCACCTGTGTAGCCTCCAGATGAGATTGTTCAAGTGGTCCTGTTGATAGTTCTGTATCCAAATCTGCCCCAAGGGAGCTCACCAAAAGTTACAGTCTTCTGCACCTGAATAGAACTTTCATGTTAACATGGAATTTACAGGATTATCATAATGACAGATTGAGATGTTTTTGGCCTTCTTTTTTGGGATTTTTTTTTTTTTTTGCCTCTCCCTACCAGATTAACCTTCCTGGATCACTTATGTATATATTTAACAATGTGGCATCCAGCAAAATGCCTAGAGGAAGCTGGCTGTTAACCTTTTGTCAGGATGAAAACTGACCTACTTTTAATTTTGGGTTGGTTTTTTGTTTGGTTTTTATTACTTCTCTTTTTTTTTCCCCTTTCTTCTTTCTCCTGACCTGCTTTTGCATTTGACATTGCTTTGTACCTCTCTCCACGGTAGTTACCTTCTGTAGTCACCTGAGGAGTGACAACATCACAGACCTCTACAATCTGAAAAAAAAAAAAAAATAAAGCAGCTGGTTTACACTTTCTTTTTAATTTCCACTGAGTTATCGACTTGTTTAAAGAATTGTGAGGGCTAAGTGAGCTGTGATTTTCCTTACAAGGACCAGCCTTGCATGTGCTTTGTTGTTTTGTTCTCTTTTAGCCATTTTACCACGATGTGTAAGGTTTTATTACTCTATTCATCATTCAAACAGCCAGGACTTTTTGTAAAGCTCAGTTGTTTGTAACTGGCAATCTGCAACAGGGCTTGCTCCTAAACAGGGATTAGATGATCCTGTTAGCAACTCTGGGGGATTCTGCAGGTCATTAGGAGTTTTTGTCACCCAGAGCAAGGTACTTTTCCCATAACTGAAGGTTTCCAGGGTGTAGATGTCTCTGCCTGACTTTAAGATATTAAAATAATCTATGAAAACACACTTTTAAGACACAGTTCATCCACTGTGATTTTAGACATTTGTTCTATCATGAGCAGGCCCATGAACATCTTTCTCTTAATGTACTGTATTGATTCTCCTGTTGTTTATCTCAAAACCTCAAACATGCATCCATACCCAGTGATATCCATAGGCTGCTTCTTCACCAGACTGTTTGGACAAAATATTTATTTTCTTTTTCTTTGAGTAGCAGTGATGCATCCCAGATTCTGTCACCCCAATGTCTTACAGCACTTCCTCCTTTTTTGTCTAAGTTAAGATTTTTGTCACCTGATTTTTTTTTTTTAAATTTGAGCTTACATCTACAGAATCATAAAAATCAGAAAATAATAGAAAAGTTTGGGTTGGAAGGAACCTTAAAGTTCATTTAATACCAACCACCCTTCCCCCCAGAAGAATGCCACCCACTAGACCAGGTTTCTTAGACCCCTCTTCAACATGAGCTTGAACAGTTCCAGGGATGGGGCACGCCTGGAATTATTCAAGGAAATAACAAGAATTTGTTTTTTAGCAACCATTCTTGACCAACTTGTTTTGTGCTTCCTCTTCAGTGTATGGCAGAACCAGATGGTTTCTAGGGTGACTTCTAACCCAAACCTTTCTATGATTCAGTTCTCTTGATAATCACAGACTGATGATCCCATGAATAAATGCATTTATAAGCCATCAGTCCGGATAATGAAATTGGAGAAAAACAATGTCCTGATTTTGATGTGTACTTTTAATTGAACAGATGAAAAGCCTTCAATTTAAGCAAGCCTGGGTTATCTAAGTAATATTCTGGCACATTGCCCTTTTTCACCAACATGACTGTACATTCCAGCAACAATATGGGCAAAAAATCGATTCCATTGGAAGAAAATCCCAGTAATTGAATCACATGTTAATTGCAGATCAGAAGAAGAAAATTGTTTTTACTATTTCATAAAACTAAGTGAAAATGTGACTAAGAGAATGGTTGGCCCGTGTCAAGATGAAAATTTTTCTTTTGGTCTTGGAGAATGATTCAAGACTCGCTTTGATACGACCTTGCAAACCAGTGACAGTATCTTGATCCAGGCCAACATTTCTGGTGCTGGCAAAACATTATTTTGGCTCTAGAGGTGAAGCCATACAGGAAGAGGCTGAGGACACTGTTCTGTTCACCCTTGAGGAGATTGAGGGGAGACCCCATTGCAGTTACAATTTCCTTGTGAGGGGCAGAGGAGGGACAGGCACTGATCTCTGCTCTGGTGACAGTGACAGGACCTGAGTGAATGGCCTCAAGTTGTGTCAGGAAAGGTTTAGGTTGGATATTAGCGAAAGGTTCCTCCCCCAGAGAGTGACTGGGCACTGGAACAGATTCCTGTGAAGTTTTCTTGCTATGTAAAAGTCTCCTTGCTGGAGCACTGAGCAAACTAGGAATTACTCTTGGGCAAACTTAGACTGAGACCCTAAAAATTTTCCTTGGATGGTCATGGATAGACTGATGTTGGAGTCAGTCTCTTCTCCAAAGGAACAAATGAACAAGAGGAGATGGCCTCTAAATCTCTAAGGGAGATTTAGATCAAATATCAGGAAATAAAACTCTTCACAGAGGGGTTGACAAGCACTGGAACAGGGAAGAGGTTGTGTCACCATTCCTGGAGCTAAAAAAATTAAAGTTAATTTAATTAAAGTTAAAAAATGTGTTGATGTGGCACTTGGGGATATGGATTTAGTGGTGGACTTGCAAGTGCTGGGTTAATGGTTGGACTCAATGGTCTTAAACTTTTTTTTTTTTATCCTAAATTATTCTTTGGTTTTATGAAATACAAGTGTTGTGAAAAAAAGGGAGCTGTCTCAAGGAGGTATGAAAAGCATTCCTTGAGTAAAATTTCTCTCCTTCTGTGCTTTGATCTGGATTTTAGCCTATTCTGGTTTGATTTAGGCATTTCTGGATGGCAGGAGGATCACAGCAATCAAGAACACAAAGTACCTTCCCTGGGAGATGAACAGTCCAATTTCTGCATGGCAAGGGAGCAGGGAAATTTTATCCCAGGAGCATTAATGGAGAATTTGTCAGAAAAAAAGATGAAAAGTCCAATAGTCAAGTGAAATGCGGCTGAACTCTCCCGAATTTTAACTTTTCCTTGCTAACACACTTCACATTATGGGATTATTATGGGATTATAATGTCTCTGTGTTAAAGGGGAGAGGAAATCCTCAGCGTTCGTTGCACTCATCTAACTCCCCTTTCTTCTGGAAATAAAGGAGAAGATGGGGAAAGGGGGTGAGGACAAGGAAAAGGAAAAGAAGAAAATTAAGATTGGAATGAAGCCTTGAAATTGGCAGCTGTCAGCAGCCCTCAGGACAAGTGATAAAATGCTGCATTAAAGTAGCTGCAGTGTGAAATGCCATTGACAGAATAACGAGGATGGGAAATCACTTTATAAATGTGCTTACCAGGATAAACAGATGTGACTGAGGGCAACTCCACTCTGTCACTGAACACTTGAAAGGGCAAAATTTATGGCAATCTATTTTCTGTTTAAAAAAAAAAACAACCAACAACCCACAATGAAGAGATACAAACCTAAACTCAGAGAGGCTTCAGACAGAGCTAAGGGTTCAGTGCTGTGTAAAGGTGGGAATCAGGGCAGGAACACTCTCCTGTAATAAACCATTTTGAGAGCCTAATAAATCAAAATGTGGCAGGGTGGGTGTGATGATGCTGAGGGGGGGGGGGGCTGGCTCCTGACATTTCACACTTTGCAAAGGCAGGAGCCACTCTGCAGGGATGGCTTGGGGTCTTTCATGGGCAAAATATGCAAAGGGATGTTCAGTTTTCTGCTGAGCTGAGGCTGGCGGGACATGATGGTGACCCAAATTTAAAGGAACAAGGAGCATTTGGACAATGCTCCCAGGCACATGATGAGACTCTTGGGGCTGTCCTGTGCAGAGCCAGGAGTTGGATTCATGATCCTCATGGATCCCATCCAACTCAGGATGTTCTATGATTCCATGATTCTATGTTTTTTGGGTTTGGTTATGGTAACTGAAACTATATTCCATTTCTGTTCTAAATTGTCTCCTCATATTACCAATGCTGCAGTTGTGGTTGGTAAGGATTGGACAGAGAAGAAAACCCATGAATTTTATGCCAAAGAGTCCAAACAGTGAGAACTTATTGTCACCAGCCAAAACCCCCCAAAAATGGCTGTTTCATCTTGCTTTTAGAAGTGTTTGAACTGCTTCAGTGACTTTTCAGCATCGGTTCATTAAGGCCTGATAAAAGTATTTTGATATTACAGAGTATTTAAAAAAAATCAAATATATATGTAGCCTCAAGTTGCACCAGAAATTCAGGTTGGATATTAGGAAAAAATTCTTCAATGAAAGAGTGATCAGCCATTGGAACAAGGTTTCTAGGGAAGTGATGGAGTCAGCATCCCTGGAAGTGTTCAAAAAATGAGTAGACATGACATTTCATGATATGGTTTTGGGGACATGGTGGTATTTGGTCAAAGACTGAGCTTGATGGTCTTTGCTTTTTTCCCAGCCTTAAAGATTCTGTGATTCTGTATCATACTTTATGACAAATCATAACGTGAGGTATGGCAGGTGTAGTCTGAAGTCCTCTGTGCTGGACAACTATTTCTTTTGCCAAACTGAAATTCCTTCAGTGGAAAAAGCAATGAATTACCTGCAGTGTTAACAGTAAGCAGCAGCATTTTCAAGGCATGTTCAGTCTGAAAGCAGCTCCCCAACTCCCCCAGTTCTTACCCCACCCCCCTAGATCCATCCAGCTTTTCCAGGGCTTCATCCTTTGAGCCAGAGACACCAGAGTGTGGCTGGGAATGATCTGAGCCACCCCCGCTTCAAGGCTAGACTCTCACCTGCCTCATTTGCAAATTAAAACAAAATTAAAATAGTCCATTGAAAGCTAATCTGAACTCAGGGAGCACAAGCTGAGCATGATTGAATATAAATGCCTAAAACTTTCTAATAAACTGGAGCGCTGAATCCAAATTCCCCTAAATTAGCATTTCCTTGGGGAAGGGGCAATGCAGGTGGGAAGGAAGTCAGGATAACTCACTTCTCTGCTAAGTGACTGGTGGGTTTCTAAGAGCAGGAGTATCTGCTCTGTCACTGTAGATGTGCTTGATGGTTTCTAAATGCAGCCCCTGGGACAGGGGCTGGCTCTGGTTTGTTGTCACACACAGCTGATAGATGGCACACTGTTGTCAGGATTCCCTGCTGCAGCAGCCGTTGTTCCTTGCTGTTATCTGATTGTTATCTGCTGCTATTTAATGGCAGAAAGTGTCTTTCTGGCTATTGATAAGTTGGTCAAAGCTTATTGAGCATCACCTTTTGTTTTTATTTTTTTGTAGACGAGGATGTTTAACAGAGCGGAGATTTGCTGAATTTGTCTTAGCTTGGAAAGGCTCAGGGAGAGGTGCATGATTTAATCAGTTTAGTGACTGGAGCTGATGGGGAGTTTGTGGCTGCATTCTGAGGCAGTCTCTCTCTGAATTCCAGGGCTTGTATTGATTGCATTGAGTATTAGACAAGGGGAGTAAAGAGCAATCTTTAAACATCATCAAATCCTTTCCTCAGCTCTAAGACAGGATCAACAACCCGAATCATTAACTTCTTATATAGATGTCTCCCGCTGCAGTTTCAGTCCATGAATTTCTGTCATATGGAGGGGGAATATGGAGAACAGGTTATCCCCTTCCTATTTGCAACAGTTCCACTTGTCAGAAAAGCATTATCACATCTGTTGTGTCCCCCCACCCCTCCAACCCCACACATCCTGCTTTTTCTACATTGAAAACCACACTAATTCCTATTTTTCTTATCAGACTGTGTTTCTAACACTTTTGATCATTCCCATGGCTTTTCTCAGAGCTGTCTCCAGGTGGTTCCCCTGAGATTTGTTGCTCAAAATTGGACACAATATTTTATCTCACAAGTGCTAGCTTTTTCCCCAGCACCCCTCAGCACCTTTGTTTGTTTGTTTATTTCCTTTTTGAGGACTTCTGCCCAGGAAATTGCCTACTATTCTTGATGTCTAACTGTAGAACTTCCTATTTTTATTATTTGGCTTCACCCTTTTTCCTTACTGTGTTTCCCCATTTTAACAAGATCCCTTTGAATTCTAATCATATCACTTGACAGGCTCAAAATATTTCTGAGCTTCACTGCACCTTCTTATTTATGAACTGTCCTTTCTGTGCCATCACCTAAACCATTCCTGAAAAATATTGGTTAGTCCTGGATGCAGGAAAACCACACAAACTCAGGGTGTGATAAAATCCCCTCCCTCACCTGCTGCTTGTTCTGGTTTTGGTGAAGCCCAGGACATGGGTGGCTTTCTGAGCTTTGAGTGCAAATGGCCAGCTCGTGTCAATTTTTCATCCACCAGCTATTCCCACATCCTTCTCTGCAAGGCTGCTCCCATTCCATCTCCCATTCTGTTCAGATTCTGGGGATTGTCCCAGGCAGGGAGCAGAGCCTTTTATTTGTCCTTGTTGAACTTTGTGATGTTAAAATCCTTCCCGTGCATCCTTCCTGTCCATTACCAAAGAGCATTTACTGATGAAAAAATAGTTTTCAACTATGACTTCTGAGCCAGTTTTACAGTATTTTTCATCTAGACTTCATTTGCTCTACTTGTGTGTTTGTCATCTGCTGCTTTTTCCCCTCCTCAGGTGTTGCTCTGTCCTAGAAAGGTACCAGGTAACCTTTGGCAAATGCACAATTCTTGCTGCTCATTTTCCTGCTGTGTTTTGTGCAACAACAAATCATACACTGGATTATTTCCCCTATCATCTGTACAACTGGGGCAGCACAGGGCTGGCATTAAATATCTGGCCTCTAAATACCAGACTTTAGATTTTGTGCTGCTCGCTCTCTTTTCTCTCTTCTGATTCCCCATGAATTTTCAGTTTACAGGTCTAAGGTTTTCTCACTATTTCTCTGAAATTTTCACCTTAGTATTTATGAGTCCCAGACAGTTTGAAAATATTTCACCCTTAATCTGAGCTCCACAATCCCAGTGTTGGCTCCCCACTGACTCTGAAGTGAGCCAGGGCAAATTGCTGAGCAGTAAATGTAGACAACGTCAACATATAATTCACCAACTCTACACTATAAATAATTCCTCCTTCCTCTAGAGATTAAAATGATCCAGACTTTGTTCTCTGGGAGCATCTCCCCCATCTGCCAGTGACACACAAACAAAACTGTTGAAGTAAAATGGATGATTAATTGTTTGAATTTTATATCCTTTGATCAGAGAGAGAGCTGCTTGTTGTTCGGACCCATCATTTTAATTACTGGATGGGAATTGCAATCCATAATTTTGATCTGAGATTTCTGGATTTGGGGTGGCAGACAGCAGCTGGTATTGTGCTGCTTCTGAAAACATAAGAGCTCCAGTGCCCACAGCATGAGCAACAAACAGGAGGAGCTGGAAGCCATTGTGCCACTGGGAAGCTGTGATTGGAAACGGGGTGGGATGGCTCACACAACCAGAGTGCTGCAATGGATCTCTGTGAAGTCTTCAGAAGGGACAGCAAAGGAGGAGAGGCAGTGGAGTAATCCTTGTGTCAATAGGGCTGAGTGTTCATGGGTCAGGATAACAGGGAAGGCAGCAAAGCAGAAATCCTGGTGGGAATCTGTTACAGACCTTCAAGCCAAGATGAAGAGATGGATAAATTGCTCTAAAGTACCTGGGAGAAGCCTCGTGATCACTGGCCTTTGTCCCCATGGAGGAATTCAATTTAACCAGGTGTCTGCTGGAAATACACCACAGCAAAGAGGAAACAGTCCTGGATGTCCCTGGAGTGTGGGGACGATAAATTCCTGACACAGCTGGTGAGTGAGCCAACTAAAGAAGCATTGCCGCTGGACATGTTGGATACTTTTAACCAGAAATTGGAAATTTTCAACTGGATACTGGGCACAGACAATTGGAAAACAAAGTGAACTGTCACACAGCCTTTAGTGTCTGCCTTAGACATTGGCACCTTTTATATGATAAGGAGGTGTGTGAGAAATGAGAGCATTTTGGCCTGCTTTTTCTATTAGAAATTTGGAGCTGATCCAGAAGGAAATAAATGAGGAAGAAGTATTAAGTATAATTTATGAAGAGAGATTACAGGAATTTACCAATTGCAGGCTCAGAAAGTGCAGCAGTGATTAGTTGAGCCATGATGACTGTGTAGAAATACTTGATGTGTAATAGCATTGAAAAAAGGGTAGAATAATTTAAAATATTAAGGTTGAAGGTAGTAACAAATTACCAAGTAGTAACTAAGGACAGAGAGAAATAAATTAAACATTAAGAAAAAATCCTTGAATAATGAGTTGAATCATTTTGGGTATAGTGGATATTTTTGAAATAGGCAGTCTCTCCTGTATAGAGTGGAGAATGAAACCATGTCAGGGTGTTTGGCAGAGTCAACTTGCAGGAGGTGATACCCATCAACCTTTATTTTCTGAGCCTTTTAGCTGCAGTCGTAATTAATTTGTCCTCAGATACCTTAACTCAGCATTTGTGCCTTTAAAGTTACCTGCATTATTGACTGAAAACATGTCAGAAAAGTGTCAACAGCAAAGTCTCCAGTCCACAGAGCCAAAATCTGGAAGAGCCTACAAAGACCACAGCATTTGGCTTTGAAATGCACAGGGAAATGTAGGGCAGAGAGGTTGTTTTTTTTTTTTTAATCATATGAAACATGTATCTCCTTTTTTGCCCAAACTGTACCATTAAGGAGAAGGTAGAACCTTGGGTAGACCTTGGATATGGAGTTCCTCATGGAGTTGGTGCTCTGTGGAGCACTTGATGGCCTGAACAGCCATACCCCTTTGTTTGGCTGTGCCTCTTCAGCATCCTGAAGAAAAAGGACAAGATCTTTCCTCTTGAGAGATCCCACCTGGACCTCTGGGATCCCCCACACAAGAGAGATGTTGACCACTTCAAACAAGTCCAGAGGAGGCCACTAAGCTGATCAAAGGGATGCAGAACCTCTGCTCTGGAGCCAGGCTGGGAGAGCTGGGGGTGTTCAGCCTGGGGAAGAGAAGGATCCACAGAGAGATTAGAATCCCTTCCAGTGCTAAAATGGGCTCCAAGAGAGCTGGAGAGGAACTTTGGACAAGGGATGGAGTGACAGGAGAAGGGGGAATGGCCTTGAGCTGAGGGAGGGTGGGTTTAGTTTACATATTAGGAGGAAATTCTTTCCTGCAAGAGTGAGGCACTGCAAGAGGTTGTCCAGAGAAGTTGTGAATGCTCAGTCCATGGAGGTGCTCAGGGTCAGGCTGGACTGGGCTTTGGTTAGCCAGGTCTAGGTGCCCTGCCCATGGCAGGAGGTTGGAACCAGATGGTCTGTAAGGTCTTTTTCCAGCCCAAACCCTTCTATGATTTTATGATTCCAACCTTCAGTGACCTCTGTAAGAGTTTGTGACTCCCTTCCTCTCTTGCACAAAACCCATGAACTTTATTTGTAATAAGGACTGAGTTGTCTCCAGACTCTGTACAGCAGCTTCAGCCTTTTCTAAACAGAGGATTGGCATCACAGCAGTGAGTTGTAAAAAGGTACTGTGCATTTCCCTTGCCCCTTTGTCTCTTTCCTTTCAGTTAGATATTCTTTTTAAAATTGTCAGGGATAAATAGTGCACCTAAATGAATCACTCTGTTGATAGCTGCAGATCAGACTCTGCAATTGGTGTTTTATTTAAGTAAAATAATTGAGCAGCAATTGATAATACATGACAGCTTAAGATTGCTCTAATTGCTTGGCTTCCCAGAACACTCCTAAAAAGAAAATGAATTCCTCCATTGTATTTTTTTTCTGGCTGCATGACCCTCATGGAAATAAATCCAGAGTGGAGAATTAATAGTGCTGCAAACAAAGTGTAGAAAGTGTTGAAGTTTTTGTCATAATCTTTGCACGGTTTCTATTTTTGAAGATAACATACCACCTGCAATAAACTGCCTTTCCTGGGGCTGGTATCAGTCAGGGTGATAGATTACAACTACTTCCCTCACTGCTGCTATTAGTTTATACATTGCAGCCTGGGGCAGGAAGCAGGAGATGCTAAAGGAAAAGTCAGCATGGAACAAACTGAGTTTGGAGTTTGCTGACAGATTTCCATATCTTTGGTGACTTGGTACTCAGGAGACCTTCTTCTCAGCAGCTGCAAAAAAGTGGAGCTGTAAATATTAAATGCATTTTATTTTCTTATTTTAAAAAGACTAAGTGTCCCCAACAAGTATTTTTATTGCATATAAAAAATAATAACTATTTTTTTCATAGGTTGCTGTAAGAACTCGTATATCTCACTTTCTGCAGTTGAGACCAATGGCTCCTTGGAGCTGTTGGAGAGCAAAATAAATGAGCAATACAGACAAATAGTTCCTGTTGGACAGGTACCCACCACATGAAACACTCCGTGACAACTGCATCAAATCACTGTGGTTACTGCCCAGCTCTTGCAGAAAGAAAAGGGATCTGTTGCTCATAAAATCCTTTACTTGGACAAGGCTGTGGATTATTGTTGGTGGACAATTCTGCTCTGGTTTGCATGGCTTTTATGTTTACCTTTTATGTTTACCGTTTGTATTGTATTTAATTTTTGCTTTTGGGGTGTCAGGCCATCAAATTTCACAAACCCTCAGCTACAATCTGTATTTGAAATACAAATGGATTTCCTCTGTTGGGAGAACCTTCATCTTCACTGAGTATTTTTATTCCTGGTCTACAAAGGCCACAATGTCAGGCATTTCATTATCTCTGTTCATTTTGGGTCCTTCATGTAATTACTTTTGTGCCATTTGATTAGCCTATATACATATGTGAATTAACTCAGAAGGAACTCCTTAATTCAACTCCAGGGAGCTGGGAAAGGTGAGAAGGCAGAAAATCCCACAAAAACCTTTCTAGCATATCAGAAAACAGAAGCAATATTTCTGATCCGTGAGTGTCTTTCATACCCAGCCCAAGGGTTTGTTGGAAAAGCAAGGATATTAATCTTTCTTTAGTGGTAAAGTAGATAAAAACTTGGCTGTAGGAGAGCAAAACTTTGGATTCATAGTGTGGGTGCAGAAACTTTCTTCTGCAACCATTAGAAAATAAATTATAGAATCATGGACTGGTTTGGGTTGGGACCTCAATGATCTCCCAGTTCCAACCCCACTACCATAGATCAGGTTTCTCAGGGGGCTATTGCTTCCAAATATGCATTGTAGCATCCCAGAGTCTTGTTCCAGCTGTGCTAACAAGGTGCAGGAACGTCAGCCATCCAGTAAAGAGAAATAAAATTGAGGCACATTCCCATTTGGGGAGCAGAGCTGATGTTCACTCTGGAGAATAATGAAGTCACTTCCCTCTTCATTTCCTTATTTTGTGCATTTCCCTTCTTCTTTCACTCTTTGTTGACTTTATGAGTGTCTGGTGGAAGAGGAGAGTGGTGGGGATGAAGGAAGGGCAAGGCACTGTTAAATTAAATGTGTAAATGCACACGCTCTTCTCCATCGTGGGTGAAATTTGAAACATTCTCCATTTGTTCTGCTCCTCGAATTTGTAGCATAATTCTTTTGTTGCCACATCCCTCTTCCCTCTGGTGAAGCCCCACCTGGAGCACTGATTCCAGCTCTGGAGTGTCCAAGGGCTTGGAGCAGCCTGGTCCAGTGGAAGGTGTCCTTGCACATGGCAGAGGTTGGAACTGGGTGATCTTTAAGGTCCCTTCAAGCCCAAACTATTCTGTGGCTTGATGATCCTGATTCCATGATGACACAACTGTTGCGTCTCAGTTTTCTGATGTGACCCATTCCTGCCCACATCACTCCTGCTCTTCCTGATATCAAAACTGTCACAGCATTAACTTGAAGACAAAGCAGAATCAGCACAGCCTTTTGGGGTTTTTTTGTGTGTTTAAAACTAAGCAAGGCAACCAAATTTTTCTTTTGTTTTTTGTTTACTTGCCTGTTATCAGATCATATCAGTGTTCATGCTTATTTTACATCAGAATGTTTAGCCAGAAAAATTAAGCCTGAGATTTAAGGTCTGTTTTCTGCTGCTGTAGACAGAAATAGGCTATGTTTATATCTCTGCAATCTGCTAAGCCTCAAATGTTCATTTAACACCTGGTGTATGTTCAGGGCAAGTTAATCTTAAAATTATTAGTGTCTGTCTCTATACAGTGGCTGTTTATACAGGTGGGAGTGTTTGTAGTACATGAGAGTACATGTGTTTATGTGCCTGTATAAATACCCACATGCACATACATAAGGGAATTCACAGACCTTTACTAACTGATGAATTTAAATGAAATTTAGGGTGTTAATTAATTTGAAGATCAGTATCCAAGTCAGTAAAAATAATGCTTTATGTGGTCTTTGATGCTTTAGTATATTTCCCAAATACAAGGAGAGGATATCTACATAAAACCAGAACTACTGATGACCTCCTCTATTAACACACCTCCTATTTCAATATCCAAAAGTTTTTTAAAAGAGCAAATCACCTCTTCCTATATTTTTGTTATTATATTTCCCTTAGACAACCCTGTCAAGGGGGAATGACTTTAAAGAAGGCACATTTAGATTGGATATTAGGAAGAAATTCTTCCCTGTGAGGGTGGTGAGGCCCTGGCTCAGGTTCCCAGAGAAGCTGTGGCTGCCCCATCCCTGGAAGTGTCCAATTCCAGGTTGGATGGGGCTTGGAGCAACCTGGGATAGTGGAAGGTGTCCCTGCCCATGGCAGGAGGTTGGAATGAGATCTTTAAGGTCCCTTGAACCCAAACCATTCTGTGATTTCACGATTCTGATTCCATGATGATACTACTGGCAGCGTTTGTGACCCTGTGGGGGATCCACCTGAAGAACTGCAGCCCCTGGGAAGGACCCAGGTTGGGAGGGTTTGTGGGGGACTGTCTGCCTTGAGAGGGACCCCACAATGTTGCTGAGGGAGAGTGTGAGGAGTGAGAAATGTGAGACAAACTGACCACAGCCCCCATTCCCTATTCCCCTGTGCCACAGCAGTGCAGGAGGGAGAGTGTTGGTGTGTTTGCAAGGGTCCCAGGACGAGGGAAGAGATTAATCTGATTCTATATTTTTTTAGAAGGCTGATATAGTATATATATTATATTATATTATATTATATTATATTATATTATATTATATTATATTATATTATATTATATTATATTATATTATATATCATATTATTTATAGAAATTGTGTACTAAAACTATGCTAAACTATAGAGAAAAGGATGCATCAGAAAGTTAGAAAAGAAAGAATAATAAAAACACATGACAGACCAGGGAGTCTGACGCAGCTGGACTGGGATTGGTCATTAAATAAAAGCAATTCACATGCTGGGATAAACAATTCTCCAAATCACATTCCAAAGCAGCAAAACAGGGACAAGCTGAAGCTTCCCAGGAGAAAATCCTGGGTAAGGGAATTTTTCCAGAAAGTATCATGGTGACAGGAGAGAACATGGAAGTGAAGTCCAGGAAGAAGGGAAGGCTGGGGAGAAGTGTTTTAAGATTTTATATTATTTTTCATTGCCCCGCTCTGATTTTGATTGGTAACAAATAAAACTGATTTACCCAAATCAAGTCTATTTTACCCGTGACAGAAACTGATGACTGATCTCTCCCTGTCCTTATCTCACCCCAAGAGCCTCTTGTGGTATCTCCTCTCCCCTGTCCAGCTGAGGAGGGGAGTGACGGAGCAGTTTTGGTGGGCATGTGACATCCAGCCAGGGGCAGAATGAATAAAACACCAGCTGGCAGCTGGCAGGATCTCTGTGCTCGTCCCTGTTGAGGTGCCCTCAGCTCTCCCTGATGATCTCAGCTCCCACAGCCTCTCTGTTTGGGTTTGGTGGACAGGAATCCCCTTCCTGCTGTGTCTCCTGGTCTGCTGTCCCCAGGTGGGTGCTGGACTGGCATCCCAAAGCTCAGCATGACTACTTTAATTATGCAGCATGGTTTTACACTCCCTGGGATGACACAGACCTCTAAGACAGCAAAAGAGAGAGGAAACGTGCACAGGCAAAGAGAGGGAGAGAGAAACTCCACACTCTGGCTGTTGTTGAGTCTCAGAGGAGATCTAACTCAGTCTGTAATTGCTGTTCTGGATGGCTTCTGCCCTCAAAACAATTTTCTGCTGGTCTGTTGTTGCTTAGGCTGAATCAGGTTGATTTATTGAATGTCATTTTTTTTCTCCCCAGCCATAGACAAGAGAAAAATATTTGTTGAAAGGCTGCTGCAGCAAGATTTAGTTTCTGCCTATGTTGCATCAGAAGCTTGCTCATGTTTTATATTATTTTTTTCCTTTTTCTTTCCTTCCTCTGCCTCTCAGAAAGGAATGAGGACAGACAAACACCATGCTCTGATTTGTTTTTCCATGTCCATACATGGTGGACCACAGGGTAGGAGATGCCCTACAGCTGTTGCAGATGGGACAACACATAAGGAACATCTCAGCATCTCTTTGGAAAAACATGATAGAAACTACAAAGGGCTGCTGGTTGATTTTTTTTTCTTGCTTCTGTATTTTTTTCCCCCAAAGATATCAAGCACAAGGGGTTTGTTTTGCTTTATTGTGTTTTGGAGTGCTTCTATGTGCAGAAATGCACACATAGGCCTTCTAGGACATCTTTCAGGATCTCCTTGGGGTTTATTTTACAGCTCTCCTGGCTGCTTGCTGCAGAATAAATATGGGTCAGAATGTGACCTCGCTTGTAAAAATTCAGCAGCTCCTGGATATTGAGGCAGCAATTAATTTAAATGCTAATTTATAGTCCTTTAAAAAATGGATGGCTGGTTTGTGAGTAAACACGTGTGCTAAATAGGATAGAGCACTGATACCTTTGATCCCATTTTTATACAAACCTAAGGCAAACATTCCTAGAAATGAGTGCTCCTTCCCTTGAGGACCTGAGCTGACACTGATAGGGGAGGCTGGGATCTGTCTCCATGTGAGAGAGGAAATATTGACTACACAGATTTCTTCTGTGTCCTTCTGAGGAGAACATGTTCCCCTCTCTGGTTTATTTAACACCATTCCCATGTCTGGAACACAGCAGTGTCCTTAGGATATCATTAAAGGCAGAGTAATGTTGGAAGTTTTCAGTGTGAATAAATCTTCACCCCACAAAGCATGAGAGTGGAAGAGAGAAGAAGTTTGCTTATTTTCTGTCTTGGAAATACTTCAGTAATGCTCATTCTGTGGGGAAATGGGCTGCTGGAATTTATCATTCCCACATTGGTGACAATGTCTGGGTTTTATAGCCTGACTTGCTCACCAATTAATTTCAAAAATGTTGAAATCTTTATCTTGTTAAATCAAAAAATGGGAAATTGAAATTTTAGTTTATCTGAAAAATCATATTTCCAACCATTTTTGTGTCGGGTTTGGAAATTTAATTTTTTTCCTGAAATCTCAGTACTATACAGTGACATTATTCACTTATTGAGTCAGGTTAAGTGACTCAAATAGTCCTGCCATTTTAACCTAGTACTTTCTGTTAAGAACTTCTCAAACTAATTTTCCCTAGTGAGAGTTAATCCTCTGGAACTTAAGGGCCTCATTCTTTTGCATCTCTGTCTGTCACTTCTCTGCTTTTCTGGCCATCTTTAGCTACTGGCATTTCATTTTGTTGTTAACTAGTTTAATTCTTTTTGTTCCAGAATGGGCAATATTAAGTCCTGTCTACTAATCTGAACAATGGATTTCTTCTTTTTGGGGATGGGAAAAAAAAAGAAAAAGAAAAAAAGAAAAGAGGATTTATTTGGAACAGTTTAAATCTGTCTCCCTCTTGCTGCAGAATATAGTGAGTGAATTGTTGCCAGGCAGGAAAGGCTGGTGTTAATTAAAACCTAGGGAGCCCCAGCCTAGTTAGCTGGCAGGGAGACAGAACTTTGGGAATGGTGGTGGCTGCTGCACTCCTGGGTTCTGTGGAGTCAGAGATTTATGAGGGGCTGTATTTCATTGTGAATTCTGCAAAGTGAGTGCAAACATAGGGAACCAAAGGCAATCTGATTTTCCTAACAAACTCTGATGCCTGGCAAGTTCAGAGGTACTTGGGGATGGAGCAGACCTGGCAAGAAGGAGAGTAGCTCCAAGGTATATTCCATTATGGAAGGTCTTTATTTCTGGCTATTTTTTCTTTTTTCTATTTCTTCCTTTGTTTTCCTTACTTATATCAAGGACTTTGAAACTTCACATTGCCAGGTTAAATTATTCAACAGATTTCTTGCTTCAGGTCAGATTGTTTTTGTGCTCTGTGCTTTATAACTCACCCCTGTTAGCTTTTCCTCAAGTGCAGCAGTCACAGTTTTTCCTTCCTCACAACTCGGCGCTGGCTCTCACTGATGCATATTTGCTAAACAGTAATTTTAAGTGTTATTGCAACATTATGGAAAGGATCTATACTCTGCAGCTGCAGATGGTTGGTTTCAAGTACCTGAATGCAAATGGCAAAGCTGAACCAGCACCGTTCGCGCACAATGTTGAATTTTCTTCCTCATTCTTCCCTGAAGAACCCCAATATCCCCAATATCTGGGGATCAGGACATACACAGCCCAACTCCTCATGGCTAAATTAGCTGGGAATGGTCCTCTAAGAAGTCAATATATCATCTGTTTTATTCCAGTGGAAATGCTTGGGGTGGGTGGGGGCACGTGTAATTCAATATATTGCAATAAGCTCTGTCTAACCAAATGAATGTGCAAAAACATATTAGTGAGGTTTTAAGCCACCTTCACTTAAAGTGCTGAAAAGAAGCACAACAAAATAAAGCAGATTGAAGTGTAGAAAGGCTTGTGTTTATATTGCAAGGAACAGACACAAAAAAATTATGTCAGTGACAATTTAGCCAAGAGAGAAAAATTAGCATTCTGTGTTTTTCTAGTATTATTATATATTTTTAAATGTTATTTCCCTTAATCATCTTTTGCAAAGCAGTTAAGAGCAGAGCAAGACATTCAAGTTAATTCTCAGTTCTTCGCATTTTGCTAAACCTTAACTTTCTCCCTTAATTTTTTTTACAAAAAGCTCAGAAAACTTCCCTACACAAAAAAAAAGAAAAAAATCACCACTAATTTCTCCTCATTTCCCAGTAATGATTTACTAACACACTGCTCAAGTACAATCTCAAATTACTTAAACTTCATTGTTTTGCAAAATATTCTGCAGTATTTACAAGTTAGGAATAATACCATCCATAATTAAAGCTTCATTATGCTTGACAAATGAAGGAATGAACTACATTTTGTGGTGCTTTACCCAGTCTTTGGTTGGGGGAACTTTTTTTTTTTTGCTTTATTATGATTTCTCACAGCTTTTCCAATCTTTTGCTTTTCCTCCATCTTCAGTTATTCAACAATTTGTTCTATTCTAGCTCTCACAGTGGGACTCCCAGACCTCATTTTAAATTGATGCAGTTCTATTGCATTACGTGTTGAAGTGCTATGCCAGTTATATTCTCATAGCAAACTTCAGTAGGAGGACGTGGATTCATTTTGCACCATTTTCTAAATTTGTTAGTGGGGAAATGGAGTTCTTTAAAAAGAATGGTGGAGGCAATTGGATCTTTTGGGATGAACATGGAATCCCAGGGTGGACCAGGCTGGAAGGGACCACAGTGGGGCCATCTGGTCCTACCTCCCTGCTCAAGCACAGGCACAGGATTGTGTCCAGACAGTTCTGAAACTGCTCATTGTCCTGCTCTGATTTTGTTAGTAATAAATTCAATTAATATCTGTCTGTTTTACCTGTGATGATATTTGGAGGGTGAGGTCTCCTGGTCCTTAATTTGTGAAACCTTTATTATATTTTCAGTCTCCTGTTTACTTACAGAGGGGAGTGGTAGAGCAGATTTGGTGGGTGCCTGTCATCCAGCCATGCTCAAACAACACACAGGATTCCACGGACTTACAGTTTGCCAGAGAGCCTGTGGAATCTCCATCCTCGGAGGCACAAAAAACCATGCCCTGAGCACCCTGCTTTAGTTGTCTGCTCTGAGAAGGACTGTTTGGCTAAATAACTTCCAAAGGTTCCTGCCCATTTCAATGTTTCTGCGATTCTCTGACTTGTCGGGCTGAAAAAAATATATACATCCTTTTTTAGTGTCTTTTTTTCTGCCCTGGTAATGCTGCCTTGCTGGTAGTGCATTTAGCAGTGTCTATATTATTATGTCTATTATTGCTAAACTAATTCTTTTTACAAGACCCAGTGTCATATGATGTCAACATATGCTCACATTTGCTGTTTTATATGGTAAGTGTTCAGAAATGAAGGAAACAAACTCATGGGTAATTTGCTGTGTTTTCACAGAGAAAATTTCAGAGCTCAATGCAGTTACGGGTTTTTATTTTTTTAAAACTACTTGAAAACATATAAATGAATCTGTTCATCAAACAGCTCTTTCCTTATTGCCCTACCAATAAGGCAATTTCAAATTCAGGGAGTTTTTGATTGTATCCATCAGTTTATGAATAGCATCAGATGGAAGCTGTGCTGAGAGATGGCCTTTTTCTGTGCAGGAGAAAACAGTCTGGGAGGAATGGCCTGCATCACCAATAACTTTTTTAGAAAGAGAAGGGTTTGCCACTGTTGTTTTTATTGTTGTTTTTCCTTAGTGCTCCACAATTCTGAAGAGCAAGCATAAAATCTGATCATTCCACTTGCTCTTCTCACAAAGCTTGAGTCAGCTGCCTGCCTTGGATCCAGCAAAACATGGCTCTGAGGGAATTTTTTACTATGGGAGCATTGTAACTTTCCCTTTTGCATCTACATCACTGAAGATTTCTTGGTTTGTGTTTTTCTTTGCCAAGCTGGACTGTGGAACGTGCCTTTTGTACTTGGATATTCCCCATTCCTGGGTAATGTTAGGATTTCTGTCTTTCCAGAGTGACATGCTGGATGTGAACCAGATCATCAAAGACCTGGCCTCCATGGTGCACGAGCAAGGAGACACAATAGGTAGGTGTCACATGAAAATTATGGGCTCTATTACCCCCTTCCACCATCCCAGCGTGATTTTGTCCCTCATAAGCAGCCCTTTGTTGATGCTGTGATTATTTTCCCTGTGTTTTGAGCATTTTGTACATCCAGAGATGTCTGGATCTGACAAGCTGCCCTGTGCAATAAGGTTCTTATGTTATGGACAGTTTGCTGGTATATTTAGCATAAAATAGAATTCACAGGGAGATGAATCCATTCCCTTTTGACTGCAAAAAAAAAGGAAGTTGGAGAATATATAACATTAACTGGAAAGGGATCCAATTCTTCCTTTCTACCTGGAATTGTAATTAAAAAACAATAGTAGTGGAAATTATTATGATGATTATTGATGAAATTAGAGAAAATTAAGGAGCTTTTTGTTTCCAAATAGAATTTTCATTCCACATAGCAGGGTGCGTCTAATTAAATTTACATGACATCAAGATGTACTCATATAAAGTCTGAAGTTTCTGCCCATTAGTTGATCTCCTATTGTTCTGCAGCTACCAATGACTAGCAAAAAATTGGATGGAGAAAACTGGGAAAGAGATGAGAGTCACTCCTAGTCCTGTCTTTTGGAGCAGCCCATCACTGGGAGCCACCAGTTCTTGTGGACAGAGGGAGAAGACACTTTAGATCAGCTCTCTCTGCCCTTTGTCTTTGTCATTGCTCTTTTCTGAGCATGAAATGTGCTCAGAAATAATAATATGTGGTACTTCTAAAACAACTGCCCACTTTCAAAATTGGGAGCTAATTGTACTAAAGGCTGGTTGAGGGATCTAAACTCGAGAGCAGCAGGATTGGTGGGGATATTTCTCACCTAAAGGCTCAGCTGGAATTCTCCTCGGTGCTCCTGGGAGCAGGAGCAAGTCCTGAGACACCCATATGCAGATTTCAACAGCAGAAACTCTTCTCTGCTGCTTATTAATCACTCTGGATTTCTTTGCCAAGTTCATATCTCTGCAAGTTTCCATTACCATAAGATAGTTCCTCTCACACTGAAAGGAGTGATCTACACCGCTCTGAGAGACACCACTCAGGTTCACAGGTCCAGCAAAAAAAAAAAAAATCAAAATTATATTTAAAATCAGTTTTTTAGAGGTTTTTTTCCTTCTTCTTTTATTTTTTTTCCTCTTGCTGCTGTTTTGAAAGCTTATTTTTTTTGCATGGATAACTTTGGAGCCTGATTCATCTCTAAAAGCACATCAGATGCTAATGCCTTGAGGGACATGACAACATACATCAGCTAGCTTCAAGATCCTCACAACTCCTTTTCTTAAGGCAATATTTATTACTTTAAGACTTTACCCATGCATAGAAGCCATCCCAGTATTAACTTCCCTGGGAGAAGCTGTTAGACTAAGTAGGACATTTTGTCTTTGAGCCAGCATAAGGTTTTTGTGATTTTTTTTGTTGTTCCTCTTGCACTCCATTTTTTTTAAGGACTATCTTTTAATCCTGACAGGCAATCGAGGTATCTTCCCAACCAATTGCTGAAGGGTCCCACTGTTTATCTTGTGACATTCATATTGCACAAAAGTAAGGGAGATAAAGAATCAGGAGGCAAGAGAAACCCCCACAGTGAAAATTCCATGATGACAAGAGACAGCTCTCTTGGCACTTGTTTTACTTTTTTTTTTTAGTCCATTCCTCTGACATGCACAGAATGAAAGCTCTGTTTGTGCTTGTCTAGGAAACTCAGGGAAAATACAAAACCAGGGAATATGAGATGAGCCCCTCAGCAAAATGCTCCCAGAGAAAACCCCTCTGGATCACCTGAGCTGGGGAGAAATGTGGGGAGAGTTTGTGTGGTCTGTGCATAGCACAGGCAGAGCAGCCCTTGCTTCTTACAAAAATCTAAAGGGAGTTTTTCTGGCATGTGGGCCAGTTCCTTAATGAACATTCTGATAACACTCCCTAGGGGAGAAAGCAATTTCTGTCATGCAGGGAAGAAATAGAATGCAGACTTTGGAGAGGATATCTCTGTTGTTTTGTGTCTTCTGCAAACAAACTCTGTTCCCAAGTTCCTGGTCATGGCATCTCTTTGATACAAATATTTAATTATAACTCTCCATATCAGTAAGCCCAAACCTTTGAAACCAAAACAAGACAATGGCCTGGGTTAGGTGGGAATCAGCAGAGTCTTCCCAACAGAATCCTGCAGGAGCTCTTGGGAAAAGCATCCTAATGCAGCTTCATCCCATGGGCAGCTGGTGAGGGGAAAGAGGGCAAGGAGGAGGACACCAACAGGAGAAAACCATAATTGGCTGTAGAATTGGTGTTGGTGACATGGTTTGGGGTTCAATGGGATCCTGTGTGGGGATTTGCAGCTGCTTTGGAGAGATGGGATCCAGCACATAAGGAGAATTTTGGTATGGTGGGAGAGGGAAGGTGTGACCAGCAGACCAGCAGTGGGAGCAGAGGACAGGACTGCTGGAAAAAGGACATGGGGTGGTGTGGCAGGAAGGGTTCTCAAAGCCACCAAAATGAGGTGTGGGCAGGGAAGTGCCTACCAGGCACCACCATCATGGACAAATATCCCAAATCCTCTGCAGGAACTGAGCACTCTGATGTGCTGAATGCACAGAGTGTCAGGAACAAACCTGAGGTGTTAAGAGATCTCTGTGAAGTTGCAGGGCTGCAGTTTTGTTGGGAACATGATGAAGTGCTGCCTTGGAGGGATGAAGGCTCTTTAGAAAGGGCAGGGTAGGAAAATGAGGAGGAAGATCTGCCCTTCACAGAGAGAGCAGCTGGAGTGCATGGGATGCTGCCTGGGGATGGATGAGAATCTGATGGAAAGATGAAGGGTCAGGATTAAAAGGAGGACAGGCAAAGTGGATGACACCCTCTACAAACAGTGAGAAACAGCCTCACCTTTGCAGACTCTGGTCCTCACAGGGATTTCAACCACACCAGGAAGGAAAACACAGCAGGGCATAAATATTCCAGGACATTCTGGCATGCATTGAGGACACCTTTGGGGATCTGATGTACAAATGTCAAGATCTCTGAAGGGCCAGCAGAGTGTCATCTCCAATAAATTTTACTGTCACGGCAGCAGAAGGATTCTAAAGCCAAAGCATCCAAGGATCCAAGGCTTGGCACTGTGAGAAGTAAATTCTGTTGGAGGTGATTGCAACAGCAACAATCACTCCTTTCCATACGTGTAGATGGACACTCAGCTGAGCTGTAGGTTCCCCAAAAGTCTAAAACATTCCCAGTATTTCGCAATGAGCATCTCTCTTTTACATGTGCAAGCTTGTACTTTGATTGGTGGTTCTGGGATATGCATGCAAACTTCACAGAATCAGTTTTGTGTCTGCTGTTAGGGAGAAGAGAATCCTTAAATTCTCAATTCCTCTGAAGAACTGTCAACAACATAGCTGCCAATATTTGTATTGGAACCTGATGAAAGCAAGTGCATATTTGTCCAATTGTAGGCTTCTGTTTGCCTTGTAAGTGAGAAGAAAGTTGACCTGAATAGGAGTTAGTGGCCTTTTTTTTTGCCCATGGCAAAAGAAAATTATCAATGTTTTAGAAAAGCTGTTTTTCCATGCTACCTGTGTATGGAACCTTGAAACTTATGCCAGAATAACACTCAAAACCCACAGCCTTTATCTAAACTGCTCTAATTCAACTTCCACCACTTCTATCACTGTTTACAGCTCAATTGCATTTCACAAAGCCAGAAGGAAAGACCCACAATTGTTCTGAAAATATTTTACACTTTTAAAAACATCACATTTCTGACTCTTTTGAGCAGTTCTGGAACTAAGCTTTGTGTATCTGCAACCTTCCCAACTCCAAAAATGGGAAAAGGTCCCAAGCTTGCACAGTGGCCACTTATTTCAATATTGCAAGAGCAGCAACACAGGAAGTTTACTAGTTCTCTACCTCTTTGTCCAGAATGAATGTACACAAATCTATCTGTGTACAGCAAATCTCACTGTCTGAAAGAACCATGGAATTATAGAAGAATTTGGGTTGGAAGGGACCTGAAAGATTGACTTCCAACCCCCTGCCATGGGCAGAAACTTCTTCCAATGTCCCTGGCTGCTCCAAGCCACATCCAGCCTGGCTTTTGACAATTCGAGGGAAGGGGTTTCTTTGGGAAAACCACAGCTTCTCTGGGAAACCTGTGCCAGGGCCTCCCCAACCTCACAGGGAAGAATTTCTTCCTACTAAACCTACTCTATTTCAGTTTTAATCCATTCCCTCCTGTCCTGACGCTCCAGGCTCTTGCAAATAATCTCTCTCCATCTTTCTTGCAGGTTCCTTTCAGGCATTTGAAGGCCACAATTAGATTACCAAAACCCTTCTCTCTTCCAGTTTGAACAGTTCCAATTGTCTCAGCCTTTCCTTTTAGGAGAGGTGCTCCATCCCTCTGATTAACTTGGTGGCCTCCTCAGAACAGATCAATGTCCTACTGTGTCAAGCTTAAGATTTCCTCAGACTTCGTTTTTAGACCAAAACTTATCCAGACTTAGATGTTGGTGCTACTTGGCTTTCACCTCAGTCTTGAAGTCTGGACTTTTTATATCTAAAAATAACTGGGTGAAAAAAATTCTTAACATGATCTAAAGTCGATTTTCCTTCACTTAACAAACAACTCTGCCTGGTATCTGTCAGGCTGGAGCCCAGAGACCTGGAAAAAGAATTAAAGACATGGCAGCTGTTGCTTTCCTTTGGTCAGCAGGAATTTCTTGATGGGCCAATGTGTTCAGCCCTTGAGTGAAGATGCAATTCACTGAAGTGCCACATTGTCACTAATAGCCTAGTGATGTAACAATAGCAATAAACTCCTTTCAAAGGAAAAGGTATTTACACAAATGCAAATGGGTTGCTTATTGTGGGAGCTTTGGAATGTGGGGAGTGTTTTTCAGTTTGGGATTTGATTTTTTTAAATGCATTGTTGTATTTTTTCCTGTGAAATCAAGTCCAATCAGGTCTTTCTGACCTGGAGGCTGGTTTGACATGTGAACACTGTCAAGAGGGCCCATCAGCACATCCTCCTCCAGTCTGACTGCCTGGATGGCACAGCCAGGAGTCTCCTGTCAGAATGCAAACTGAGCTGGGAAATCATTCAACTGGAGCCTTAACTAAACCCTCCTGAGTTATGTGCCTCAGTTGGGACATCTGCAGAAAATGAACCCATCTTGAGAACAGTCCCCAAATACCTGAATGTAACAGCTTTAATATCTCTGATCAGTTGAATGTGGCCTGCAAAGTCTCTCATTTGCTGAAGATCCCTAAGTGATCTCAGAGGAGGCTGTTATGGGAATGTGTACATTTATGTTCTCATTGGTTCCTGATGGGTTGGGAAATCTTCTCTTGGCTGTGTTGCTTTCAGACACTTGATAAGACCTAGATTAATGTGTCAGTACAGAGCACAGCCCATGAAGGAAGTGGAGTGTTCCTGAATCTATTCCACTTCCTATTTACTTCCCAAGCAACTTCTCACATCTTTGTCCACTTTCAGTATATGCCCTGTCATCAGCTGTGTTTCTGCTAAGTCTAACAAAGCTTTATTGCAAACCACCCCAGCTGTGGAAATTGTATGGTTTTATTATCCTTATGGTGTTATTATCCTTAATTGCCTTGTAGGCAACAATTTGAAGGACATGGTCAGTGGGTCACTGGCACAGGTTGCCCAGAGAAGCTGTGGCTGTCACACCCCTGGAAGTGTTCATGGCCAGGTTGGATGGGGCTCTGATCAGCCTGGTCTAGTGGAAGGTGTCCCATGGCAGAGGGTTACAATGAGATGGTCTCTAAGGTATCTTCTAAGCCAAATCACTCTGTGATTCTGTGGTGTGTTCTGTACCACTCACCTTTCCCTGTTTATCTGGGCTGCAGCAGGGGTGGCCTCCACTGGCAGCTCTCTGGACAGGGCTGGACAGCCTCAGTCTCCTGTGAGGCACTGCTGGGTGACCTCTGCTGTGACAAAGTTGTTGGAGCCACGTGTGAGCTACTGTGATCTCTGACCAACTCATTTTACTCGAGATAACAAGCCACACAAAAATGGAATGAGCTTTTGTGCTTCTCTCCTGCTCCTGCTCTCTCTGACTGTGATTTTTGTGTTATCCCTTGGATGGGGACTCTCACACTCAGCTCTCATGCTGGCAGTGCTGGTAAGACAGCCTGTGCTGGTTTACAAGGAGAAGAGTGATGGGCAACTCTACACTTGCAAATTTCCTAACGCCTAAAGATTTGTCTGCTGTGTTTATTTCTGTGTTTGACCCTCATAATGTGATTGGGCTGCTATAATTACAGTTAATGAGCCAGCTAATTTTGTACAAGAAGCAAGGCTCTTCCTTCCACGAGGTTTATTGCCACCCGTAGGATTCTTCTCACATCCATTTATCCAGAGCAGTTTTTGGGAAGTTGGAACTGCCATGGTCTCAGTTTCTAATAATGCTGCAATTGAGCAGTAAATGTCAGAAAGGCAGAAGCTGCTCAGGTGGGTGGTTTATTTCTGCTGGGAGGTGCAATTCTCTGCCAGACTGTTTGGGAAACGTGGTTTGAGCAGTTTAAGTAAATCAAACGAGCCATGTAAAGCAAAAGAGGTCAAGCAAGTTGTAAATATCAGTGACCTTACTTGGTAGGTAAAATATATGATCTTTTCAAGACAGCAAGAAGAAATAAAATATTTTTATTTCTATGAATCCACAGCCCTACCAACCTTGTTATTCTGGTGACAAACGCAGACTGAAACTTCTTCCATCAGCAACAGGGCTTGATAACTCAGCTGTGTGATGGAAAGTGAGTTTTGTGTTAATTACAGACAAAAACAGAATTCTGAAAAATGCTGCACACAAATTAAATGAAGGGATTTATTCAAACTGTTTTAATTCACAAGCTGGATTTGGAAAAAACTTGGTCTTCTTTTTTTTTTAATTTAAAGAAACATATTTTATTTTTCTTTAACTTGGATGTCGTACAGAATTTTAAAAAATTTATTGAGTGTAAATCACAAGGAAAAGGTTGCCCAGAGAAGTTATGGACTCCCCATCCCTGGAAGAGTTCTAGGCCAGGTTGGACAGAGCTTGGAGAAACCTGAAACAGTGGAAGGTGTCCCTGCCCATGGCAGGGGTTTGCAACAAGATGATTTCAAGGCCCCTTCCAATTCAAACCAGTCCATGATTCTCTGATTCTGTGGAAAGAAAGGGTGTGCTACAGGCAACTCTCTGGAATTTCCCCTTCAAAGCCATTTGAGCTGTTTTGCCCTGTGAATTACTTTCAGAGATTATGTGGGGAATAAAAAAAATCTGACACACCCCTAAATTACTTAAAAAAAAATCTCATGTTAAAATAACTTTTTTTTAATCAGAAAAGAAAGAAAATTGGGAAAACAAATTAATCAGGTCTGTAGTTGTGATATAATATCCTCACATATTTAAGGGTTTAAAGGTAGAACCTTTGATTGATTATCCCAGGCCAACTGAGAGCATTATATGGGAATTAAGGAGCCCTTGGATGGGTGACTGAGAGTGTGCAGTGGTCACTGGGTCCAGGACATGCACCCTCAGGACACTCTTCATATGCTCACCCTTCTTCTGTGGCAAACATCAGGAGTTTGAGGGCACTTCTCCCTGTAAGAAAGAACAGTAAATTGCTTTGCAGATGCCAAAGTGATATTATTTCTGCACTCTGCCATTTAGCACCGAGCAGGTGATAGGAGGTGCCTCATTCTCTGACAGGACGTGTTGTTTTCCAACAAATACACACAGGAAAACATTTGAATTTTAAATCCCTGGGAGATGCATCCTGGCAGGCATGGCAAACCTCTGGCAGGGCAGTACCATTTTTCAGCACATCCATATGCAGCAGACACTTGACATTTCCAAGATGCATTTCAAGGACAGCATAAATCATTCAGGAGAAAAAGTGCTGTGAATTTATGATGGTGTTTGGTCGTTGCCCTGTAGCCACTTTTATTCATTCAGACCAAGGGGTCTGGGCTGTTGGCTGCAGAAAACCAACAGGAAGAGCTGGTTATGACATTTTCGGGTACTTTAAATACTCTTTCCAGGCCTGCCTGGAAAATGGTGCTGAGTGGTTGTTCAGTGCCTCAGTCTTTGCCTCTGAGGACTGTGATGTGTTGTGAGGAAGAAATAGAGCCCTGCTAAAATCAGATGGGAAGGTAAGTTCTATCTGCCTTTTTGGGAAGCAATCACCACAGCTCCTGATGACTCACAGTGCTGAAAATTGTATTTTCTTGCACCAATCTAAGCCAGTGTGACCCATTTAGCCTGAATTTAACATATGAGCACGATTATTTTATAAATCTTCTCGTGTGCAGAATTTGTAACTTGATGTTTACATTGAAGTTTGCAAATTACTAACCCTGAGCCATTTTAAACTTTGCTCTGGAAGAATTGTCATAGTTTTCCTTCCCTTTAACATCTACAGTTCTGTCTTCACTAAGCCTCAGGGCTTTTGTTCGTGGAATGACACTCACTTAAAACTTTCCAAGTACATGGCAATTCAAATGGGCAAAATTCATTTTCATGCTGAAAGCAATTTCCCTCCAAACTTGGCTTTTAATTAGGAAAGAAACCTCTATGCATTACCAAAATACTCCTTTTTTTTCTTTTTTTTTTGCCGCCTTCTTTTTATTGTGCCTCTCAGTATGCTATATTGATTATTTTTAGCCAGAAGTTGTAGCCATAAAGAGGGTTAAGCTTATTAAAGTGCTAAAAATAAAAGCATACTATGAAAACCTGAAAGGACCCATTTTGGTTACTGCCAAGGGGGAGCATTTAAAAATTCTCATTCACAAGCTCACTTTCCTGTCTTTCAAGTGGTTTAGCTGAAATTCTGCCTTGTGAAACCAATCCATTGTTGCTGCTGTAAAAATTCAGGTCATGTGAGTGATTCCTTGAAAGATTAGGGCAAAACCCCCACTCCAGCCACTGTCAATCCAATAATTTCCCATATAAGACTCCTGTTGGTCATTAGAAGGGCTTGATCTCAGGAACACAGATAAATAGCTGAAATTGAAAGATACCTCTTGGGGTCATCATTATTTCCATTTCTGCGTGATAAATGTGTCATAAAATCATAAAATTGAATCTAAAGCCTGGCTAGTTCTGTCATCTCCACTACTGCTATTGCAAAACTGCATTTTAGATGAAAAAATATAAATATTTTCCTAATTGTCTGATATATTTGGTTGCAAACACCATCTGCTTTGGTGCAGCCCTATCCCTGAGTTTATCAAAATGTCGACTGCATCCCCTTGGGATTTTTGTTCTCAAATTGCACAATAAATTTATCACCAGAGTCTGAAGGCAGAAAGCTGTTGTGGCATTCAGTTTCTTTGAGAAATTCTGGACCCAGGGCTGGATTATTTCATCTGTTTGGGAACAAACTCACTGTCCCTTCATGCCAAAGAGAAAGGAAAAGGCAGATCCCTCTAGCAGGTTTTTTTTTCAGCCTACCTTGGGAAGAAGCCTGAAAGTGGCCAGGGTGAGGCTGTGAACCACCACTTGTTCAGCAAAGATTCACAAAGAAATGTCTCTCAGTGACATATTCATCACTGACTTATCAACATCATTGAATTATTGCTTACTTCTTTGTGGTTTGAGCCAAATTCTCTTTCCTCTCCTTGCTTCCCTGTGTCAATCAGCAGAAATACCTGGTTAAATTGCTTTACATATTTATGTCTCATTACTGTAGAGTTTTAGAGCTGGTTTGTGGAGTTTTTTGTTTGTCTTTGTTCTTCCCCTGTGCCTCAGGATCACAAGTTGCTTCAAAAAATAGGATTTAAATGGGAGCTTTACTTATTCCAAGGCTGGTATTCCCCCACTGGCAGAAGGAATGAGCAGAAACAGTTCCACCAAGGCCAAGCTCCCTCTGTGACTTGCCATCAACTCACCCAGGACATGGAGCACGTCCTTCTTACCTGGGAAAGCCTGTGCTGGGAAAAACAGAGATGATGTTCTCAAAAGCTGTGCCTGAGGTGTGGATCCTCCATTCCAGGGAGCACTAAGGGAGTGTGCACAGTGTTTAATTTTATCTAACAAAGGCAAATCTCCTCAGGCCTCCCTGCGGGCAGAGGAAAGCGTTGGGTTCCTCTGGAGGGCCTTTTAAGGCAGCTAAATTAAGCTGCTTCTATGATTTCCTTCTTCCCCAGGAGAAGTGCAGACAGATTACTCTTGTTTTAGAAGGAGATATTTAATACATTTCTCCTCTGTAGCTCCTCTCTGCCTAAATGATTCATTTTCTGAGGCCAATCAGCCTTTAAGAGATGTTGAGCAGTGGAGGGTGTCTGCACTAAGATCCCAAGGAGCTTTATACATGACCAGGTTCTGTGACACTGATTAGGCACTTGGGGTTTTGCTCTTTTTCTCTTTTGTTTATGGGTTTTTTCTTTCCTTTTCTTTGCTTTTCTAAAAATGTATTTTATTTTGAGTTATAAGTGCATAATTACCTTAACAGACTTTAACACAGTTTCATTTAAAAATGGCAAAATGTGAATGCAAGCAAATTTCCACAAATTATCTGCAAACCCTCATTTTCTTTGTCCACCACACAAGTGGCAAGATTAATTCCTGTTCTTTCCTTTAGAACCTTAAAGAATAAATTACTTTAGTCTTTTGTGGTGTGTCTTAATCCAACTCTTTATGCTAATAATTGAAGAATTTCCATTGGTTTTATTAAGGATTAGAGAAATCCCTGGAACTTTGTTCTCCAATTTCCACCTGAGGCTGAGTTCTCCTGATTGAGTTCATACACTCTGTGGTGTATTTTGTGCTCAAAACCACCCATTTGATCAAGAAACAGACCAAGGGCACATCGTCTTCCACTGTGAGCAGAAATTATTGGCTGCACATCTCTTGGGGGTTCAGATTTCCAAGATTGCTGGTGGAAAAACAAAACCTTTTTTGCAGATTTTATACCATAGCTGTCTTGCTTTCTAAGCACAGTCAGGAGTCAAAGTTAACATTTGATTTTGATGGAAGTAGGGACCCAGTTGTGATGGATAGCTGATAATCTTTATTTTCCAGTCTCATTTTGATTCCTTCTGGTTGATCCAGGCTTCCTCCAGTGCCAAACACAGCAAAGTAGGGTGAGATTCTTCTCATTTCATTGTAGATTCCAGCAATTTTTCTCAATCTGAGCCATTTTTTTACAGACCCCCACTGGAAATTTGGTCCAGGAGTTTGGCTTGTGGTTTGTTTGATCTGATCACCTCCTGACTAGGAGAGTGGGAGGAATTGCACACTATGGATTTGCTCTCCATGGTATTGTCTGAGATGATTTGATCAAGAGCAGACACCTGGCATGGTCCATAACCCACATGGACCCGAGTGAATCTTATCCCTGAACTCTAATAACGAGATAATTTCAGGTGCCAAGTCCCTTCTGTAATTTAATCCAGTAAATTTGTAAGTCTTGAGCCACTTTCTGTTGAATTCCCTGTCACTCTTCCCATTGATTTCAGAAGGAATGGGATGAGAGGCACCTCCATCCTGTCAGAGGAGAGCTGTCAGTCATCCTGACTGACTGATGGGTTGGATGTTCATCAAAATGGGTGCTGGTCCTACTTCCCTGCAGTAATACAGGTCACAAACAAGAGGCTGCTCCTCTCTTTATGCCCATGAGCAAATTGCTGAATTGCTGTTGGTGTAAAACCTTTTTTTTTTTTTTTTTTTTAATCCTGTAATTATCTTCTTTTAATTTGCAGATAGCATTGAAGCCAACATTGAGGCCTCCTCTTCCAACGTAGAATCAGCCAATGAGCAGTTGGCAAAAGCAAGTCAGCACCAAGTAAGTGTGACTAAAAAGACCCTATAAATGTTTTCAGTGATAGTATTTACAATAAACAAAACACCTGGCAGCTGTGAAGCACTGGGCACACGGATTTGTGCTACCTGGAAAGATGATAAAGCATATTCTAAGTAGGAACTGAACTATTTTATATATAAAAATATAGATAGGTATATGATTAGATTACCATAGCACAGACAATTTGCTTTAGAGTAGTCATTAAGAAATCTGCATATTAAACAGACATTTCCCAGTAGGAAAGTCAACAATTAGCTACTGTTGTTCTTGGAAAGACACCATAAAAAGCACATCATTTAAGTGCATATGTGCTTCTGTTTGGTGTGTTTGCCTATAATCAGGCAACAGTACTTTAAGAAAGCAACTTGAATTGTCAAACAACATGATGTGGTTGGTGAATGATGGCTGTGGTGGTGGTTTTCAGCACTTTGCAAAAGCAATTTGAAGGATTTTTTTGTGAATGGGGGTTTTTTCCTTCATTGGAGGAAGAATAGAACACACACACAGACACGCACACAAACATTAATCTTTTTGAAAACAGCTTGCCCAGAAAGAACTCTTTGATGGTTATAGTTAGTACTTTCTAGGGAGGTGAAAGGGGGTGGGGGAATGAACAATCAAAAAATTGTTATCAATTGCATTGTGACAAACAGAAGAAAAACCTGCTAGTTTTCTTTTTTTTCCCTCAAACATAAATTGGTGATTTTAATGTGTCTGGATTTTGGACAAAATGTAGCTGAGGTCCCTGAAAGCACATGGTGCCTGTTAGTTGTCCTTGGACACAGTGAACTCGGAAGCTCTGGCATAAACCTCCAGACCAGAGGAGAAAGACTCACAGGAATTCTACTCTGATGCAATGGAGTGACATGAATTTAAAATTATCTACAGCTCATTTCCTAGTGAAACACATTGTCCCAATTTTGGGTAATAAGAGTGAGTTTTGTAGAACTTTGATATTGCAGAAAATAAGCGCTGTATTCAGCTATATGTTGATTTTTAATGTATATATATTTAAGGTAATGTGTGCCATCCTGCATGTAATCCTGCATTCACTTTGAAAATAACTTGTTACATGAACTCTAAAATGAAACTGGAATGGATTTAATACTTGACCTGACTGTAGAGCTGATTGCAAAGCTGCAAATGAGTTAATGATGACTTTGGCTAAGAAGGTCAAAGAGGAGTCAGGCAGAAAATGAATGCAGCACAGTCTAAAGGCTCTGCTTTCTTCAGCCAGCAGGAGCTGCTGAAATAGCCTGCCCAGACAGGAAGCCCTTTTTCCTTCAGATATGTTCATCAGGATAAAGATAAAGCCAGTCTTAGCGAGGCAACCCCTGCCAAGGGCATAAATATGAACTGATTGGTGTACATGAGCAAACAGAGTCTCTCTTGCACTTGAAACAAGACCATAATGACAAATATCACTTACAAAACTTTGGCTGCTAAAGGAAATGTGCAATCCAGATCTCCTGTGGAGCACAGGGAACTGTTCTGTGCCCTACTGGATGTGGATCACCAGAAAAATATGTGTAAACCTGTGGAGTCTTTGCTTCTTTATTGCCAGGTCTGGGATTTAATGCATGAGACAGTATTTCTTGATCAGACTCAGATGTTTATTAGTTCTTTTTTATGTTACAGTCTCACAAACCCTGAGTTCTACAGCACTTTAACAAACTGAAAATGGAGACCTATCCCTCTTTCTACAAGGCCTTTTAAGGATAAACTGTCAAATTAGGAAATGGCACCTAAATTATTTTTACTTTTAACCCAATAACCAACCACCTGTTGCCTGAAATGCAGACTTTTTTATCCAATTACACAAAACCACCCAAACCCATGGAGAAGGTGAAGAAGAGGGACCAGCCTCATCCTTAAAACCTCCATCCTGCTTTATATATATTACTATATTCTAAAACCTTAAACTGTAAGTTTTCCACCATGTGATATTGCACACTTGTACCCAAACTCCACACCCATAATCTCAATTCTGTCATTCAATTTTGGAAGCTTTCTCCACGACCTCAGGTCAAATGCAGTGTTCTCTTGGAGGTCAGTGCCTGCCAGCACAGAAAATCTAAAATCCTCAGCAACCAGGGCTCCAACTTAAGCCCAGCTCACTGTCTGTCACCATGAACAGAAAATGAGGTGATGTTTTTGTCACTTCCACTGCTAGCCTGGGGCTGGTCAAGTTGCGTGAGTGCCACAAAATCTGCTCTTCTTACACCCAAAGGGACACGGTCCCTGGTGCCCCATCCCTCAGGGTTGCTGTAGGGAGAAAGGCTGGTGCTCCTTGCATACATTTGGATAATGCAGTGTGAGTGGAGCTCGTCCTTCCTGGTGTTTTACCTGGCTTTGGATGTTTTGGAAATATCTGGGATGGGTTTGGGAGAGCGATCAGCCAGATGTCCCTGTGGGTGAGCTGCTTTTAGGGGACCTGACAGAGCTTTACATGCTCCAAATTCCATCTCTGCTCATCTGTGCTGCTCGGGGACCAAAGGCACAAAATGTTTCTTAAATCTCACTGAGCAGTTTTCCTTCTTATGTTAAACTGCTAATTCATGAGTATGTTTTCTTGTTACTTATGTTACAGTGTGATTATCCTGTAAATGCAGGCTGGCTTACAAACATTTGTTATTTATTGCTGTTTATATGTATATAAATGTGTGTGTGTGTGTGTATGCAGTATTTTTATTAGTCAGTGTAGTGTTTTTATTAGTCTACCAACAAATGTATACATAAATACAGAAATCAGAAATGTCAACACCACTGAAACATTTGAGTTTAAGACCTTCTGTGGAACTTAATGGAGGGATTTCTGTCAGGAATAATGATTCAGTGGCTGGTTATTTAGCACAATATTTGCATGTAACCCACGCAGTCACTTCAACAATACAGCTTGGAGAACCAGTCCCAACCTGCACATTAACATAACAAAGAACCAGTAAATAATTTTTACTTAGCTACTACAAAAAAGACATTTAGATTCCTTGAAATGATAGAAATGTTAAAAATAAAAAAAAAAGTAAATATCTTCATGATGAGCTCCTTTGTCTGCATTTTAAATTTGGTAAGGTGCTCCTTCCTCTTGAGATATGTGTGCTAACAGCAGTGTTTTATTACTCAGTAAATTCTCATGTGATCTAAACTCTAAAAGATCAGTGGGAGCTGTCAGAGCTTTGGAATATCTATATCTAATCTATATCTGCCTATATCTATCTATATCTATATCAGCAGATTATTTTCTTTCATTTTAAATTATAATTGGAAAATAATTGTTTCTGCCTAAACTTATTTTTACTACAAGTCACAGTTAAGCTGTCTCAGTGCATTATCTGTGGGAACACACAGGGTCAAAACGCAGATGAAAGCAATAAGAGTTGAATATTGCTAAAAAAAGGAGGCCTTTTTTCTATATGAAAACCCTGTTGCTCACAGAAATGCGACAATTTTACCTTTTTATCTTTCAGTAGAAAATCTGAATTTAAAAAATGACTGAGAGGCAAACAAATATGGCAGGGAGAAGCCAGTAGAAGTTCTCTCCTGCACTGGTCTTGCTTCAGTGCCTTTGTTTTCAGTGAGGGTCACATTTCTCTTGGGCCTTGATCAGGAATGATGATTCCTGCTATTAATACCAACAGCCCAGATTTGCCTCTTAAAATTTCCTTTTCCCTAACCCCAGAGAAAATGATTCATCCTAGCCATCTCAAAACACCAATTTTAACTTGGGTCAAACTGCTCTCTGGAAAAGAGGGATTTATTGGACCAGCTATGAGTGGTTTTGGTGGTGATGTGTGTTTAGGTGTCTAAACCTCCTTTCCATGACACATGAGGATGAATTGCTTTCAGCACATCTTGTCTCATCTCACAGGAGATGTGTGACATAGTTAGGTCTGCTGGCCGCCTCTTAGGACAAGTTTGTTCTCTCCTTTGGCCATTAAATTGAGATTATAGCAATATATTACAAATATATACAAATTTATATACAAATATAAATTGAGATTATATCAATTATGCTACAAATATTCCTTTGTAGTGCAATCATGATGCCAGGAAAATTAATCCCATGCCTATCACCTGTCACTTATTGGGAAAAAGGGAATATCTAGACACCCAACCTGCCCTTGAGGTTAGGTTAGGTGGGCTGGACATCACACTAAAGGGATGACTGCATGGACATGTGCACTTTTACTTTGCTCACTTTGCTCAGAGCTTCCTGCAGATGGGTTGAGAGGAAGGAGAAGAAACCAACTCAGAATCCAGGGGTACACATTAAACCAGTTGCTCTTTTTTTCTCATCCAAAGTTTGGCCTAAGTTCGGCTTGGCCTCACTGACTGAAGGACTCTGTGTGCTGACTGCTGAAGCCAATTTGTTTTGGAAGAGCTGCTTGTGTTGCTCTGATTCATGCTGGTTGCTTTCTTTCCCTATATCCTCTGTGGAAGTCAAGCTAATTTGGATTCACTGGCTCTGCAAAGGCAAACAGCAGTTCAGTGACCCACTTGTGTAGTCTAAGAACAATGAGGGTTTTTTCCAGTAACAAAGCCATTCCTGGGTCTGGCTTTCATGGGCACACAGAGGGGCACTTTGAAGGCTGCAGCTCTGAGGAAAAAAAACCTCATAAATCTGTGATATTTGCAGAGATCTTATTGCCTTGGGACCACTGATAAGGGGCTGTCTTCAACATTTACTCAAATAACTCATTGGTATTTTAACAACAAAAGAAAATTTGAGTTTCAAAAATCACCTTCTCAGAGTCATTGAAATTTTTTGGCATGGTAGTCCCTCAAAGCACTTGTTGCTTAGAAAAATTGTGACAATGAAGATCATCTCTTCCTCTTCACTGTGGATATGCTCTAAGACCTTATCTTTTGCTGCTACTAAATAATTTTAATCTTAGTTTTATATTTAAGAGCGAACTGGCACCATGATTGCACCCTAACCTGTGCAGCAGTCATCCAGAAACTGCAAAGCCATGGGGGACCAGCGTGGTTGGATTGTCTTGATGCAAATTGAGGCCATTTTCCCTTAACCTGTCGCTTTTTATCTGGGAGAAGAGATGACCCCCACCTTGCTACCCCTTCCTTTCAGGGAAGCTGTAGAGCGTAAGAAGGTTCTCCCTGAGCCTCCTTTTCTCCAGGCTGAGCTCCCCCATCTCCCCCAGCTGCTCATCATGATACCTCAGGTTTTAGCTTTTATATTTTTCAGATTCTGTACTGCTTTAGTGTGTACTTCTGAGCTTCATATTAGGGGATGGTGAGCTCTCTGCACAGAGCAGGGAGAAAAAACAATACCTTCCTAACTGGGGACCAAGGACAAATGATTCAAATTTCAGGCCCAAGAGCATAAACAAGCAGAATGAAGAGAGAAAAACAAGAAGGATGGGACTTCATGGGCTGGAGCTGTAATTGGACATTTATGCAAATGGACCAAAACCTATAAAAGTGTGAGACCATGACCAATCATGCATTTTGTGACCATTTTGGGTTCATCCTGGGTGTAGCCCTGTCTGAGCTCTTGTGCTGCTCAAGGTGGATCTATTGAGGCCTTTTAATAAATCCCTACTTTATTCTTTAACTCTGTCCAGTCTCTGTGCTAGGTCAGCCTTCAGAAGGCATCAATCAGACTCGTGCTCTAGACCCTTCACCACCAGCAGCTGGTTGGAATAAAACTTCTGCCTCCTTTTTTCCTTGCTCACTGGCTCCCAATAAACAGCAGGCTGAGTTTTCAGATTGTAGAGTGCTTCATTTTGAAGCAGCTTCTGCCTTTGCCTGCTTTTTTATTGTATTTTAATGCAGCCATTTAGAAAACAGCTGCTTTCTGTGGGAAGTGGTGTTCGAGTCAGCGGCAGTCTGTGTGATAAATGAACTGTGTGAATCCAGCAACTTAACCTCAGCAAGGTCTGAGCCACAACATTTATTTAAAACTCTCTTTGTTTTCTGTAAATAATGGATCTGTGTAATCAAATATTTATTAAGAAAGGGGTTGTTTAGAGCTTTTGGATGTCATGTGTTCCTGTGTGTAAAAGTAAAAATGTTCAGGCTGTTTCTAATCACAGCAGATCATCTCTTCATTTGTAACATCTAAAAGGGGGAGATGCCTGATCCAGGTAGTACTTGAGTTTGTTGTTTTTTCTTCCCTGGATTATAAAACACCAACTGAAATTTTTAGGAGAAAAAAAATTATCCACCATGAGCTCATTTTTTATTTAAACAAAAACCATTCAAGAAGGAAGTGGAAAGGGCATGAGTGGAGAAGGGAAGGAATAAGGGGAGGCCATGAACATGATTTGAGGGATGGAGCATCTCTCCTGTGAGGAAAGGCTGAGAGAATTGTGATTGTTCAGCCTGGAGAAGAGAGGATTCCAGGGTAAACTTATTGTGGCCTTTGAGCTACCTGGAGGGGGATACAACAAATCTGGAGTGGAACTTGTACAAGGGCAGAGTGATAAGACAATGGGGAATGGCTTTAAACTGACAGATTGCATGTTTAGATTGGGTATTAGGAAGAAATTCTTCCCTGTGAGGGTGGTGAGGCCCTGGCACGAGGTACCCAGAGAAACTGCCCCACCCCTGGAAATGTTCCAGGCCAGGTTGGATGTGGCTTGGAGCAACCTAGGATGGTGGAAAATGCCCCTGCCATGGCAGGGGTTTGGAACTGGGTGATGATCTTTAAGGTTCCTCCTGACCCAAACCATTCTTGGTGTGATATGAAAGACTTGGGAGCAAGTTTAGTGCTGAGCCATTGGTGATCAATCTGTTTTCTCTGGTGAGAGGATGAGTAGGTAGGACAGATTTTACTGACTGTTCAGCTTGGTGGAATGCAGCTCTGGGGCTGTTCCAAGTCAAGAATATTCTTATTTTGAGAATATCAGTTACACTGATTGTGGTGGTCTACATTCCATATTTCAAAGGCAAGAATTTTCTCTTTGAAAGCTCTGAACATGTCTGATCTGTGACAAGTCAGAGATGGCAGAAGGAAATCACAGACTGTCCTTTGTTTTTCTAATTCATTTGTTTAACAGAATCTCTTTCCAGGGTACAATTTCATTTTGAGGGGTCAGAGATTAAAAAGCAATTTTCCCTTGCTAGCAGCAGCATAAACTAGTGAGTTACATTTCTCTAATGGCCTCATTTAACAGAGGAGTGAATGGAAATCCTTGGTTACTGACTGGAAAACCACACTTAGACTCCTCTTTGTGCCCAGTGGCAGCACATATAATAAATTGCCCTGCTCAAAGGTCAAAGCTTTGAGAAATTATATTAAACTTACCTCTTAATGGGCTAGAGATACCAAGGAGTTAGGAATATTATCACTGGAGATGCATACCTAACTGGGATCCATGGAAATGAGGAACAGAATTTAAGTATCCTTGAGTCCCAGCTGTGTAGCCTGAAGTGTTATTGCACTGGGCTGTGAGCTTGTCACATCTCATCAAGCAGCAAAATGGTCAAGCTTGGTCAGTGTTTGCACTGGAAACCTCTGCTGAAAATGTGCACACGCAGGCAGCAGTGTTCTCCTGCTCAGTTTTCCTGTCGGGTGCAGGGACACCCTCCAGGCAGTGTCACCATTCCTCAAGTATTTAATGTAAAGTTACTGAAGTGTCTGTGAGTCAGAGGAGGCCACAAAGATGCTCAGAGGGTTGGAGACCCTTTGCTCTTTGGGGCCAGCCAGGGACAGCTGGGGGTGTCCAGCCTGGAGAAGAGAAGGGTCTGGGGAGATCTTAGAACCCCTTCCAGTGCCTAAAGGGAATGGACAGAAAACATGGAGTGGGAATTTTAAGAAGCGCCTGGAGTGGGAGGACAAGGGGCAATGGCTTTAAACTGACAAAGGGTCAACTTCTGTTAGATACAAAGATGAAATTCTTCACTAGGAGAGTGAAGAATCACCCAGAGAAGCTGTGGCTGTCCCATCCCTGGAAGTGTTCAAGGCCAGGTTGGATGGGGCTTGGAGCAACCTGGGATGGTGGAAGGTGTCCCCATGATGGGGAGTTTGGAAGGAGATGATCTTTGAAGTCCAACCCAAACCATTGGGTGATTCTAAAAGATGCCACATTGGTTTTCAAAGCCACAGTGAAACTAATAGTTGAATTCTACTATGGGGATTTATATTCCAGTTTCTGTGTCTTGATTTTTAACTTGATTTACTTGATGAGCACCAGTGTTAACAGTCCATCTTTCCATAGGGACAGTTTAAGGGATCTGCAGTCAGTGCAGTGTCATCTCATCAGACTTAGTACTTAAAATTTAGGCAGCTGGAAGAAAACAGGCTAAGTTTCCTTTCCCATGCCTCTGGAAGATGGTTCATCCTGTTTCTCTTGGATATTGTACCTCATTCTGTGATGAACAGTGCCCAGGAGGCAAGTAACTCCTAAAAACCACTTTACTAGAGAGTGAGAGTTTGGCTTCTTTGCCTAAAAACTAATGTTTAGTATCCTTTTGTGCTGAGTAGGGAGTTCTGCTGCCCTTCTGGCTTCTGCTGTGGAAGGCTGTTGTTCCTCCCCAAATCACTTTCACCTGTGCTAGCTGTGTTTAAATGCTGCAAAGAACCTGGGGCATCTCCAATGGTCAGGAAGTAGCTGAGAAAGTAAATGCTCATTCCCCTGTTGTGCTTTAATAACTGCATTGATCATGAAGGGAAAATGATATGTAAGGAGAAAAAAGCTGCAGAAAATGAAATTGCTTTTATTTCCATTTTGACAAAGCCTGGGAGCACTTTAATCAAAGGTGTTTTCCATATTCCTGAAAGAAATCACAGGCCTGGTAGGACACCTTTGTAGCACAGCTCTGGGGTCGTGGCCTGGCACTATCAGAAGTGGAGAATGGGAATTGTTAAGTTCAACTTGTGCTCAAGAGGAGAAAAGAGAGTCAATTATAGCCTTTCTAAATCTGACTTCAGCAACACGCAAAGCTCTTGGAAACATTTTGAAATGACAAATGAAAGGCAAGGAGTTCTGTACAGGGTGGGACAATTTGGGATTTCTTTTCACTTTGAAAGGGTCATTGCATATCTCTCTTTGTGAGGAGAAAGGATTTCCTGAAAGAGACGCTTGACTTCCTGGTCTTCAGAGAAATATTTTCTACAATTCTCTCATGTGAGGATTGTCCTTGTTTAGAAGATTCATAGGAGAAGCTTGTTCTTGTATGGCCAGCTCTGATACCTCTTAATTTTGTTCTATCTCACACCCTGTTATGAGTTCAGCACTGTCAGCTCAAGCCTTTGACAAGATTCAGTCATTTTTAAATTCCCTGCTGGGGAATTAAGGGATTAAGGTTTTCTGCAGAATGAATTTAGGAGACTAGGAAACATCTACAGGAACCTGTTCCTCTTCATAAAGCACAACTTCATTTTTACTTTTTTTTAAAGATGACTCTAGGAAAAACAATTTATAAGGTGGGTGAAAAATTCATTATGATTTTTATGATAAAGTGCTGCATTTGATCCATTTTTAGTAGACTTGGGTATATTCTTCATAGTTTTTTGTGTTTTGTCAGTGAGCCACAACGTATCATTCTTCCTTTTTACAGACAACAGTGCTGTCCATTTACAAGAAACAATTCTTGCAGTTCTTCAGTTCTTTTTACTGAAGAAGACATTTTTCTTACACAGACCTGAAGCATATAAAAAGTAAAATAAACTCTATTTGTATTTATCTTTCCTCTTTAGAGTCCGTCCCAGTGGATATTATCTTTTTTTCTGAAACATTTTTTTTGGTTAAGAGTTTAAAGAAAAGGGAATAATCTGTAACTTCAGGCTTTCACTGGTGTCAAAGGCACATTAAGGGAAGGAGAATAGAGCTTTATCCACTGTACAGATCACATTTGCTGATTTAATAGTACTGGGGAGAATTCATGAGCTTGAAGGTAAGTTTATTTTTTTCCTAAGGAGAGAAATCTTAAATTCTACTCACAGTCTTCAAGCTTTCCCTGACTCTTCCCAGCTGTGCCTTTAAAAGGGTTTATTACTGAATATTGAGTAGCATAAGGATGCTAATCTTGCTCTAGTTTGAGGGATTGCAATCTTGTTAATACTAGGCCATGTTTCTCCCTATCCATGCAAGATTTAAATAGATCTGAAACTAGTGAAGAAACAAGTAAACCTAATTTTTGGTGACTATCAGCATGGCTTCCTTATATCTCAAGAAGAAGAAAATTCAAGTGCTGCTTTTCTTTGCCATGAACAATGAGCATGAACATGGAATTTATTACAGCTCAGCTGATGCATGAGGTGGGATCCATCTCAAGTAATTTTGGGTGTATCCAAATCAGGAATTAATCTCTGGCTGTGTTGCCCAGGTGCCCTACATCCTCACTAGAGATCTGGGAAGCATTTTGGTTTCATATGGCTGCTGGAAGGTGGGATCAGTGATGCCACAGGATCCCCCAGACTTTGGGGTCTGTACCAGCCCCAAATGTGGCCTGTGCCTTATCCCTCAGGTCTGTGTGGATGTGCCAGACCCCACGGGGCAGCTCATATCCAGATGTTTGTCCTTGGGTGGCAGTGAGCCACACTGAGCAGGAGAGATCCCATTGCAGTTTATTATGCCTGGGTTGAGAACACATGCTTTAGTTTCCTCAGAAAATAATTCTCTAATTAATTTGACTTTAATGCGGCTTTAATTAATTTAATTCTCTATTAAATTAATTAATCCTAATGTGGCTTTTTGTGTGAGTCTCCATCACATTAGAATAGGGCACTTTAATCTTCTTTCTGGTGCTGGGCACTCCCTTTGAGGCACGGGGCAGTTACTGAGGGCATGGGAAAGCAGCAGGAGGGATCCGAGAGCTGCCAAGCCAGGCTGCGGAGGAAAGATTACAAAAAAGAATTGCTTAAGCTAAAAAAGAAAAGATAGAGTTGAAGATAAAGGTCTCTTGGTACGCAAAAGTCTGCACCAAAGAGGAAAAGAATAATCACAGCTTTTTTTGTTTATTACAGTTGGGAAGAACAAGAAGTAATGGACTTAAGCTCCAGCAGGAAAGAATCAGGGTTGATATTAAGAAAAGCTGTTTAATGATAAGGAGATTGAAATGCTTCCTGGGGAGATTTTAGAGTCTCTAGCACTGGATATCTGTAACAGTATCTAGTGAAACATATTTCAGGAATAGTGTTTGTATAATTGCTTTTACTGTTGCCTGTCAGATCACGCTGCAAGGTCCAGTGTAAACAGGACATGTTCATATTGTATCACAAACCATCATTATCTAATCAGAAAATGCTGCAGCCATGAGTCATTCTTTGATTTTCATTCCCATCCTCTCCTCATTCCCTGCCTTCTCCTCACCAAAGTTCCTATTTGGAAACTGCTTTAGGGGCCAAAATCACTGATTTAGTTTGCCAAAGGTGATGAGATTGAGCATTTTCTGTCAGCTGTGCTGAGGCTGGGTGTTGGGGACAAATCATACAATTGTGGAATGGCTTTGGTTGAAAGAGATCTGAAAAATCATCCAGTTCCAAATCCCTGCCATGGTCAGAGACACCTTCACCATCCCAGGTTGCTCCAAGCCCCATCCAGCCTGGCCTTGGACACTTCCAGGGATGAGGAAGCCACAGCAGCAGCCTCTGCCAGGGCCTCATCACCCTCACAGGGAAGAATTTCTTCCTAACATCTCATCTACATCTACCATCCTTCAGCTAAAAGCTATTAAATCCCATAAATCACTTTATTCCAGTATTTTTTACATGGCTTCCAGGTGTCCCAGATTTGTCCTCCAAATCATTTCCACAGAAATGCAGTCAATAAAATCATGGTGGGTGTCCTGAGCAGTCCTTTGGATGAGGCAGCTGAGCCACACAGGCATTGATTTGACATTTGTGGGAGCTGGCATTGTACTCTCTTTTAAGGGTAACAGATAATCACCACATTTCACTTTAACAAGCTGTTGGAATTCTGAGTTCTGGTTATGTTTGATTAGCATCAGGGCTGAAAATAAGGAGGATTTATAGGAAGAGGGAAAATGAATGTGATGGTAGAATTCAGGAGGGAATGTATCCCTACTGCTGAATTAAATAAGGCCGGGGGCTGCCCTGAGAATCCAAGGCCTGGTTATGTCCTCATGATTAAATTATGAAATGGAAACATAGAATGGTTTGGGTTGAAAGTGACCTTTAAACGTCACCTAACCCAACCCCCTGCAATGAGCAGGGACATCTCCTGTGCAGGAAGAGGACAGCATCCAAACACTCCACAGGGAATGGTCCCTGCTATGTGCTACACAGGACCTGGGTCATTCCTGGGGAGATCAGGACAAGTCTGCACCCAACAGAATGCATGGATGATGAAGAGCCACCATTTATGCCTCAGCCTCATCCCTCTTTGAGTTATGGGTACAGGAGCAGCTGCTTTGTGCCAAAATTTGTGCACAGACACTCTTTGTTTATTTCCCCCTTGCCCCAGGGTTTTGTATAACCATAATTTAGGCCAGGTCTGAGATACACCCCTCTGCATCCTTGGATTACAGAGCTGTGAGATGCCTCAATGGGAGCAGCACCTCTTTGTCTGGGAGATAAACTGAAATTTAACCCCTTGCTCTTGGTCCCTGCCTGAGCTGTGCCATTTCTCTGCCCTTTTTGTCCATGCACTATGCTGAACCCGACCCAATCACTCATTTGTCTCTCTGTCTTGGCCTTGGAGCTCGTTTATTTCCTCTCTGGAGGTCCCTGACCCTTGGGCTGACCCTGATTTTTGTCACTGGACCTGCTCTGCTCTTGTTTTGGGTGCTGAGCCCTTGGTGGTGAGGGTGCTGCCCCAGGTACCTGTCTTCCTCCCTTTCCTGGTTTGCCCTTCCTGGAAGAGCAGCTTGGGCTTGCAGCTCCCTGGAAACTCAGAAATTCTCTCAGGGGTGCATAAACTTTACTCCCTTTGAATGTTTTTTTGAGGAAACTGAGCCCAGTGATCAACAGCTCTGATTGGTGTGCTGTGAGTCACAAGAAACCTAAATTTTATTGCTGATGGTTCAGTCAGAGATGAACTTGGTGTGCCATTTGTTCAATTCAGTGCTTTTTCATTTTGGCTTTTGTGTTGGTTTTTTTTGGGGGGATAAAACAAAATAAACTGAAAAAAAAATTAAAAACAGAAGAAACATTTTTTGACCCATAGATTTTGACATAGCTGTGGTCTTATGAGTGAGGATATTGAATAGCTGTTTTACTACTGATGCTACTTTTCCACAGCCAAAAGGAATTCTTAAATTGTTAAGATAGGGGTTTTTGGTGCTAAAAGAGATAATAGAGTCAAAATGAAGGGGGGACTGAAGCACTACTTGGATTCTAGGGCTCTAATCCCAAATAACACATGGAAACAAATCTTTTCCACCATGATCACAAAGATTATGGCCATTAATTGCCTGAAAGCCTCTATAAATGGCAACTAGAATTCACAACTTTTATGAACAGATATGCTGGAGGACAAAGGAGAGATGACATATTTCTGTATCAACCTGGAAATTCACTGTAGAGAGAAAAAGAATGCTGAATATAGGTACTGCTTGCATAAAGCTGAATTGTGTTGGCAGGGAAGACATTGAATTTTGGGTATTGCATTTAGACAGGATTTAAACATAGCAGAGGATCAGCAGCAAGCCATAAAGTAAGACCTGAAAGTCCAAGGATTTGGAAATGAGAGCAGCATGCCCAAGACCAGGCAGCAGATTGATCTATGCAGCAGGAAATGAGAGCACAGAGAAATACAAAGCAGCAGAGCGATGTGGGAGACAAAGTCGAGCTTACTTTTAATTTTTTTTTTTTTTTTAATTTAAGTTGCTCTCTAAATACTTGGAGTGCTTTCCAGCATGCAGCAAAAAGCCACCAAGTCATAGCCTGCTTTGGGTGTCGCTGCCTGGAATCTGGAGAATCATTGTGGAATTGGGAAAGGAATAATTTGGTAAAAAGGAAGCAAAGTACAGCCCCCACTCTGACCATGCTGCTTCTGCATCAGCTGAGGGATGTTTGCTCTCCCCAGCCCCAGATGTGGTAAAATTCCTGCTGTGCCTGCTGGCCATTGCCATCAACACCCAGTGGACACCAGGAATTGGATTACATCTCCAACATGTTCCCCAGCCTTTTTCAGCAGCGCTGCCTTCAGTGACAGGCATCCTGGGTGTTGCTTTTCCCTTGTCTTCCTTGCATTTTAGTATCTAAAGCTAGTTAGGATTGAACAACAGAAAGAAGTTGTTGAATTGGTGTTCTCCCGCAGATCAAACAATCCTGGTGTACCTGCTTTGTTTGCACAAATGAATAAAATGTTTGCCCCTGTGTAGCCATCCACAGATGGCTCTTTAGAGAGAAACAGGCATAAACTTGAAAAGCTTTGCCTCATGGCTGGGGTTTTTGTGGTCCATCTTATAAATGCAGTTGCAGTCCCTGAAGACCAGATAAGGAGTCAGGAGAATTTCTTCGTAATAACATCAAAACAAAATAATTTCAGATCTGTTGATGGAGAGCAATAGGAAAAGGACTCACCTCCAGAAGAGAAAACTTATTTTTCACAGAATTGCAGAATCATTGAGGTTGGAAAAGACATCCAAGATCACCAAGTCCAACCTTTGACCACTAAACCCTATCAGAAAATGCCACATCTGCTCATCTTTTGATCACTTCCAAGGATGAGTACGCCACCACTTTCCTGGGCAGCCTGTTCCAATGTTTAACCAGTGAAGACTTTTTTCCTAATATCCAACCTAAATCTTCTCTGGCATGACTTGAGGCTGTTTTCATTGTCCTGTCCCTAACTGCCTGGGAGAAAAGGCTGATCCCAAGTTTCTGAACCAACCTGGAGCAAGATGAAAGATGGGGAAGGATATGTCAGGGGTAGAGCAGCATCAGGAAAAAAACCTGAGTAACCTGAAAAATCTGAGTAACTTCAACTGTAACAACACACCAGACAACAAATTGTATTAGAAGAGCTTCAGCACAAGTCCCCAAAACTCCTCAATCTCAGAATCACAAAATTAATTAGGCTGGAAAAGACTTCTGAGATCCTCAAATCCAACCTATCACAAAACACCACCTTGTGTTTTGTCAACCAGATGATGGCACTGAGTGCCATATTCAGTCTTTCCGTAAACACCTCTATGGATGGTGACACCACCACCTCCCTGGGCAGCCCCTTCCAGTGTCTGGTCACCCTTTCAGAGAAGAAATTCTCCTAATGTCCTCCCCTGCTGCAGCTTAAGAATGTGTCCCCTTGTCCTCTGGTTGCCTGGGAGAAGAGACCAACCCCCAGCTGGCTCCATCCTCATTTCAGGGGGTTGTGGAGAGTGATGAGATCCCCCCTGAGCTTCTTTTCCCCCAGGATAAAGCCTTTGTAGCTCCCTGCAGGTTCATTAAGTCTGTCAGCACGCTGAGTGCATTTATGTGCAGTTAAGCTGCACCCTGAGCTGCTCTGGCTTGACACCTTGCTAACAAAATATGCTGGCCCTTGAAATCCCTGTCAGGTGTCAACCTGGGGAAAGCTGCAGATCGATCCAGCCCTGCTGTGGCAGTGCAATACATTATTTTTTTTTTTTTTTCCCAGTGTGGATGTCCCTGCTGGCAGTGACAGCTGGCAAAACAGAGGCTGCAGCACTAAATGTATAAATGGATACCTACATCTACCCCCCAAAGGTGGCAGGTGGAGGGGAGTTCCTACTGCTCCTGTGTTGCCATGATGTCCATGCTGGATTTGTTTGACAGTCAAGAACACAGGATTTTTAACCAAAACCAAGAGTTACTTTAATTGCATTTTGCTCAGTTTCCTTTCAATCACCAAAAATTCATTTCAAACTTCCTGGGTCCTTGTGATAATCATAGAATGGTTTAGGTTGGAAGGGACCATAAGGATCAGCTAGTTCCAATCCCCCTGCCCTCAGCACTGTCTTACTCACTCTTTTTTTAGATTGTATTTGTATTTATGCTCTGTTCTGCAGCTGGCTGGGGAGGATTGTGCTGCAAAGCCCATCACCCATCCCACCAACGTCTGGGAAAGCCCTGTGTCACCCGCCTCCAGCTGGGAATGGTTCAGTAGCACTCCTGTATATTAGTTGGTCTCATTCTTCTTTCATTTTTTGTTGATTTGGTTTTCCCATGTTTTAAAGAAAAATATGAGGCTTTTCTATACTCTTGTGAGAATTCTTCTTCACTCTTGTCAGACTGATCATTTGCTTGAATGGCTTTTTTAGAGTGTTTTGGTTTTTCCTGGGAAGGACTAAATATTCCCTGCCATGATGTTAGTCTAAGACATTTGGTTTGATTTCATTAACTACTAAAAAACCATCCTTTTTTTATGAATTTTTTTTTTTATATTTATTAATTAACCTGTCTCCCTAGGCCATATTTTCTGTTTTTATTAGTGTTTTCCTAATTTCTTATTTTTTATTAGTGTTTTCCTAAATGTTCCACCTGGAGCTGACTTTTTACCAACCTTTTCATAAGTGTGGATGTTCCCCTCCAAACTCATTTGTCTCCATGCAAAGCAAGTCAATCTGTGACCTGCTGATGCTCAAATTGAAAGCAGAAGGAAGCAGCAGCAGTGAATTATGGTGACTTTCTTGCATTTACATGAATTTTGTACATCAAGGATTAACCATCTCTACCTTCACCAGTTCAAGGGAGGAGAGCAGGACCAACTTTGCTAGAACTCTTCCTTTATTTGAGGAAAATTTTTCATTGCTCAGCTATCAACATTTTTTAGGTTGACTAAAATAAGCAAATGCATTCAATTCCTTTACGGAATTCTTGTGGGGATTGTTTTGTTTTGGGCTTTTTTGGGCTTTCTTTGGTTTTTTTTGGTATTTTTTCTGGGCTAATGCATGAAACTCCAGTGAGATTCAGATGTGCACATCCATGCCCTGTGGTGAGGATGTCTTCATGACCTCAGCTGGTGAGCATCTGGTACCCAGAAGCACTGAATGTGAGGTAGCCCTGTAATTCTTGTTCTGCAGATGCTGCTCTTGACAACAAGCCAATCTTCCATTGAAACTCTCTCCTGTTTGTTTGTTTGTTTTATATTCCTTTTATTTCTCCTCCATAGTACTCTCCATCAGAGCACATCAGTGGTTCATTTAAAATGTTTCATTCCCAGGTATGTGATGTCTCTCGGACTGAACTTGTACATTTGTAAATAGCTTTATTTCTTACTTTTCTTTCTTTCTTGTGTTTTTTTTTTAATTCTTTTTCCAAGCCGAACAGAAAATTTCTCTTCAGGGTGAAAAGTTGCCTTCCCCTCATGCTTTTATTAATCTTCCTCAAACTGACGAATGAACAGGATGAGTCAATGGCAAAATAAGTCTTTTTGAAGCACTTGGGAAAAAAGAAAGTATCTTGATATTTCATCACTTAAGCTTTTTGTTTTCCATCATTCACAATTAACATTTCCTATTTTTTTCCTTTGTGACGTTCTACAGATATTTACCCCATATTCAGGGAGAGTTCAGGGGCGATAATGTGAAAGTCAATGTTTCACATTTGAAATCCCATTTTTAGTCTTACAGGAAAACCCTATTCAAGAGATTCCAGTTCTCCCTATACCATGAAAAGTTAAGGACATCCTTTACCAAATGATATACAAAGTACCAAAATTAATTAGGAATTAGAAAAGGTGTTTTCTGTGGATGTGGGGTGGTTTTGGAATTTTCATGAACCCAGGCTGGATTGTTCCCTCTCTCTGCACAGTTACCTTATTTTTTTCCATAGTCCAAGGATTGGCAGTGAGCTTCACAAATATTCTGCATTTCCCTCTGACCTTCCTGAGAGTTCTACTGAGCAAAACAAGCACCTGCCTTCTCTTTGAGGTGCCCATTGCTCCTTCATCCCATAACACCAATCCTGGCCACAGCCATCATTCCCCAGAATGAGTTCAGTTCATCAAGGCTGGGTTTTCAGCCCTCAAAAATCTTCCTTCCTCCTCCTCAAACAGGAAACCATAAAAATTATTCCTCTGTTTGCTTTGCAGCCTCCTAACAAAAGAATAACGAGGGCATTTCTTCATTCACAAATGAAGAAATCTGAACTTGTGATAGATCCTACCTATATCCCTGTTCCACATGTCTAAATCCCTTAGGCCAAAATTATTAGAACTAGAAAAAGAAAATTAATTCCTGCAGGATAAATGGGACAGAAGGATTGTGCTGCCAGTGCCAACCTCGATGTCATATCTGGTATGCTGAAGGGTGGCACTTTAGGGAGAAGTGCCTTGGAGTAAAGCAGCTTGAAACATGGCCTAATTGAAATATGTTTCTTTAATTGCATTAATCAGGCCCTTAATAGGATTAAAACAATTGCTCCTTTCACTTTTATCCTGTAGCTCCTTTCTTTCTTCATGGAAATTCCATATTTATAGCTGTTTGTGATTCTTTGCATTTCAATTCATATCTTAAAAACAGTCTGCTTCCAGCTGAGCTCACCTTCTAACAAAGAATGGTCCAGAAAATCCAACTTAGAATAGATTTCCTTCTCCTTATCTGAAAAGGTATCTGCTGTTGTGTATCCAGATCTAGTGACCAAATCAAATAACAGATTGTTTCTGTAGTTACATTTAGAACTGAAGAAAGGTAAATTTCAGCCTCAGTTTTCCCAGTTTCACACTGGGATAAATTCAGGTAACAAGACTATTTTTAAATTTGTTTTGCTTTGCTATTTTTTTTTCTTTTTTTCTTTTTTCTTTTTTTTTCTTTTTTTTTTTTTCTTTCTGTTTATAGAGGATTTTTTTGACAGTTTAAATTACAGTTTTATGGTAAATGTTTACTCCAACTTACTCCACTGTAAACTCGACTAAGTGCTGAAATCAGAATTTTGTCCAAGTGTATTTTCAGGGCAGTGAAAGCAGAACTTCACTTATTGTTACCAGCAGCAGCCACCCCCAGAAGTGCTTACATTTCTAATTTTCAGGTGTATCAAACTAAATTATAAAGAAGCATATTTCACAAAAATCTACAATGGGCTTTAACAAATCAGAACTCCCCTGAAAGAAGCATTTTTGCAAATGTCATTCAGCTGATCAGATTTTTATGAATTTGTACTTTTGTGGCATTATGTACCATCCCTGCTGTGCTTATGACAACTGCACATTTAATTATTGATTTTTCCCCTCTTTAAAAGCAGAGGGCTGGTTTCCTGTCAAGTCTCTTCAAATCCCCCTCCTTTATCCCCCTGGTTTCAGAAGCAGTGGTTGGATGTTTCTGTTACATGCAAACATTAATGCAAAATATGAAAATGACCTTGAAAAAATTTTAATCAGTGTGTTCTTTCACAATAACTTTAAGGATGGGGTAGAAAGGAAAAATTCGAGCTATTGCAAAATATCTAAAAGTAAAAAGAGGTCTTTCCAAGTTAAATGTGAATGCATTGTACATAATTTTTCAACCTTTTATCACACCAGCCTGAGAATTGCATATAGGTACAGACATATTTCATTAAACATTCATAATAACTGCATAAGTATGGAATAATCTGAAGGAAGTCACTGTCACTTGATTTATTTTGCTTCTCACTCATCCTGTACTTGGATACCAATCACATTATCCTACAGCAGACAGCTGAAATTTAAAAAAATCCCAAACAAACCAAACATTCCAATATCCAAAAAAGCAGCTATATCCTTTTCCTGGCTCTAAGGAGTGTGAGGAGGGCTTGGCTGGCTACAAAGATCTCTCTCTGAACCTGTGCTAAACCAATTCTCAAACTCTGCTTCATCACCGCTTGAGAAAGATCAGTGCCTGTAGAAGATCCTCCCCCTTTCAAAACATCTAATTCAGGATTAAATTACTTACCTGGGTTGTTTAACCACCTGGCATTTATATTTTTAATGCCAAATGAGTTGAACTTGACACACTGAACCTGCTGGTTTGTAGCCCAGAGTGCTCCCAAACCAGAGCAACAGACACTCCATGCTATGACCAAACAAATCAGGTTTAATCCTGGTGAGATTTTTGCCCTGAAAGGCTGAAATAGGAGATGGTGGGGAATGAAGGAATGTTGTAAATATACATCTTTCCTCATAACCAAATAGGACGAAGTGCAAAAGTTTTTAATTTTTTTTCTCTTGTCATGAGTATGGTCAGGACTGAGAATCACTGAGTTTATTTTTCATGGATTAATTGATAAAATGACTGACAAACTTTAGGGAAAAGCAGAATTTTGTAGTGATCACCAGCCTCATTTTTGTTTCCAGTCTTTCATGGGTCTTACATAAGATGAATAACCCTGGCTTGTCTCCTAAGATTTCCATAGAAATCGATTGGCCCTTTAATTTTTCAAGAGCTTTGAGCTGATGAATATTGAGTTTTGCTGATGACCACTGAGTTTTTATAATTAGTCTCAGTTGCCAAACTCCAACCAAGCATTCAAGACATTGAAAAAGACTTTGTCCTCCGACCACTTAAAATTCTTGCCATATGGACCATGCTCTTAAAGAGCGGCACAAAAAATATCATTTTTATAAACTGTGCCCTGAGTGGAAAAAAAAGTATTATTTTTTTCATAGCTGTTTTCAGTTGTAACAGTTGCCACTACCCTATTTCCATTATTTGCTTCCAAGTTATTAAGACTGCTATTTAGTTAATTTGGGATATTTTTTTTGTTTGTTTGAATACAAACAGGTGTATCTGCAGTAGGGCATTCACTGATTTCTACATGGGCTCAAGAATAATGACCCTGAGTGGCATTATTATATTGAAAAACTCTTTTAACACAAATCAGCTCTACATTCTCAAGGATAAATATACCAGCCAGTTCCCCAAAAAGGTTGTGAGGAGAATGAAATTCAAAAAAGAATTAGCTTGTGAGCAGTTCAGGGGTTATAGGAGGAGGATTCATATAAAGAATGTTCGATAGACTGCCATGTCCTTCTCCTCTTGGGAAGTGTTTGTGCATCACTTTCAAGAAATAAATGGCATTTTGTGTAGAAATGCTTTAGCAAAATCGGTTTCCTTTTGATGTATGTGAAATCATAATCTTGTAGGGGTCTTTTCTGTGATTCAGCTGCTCCATGTGACATTCAGCTCTTTTTATGTATCTGGCTTGCAGAAGGAAATGCATGTATCTATTCCACTAAGAATGGATGTTTTAGCAGGTGTCAGGTCATAAAATCACTTTATACCACTTCTTGGAGCAGTTTATGATCACTGGATATTGTATCTCTGGTCCATGATATGGGGCATTGCCATATTGATTAAATGCCTTAGGCTGTTGCAGGAGAAAAAAATAAGGATATTTAATCAATAGACCTGTGCTTTAGTTACTGTTCCTGTCAGGGTGGAACAGAAATAGCTCAAGAATGGGGCAGCTTCTCAGACAATCTGAGGGAGTTAAAGTTTGAAGAAAGCTAAATAATGCCTTTGCAGACCTGTGAGGGAAGATAATCAACTTAGCAATTGCAAGAGCAGAGATTGAGTTACCAGATCAATCTTGCTTAAGGGTTCAAAAGGGCTGAGAAAGGGACTTTGGGACTTAGAAGGGAGCCCCAATGAAACAGTGGCCTAAACATGAGTGGAATAAATTCTCCTGGTTGCCAGTGATGTGTCCTGATGCTGAATGTTGCATGTGTGAGGATTAATTACTGCTCAGCTAAAGCATCTCCTTCAGTGGGAGACTTCAGGGACAAGTCTCTCTGTGTCTGTGATACAGTAAAAAGGAAGAATAAGTTTTCCCAAGATTCCCTAACACTGATATTGAATCTCATGGTTGTGGTGTTTTCCTTGCCACTTTTTTACCTGTTATTGCATTACTTTAACTTCAGACCTATATCTTTAGAAATAATCCTTTGAGTACTCTAAAGTTGCCATTCCACCCAGCAGAAATCCAGGACAGGTGAGTCCCCTGAGGATGTAGGAGAAGGATTTAATTCTGCACTGAATGGTCAAAAATAGGCACCTCTTTCTGCCACGTTTCAAAAGGGATATGGAAAAATCCCCAGTTGAAAAGAATAGCATGTATGAAAAAACTAGAAGTGTGTATAGATTATCAGAATGAAGACTTAGAGCAAAGTTTATTGCACTGTACAGCTACTGTGCTTGCAGGAGAATGCTGAGCATTCAGGGCTCTGAAATGTTGCAGAGAGAAAACACAACAAGAATCAATGCCTAGAAGCTGGAGCCAGGCACTTTATACTTTACTTCATTATTTCTAACAGAAAGGGTAATAGAAAACTGGTGGAGATTACTAAAAGAGGAGAAGGTTTTTCATCTTCTGCAGCATTGCAATCCACTCTGCTTGCCTTGCTCAGTGCTGGCTTTTTCTCTGAGGGAATTATTTGTACCTGATGCTTGTGAAACACTGTCACAGGGAGAGTGGCAGCCTCAGACAAGCCCTGCCTTGGACTCAAATTTTCACATCACTTTAAGGAATCACTCTGGCCCACAAGTTTTAATGATGACAAATCGGATCTATTTGTAAAAAATAATTATTTATTAGATAGATAAGGGATAATGGAAGAAAGATCATAATCAGAGTTACTTACTGCACAGTATAAACTAAAAGAACTACTGGTAGATTACAGCATAGCATAAAACAGTGCACTATATCAAGGTACCTATAATAAAGGCAGCAAAAAAATAGTATTGATTAGGAGTCAAATGTAACTCACCAAAAAATTATGGTCATGTACAAATTCCTTCACTCTGCCCCTGGAAGTAACCACAAAGCAATGTCCCCCACTCAGAGAAAAAGCTCCATGTATTTCTAGGGAAATGTACAGAAGATTTCTATTTTGTAAAAATTTGGTGTGGCTTTTACAGTTGTAAAGAGAGTGTCTGTCAGTCAGAAATCCAGCTTAATTTGCCAGATCTCACTTCAAAAGCCAAATGTTTATTTTCAGCTGGGGGATAACAGACCAGTGGTTACCTCTGGGCACTAAAATAACTCCCTACAAGACAGCTTGTCCTGACTGAGTTATCTGGCTGGATAACAATCAACAGCTAAGGTTTTGTGGGGGGTGAGACGCCCTGCCACAGCCTGAATTAATGAAGGTGACATAATTGCTCTCCTGATTCCTGTGGGAACTCATGGGATAAACCCCCTATCTTTGCTGCCTGCCTTTTTCCACTTTAGCAGAGAGGAAGAGAGGGATTGGCTCTGCAGCAGGGCTCTGGAGCTGGGTACACTGAGTCATTGCTGCTCGGGGTGGAAAGGACTGCTCTATGTATTCAAGAACAAATACAGCTTGACAGCCTACAAGCTGTTAAGACAACCTGACCTTTGTGTGTCTACTCCAAGAACAGTAAGTTCAATTAGCTGTAATGCTTCCAGGTCCTGTACCACCATTAGGAAATGCCTTATTCAGCTAAAGCTGTGAATTTTTTTTCTTTTAATTTTTTTTTTTTCTGGTCAGTATAAAAAGCATTAAAGAAACCATTGTAAGTACTGCCAGCAATAAGGGGAAGAGTCTCATATTCAGCAAGGTCTAAAAAATTAATTAGCTTTATTCCTTAAATACAAAATAAATACATTCTGTCACAGCCAAAAGCTTCAGGGCTGAGTTTTAGCCAGTTGGGTTCAAGCCAAGATGACAGCCCTGGCAGCTGTTGGAAACATTTTGGAGTAGAGTTTGGGCTGGTCCCTGTCAGTTTAGAGATCAGCTGAAATCACCAAGCCCTTCTACAAAGACAAAAAGAGTGTTTATAAAAAAGGCCAATACACAGGACAGTGGAGAGTGAATCTATTCATGGTGTCAGTAATTCAAATGCCCTCAGATGTCATTTAATTGCCTCAGTTTCCCCCTTCTGAAGGAGTGTTGTGCTCCCTGGTGATTTTTTTTTTGTGTTGTAAGTGGTTAAGTGAGTTCTTTGACATTACCACAGCATTTCCAGAAGTTTCCAGTATCTGGGGGACAAGAAGAAAAGATAAAGTGTTGATTTTTGTTGGAGCAGAATGTAGAACTACAGTGAAAACAAAATTGTTTTATATGAGGTTTTGAGGGATTGTCAGATGAATTTGCATAGATATTGGAGTTCTGAGGCTTCCTGGAGTGAGAATCCATGGAAAGCTCCCTATGATTTTGATGCAGGATGTTTTTGAGATTCCTGGGAGCTATGTACCATTGAGGAGCTGGAGGAACAACAGTATTTACCTGCTGTCCACATCACACCATACAAGAAATGCTCCTTTTCTCTCTGTTTCTTACACAGCATTATATGTTAGTGCCTCTGAAACTAATCTGGACCTCCACCACGGCAGATGCATCATAAAAGAAAATCTCCTCCTGGGGGAACCCACAGTTTAAATAGACTCTCCTGGGCATAGATCACCAAGGAATGATCCTGCAAAACTTTTCGTGCTGCTTGTGATATTTCAGTGGCTTCAAGACACCCCGAATTAAATCTCCTGTTTCATGTGAGATACAGGAACAGGACGAACTCACCCTGGGGCCTTTTGGATCAGCTGAAGGCCCTGTGGAATGCCCCAAAATTTTCAAATGGTGCTGGGCTCTGAGACATCTGAACTGAGGCTCCAAAATCCTGCTTCTTTTCCTCTTGCTCCTGCCCAAGGAGCTGCCTACAGAGATTTGTGCTCTTCCCTGCCACCTAACAAACACCTCACTAAGGAATCACCTTGCCCTGATGCTCTGGTGTCCCACTTTTAATGGCATAGATAGTTACTTTCTCATGTACTACATTCCAGAGGTTTTGAATTGCTTTCCCTGTGTCCATCAGACATTTCTCAATGCTTATTTTTCTTCAGCTGGCACCCAAACACCTTTTGAAGTCCTGGCTTAGGCTGGCATCATAACTTCTCAGTAGGGGAAAGAAAAGAGACATTAATCCAGTTTTAAGTGCTGTTCCTCTGTCTCTCTGCATTGATTTGTGTGGAACTGTCCTTTTAACTCTCTTTTCTGTCTGACTTCTCATTGCCTTCTGATGAGAGCCAGTCCAAAAGTGCAGGGTTGGATTTACATCGATTATTCCCTTTGTTGTCTTTCTGTGACCCTTTCTGAACTATGAACTCAGAGCTGTGGCTTGGTCATGAAGGGCTTTTATTCCTATCACACTGACTATAAATATGGATTAACAGCTGAATGTGACAGGCATCTGAGCTTGTTTCTCTGAACAAGTAAAAAACCCTTTTCACCCTGCATTAAACTGCAGTTTGTTCCTAAGAGAGAAGCACATTGGAGAAACCAACAGCAACATCAAACTCTGCATTTAGAGTCTTTGGGATGAGAGAGACCAGCAAAAAATGCACGTGCCTTGATACCATTAGGCATTGTAAAGTTAATCTTTACAAAGAACAATCTTTACAAAAGAGCAATTTTAATTAGGTTTGTTTTCTTAGTAAGTACCTTGCTCATCTGTTTAATACATTTTTGGAAGATACACAAAGTGTTAATTTATCTATTAGTCTTTGCTTTGGAACACAAATAGTAAGTACTAATGATGTGTGCCTAAATGCAATTACAGCTAATATATCAAGGACCAGTTTTCTCAGGTTTTATATATCTGCTATTTTCCCTAGATTTTTTTTGTCTTTTTTTCCTTTTTCTTTGCTTGTCTCCTCACATGTGTATTCTCTGGCTACACCAGAAATCTTTGGAAATTTCCTCTTTGAATAAAATACATCTTTCCATATACCAGCAACAAATCCAGATACAGCACGTAGTACCAGTTCTCAGCAGTTGCTAGAGCAAGTTATCAGGTTATAAAAAAAAACCCCAGCCTTTATCTACTCTTCTTAGCAGTAAAATAATTCATCTGTGTCATTTAGTAAATCTTTGGAAGACCAGCAGGATGCAGTCGGGATTGTATTGTATGACCTTCATCAGTAAACAAAACAAAACAAAACAAACAAACAAAAAAAACCAACCAAACCAAAAAAAAGTGTATTTCTTTGCTATTAACTGGTTTTGAATACAGATTGTCAGTGAATTTTTTAAGGGAGGTGGAAAAAAAATTTAGATAATTACATTTTTGTTTCACAATTGAGTACCCAGCCCAGCTTTTATTCCTTTTGACCTTTAGAAGTGATACATCATCACACAAGGGTCTGAGCCAGGGTCATGGATCCGTGTGACCATCACTCTTTGGAGAGGTTTGAATCCAAAATTTTTCCTGCCTCCATAAAGCATCAGAATCATATTATTGATTTAAACTCAGTCAGGCTCCAAGACAATGAAAAATAAATGCAGGTATAAACACAGTGTTTTGACAACTACTGTTTTCCATTATTGTCTTTTACATCATGTGAAATGCATGATGTGATCAGCTGGTCCATCTGCACATAACCACAGGCTGTTTGGAGAGGCATGCCAGGAAAACCCCGGTCATTTCCACCAGCTCCTCTTCATCTGGGCTCCACTGCTGGGAGAATTATTTTCTGTGGCCATCACAAGGGCTGTTGGACTGGTGCCACCACATCCAGCGTGCTCCTGCCAGTGGGGACAGACTGTGGAGCTGTGGTGAGGTTGTTGCTACTGCTGGAGCTCCTCCTTTCTGCTCAAAGCCCTGTGCATCCCCCAGGCTGACCCCACTGAGAGTTCCACTGCCTCTCTTTCCCTCTGGATTCCACAATATTGATGGCAGAAAAACAGGAGAGAGATTGAAAGACCTGAAAAGTATCAAGTGGTCAAGGCCATGGATGGTGGATGCCATTATCACAGGGGCACGGTGCTTTTGAAAAGCAATGATCATGGAAACATGGAATTGTTTAGGTTGGAAAAGGTCCTGAAGATCACTGAGTCCCACTGTTAGCCCATCACTGCCAATGTACCAGGTGCCACATCTAAATGTCTTTTAAATGCCTCCAGCAATGGTGACTCCACCACTGCTCTGGGCACACTCTTCTAATGCTGGGCCATCTTTTCTGTGGTAATTTTTTTCCAAATATTTTTTTTTTTCCTAACATAGTTTTTTTTTCCCAATCTAAACCTCCACTGGTGCAACTTGAGGCAGTTTTCTCTTGCCCTGTTGCTGCACAGGAAAAGAGACCAACCTCTACCTGGCTACAGCCTCCTGTCAAGAGAGGCTCCTATCACTTTCATAGAAAGTGAATTTAGAAATTATTTCAGCAATTCCTTCTGGTCTGTGCTGAGGGAAGTGAAAATTTAAATATACCATAAATAGTGTATCTACACTATAGAATACAGACATATAAAATGCCCACTTGTATTTTGATCAGTTGGTAACAGTTATGCTTTAAAAATACATAAGTAACATATGGTGATTATGGCAATGTTGATTTAATGACGCTTTAATTGAAGTGATTTGCTGTACTGTGAAGAGAAAGGGTAACAAGCAAGATCAAATGAGCACAAAGGGAAACAAAACCAGAGCTCCTGAATGTCTGTATTTTACCAGTACAGCTAGAGACACCAGAAGAGTTTTAAAAGACAGCTTTAATTTTCAAGGAAAAATAAGTCTAGGATTTTCAACTTTTCAAATAGATTTAAGCAAATGAAGAAGCACGTCAGATTTGACATCCTCGCCCCTGCGCCTTCACACTTAATGAAGTGTCACTAAAGTCTATAAGATAAAGCAATATTTAATCCAATATCTGAAGCTTCCTCCCTTGGACTGTGTTTTCAGCTGCAAAACTTGGCAAAGCCCCAGCCTGTGGCACTACATCAACTTCCACCTCTTGCCAGTCTTGTCCTTTGTGACGTGGACTCTGATGGATTTTACTGAAATGCATTAGTTTTCATCTCACTCGTTTTTTTGGCAGACTGATGGAGCTATAGCAAGGGTGGATGTCGTGGTGCTCTGCCTCGTGCATCAACAACAACACAGCAATTTAATACTTTTCTATAATCTCTGTGAATGATGAGGATGAGCAAAGGAGAAAGGACGGACATCTTGATAATCAAATCCCCGGTGAAGTTTGAAACATTGGCTCTCAGAAACAAACTTTTGGCATGCACACTGATGGAATTCACACTAGAAGAGAGAGAGAAATGTGGAAAGTAAAATGATTAATATTCACAGTCACTTTTCTGATCGCAACAGCAATAAGAGAGCGAGAGAAAACTACTAAAAATAACTTTCTGCATAGAAAATCAGTCTAAGCAGAGCCAGATATGTGATGCATTGCTTTTTCAGACACACTGAACAGGCACTTTAGTCCATCAGGTGTGGAATGAATCTCTTAGCACTTTGACATGACCACAGTTCAGTCTGTGTAGCAGTAACCAATTAGTCCTCTAAAGCATCCCCATTTTGTAAAAGGGAAAAGAGAATAATCACAGAATCATGGAATCATAGAAGGACTTGGGTTGGAAGGGACTTTAAAGACCTTCTCATTTCAACTCCCCCTGCCATGGGCAGGGACACCTTCCATGAGACCAGGGGGCTCCAAGCTCCTTCCAGCCTGGGCTTGAACACTTCCAGGGATGGAGCAGCCACAGCTTCTCTGGGCAACATTTGCAGTTTCTCACCACCCTCTGAGTAAAGAATTTCTTTCTACTATCTTATCTAAATCTCTCCTCTTTTAGTTTAAAGCTGTGCCCCCTGATATCACTGTCTGCCTGTTTAAAAAGCTGATCTCTGTACTTCATAAAAGTCCTTCAAGTATTGGAGGGTGGCAGCGAGGTCTCCCCAGAGACTTCTCTTCTCCAGCTGAACATCCCCACACACTAAAAATCATCACCCCCCTTTTGTCTGACTGTAAATAAGCAAGGTATAAAAGATTTCTCGATTCTAACACCGAGTTTGATCTCATAGTCCCAGAATAGTAAATATTAACTTTGGACCATCAAGAAATGAAATCCCAAAACAACAACACATTGTTTATTCTCATATTTAATGCTGCCAGGTGTTGGGAAAATCAGAGCTTTTTCCAAACCTTTTCATTCATGGGATACCTCAGGCAGGATGTTATTCCTGTATAACAATTAGCTGTGTTATCCTACAGTAATTCTCTAGGGAATAATGGCAAAGAAAACATCCTCAGAGAGGTGAGAAGAAGTTCAGCCTTTCATCAGTCCTTTGAGAAATGACCACAGGAGTTTGTTTTCCTGTTTTCCACTGAATGAAACTCCCTCCACAATTCCACAGAATTCACTGGCTAGAGGTCCTTTAATCCCCGTGGCCAAGCAAGGTTTCAAAGGGATGAGGTCAGATGGAAAGTCCTCTCTCCAAATTTATTTTCCAACAGTTTGGCTTTGGATTTGAATTTTTAGAAACCAAGTTGGTTCTTTTTCTTTTAAACCTCCCTTCTCCTTTCCACTTTATCTGCAGACTTGTTGTTTTCAAGTGTGTGCCATTTGTAGCTCTTTGCATATGTGTGTCCTCTCTGCTCTGCATAAATTTACAATCATTCAGCTGATTTCTATCAAGTTGGCCAAAGCAGAAATCGTCAGTTTTACATTCCTACAAAATTTTGGATAAACCTCTACCCAGGTAGAGGAGAAATACTATTAATAACTCCATTAGGGGAATGGGTAAAGGTTCATTCCCTGCTAGATGTGAAATACCCTACACAACAGAAGGCTTGAGAAAACAACTTTGGTAGTGTTGTTCACAGCTCTCTCAGTTATTAAATTTTGAAGTAAACTTCAAAAAGATCCACCACTACTATAAAAGAGAGCATGGAACAAATGGACTGTCCATGTTTGTGGTGCTCTGAGATAAAAACCCAACAGGATCTGTAGTGAAGATTATGTTTTTTATTAGACTGATCCAGAAAAGACAAAACCAGATATTCTCTTGGGAGTACAGACCTTGGAGTGGCCTGAAGAATGGCTCATGTGCCTCAAAGTTTTCTGCCTCTTCCCTCAATTATTTCCTCTCTCTAATAAAATATTTATTCTCCTCCTACAAAGCTTTTTTGACTGACATGACACTGATCTAAATTAACTGCAACTCCTCCATGGCAGCAGGATTGGAGCTATGTGATCTCTAAGGTCCCTTCCTACCAGACCATTCTCTGATTCAATGATATTATGAAGAAACTGTGACCAGACAAGTAAAGTTTTTAAAAAATAATAATGATGAGAAAAAAAATTATTTAATTATTAGAGAATCAAGCCCTGAAAATCTGTTTGTCAGGGGCTTTTATAATGTTTAAATCTCAAATTACAATGATGTTGCACGCAGCATGGACAGACACAGACAGGTTTTAGCTACAAGAATATTCAATTTTACGGCTATAATTTTCCCCCTCACTTGCAAAAAGTCCTGTGCCCTCTGACTGAGCACACACACAAATCAAAACCACACAAATGAGGAGGTGGCTGCCGTGGTTATGTGTAGGTACCAAGAGATTTTCCATTTAATAGAGCCCAACACCTGGCTATTTAATAGAGGTCACCAGCTAAATCAGTTAGAAACGGCTTAGGCAGGCATGTGGAAGCAAGGCTAAATTAGAAATAACTGAATCCTAGCTTTGGCCACAAATGTGTGGAAAATGAAACTAAATTAAGTTGCTTCAGCCCTTTCACTGGCACAAACTGATATAAATTGGTTTCATTAAAAACCCCTAATATATTTTAAGGCTGCAGTCCTAACCTATTACGTTTTGTGTGGTTGCCGAGAGCAAGTAGCTTAGTGGCATTTTATGTAGCAAATGAACAGGGGACAAATAGAATTTTATTGCTTTGTAAATGAAAAGGCTGGGAAGTTTTGGAATAAAATTGATTTTCACATCTGGAAAAGTTTGCCTTATCATTAGCACTGTGCTTGCTCTCCCTCTCTTACTCGACTTATTTTTCACTCCATTGTTTTCCACTTATTTTGCAAGGCAGCCGTGTAATTTCCATTCTCATTCATTCATGTTTCCAAATTGTGTTTTTCTTTTCTGAGCTCAGTGTTTGAAAATGTTTGCACAGGGGCTGCTCAGCTGAACTGTTCCTTGGATGCAGTGGGATGCATGTTGGTCTCTGCCTTTTTTCATCTCAGACCTCTGGGGATAATGTTGGCAAAAGTGGTTTTGGAGCATTTTCAGAAATACTGATTGTGTTTAATGTAGTTTTTATAAACTCCAGGATCACTGGTCTTCCTAACTTTTCTGTGTGTCATGAGGAAAATGCACCCATGGTATGACACAGCATTATATGGAAATACAGCAACAAACACAGCACCTGAACTACTATGGGAACACCACAAATATTTGGAAGTGTTTATTAGCTCAGGTTATGCACCTCCTTGCAGCTTTTGAATAGCTGTGTGCCTTGGCATCTGTTCACAGACTGACTTCTGCCACCTACATGAGACACTCTTCAGAATCTTATCTGAAGATCACTGTTTTCCCCATATTTAATCCCTGTTTAGAAACCACAGGTGCTCTGTTTGGCAGTGGCAATTTGGTTCAATATAGAATAGTGTATCACTGTGCCAAGCTGTATTTTTTTTAAATTGGAAGTGCCAGTTTAGAAAGGAAAGGGCTAAAGCTCCATTTCACATATCCCATCATTTGCAACCTGTTCTCTGTGCCACAGGATGATGCCGTTTCCCGTCCCACAACACAGAGAGAGCCCAAGGTTGCTGGATGTGTCTCACACTTCTTTCCATAGAACCATAGAATTGTTTAGGTTGGAAAAGTCTTCTGAAATCATCAGCTGCAACTGTCAACCCAACATCATCATCGTGTTCACCACTAAACCATGTCCTCAAGTGCCAGAGTCACACATTTTTTAAACACTTCCAGGAGTGGTAGATTAAATATTAGGAAGAAAGGCTTCCCTGGGAGGGTGGTGAGGACCTGGAACAAATTGCCCAGAGAAGCTGTGGCTGCCCCATGCCTGGAATTTTTCAAGGCTAGGTTGTATCTTGGTTTTAGCAACCTAGTGTAAAAGAAAGTGTCCCAGATCTTGGCAGGAGCGTTGGAAATAGATGATCTTGAAGGCTCCTTCCACCCAAACTATTCTATGATTCTGTGATTTTATCCTTGAACATTATCCTCTGTTCTGCAAACAGAAATGTTTGCAGGAGCCTGTACTGCCCCTGCTCACTGCACTTACTTTCATTAATTAATTTCTTATTAAAAGGCACAAATTCTTCACTTAATCACAAAAAAAAAATTCTTATCACAACAGTCAGCTGTGAGTTTGGGTTAGTGATTACAGAGTATCTTTGGTTTATTATGGCCCTCTAGATAGATTAAAACCTGGAATCTTCCTCACCTTCCCTTTTGCTTTCATTTGCTAAGTCCCACTAGGCACAGACAATTTTTCTAGTGAAGATCTGCTTCTCATAAGTTTTGCCTCCAGTGATGTCAGCTGGTCACCTTTTCCTGGCACTGAATGCAATTTAGAGTGAATAAATTCAGTAAGATTCTTTGCCAAGAATTACTCAGCTCTTCATGCCGAAATATTAATCGATAACGCCTCTTAAAATTTCTCTTCACTCCAATCACTTTTATAGCATTGCAATTTACTGCATGGAAAGCAGGGTAGTAAAAGATAGAAAAACCAGCTGTTAAGTCACATTATTATTAATATTTATCTGTCATTTACAGAGCCCCAAAAGGTGTTCACAGCACTTTTGTGTTGCTCAGCAAGCCAGACAACACAACAGCTTTCCCAAGGACTGCAGCTGTAAATATGTAAATACAGGACAAAGAGATGTTCTAATCAGAGAAATGTCTTCAAACAATCCCATGGAACTTTCAGCCCAGAATGTCCTGATAAACTTTTTTGGGCTTTTAAAATGGGGATGGGAGAGCACATGAAAATTTTTAGGAACACAATTCTCAATATCAGACTTCAAGCAAAGGAAAATTCATTTAACCATGAAAAAAGAAGACGAAGTTATGTAGAGGTATGTGTAGGACAGAGGACTCTGATTTAGAGCCAGAAGATATTTTATAGTGGTTTGGTTTGGTTCTGTTTCTCCCTTGGAAATTTTCCAATATTTAATTTTTTATCCCAAATTTGCTCTGGAGTAAATCTAAATATTTATGGGTTTTCTTCCTATTTTACTGCAATGAATAGACCAGTTTGGCAAAAACTCTTTTCTCAACACCAGAATGCTGAAGAGACCCATGCTCAGAACATTCTTACACAGATTCAGGTCACCCAGGGTCTTGTTCTTTCTTCCCATTTCTGTGTATCCCAAGAGAAGAGCCTGATCATTAGAGCTGGTGTTACTCCAGGGAGAGGTTTTGGTAAAGAATTAAATACTCTCTTTTGGTAAAGAATTAAATTACTCTTTACTTAATAAAGAATTAATTACATACTTACTGGTGATAGATAGAATCTCCCTCAGCCTCAGAGCTGCACTGCTGCAAAATGTTGGAGAGGAAGACAAAACAGCTCTCCCAGAACAGCCTCAAGCTGCTGGTAAGAAATTCATGGGGTGCCTTCAGTTCAAGGCTCGGGGCTGGACTGAGGACAGGGGTATTTATAGCACATTCCTCAGGGGCCTTTGTTTTATTGAAACCTTTTCCTCGTGTTTCTCTGTTAGGTCATGGTGCAGGACAACCACACATTCTTGAGCTTCAGAGAAGCTCAGCAGAGGCTGAATCAGTTACAGACCCTTCAGGATGATATTAAATGTGGTGATGGGTGTGCACTGAAGAAGATTGAGGGGGAGAGGTAGAAGGTAGAGGGAAAACAGAGCATGGTGGCATATTTTAAAATGTCACCTTGAGGAACGTCACAGAATCATAGAATTGTAGTCATAAAATGGTTTGTGTTGGAAGGGACCTTTTAAGATCATCTCATTCCAAACCCCTGTGATAGGCAGGGACATTTTCCACTATCCCACTTTGCTCCAAGCTCCATCCAAGCTGGCCTTGAACACTTCCAAGTATGGGGAGTCCAGAACCTCTCTGGACAGGTCCTCTTTGTGGGAAATGAATTTGTAGAGAATTTTCAGAGCCTGACAGAAAGCTCACATAGAATGTATCTGTATGTAAATGTTGAGATAAGAAATGTTGACTTAGAAATGCTATAGAATAAGATAGGTACTGTTAAGAGAAAAATAGAACTAGAAACAAGTTTCAAAAGATAGGTTTGCAAATAAGACTAGATACTTTAGAGAAATAGAACTATAAAAGATACATTGTAGTAAGAGTTACAAAGGGTGATTTTAGATTATTAGCTTTAAGACATTTACAGTATGGTGTAGCAAAAGCTGATTGGCTAAGAAACACTTGTATTGTAATTAAGGAATAATTAGCTTTCTGGTTGTAATATACCATCTGCATTATCTCACCCTCACGTGAGACTGCAAATAGAATAAAAGTTTTTAAAACACCTTTCAATTACCTCATCTCTAAATCAAAAACCAGCTTAACCCAACACTCTTGATTGGCCTATCTGTGGAATCAATGTGGGACTGTGCTCCTCAGCCCCATTCCCTACTGAACTTGAATTAATAAACAGGGAGAATACTCACAGTATTTCATCCCACATCCTGCCCCATAACTGAGAGAATTGCACTCAGTCCTGGAAGAGCTGTGTGATTCAGCATAGGGCAATTCTGGTCTGAAGCAAGATCAGAGTTCAGGCTTCATTGGTTTTCAGACATTCAAAACAGCACAAATGTGTTTTTATAACCAAGGTTCCAAATAGTGATAATTACAGTGATTATGCAGAGAATGTCTTGTTTTCATGTTTTATAAATCTCTTATTCCTTCACCATTGTGAGTGGACAGGAGGGTTGTCTTTTCTCTGATTAAAAAATAGAAGAATAGAATCTCATTAGTTACTATCTGTGAGCAGCAGGAGGAAAGCAATGTCAGTGCAGTTTTGCTTGCAAAATCACAATATCACATGCTGAAAGAAAGTATAGTAGTATCCAGTGTCCAGACACTGGAAATGAAGGCTTGATAGATAAGTACCACCTTGGAAATGCCAGTGGGTCTTGGTCTTCCCAGGCTGCACTTTAAGAGCTTGTCAGTGGTTTAGTGACAGCCACCTTTCCCAAACACACAAATTGTATTGTGAGGTTTGGCAGGTGTTTCAGTAGCAGTAAGACTTTAGACAAGACAATTTCTCCCTTTACCTCTCTATATCACCTATCCATCCTTTAAAACTCAAGATGAGATTTATTTATTTTTTTAAATCCTGAGATGAAGTATATACTGCTGATGTTTGAGAAATATTAGGAGAAACTTTGCTTGCATCCATTTTTTTTCTGAATTCATGCTTTTTCAAACCATGGTACATTGAAAAAAAAATCCTAAATGCTGGAAGGAAAGATTCCAACAGTCTGCTTTGGTCACACTGGATCAGCTACTCTCCCACAGAAGGGGCAATAGAAGAAGTGTTTTCAGGACAATATTTAGTCACAGTTAGAGCTGGGTTTAAAATAAGGAGGCACAATATTGCATTTGATCCCTTCTCCAGTTTGAGAGTTTTCCTTACTGCTGCTTGCACAGCTCATTCCTGCTCATACTGGAATAAAAGCTGATTTTTACTGGGACAAGTCCCATGCCTCTTGGGAAGAAGGATCAACATTTCAATGTCAGAGTCTGAAGAAAAAGTATTTCAGTCTTAAATTGGGCTCCTGGGACATTTGACAACAGCTGTGCACAGGGCTCATAATGCATTTCCTGTGTAAATTTGAAACACTGGGATCATCTCAGACAACAAGAACGTGAGGTAAGGAGAAGTGGGTGAAGAAAAATGGTGAGTGCACACTCTTGCCAAAAAAACCCCAACCAACCAAATCACAAAGAAGAGGCTGCAGGCACAGCTCAGGACCCTGAAAAGAAGAAACTCAGGTTTCTTTATTTCTGTCCTTGTGAGTGCAGGCTCAGAACCTGTTCCCTAAGGCACAAGTGGGACATCACTTCTTGGCCTCACCTCTCACCAGCTCCCTTGAGGGTGGCCAGTGAAGCAGGTGCCATTTGCCTCTGCAGTTTGGAGGGCCTTAAATTACTTCGTAAGGAGTCTTAGAGTGCTTCTGAAATCCTGAAGAAAATGTAAGAAAGTGGATTTGTGTGAGTAAATTGTGAATGAGTAGTTTTCTCTGAGCGGTTGTTTAATTGAGCTGCAGCTGGTGCTGATTATGTTTGTTTTTCCTTCAGTGTCTCTCATTTCCTTTAGTTTCTGTTAATTCCTGCTTTCATTGGGTAACTGTTGCTGTACAAGATTTTAAGAGTGGTAAAAAAAAAAGCAAAAAAAACAAAACAAGAAATAAAAAAATGCATATTTTAGGATCTTTTTACAACAGTTGTTCCTGGAGACACCTGTAAACTATTGAGCTGAATTGGGCTGCAGCTGCTGCTGATGACACGGGGTGTAAGGGAGAAGGGGTGTGACTCATTCTTCTGGTTGTTCCACCATCCTGTCCTGTGTCTGGGCCTGCTGAGGAGGCTGTCAGGCCATGTGTGCTGAGATGTCTGTTCATGTGGGTCTCTGGGTCAAGAAAACTCTAAACCGACTGCCAGAGGCCGGAACGAGAGGGTGATGGAGGGGAAGCACGGTAGAATCAAAGAATACCCTGAGCTGGAAGGGACCCACAAGGATCATGCAGTCCAGCTCCTGGCCCTGCACGGGACAGCCCCAGGAATCACTCTCATTTCAGCTTGGAGAGGGACAGGACATTGGTGTGGACAGAGGTCACGTGTTGAGGTATCTCAGGTGGCATCTCTGCCCTGCTCAGATGAGACCCCACCTGCAGAGCTGCCTCCAGCTCTGGGACCCAGCACAAGAAGGATGTGGAGCTGTTGGAGCAAGTCCAGAGGGGGCCACCAAGGAGATGAGAGCCATTCCATGATTCTCTGATATCACTGCTGTATGTGATAAATCAAACTGCCATGTGTCCTGCACAGACAGTGACCTGGGTTGATGGATAATGAATTCTTTGAGTTTGTTATTTTTTTTTTAATCTACATGAGCAAAAAGCAAAGATGGTCAAGATAGGCTGGCAGCAACCTCATGAACTTGAACAAGTGTTAAATACTGTACATGGGCCAGAGTAAGTGGCTCTGGGTGATCCTGTTTGGACAGGGAGGTTGAACCAGATGACTTCCAAAGGTCCTTTGTAATCTCCCACATTCTGTGATTTTATGAGATCTGTCAGTGGGGAGGATTTTAGTATTTTCCTTCTTTTCCTGAGGACTGTCTCTTCTGCTCTGCTTATGTTGCAGAACAGATCCTGTGGAAAGAACTCACGTTCCAGTGGAACTGCAGGGGCTGCCAGGTCAGGTTTTCCATAGAATGGGCCCCCAAGAAAGATTAATATCAGAAAACAGAGGGCATGTTGTGGTTTTCTACAGGGCCACGCATCTTATCCTTGAAGGTTAAGTTAATTCACTTTTTCAACCCCTTTTTGATTCCATGTCCATTTACTATCTGTGACATTCAACACCACGTGACCAGCCAAAACCTCCATTTCCTGTGAGTGTAGTAGTTTTGTAAAGAAAGAGAGAAATTCTCCAGAGACTTTTGGAGGCATGACTAGATCAAGATCCTGGCTGATCTGAAGTAAATAAAGAAAGATAGATGTTCACAGGCTCCTAGTAATTTGTTCCCATTCACACTGAGCAAGAGTTTTGTCTGGAGAATAAAATCCATTGCTCACAAATTCTGCATCACTTTGCTTCTCCACCAAGACCATTTCTTCTTGGTATCTGCTGACTTCTGAGGGCCACAGTTAGCTGGCAGTCAGCTTCTTTTGCTGCTTAATTATATTTATGCAAAGAGACAAATGTGGAAACCTCTGCTACTTTCTTTTGTGTAGGGTGGTTCATTCCCAAATGTAGAAATTCTTTTTTGTCTCTTCTGTTTGAAATATCCCAGTTGTCTGGATCTGTTCTGGATCTCCAGCCTCTGGACATCACTCTGAGATACCTTTGACATTCCTCTTAACATTCCTGTGAGTGACTTCTCAAGGTCACCACTATGCAAGGCAGTCATGTGGCCATTCTTGTGTTATTTTCTCTATTAACAGCTGTTTCTTAACAACTCCAGGGTCACTGAACACATAAAACCCAACTGAGCTTAGTTTCCTCCCAGGATTTTGTCAATCCTCTTTTTCTCAGTCATGCAATGCTAGAGAGAAATTCAGGGTTTATGGTCTATCACCATGCCACACCACCACAGGAAAAGAGCTCCTACTTTAGCACTGAAACTGGGACTATGTGTCCTGTCTTTTCACCCATTTGCAAGTTTTTTTTATGCAACTAACTGAGAGCCACTAAAAGATTTTAGTCACATTTAGAGGCAGAAATTTGAGGAGAAGCAGTCAAGGAGCAAGTCACCACAAATTATTCATGGTCAAATTTATCTTCTTTGGGGACCATATATCCAAATTTCCTGCATAGCTCTGCGGTAGCTTTTACAAACTGAACTTGTCCCCAGTGGCTGATGTTTTTAAAAAGTTCCTTTGGACAGGATCCCTTTCTTTCCTTCAATGTGTGGTTGCACAAATTGTGCTGCCTTTCAATAGCAGTGAATTCATAATTTTGAATTACAGAATCACAGACAGGGACAGGTTGGAAAGGACAACAGCGAATTATCAGGTCGCACCTCCCTGCTCAAGCAGGGTCATCCCAGAGCACATGGCACAGGGTTGTGTCCAGACACTTCTGGAATTTTCTCCCATTTGCAAACCATTTTTTTCCCAGTAATTTTGCCTGAGCAAAAATTGCTGAGCCCACATTTTGCCTGAGCACATGCAGAATAGGATAAGGTTCCCTTACCCCTGTTTTTAAGGCAAATTTCCATCTTAAAGGCAGGTTCATGCCACTCAGCAGATATTCCCCTGTGGAATATCACTGACTTTTGCATGGCATTACAAAATTAAAGGCAGAATTAGTCTTCAAATTTGAAGCAACTAGAATTGAAGGAGATGGACTTGCTAGCCTGTCCCTTCAGTAGCAGATCACCTCATGCACAAGGCATGTTCTGTGGGAGCATGACAATGACCATTTTTCAGAGCAAACCCTTGTTTAAACATCCCCTACTGACTGTCACAGCAGTACAAACAAATTGGCAACTCCAAAGAAAAAAGCCTGTTTTAAAATGCCCCTTGGGAAGCCAGAAACAGGCAGGGTTAATTTGTGTTTTCTGCCTGTGCTGGAGCAAAATCTTGTTTAGTTTTCTTTACGAGAGAGAAGCCAGTGCATCAATCCACTGCACCTCCTGGTCTGCTTGACATCCTGCTTTTCTGGAATGAATACATTTCCTGCATTGCTGCATGCTTCTCCCAGTGTAGATATCTATGATTAATATGCCTTGTCTTTTATAAACAAACCTAATGCAAAGCCAATAATGTGAGTCTCATTTCTTTACTGCCAGCCCACAGCTCGGCTTTGTTTGGGTATATATGTAAAGGAAGAAAGATGAATGTTCACTCAAGCTTGGGAGCTGAAGCCATAACAAATTTATGGGATGAAAAACACACATCAGTGTGAAGCAAATACAGCCTGGGAAGGTCTGTTTGGCTTCCTCCTTTAATTTTGCTTTTTAGTAACAACAATACCGTGTTGTGCACCCAGTGAACATATGTTGCACTATGTAAGTGCTTTGCAGAGGGAGCAAATGTGTGGAAGCACCAGGAAGGTTTTATCAGTTACTGGATTCAGTCATGGTATCCTAAATGATGAAAGCAGAAGGAACTGCTGTGATCACATAAAGTGAATATTAGACAGTGAATTTCACCCAAATCAGTTTTGACTTCAACTAGTTCACCTTGGAGACAAGAGAGATATAGGGAGGAATTACAGTTTGAAATTTTAAATTATAAGAGGCCTGACTATAGCATTCTGCTTCTCTGATGGATATTCCCTCCAGTGCTCAAAACCCACACCGGATTCCCAAAGTGAATTTGTCCATCTGTTGAGTCCTACCATGGTATTTTACTTTTCCCTTATATCATCTATCAAAGCCCTCATTAAATAAGTCATATTCCCAAAAAACCCCCCACATCCTGGTGCCACGAGAGGCTGCCATTTCTCTTTGGTAAGGACAGTTTGTACAATTTCCTGAACCCATTTGATTCATGTGGGCTTTGGGTTTTTATTTGTTTCTTTATTTGTTTGGCTTTTTTTTTTTTTCCTTTCCTTTGAGGGTAGGACTGTTTAGTTTTTATCACTTACTGAATTTTGCTGGACTTTTTCTTATTTTTCAAAATCTTTCATAGCTTGTGGATCCCAGATGTGGATCTCAGTACTTCAATAATGAGTGCTGAAAATGAGCTCTTCTCATTCCTGCTTGGGAGTCCCACATTCCAGGATCTCAAATCCTTTTTTAATCTGTGTCTGGATGTCCATTTGTCCCCACTGACTGCTTTGATCTTACGGACATCCTTTGATACCTCTGTAACGAGGATCCTGCAATAATCTGTCTAATGTGATAGATTTGTCATGTTGCTGATAGAAAAACTCCATTTGTCTGAAGGGAAACCATATCAACACTTTTTTGTGGGATATTTTCCTGGTTACTGAGACAGCCAGAGACCAGAGTGTTTGGCCATCCTTTGTTTGGTATAATTTCTGTCCTGGGGATTCATTGCACCAGTCCAGACATTAATTTTACATAATTAGCTTCATCACACCAACTTGTCCTACAACTTCACCAACAGGGACATAACATTTATTTAATGAGGTATCTTCTCCAGAAGCCAGTGATGATTGATACAGATTTATATTAATTTTCTTTGATTCTTTATTAATAGAGTCCTATATCAGGTGCTCCACTGTTTTGACTAAGATCAATGCTAGATTGACAGGCCTGTAATTACCTGAGCCATCCCTTATTTTGATCTGTCTACATCATCTGGCTTCTTCACAAAGACTGGACCTAAATGTCACTGAATTCATTCACCTTTCTTTTTTTTTTTCCCCTCAGCTTTATTATTGATACTCTTGCATTTCACCTGGAGTAATAGATTCTAGCTTAAGATGGTTTTGGTTTGTCTTTTTTCTCATATCAGGAAAATTCTTCTTTATTGTCCTACTATTGCCAGTCAGAGTTTTTGTCAGATGCCCTGTAGTTCACCTGATGAATTTTCTTCATTTCTTATCCTCTGATTTATAACACTTTCTTATTTTTCCCCCCATTTTCAAAATATCTGAGGATTTTTAGTGATCAAACCCTACAGAACAGACTGGCATGGGAATTAAGTCCTCTAGGGCAAAGATGCCAAATAACAATTTGGTATAAAATACAATTTAGTTACAATTTATGCTCCTACATTCAAGAATAAATTTTAGCAAAATCTAGGTTACATGCTTAGCTGCCACTGCTTGTTTTCTTTTGATAACTTTTCTGAGTTTTGTATTGCAACCATTTTATTTCAGAATCAGATCTTTTACATTCCAGGGCTGAATTTTCTGATCTACAACTCTATGAAGAATTATCATTAATTCTTATGACTTTTTGACTGGCATCTAACTCAGATCCAGACAATAGTTTAAACAGAAAACTGAACGAGTAGTGCCAGTGGGGAAATATTAATTCCTTTACTATGGAAAACTTTCCACTTCTGATGAGATTCTAAGTTCATATCCCTTTTGATTTCCACAGCAGGAAATAAGCAGAGTTTATAACTGAATTAACCAAGACACTGGACAGTAAATAATTTGCAGAGTTGGGCTGGAAACATGACTTCTCCCTATCCACAAGGCTAAATTTCTTGCTGAGCATGAAAAGTTCACATAGGAAGAGGTGTTGCCTGAAGTTAATGTCTTTTCACTGCACTTATTGTGGAAGAAAAAATGTAAAATTTTGGGTTGAAAATACGTTTCCTTAGCTATTAATATGATGCCTTTGGAGAGTCTTTTCTGAAATAGGGAAGCTCATGGTTGATTAGTAGGGAATTATCTTAAAGGGTTGGGTTTGCAGTGACTTGGAGTGTCAAACTGCATATATTCTGGGTTTGTAAGGAAAAATAAGCTTTTAGAGGGAGGAAGAATGGAAATAGAAGACAGTTTATGTATTATGTGGACAAGTATGCTGAAGATAAGGGAGAAATGGGAATTTTTGAAAGTTATTACTTATTAAATGTTTCTATAGTGCTTGTGAGGTGTCAGTTCTTGAAAACTCCCTATCTGGAGGAGGTCCCATTATTTAAATGAAAAAAATATGGATGTTAGGTAGGAACATCTTATATATTTTATTGTTGTTTTCTAAAAGAGTCAAACCATTGCTTTATAGGGAGTTCAAGATCCCCTTATTCATGCTGATAAGTGTGATGACATTCTAGATTTCTTACAAGCACCCTTGCAAGCAAAAAAAAAACCCTTTTCTGAAGTTTCCATTGAAGGATGAAGTTCATGTGAATGACTTAAGGAAGGGGTGGAGTTGCATTTTGGGGTGGAGTTGCAGCCTTTGACTTAATACATTTAATTGAGGAACCTGAATTAGGGCTTGGACTTCTGAAGTATCAGGTCATCCACTGAGTATCACAGAACCATAGAAATATCCTGAACTGGAAGAGGCCCACTAGGATCATCAAAGCCCAATTCCTGGCCCTGCAGAAGACTGTAATTATTCATTTTCTTTTAGGTGAGAAGGTCTGAGAAGGATTTGCTTGGTAAATGTAGGCCTAATTAAGATGTTTGATTTTTATTCCTGAAGTTAAGAAGTGTGATTTGCTCTTCAGTCAGGCCAATAAGAAACACAGAAGAGGAATCCCCCTGAGGGGATGAGGGTGTCAGCTGGGCAGAAGGGATTCTCATTCTATAAGGAACAGAGCAGAGGAGATCCAAAATTTAGTGAGGCACTGGCAGATGAGAGTGGAGAAGCAGAAAATGCAGACCTTAGAAAGCAACAAGAAGGAATTTTGCCTGGTTGTTCTGAGGAAAGTCTTTAAGGAAGAAGTCAGGATGGTGAAAACATCAAGTGTGGAATCTGAGCATTGCTTTGCCTCGGGGAATCAGAGAAATGTCTGAGAGGCAGAGAAGTGTTTGCAGTAGCTGAAACAGAAGAGGATTATTTACCCAATTTCTCCCGATATAACAAGTGTTCAAACCCTTTTGTAACACTTGTTGTTCCACCAGGACTATTACCAGGTGATATCTACAATTTGTGAAGTGCAGTGTCCACAATCAGCTGCAGCTCTTGACCCTGCTGGCACTGAAATTCCCTGAAAAGTCTGCTCTGCCTGACTGATAATGGTCCCATCAAGACGTTCCCAAAGGAGTTCTGCTCTTGTACAGCATCAAACTGTTGCTTTATAGGGAGTTCAAGATCCCCTTTCAGTCACAGAATTGTGTCTGATATCCTGCCAAACATTTTTACATTTATGCTCTTTGCCCAGAAAAGCTGTGAGGATGTCGATATCCCATCCCTGAAAGTATTCAGTGCCACTTTGGATGGGTCTTGGAGAAACCTGGTCTGGTGGAAGTTGTCCCTGCCCATGCAGGGGATTAGAACTGAAAGGTCATTACCCAAGCCATTTTATAGTTCTGATTTATGGTTTATGATCTAGCTTCTTAATCCATGGCATAGAATATTGTATGCCTACAAATTCATTTTTTTTTTCCTCCTAAATTCACATATCTCCATTTTTTTCAAGATCATTTTAGATTCCACCTCTGTTCACTGAAATGTTTCTGCATATACCCCACTCTGCTGATATTCACAAGCTTTTAGTTATGTTCTTTTTTACTAAAACAAGTCAGTGGTTGTATTTGAAGTAGAAGCATGTCTAAAAAACATCATCAAGATATCTCATTTAAGATCCCCTTCTATTCTGATGCTAAGAAGCTTCTGACAATTACTCTTCAAAAGTGATTTGCCAATTATCCTTTCCTCACTACAACTGGTTCTTCCTAACCTTACTGTTAAAAACTTTTTCTAGTCTCATGTAGCATCTTATTTTGCCATCTTTCTCTCATCTGGCTTTTTCTAAGTGAGGATTTAAATTAGGTTTTTTTGGAATTATTTCCTATAGTACATTTGCATTTTATTTATTTTTCTTTAAGAAGGTGATTATCTTCTCAGTATGTGCAGATGATTGCTTAGTAAGTTCTTCTAGCATCTGCCCACAAATTGAAGTTAGGCCTAGCAGTCTGTAATTTCTCAGTCATCAACTCTGCTTTTTGCAGACAGGTTCTATATTTGTCCCTCTTCAGTCCTCTGGTACTTCTGAATCCTCCACAAACTCTTGAGGATAATCACTAATGACTCAGTTTGCTTTAGCTGGTTTCCTGCAAAATCTTCAAGACACAACTGATTCAAACATCTCTGGCATCATGAAATGCTTCAAGCCCACTCTTCCTGTGACACAACCTCCATCCAGTCTCCCGTGGTTAGAATAACTCTGCCAGCATCTACTCACAGGTTACCATTTGCCAGGAGAAGCAAAACGACCCTGGGGTACCTCAGCTCTCTCTGCACCCTTATTAATCATCAATATTTTATTTCTGATTTCTAGAAGCATTATTGTCTTTTTGATGGTGGAGCTGAAGCTCAGGAGTTGCTTTATCTCTCTGGAAATGGGATTCACCAGGGCTCCTGTGTATTCTTGGTTATTGAAATAAGCAATTAATTGGCAAAGTGGCCTCATCCCTATTATGCTGCAGGAGTTGCACTTTGATCACACAAAAAACCATGCTGGGAAAACAATCCAGGTGTTTTTTTACAAGGAAAGTAATAAACCAGAAAGAAAATTATTGTTTTCCCCAGCACCATGTGGTGATTTCATTAATTCTTTCAGAGCATGTGCAAATCACAGTATCATCAAGGTTGGAAGAGACCTTCAAGGTCATTGAGTCCAACCATCAGTGTAGCACCACCATGATTAGCCCTAAACCATCCCCCAAGTGCCACATCCTGACACCTCTTGAATACTTTTAGAGGCAGTGACCTCCCTCAGCAGCTTATTCCAATGCCCAATCACTCTTTCAGTGGAAAAAAAAGAATAAAATTAATCTAAACATCCACTGGCACAACTTAAGATAATTTCCTCTTTCATCTGAGACATGTCAGAAGATAACAACTCTCCCCTCACTCCAACCTCTTTCCAGCTAAGCACAGCAGGGTGTAGCTTCATGTGACCACATTACCATCTGTAAAAGGGTGAGGACATATTTCCCTTTTCCCAAAATCTCGTGCTTCACCTTGCTTTGTGCTGGCTCTGGTGTCTGCCAAGTGCTGTGCAGAACCAGCTCAGCTTATTCAACTAGGAAATTCCTCAAAAGCAGAAAGGAGTTGCAGTTCTCAGTCCAGGACTGGAGCTGGCACACTCTGGCACTTTGGGTGGGTGAGGAGGGACAGGAGTTAAGGAGCAAGACACACATTTCTTGAGAGATGTGTTTTTACATCATCTAAGCCAAGTGACACAACTTCACCCTGAGGGGATAGTGCCTTGACAGAGAAGGACCACTGGGAGCCTCTTTCCAACCAGACAAAACCTCTCTTCTGACTGTCACTCCAGTAAGTGTTTTCTTTTAGACTTCATTAATCCTTGGATCAGCCTTTGGAACACAGCAGCCAGTTTGCCCAACCTTCTGTAATCTTCCTTTCCAGCTCCAGCTGTAGCGTTCCTTAGAACATAATGTCTGCAAGCAGACATCATTACTATTAATGATGGAAAGGGCTTTGCAAAGCATCTGAGGAGGAAGCTCATTCACTTTCCTGCATACCCGTCCCCCAGACCCTTTTATCCCTTTAAATATTAAAGATTCCATTCAATGTAAGCATCAAGAGCCTGATTTTCGGAAGTGCTGAGCTCCCATTGTCTTCAGCGGGCGTCATGGCTGCTCAGCAGTTCTGAAAATCAGCCTCTCAATGATCAGCATATTGCAAAAATATTTAACAGCTACATCCTCCCCATCCATTCCTTTTCATTCTCAAGCCAGCAAAACTCTCTATCCCAAAACTACACCCTGTCCCCGATGAAAGGAACAGTTTTGTCCCTCTGTCCCATGTAGCCCCTTCACCTGGCACCTTGCAGGTGGTGCTCTTCACCTGGGGCACATTCGGTGGGAGTTGTCTCATCAGCTGGGATTGTCTGCAGTGTGGGTGTCAGAATCTGGGCAAGCTGCCCTGGATTCTGCTCACAGTCAATGGAGGGTGAGTCAGCAGAGTCAATGGAGCTTAGGGTGTGATTTCCCATCCCAAAATAGGCACCCACATTTGGCCAGATGACTCACACTGAACTTCATTAGCTACATTTTCTGTATCTCCAGTGTCTCCAATGGGAGACAAGAGACTCAGGTGGGACACCCCATCAGATCATTTAAGTAAAATTAAATTAATCCCACCCCTTCTGTGAACCATACATTGATTTGCTGCATAAATCACACTCAACTCCTTCCTTGAGAACTTCTGTGTTGGTGTCTACAGGGAATGAACCAGGTAATAAAGAGTAGTGAAGTAGAAAGATAATGGTAGGTCACAGCAGAAAGTCAGACTGAATTGTAGGTTGGATAAAGTAGAGCAGATTTATTGAATCCTGTGGAGTTTTTCTCTTTCATATAAGAATTTTGCTCAGTAGAATTAAAAAAAAAAAAAGAAAAAATAGGAAAAATAAAAGCTAAATGTAACATTGAACTATCCAGGTGTACTTTAGCCATTTTCTTTCCATGTGAATTTATGGTTCATCCTATTTTTCTTGCAACTTCACTGTTACTCTCTGGATTAGGAATTTTTCACCAGGGTGGGCACTTTCTCATTCTGGTCCTTTCTGTGTGCTGTGTAATGCTCCAGGACCTCACTGATTCCTCCTCTAAGGACTGATAGGATCTGTTGGGATCTCTGTAGGATGGAATTCAACCTCTCCCAGTGTGAGATCACCCATCAAATACCCTCCAGAAATACCTCCTTTGCAATATAAACAATGCAATTTTTTTTTGTTTGCAATACAAACAAAAATATCTCCTTTGCAATACAAACTCACCTTTATCCTCAGCTGTGTGCCCCAACTAGAGACTTTAATCTTTGTTTCCTTCTAATTCCAACATTCATTTAGGATTTGGGAAGTTCCCTGTGGACTAACTGTCGGATTTCTGTTGGCAGGGATCAGCAGTTAATTTCCAATCTGAATGTTTACCCCAAACAAAGTGGCTTTACCTGGTGCATCCTGGAAACTCCAAATGCTTGTCAGTGCAGCTTAGGAAGCAGCACAGCATGAGGAGCCTAGTTATGAAACAGATATGCAATAATCAGCATGGAACATGGAGAAAGAGAGAGCAATAATAATAAATTGAATTTAATTAGTTCTCCTCTGGTCTTCATTACCACTATCAGCATCTTTTGCCATTGCAGTTCATCAAGGGTAAGCACAGATGTTACTGCCACTTTCTACATATTTAAAAGATGAAGTCCACACTCTCCTCTGCCTTGGATATTTCCTCTTAACTCCCTCATCCATGACACCTTCCAGTTCAAAATGGCCTTTCTGTGTTATAAAACCCACCATAGAGGCAGACCAGCCTCTGCCACAACTGTCCTCTCTTTCACTATTAGCAGGCATTTCCTGGGCTATTTCTGCTGTCGGTGTCTTCCCTACAGCTCTGACTTTATCCTCGTGTCCCTTTGTTCTGACTAATTTTCAAACATAAGTTGAAAACAGCTCATCTCTCCCTGGCTCCTGCCTGTTAATTTCTCCTCCCCTCACTTATAATTTAGCTGTAACGATCTTATTTAACTCGAGACCATTTCGTGGGTGCAATTGGTATGAGAGGTTCTGCATATCACAGCAGCTAGGCAGTTTGTCATTGAGCACTTTGGATCTAATTGGGCTCAGTGGCTGAGGATAGGCTGTGTTACCAAACCTCTCTTTTTTATGAAGATTGAACAACACGTTCCATTATTGCAAGACAAAAAATGCTGAAGAAACCAAACTGTCACATTGTCTTTCTTTCTCTCGTCTCTGCATGCAGATTTGTGAGTGTGTAGCACCTACTGACACACAAATCACTGAACAATATAAAAATCTTCCATAATGAAGCCCTGAGATCTGTCGCTGGTGAAGGTTGTAGTGTCACTCAGGGACTCGTTGACAAGCTTTGAGGAAAGAGATGGATTCTCAGGAATGAAAGAGCTAACATCTATCAGCCATAATTGAGCAAATTAATAGCTTTGTGAAGTCTCTTTTTTTGGTTAGGATCCCATGAAATGACAATAAATGTGGCAGAGTTTCTATTGCAGCCTCCTCTTGCTTTTTTTTTTTTTCTTTCTGCTGTTGTGTACAACATGTAATTACTCTGAAACAAAGGGAACTTCTTCAAGAACCAGCAGCAATTCTAGCAATGAAACACAGGTGTAAAAGGTAAAGACTGAGGGGTGTTTATCATCCCCCCCTAAAAGAGGGAGAAAGGGAGGAAATTTGAAGGAGGATTTCTTTGCATTTGGATACCAGTTTTGCCACAAATATTATATCAGTCACAGGAGGAATCAGCAAGGAGCCAAAGATGGGATCTGGAAGCTCTGTCTTAGAATCACAGATTCACTGAGGTTGGAAGAGATCTCCAAGATCATCAAGTCTAACCTCTGACCAAAGACCACCACACCCACTAAACCATTCACTAAAGTTCTATGTCCTCTCCTTTTTAGAACACTTCCAGGGATGGCGACTCCAGCACCTCCCTGGAGAGCCTGTTCCAATCCTTACCCACTCTTTAAAGAAATTTTTCTTATATATTTGACCTGAACCTCCCTTGGTACAAGTTGAGGCTGTTTCCCTTTGTCCTATAAGATGTTGCCTGGAAGAAGAGCCCTATCCCCACGTCACCACAACCTCCTTTCAGATAATTCAGTTATCTGCCACTTCTCCACCACTGGGCAGGAACTTTATGGCTCTTTTCTTCCCACTTCTCCACTATTTTTGACCATCAATGGCTGTACTGTTGCAGAAACAAACACTGCAGAAACAAACACTGCCAAATTTTCCTTGAGACACAGACTTTGCTCTGTGCTTGCAACCAGAAGAATAAAATCTTAGGAAGAAAGTCTAGAGGAATAAAATCTTAGGAAGAAAGTTTAGTAGCCTCCACTGGAGAAAAGGAGGCTGAGGGGAGACCCTATTGCTCCCTACAAATACATGAAATAAGGTCATAGCCAGGTAGAGGTCAAACTCTTTTCCCAATTTACAAGGAGGAAATGGCTTCAAGTTGCATTGGAGACATTTGGGTTAGATATTAGGAGAAATTTCTTTATGACAAGGGCTATAAATCACTGAAACAGGCTGCCCATGGCAGTGGTGGGATCACCTTCCCTGGAAGTGTCCAAAACCCATGTGGATATGGCACTGGAGGACACGGCTTAGTGGTAAACTGTCACCATGATCTTTTTATGAAAATTCTTTGCTAGGATTTCTCTCCTACTCTAGCTGAGAAGCCTCAGAAAATAAATGTAGACAGTAACTATCTGATAGTTGTGGAATGTGGTCTGGACATTGTTTACCAACAGGTTCCATTGGTCCATGTGGATTGTTTTCACTGGATGACCAATCACAGCCACCTGTGTCAAGGCTGTGAGCAGTCACAAGATTTTGTTATTCATTCCATTCCTTTTCTTTCTAGCCTTTTGATGGATCCTTTTATCTCTATTCTTCTTATTATAGTTTTACTATAGCATTTTAATATAATATCATAATATAATAAACAAGACTTCTGAAACACGGAGTCAGGATTCTCATCTCTTCCCTCATCCTGGGACCCTCAAACACAACCACAGTGAACATGGTGGTGGGTTGATGGTTGGGCTTGATCATCCTAAAGGTCTATTCCAATTTTAATGAGTCTTTAATTTTATGCTTCTAAGAACCAGCAAGTGGCTGATCTGCATACCCATTATCACAAGAAAAGGAAAAAAAAACCTAGTTTGAGTCTCTAACTATTGTCAGTTCTCTGTATTTTGGACAACTCACTACTCTTGTTTTGTTTGTTTCTGAAGTGTAGCGATGGTAGAAAGTTGTTGGCATCAGTGTCTTTATAAAGGACATGGAAACTTTGTATGCAGCCAGGGTGAAGGTGCTGCTGCAGGATCAAGTTGTTGTTATTTGGACCAAACCAGTACATCTCAGTACTTACCCAGATGAGTTTTACAAGTAAACACAGATAAGAAAGTGGGACATGAATTCAGCTCCAGATGCCCTAATACTCAGTGTGGCACAATATTCTGTCACAGTCCCAGGTTCATGCCTTACCCTGTTCTCATTTTTTTTGTGTAAAAGAGAAAGCTATCCTTAGAAATCAATTTATCTCTTGGACTCCTTAAAGCTTTTCCTTCAGCTTTAAAATAATATTTGCTAACTTTTCCCACACACAGTCAAGTTTTTCTTTTCTTTTGCCTTTTGTTTTTCCCTGAAAGACAGCAGTTTTCCAGTATTTCTCTCATTAACCATTTACAGAGTAAAACGAGGTGGTGCTATTTACTTTTATTTTTCTAGTCTCTGAAATATCACAGGTCTTCCAGATCTATTAAAAATAAACCTAAGTGGGTCAATCTTCTTCTAAGAAAATTCCTTTTTGTGGAGCTAGCCTGGATTGGTTTTTAAAGCCTTTCTTCTGAAGTAAAAGGCAGGAAGAAAGAATCTCAATTTCTCAGTGTTTTCCCAACAGAACCAAATATCTCTCACATGTCAGTCACATGTCACTGGGTCTGATCTGTGAACACTGTGTAGTTTGTTAAACGTTCTCAGTTCCAAGTCGTAAGGACAGATGAAACATTCACAGTCAGGGCTTCAGGGACATGCAGTCCCTGTGCTTGGTGGCTTTCTTTGCAGTCCAGCTCCTAATTCTTCTGGGGTTGGAGGATGGTTCATTCTCTGATTTTTCTAGGTGCTTTCATTTCTTTGTTTTGTTTTCTTCAGCTCAGATTTATAATTTATGTGAGTATTTATTTATTGATTCTCTGGAAGAGAAAAAACTGGAAAATACAGCAATTTAAAACATGGAACTGTCCTTGAGTCCCCAAAGTTTGTGTGCTAACAGGGAGAGGAGAGCTGGTTGATACTTAGTGCATGCAACCAGCATTATTTATTCATTATTTGAGAATATAAATGCATCAGTTTCTATCTTGGTTCCTATCAGTTTGTTCCTTCCCACATCGCTTCCCACTCTGGCTGTTCCAAAACTTCACAAGTCTTATGTTGACAGCCTTCTAATTTTTAGTCTCCATTATCTTTGTGGCTAGTTTGCAAAAATTTGTCCTTGTGACAACTTTTTCAGTTGCTTTAGGTAGCTTGTCTCCCTCCCTGATGTTGATTCTTGTGTTTTATTCAGAGGTTGGTCATCCTCTTCCTCAGCCTTTGTTCTCCGGGTCTGAACCAGCCATGGGTAGTGTAAAAACTCACACACACACTCAAAACAAAACACACAATCATCAAAACAACTCTCATGGGATTGGAACTTGGTTTTGTTGGAGCAAACAGCCTCGTCCAAACCTCCCAAGCCACAGAGCAGCTGTAAGACTTCACAGTTCTACTTTTTGAGAGTGATATTGCTCCTTTCAGGCTTTCAGAAGCAGTAGTGACTTTATTATAGAGCCAATTGGAACACTTTCTCCTGACATCAGACAATCATATCTAGTTCCTCTGTGGAAAATATCATTAATGTGCAGAAATATGAGGAATTTGTGGGTTAAACCCTAGAGCAGGGTGTCATACAGGATCTGACTGATTTTTCCTTGCTTATGGGATGTTAGGAGAATTTTGGGCTTAGAACAGGAGATAAAAGGATGTGATGGTGCAGATATTTATCCATTGTTGTCCTCCTCCACTGTCCTGTCATTCATTGTCACAGCACTGATTCCTGTTTTGGGAATTGCATTAGGAAAGTTACAGGGCTAATTACCAAATTGTCTGGCTAGGGGCTATGCCATGTAAGAGGACTGGAGCACCTCTTCTATGGAGACAGGCTGAGAGAAATGAGACTGTTCAGCCTGGAGAAGGCTCCAGGCAGATCTCAGAGCTGCTTCCAGTTCCTAAAGGGGCTCCAGGAGATCTGGAGAGGAACTTGGGACGAGGGTCTGGAGGGATGGAACAATGGCAAATAACTTCAAACTGACAAAGGGTAGGTTTAAATTGAATATTAGGAAGAAATTCTCCCCTGTGAGAGTGGTGAGGCACTAGCATCAGTTTCCCAGAGAAGCTGTGGCTGCCCCATCCCTGGAAGTGTTCAAGGCCAGGCTGGATTGGGCTTGGAATAACCTGGGATAGGGGAAGGTGTCCCTGCCCTTGGCAGGGGTTCAGAACAAGATGATCCTTAAGGTCCCTTCCAACATGAACCATTTTGTGATTCTCTGGTTCTGATATTGGCCCCAAATGATTTCCTCATCCTGTGTATTCCCAGCCATCCCTTCCAGAGGAATTCCACTGCTCATTCTCCTGTGGGTCTCAGATCTGTGCACTCATGGTTCAAAGACAAGGTGAAACTCACATTTAATTCCCTACAACAGTCGCAAGGAAGAAGAATCTTGGACCACTCTGGCCTTCCACATTTAACTAACATTCCACTTAGCTACTCTCTGTAAGCTGGGGCTAAGCTGCAGGCCATCGTTTCCTCTGAAACCTGAGAAGCTTCTGCTGTTCTCTCAGCTTCCCTGTCAGCTTGCTCTTGGCAAAGTTAGAGTGCATGAAGAAGAAAAAAACCTGCCAATTATATCCTCACTGTCTGCTGCTCAGGGGGCAAACACATATCTTATACATTATGATTCAGAATCCTGCTTGCACATGTTTTTTTTTACTAATTCTGAATTCCCTATATTGATCTGACAGCTAAAGGAAAAACAAAAAAGATGTGAATGAGGAGTATGGAAAAATGCAAATGGTGTTTGGGTGGTAATTCAGGGTAAAAACTCCCACAAAAGGGCAAGAAAGCTTCCTAGCAGCCTTCCTTCCCAGCAGATCCAGTCTTGTCCTCATGAGGAAAAGCCACTCAAGAATATTGGTGACTAAAAATTAGGTGACTGCAAAATTAGATTATATTATTTTATTATTTATTTATCTATTTATTAATTTTGTTAGGTTTTATTTGTAAGTGGCTTTCTCTTGACTCAAAAGCAGAAGAAAAATCCATTTTCATTTGACTTAGATTCATTGTTTGCTTCTGGCCTCCAAAAATAGCTCACTGAGTCCATAACGTCCTCAGTGCTCAGGGAAGGTGACATTCCAGAATCTGGCACAAACTCCTGAGTCAACATGACCTTTCATTGGTATGAAACCCTCCCAAAACATTTTTCTATGTTTCTTTTTCTTACCTCCTTTAGGAAACAACTCCCAGTTTGATGCCCATCCCTACTCTCTGTATAGGGCAGACAAATCCAAACAATCACCTGGACTCTCACCAGTGGGAAGGGACCAGTTGCCTGCAGTATGGGAGTGAACCCAGCAGTATGGGCAGTGGCAGGAAACATGAGGATGAATCCTAAAATGATGTTTTCTGCACTCACAGGGAGATGCTGACACTGCTGGAAGAACAGCAGGGCTCTGTTTTGTCACACTCCCATTCGTCCCTTCCTTAGCAGATTTCCTATGTCAAGCTAGGAGCAGTCATCTGGCACTAGAGCTGTATAAATGGCAGAGAAATTCCCCATCAGCTATTTCTGGGAAAAATCAATTCTCTCTGTATTCAGGAAGCTCTGAGCTTGCTAAGCTCCCTACCTTTTAACTGCAAATTACTCTACATATTTTTCCCTTATCATCAATACAGCATAGGAAAGCAAATCCAGTTTGAGGCTGAGCTGGTAAATTTTCAAGCCAGTTGAAGCCAGGTGTTTTGTTAATTGATCTTTACCTATGTGTGCAAAACACGTGTCTTGAAAGACATGGAAGTCCTGCTTTGATGCTCAAAATGGTCTAAACCCAACCATCTGGTGGGGATTTATATCAACTACTGGATCCTTGGGAAGGGATGGATGCTGGCACTCCTGCCAGATGCTCTAAAAACCTAAAAACAAGCAGCCATGAAGTTGGTGGTCATTAGGTAAACACAGAAAGGCAGGGCAAGGAGTTAGAGGTTTTGAATCCAAACCTGAGCAACTTGGGAGGCACGAGGCAAAAAAATGCTCCAAAAATTCTTTGTAATCAGTGGGCACAATATGGATGCTCAGTTTGTTCAACCTGGGCCAAATTTCGCAGAATCATAGAATCTCAGAGTGAGTTGGAGAGGACCTTAAAGTTTATTCAGTTACAACTCTCTGCCATGAGCAGGGACACCTCCCAGATTGTTCAAAGCTTCCTCAGGCCTGGCCTTAAACACTTCCAGGGATGGGCAGCCCACAATCTCTCTGTGCCAGAGTTTCTCCCCACAGGGGTTCATCTCCAGGGGAATGGCTGTGGCAGAGGAAAACACCAGGACCTGCTGCTGCCAGGCCCATCAAACAGGCCTTGTACAACCTGCTCAGCATGGTACAAGGCCCGAAAATGACTTGTCTTCAAACTGCTGTTGTAATTTCCGTCAGAACCGCGCTTCTGACTTAACACACTGTGCTTTACACAATTTATGACAATATTCCTCCCTCAATAGCTTTTTTGTAGAATGTGTACAACCTATTCTGCAGACTGCTGGTTTCCTTACTTAACATCTATTTTATGGGCTGCATTTTAAATTCCTTTAAGTGCAAGCAGTTGAGGAACAAGTTTCTGTGAAAGAGAGAGATCACTACTCAGTCCCAATTCCCTCATGCACAGTCTGTACATTCTTTATAGGCCAAAACCTTCTCCCCCAGAGACTGCGGCATTTCAGGAGCAGACAGAGCAATCCCAGCCTATGTAAATCACTTAAAAGTATAAAGTCCTGTGAGATTCTTCCATCTATAAGATGGAATGTTGGTATTGATATGACAGTAATTTTTAGCTGAGATTGCAGACCTCCCATACCAGGCATTACCCAAATCCACGGGGAGAATTTGTTCCTGCTTCAGGAACCTTAAGTTGTAAACATCAGTATGAGATAAAGGATGGAGGAATAAACAAAGGCTACTGCAGAAGATGCATCTACACTGTCAAATAACTCCTACACCCTGGTCCCCTGACCATCCACATTACATAAATATTAATTCTCTGGGTTGTTTTTTTTTTCATTTGTGTGAACCAAATAGTCTACACCAAAGTGAAATCTGGATGATTTTGGGATGAATCCACTCTGTGTGAATGGAAACACATCAGGTTTATCTTCTTGCCCCATCCAGAGCACTCCAACACTTCATTGTGAGCCTCCAATATCCTCATACAATCATGCTGTAAAACCCAACCATGGCAGGTATCAGTGAAGCTTTCAAGTGTTTCAGGTAGCTTTGACATAGAGAAAAAAAACCCAAAAAACCCAAAAAAACAACAAAACCCCTAAATATAAAACTTGATAATTATTTCCCACTGTACTCAGCAGTGGTGAGGCCCCACCTTGAAACCTAGGACCAGTTTTGGGCCCATCACAACAACAACAAAGACTCTGAGGTGCTGGAGCATGTCCAAGGAAGGACAATGGAGGTGGGGAAGGGGCTGGAGCACAAGGCTGATGAGGAGCAGCCCAGGGAGATGAGGGGCTCAGCCTGGGGAAAAGGAGGCTCTGGGGGGATCTTCTCACTCCCTAAAACCACCCGACAGGAGCCAGGTGGGATCGATCTCTTCTCCTCAGTAATAAGTGAGTTGCACCAGGGGAGGATTAGATTGGATATCAGGAAAAATTTCTTCACCAAAAGGGTGGTCAGGCATTGGAAAAGGCTGCCTAGGGAAGTGGTGGAATCACCCTCCTTGGAATCTTCAAAAGGCCTGTAGATGTGGTGCTTGGGGACTCATTTCAATGATAGACATGGCAGAGTTGGGTTAATGGTTGACCCTGATGATCTTGGAGGTCTTTTCCAACCTTAATGATTCTATGGTCCCGTATCTTGGAGCTGTGAAGGCATCTCAGTAGACCTGATCCATTCCAGAGGAGCCAGTCCAGGATGAGGTAGATAAATCTACTCTGCCCTTTGCAGCCAGAGTCCCAGAGCAGACATTTTGCAGAATTTATAAACAGAAGATAATCCTGTGACAGAAGAGTTAATTCAACTCCCAGTGCCTTTCTCCCAGCTCCAGCCTCCTTGCCACTGAGCCCAGCCTGGGGAAAGGGGTTTGAAGGGAAAATTTAAGTCTAACCTCTTTCCAAGGGGCGATCACAACATGACCAGAGCTCATTGAGCAGTGGTGACAGCAGAAGTGGGAACATGGAAACAGAGAAGGAAAAAAGACCCTGCTTTTCTACATCCCACACATGCTCCCAGCCCCAAAGCCTTATAATTCTGTGTGTATTTAGGGTAAGGTGTTCACTTCTGATCAGATGGTCTTCTGAAAAGCCCAGGAATTACTCAAAACCCCCCAAAATCCTCTGTGATATAGCAGGTTTCCTGGCCCTCTGTACCCAGCAGCTTGCTGTAGATCCTGGCGGAAGACTTTAAAGGCTTTAGTGGCTGTTCTGGGATGGGATGATCTTCACTGTGTGAGGTTTTGGTTTAAACTCTTGAAATGCTGCAAAAGGTTGCACAGCAAAGGATAAAACTTGCTTGGATGGCTTGGGAAGACAGTTTTTTTCCTGATTCTTATAGAAGCCTAGTAGGAAATCTGGGATTTTTGTTAATTATGTGCCTCATGGTGCTGTATTACTATTATTTGTAATAAAGCTTCATTTCACATGTATGTGAAGCATGTAGTCATGTCGATGAGACAGATGCCTCTCTTCCTTGCTGTTAATCTCATTTAATTAAATTAATTTTATTTCATTAATTTCATTTGTCTTTTCTTACAAGAAGAATTCACGCTTGTAAAACAAATTCCATCTGCTTCACCTGCTTATTTAAGATGCAGATGTTTTTAAACCTTCACAAAACAAAAGCATACATTGTAATTCAGGAAATCTACTCAGTAATCTACAGCATAAAATGCTTATCTCTTCTTTTCTGTTTCCTGTCTTATTCTCAGAGGGCTTTACTGTCTTAGTTTTTCCCAGATTCCCTTCCCTCTATCCTTTCCCTCTCTCACTTGCCTGGCTTTCCTAGTGCCAATCACAATTCTGCTGTGTGAATGAAATTCTCTCTTCTCTTCTCTTCTCTTCTCTTCTCTTCTCTTCTCTTCTCTTCTCTTCTCTTCTCTTCTCTTCTCTTCTCTTCTCTTCTCTTCTCTTCTCTTCTCTTCTCTTCTCTTCTCTTCTCTTCTCTTCTCTTCTCTTCTCTTCTCTTCTCTTCTCTTCTCTCCACAAGTTCTCCCAAGCTTCTAATAATTTTCTTTACCTCTTCCAGCCTCCTCTTCCCCTTCAACCTACTGTGTTTTATTTCATGGCACTTCATTTCATTTAATTTAATTTCAATTTTGAGGCAGTACAGTGAAACTTGAGCACAATATTCCAGGTGAGGGCATCTCATTAAATGCTATAATGGTGCCACTTCCACTGTTATTCTCACTTCCATGCTTTCTGCACAATAGGATTTTCTTTTCTTTTGCAACTGCCATTGTGGATGTGGCAAATATATTCATGGAAATATCCATATTTGGACTCTGAATGGAAGAATTGAGAGTCCCACAGAGGTTACTGCAGGCATCTGTGCTGCAAGCTCAGAGATATAGCTCAGCAGGCAAACTCTTCACTTATTTTCCACAGTAACTTTTGTCTGGCTGTAAAGAAATCTTAGGCTGAATTGCTTCGGTTTGTTTTGTTTTCATTGTAGAGGAGGTGGAGGTCTGGGGAAGGAGGTTTCCTTTTCACTACAAAAATAATTTGGATCTGAGTTCAGATCAGCTCTTGACATAGAAAAATAATGAAGAAGATGTTTTGTCTCACCGAGTTTTTGTTCTCCACCAAGAAAACAGCATTTTCTAATCTAACTTCTTATTCACTGGGGTGGAAGGTCTCTGGAACTTGGATGAGGTATTCTTGAATACTCATCAACTTCCTTGAGCCTCTCTTTCCTCCACGAGACTCCTCCCAGAGGATCTTTGACTTTTTCCCTCTTCAGTGCCTCAGGATTTCTGTCCTGTGTTGTAGGCAGTGCAGGGTGGATGTGGTGTGAGCACAGTGGAGGCATCTTGGGCTCCAGCAGTGGGAATGTGAACAGGACCTTACCAAGGGACCTGGTCTAGGACTGGCCTCAGGAGCAACCACTCTGCGAGAAAAGATTTGTTAATTTCTTCTGGGTTAGGGAAGTTGGAGACAGGAACTGGTTATGGAGTCAAGTCTAAATTAATCTTCATAAACTTCCAGTGTTGTCCATGCAAAGGATGTTTTTTTGGGAAAATGAGCAGGAGTGTGCTGAGTTCTGTTCAGCGTCATGGGCTGCTACAAAGAAAGTCAGGGTTCACAAGAATTCCACAGATGACAATCTGGGCATTCTGGGACAGAAAGGTCTAGAATTGCTGTGTGCAGAAGCCTGAATTCACACTGTATTCACTGTACTCAAAGTGACTTTATCAACATGCAAAGGCACGTTCCTGCCAGCCCTACACCTGGCAGGGAGATCAATTCTCCTCACAGGAGCTTTGGGTTATATTTACTTCTTGCAAGTGGCATAGCGAGCCACTGGCACCATGTCAATGTGGATATTTTCATACTTAAACATTTAAGCTCTTCAGATCTTTTTCTTCATCCAGCCTCCTCCATCCCTTCCTCTGTGTCAAACCTGTTCCCACAGGAGTTTCCCAGTTCCAGCATCAGTTTTACCCCAGCTGGCACATGCAGTTAAATCCTAAGCACAGACTATGATTTTTGTCTTCACAGAGCCTTCCTGGCTACTCAAACAATTTGAGAACAAAGTTTATAGAAGGAAATTCCCTTTGTCTCTCCTACTCCTTGCTACATATATTAGGTGATTTTTTTTTATTTTTGTGGTACAAAATTATCATAGACTTGTGTTTCCTCAAGAAAATTAGAGCAGTGAAATTTTTGTTTTCCAGTGTTAGCAGATTTGAGAATCTGCTGATATTATGAAAATATCATGGTATCATAGAATCACAGAATGGTTTGTGTTGGAAAGGATCTTAAACATTACCCAGTCCCAACCCCCTGCCATGGGACAGGAATCAACAGTGTTCTTTTGGCTCTTTGAATGGAGTGGAAGTTTTCAACGAAATAACCTTTAAATTTCAATATTCTCCTGTAAATCAGTAGAGTAAGAGAAAATATTTATCCATATCTATAAATGTAGAGATTCTGTTTAACCATGGGGAATAACTCTGTGCAAGTCCAGCATCTCCTACACTTTTTCCCTTCATTCACCAGAGGCTTTTGTTAAGTGTGGAATATCTGCAGGCAAGAATATTTATCCTGATCACCTGCAACGTGGGAGTGTTCTCCTGACTGACTCTTTGTCCTCCACTATCCCAATGCCAGGAATTTATATCCTCCTCTGTGGGAAAAGGCTGGGATATGGTTTCCTTTTTTTCCCTATGAACATGACAATCAGATTAAGAAGGGAAAGCAGCAGCCTGAGTTACACACAATTAGAGGCAAAGTCAAATGTTTGCCCCAGAGCTGCCCAGCAGTCCTTGGCCTCTGATCTTCCCTCATCTGCTCCTGTTATTCCTGTTATTCCTGTTATTCATCAGAGTCCTTGGCCTCTGATCTTCCTCATCTTCCCTATTTCTGATTCCTCCCTACCTCTGCACCTCCTTTTGTCCCAGTTGTGTAAAACTGGAGCTTATCTGATGATGTATTTTGCCAAGCAAACCTATTTTTAGAGTGCTGTGGGCTATTGGGTACAATGTAAAAATGCAGAGAATGGAGTCTATAAGGCAGGAAAAAAAAAGTGATAGAGCATCATCTTGTTTATTCAGTTCCTGCTGGAATTGCCACCTTTGGGTCCCATCAGAAGTTCACCAGTTATTATAAGAAAAGGAATACTAAAAGGAGAGAGGTTGTTAAACCACAGGTTGCTTCACTCACTGGTTTCTTGTCCTGATCTCCATTTAGCTCTGAAAAAATGTGGTTTTTCTAACTTCTTCGAGATCCTGTTTAATGCTCAAATATCTCAGCCCAGACCCTTAATTTTTTACCAGATATAAAAGTTGTTTTATACCCAACTGCTTACACATTTAAGCCTCTGAATCCCTCAGCTGGTTTTAATGCCACTCTGACAATGAAAAGGGCTAATTCAAGATCTGTTCTTACGTTTATAGCACCATAAAGAATGTTCAGAATAAAGACTTCATTTGCATACATCATAAAAATAAACAAAATAATTTGCATAAAAGTCTGTGCAGGGAGCAGTGCTTTGGCTGAGTGAGGAATCTTGGGAAATATATTTGTAAGATGAGAAAAGATGGGGGAGAGGAAAATTACTTTCCATCCATAGGAAGGTGCTCATGGAATGGGATGCTCTACTTCTTCAGGTTGCTAAATCCTTGGATATTTATATACATGGGCTATAAAGATCCCTGGGAAGCCATGGAGAGGTGTCAGGTGATTGTGGCAGCATCTCTGCATTGGAAGTGATGATTAGTGGCTTTCCCAGTCCAGTCCAGGATTCTACTGGCCTGGTCAAAGCTCAGGAGAAATCCCAGTGGTTGGTTATGAATATTTATCACACATCATTTTCCATCTGTGTCGGCATCCTGAGTTTCTCTGTGGTGTGATTCAATATTGCTGAAGTCAGTAGCCTGCACTGGAACTGCACTGATTTATTCTGCAAGGTGAGAACCTGGGACAGTGGCATGATGTAGTGCTTGTTGAGGATTTTCTGGAATTTCACACCCACAGCATGGAAAATAAGCCTGAAAGCCTCCTATGATGGTGTTTATCTTGGCCATGGTTGCATCACTTTTTACTGCCTTTTTTTTTTTTTTTAAGAAAATAATTAAATCATTTTGCTTTGTGTTTTCAAAACTTCTGTTTGGAAGGGCTGGCCTTCATGGTGCTCTGCTTGGAGACAATTTGAAGCCAGAGGAATATGAATTTAAAAGGTACTGAGGAAAACCAAATTCCTACAGCTTTTAAAGTGCTTGGCCTCTTTCCTTTTTGGGGGGTTTTGAGTATACTGTTTCAGACCTTCCCAGCCCCCCAAGTCTTTCAGATAGAACGGTTTGGGTTGGAAGGGACTTTAAAGATCACCTCATTCCAGCCCCTGGCATTGACACCTTCCACCATCCCAGGGTGCTCCAAGCCCATCCAACCTGGCCTTGAACACTTCCAGAGATAGGACAACCACAACTTCTCTGGGATACTACTTCAAATGCCTCACTACCCACACAATAAAGAATTCTTTCCTAATATCCACTCAGATTTCCTAATTTCCCAATATCCAGTCTGATGTCTGTGACTCTTCCCTGTAAAATCATTTTCAGAGGCTGTGCTGCACCCAGAAGCAGCCCAAAAGGTGCTGTGCAAACAGTACAAAAATAAAGGTCTTGAGAGCTAAGTGAACTATCCTAAAGAGTTTTGTGACAGCTTGTGGCTGTCCTGAGGTCTCCTCTTATCCAGCTAATGAATGTAAATCAAAATTGCTACTGGGATGGAAGAGCCTCAGGAAATATTTGAGTCCCATGCTTGAGTAGCTGTGTGTAAAACTGGGGTGATGAGCTGGTGCTGTGGGGAAAATGGCTCAATGCACATCAGGATTTCACAGCCACCTCTCCTCCTGCCTAATGTAGAGGTTAATGGATCCAGGAGTTACTGGAGCACATAGAACTTACCCAGGGAACGTACTGACAGGGCATCCCAGGAGGAATCCAGGTCTAGTGCCTGTCTGTCCACCAGGCCACTGCCACCACAGCCAGGGCATCTCTGTGCAAGCAGGGCAGGGAAAACTGCTGCCTGCATCATCACTAGCTGAAAATATCCCCCTGCATTTCACAGGCTTAATTAATAATAAAGTCTGTGTTTGCCTCATCACATTCCAGTGGTTGCAGAAGACTCTGTGTTATTAGAAATCCCACAGAAAGCAATTTGCAAGATTTCAAGTTTCTACTTGTCTTGGCCCAAATCTTCATGCAAAGACCCCTCCTTGCCACCCTTTTCCTTGCAATCTAAATGACAAGAAATGTGCCACACTTCACAGGCTGGGAGCGTGCAGTGTCAGCTCCACACAGACATTGGAACAGCCTAATTTCAACAGAGAAGTAAAAAATAGAAGGTTTGACATCCAGCTTTAACAAACCAGCTTGATTTTGGCTTCAGCAGCTGGGATTGGCATCTTTTAAAAGAGAAGGAACATTTTAAACTAATGGGGTGTTGTCACCCGCTTCTGCTCCCCAGCACCAAACAGGTCTGAGTGCCAGATCCCCCAAAACAGACCAACTCCAAGCTCTGGGTCTCTGAGCTCCTTGCCTGACCTGTGGTTTCCTCCTGCTTTGAACACCTGAGATCTTGGTGCTGTTGAGTGGAATCTCCATGAAGAACATGGTGAAAACCAAAAGGAGTGAAAGCAGGGGAGGCTGCAAAGGACACTTTTGTTTTGTGGGCTCTGTGGATTTTTAAGGCTTGGGACAAAATTCAAGCCATGCATATCAAATTATTCATAGAATCTTTGAGGCTGGAAAAGACCTTAAAATCAACAAGTCCAATTGTCAACCCAGCACCACCATCATGTTCATGTCCTCAAGTGCCACATTCACATTTTTATATGCTTCCAGATATTGGGAATCTACCACTTCCCTAGGCAGTCTATTCTTCTAGGGCTTTACAAACCTTCCCAGGAAGAATTTTTTCCTAATATCCAACACAAACCTCCCCTGGTGTAACTTGAGGCCATTTCCTCTCATCCTGTCACTTGTTACCTAGAAGAGGAGACTGGGTTCCCTCTCTGGCACATACAACATTCAGGCCATAAATTGAGTGCCTGGAAATTGAAATATTGCATGTATTTTGGAATTTTTTCTTTGGCCAGGAGTGATATCTTTTAATCTCCAAAGCAGAATCCCCTGCACGATGAGCAGGACAGGTAGTTTGGGTGCGGAGCTGGCCATGCCAGGCAGTAATTTATCCCACATTGCTCGGCAGGGCAGGAGCAGCTCATGAAGAGCTGCCTGAGTAAATACTCATTTGTGCGGCTCCCATTAAACCTTTGGAAGCGTTTCCAGCGGAGCACGAGGCACTGATGGATCTCATTATTACAATCTGCCAGGCAGAGCCAGGTGCACAGGAGGCTTTGCCATCAGCCCTGTGCGGCCCCAACTTAGCCTGGCCAGGATCAACCCTTCCTCATGCCACGGAGGAGGGATTCCCTGACACAAGCAGCATCCCTCCCTCCTCTGCTCTCTGCCTGTCAGCCTTAATATTTGCAGCCTCCAGTGTTCCTCTCTTCCTTTCCAACCTAATTTTTTACCATTGTACTCCCTCCAGGATTGTTTTTTTTAATTATATTTTTATCTCTATTTTTTATTTAATTTTTTGTCTTTATTCCTTCTTTCTTTTTCTTTCTAAGCAGCCTTGTCTAGTGGAAGGTGTCCCATGGTAGATGATTTTAAGATCCTTTCCAACCCAAAGCATTCTATGATTCCATTATGTTATTTTTAAATTTTTTTCTCCCCCTCCTTCTCCATTTTTGCTGAACCATACCACAGAATCAGAAAACAAGAATATTCCGAATAATAGAGATCATTCTTTGTCCAGTTCTGGCTCTTTTCCTAGAGATAATGCAGGAACAATCAAGCCAAATAAGATCAGTCTGTGAGGTTTCTATCACTTTTTTCCCCCCTCTTCTTCACCTTATTAATATTGCAGCTGTCTCACTCTATAATCTCATGCATTAGCTTCACCCAGGCACACAGCTCTGTGTTGATTCGTTTATTTTAATCAAAGTTCCGTCTCCTGATATTTTTCCTTGTCCAGGCTGGAACAGAGAAAATGAAATTTCAATAGAAAACACACACACAAATCATTAATATTTGACCTCTGAAAAGAAATCATTTATTAAACATTTTTTTTCATCCCTTCAGGGTATTCAGAGACATAGTTTCTTTGTGTGTTGCTTTGACAGTAATACTGGAGCATTTCCCTTGGGCTTCTCTAAGTGATCTCAAGTGTGCACTAATAGCTCTTTGCCTTTGGCTTTTATGAGTATAACACACACTTAGTCACAGGATCCCCTTTGGGTCATGTGGGTTGTTTTTGGGGTTTTTTTTAAGTATGGAGATTTTGTCTTTTTTTTTTTTTTTTTTTTCTTTTAGTTTTGTTTTTGGTTGGTTTTTTTTTGTTTGTTTGTTTTGTTTTTTGGGGTTTTGCTCTTGGTATGGTTTTGGCTTATTTTTTTGGACAATTTGCAAGGAGGGAGTTTGCTGTGTTTCAGTGAGAAATATAGGAGCCTTCTGCTGCAGCTCTGGGGTTTTAACAGATGGAGAATATTAAACCTTTATATATATATATATATATATATATATATTTGAGTGTATGAAAAGATTGATTGCCACTGAGCAAGATGCTAGATGCTGGTTGTTGGTTTTTCTCATCCTGAAGCATGTTCTCTTTTTGATGGTAAATGGCTCCAGAAAGATGTTGACCAACTGATCATCCTCTCATCTCATTCTGGGTGACAGATGCCCTTAGAGACAAATTAGAGATTGAAGGGCCTGGAAGAACATGTTAAAGAAAATTAAAAATCCAATCAAAACAACATAATAAAATCAAGAACCAGAATTGCAATTGCTTCACTGAGCACTAAATCTTGACTGGGGGTGTTTCAGCAAGTTGTTTGTCAGAGTTTAACAGGAGAAATCTTCTCCACACTGAGGTGGGAAATGGGGTATTTCTGGTGGAGGAGGACATAGGATCATGTTGGGACATGTTGTCAGTGGGATCACAGGTAGAATTGAAGAGTTTGTGCATCAGTGGGAATTTGAAAATGTTAGAATTGGCAGTTTCCACAGCCTGAAGGTGAAGCAATGACTGGAGAAGTCCCTGGTGTTCACAGCAGCACAGGATGTGGGATGTTGTCAGTCCTCAGGTGTTAGATGATGTAAATAAACATTTTCTGTTGGAGTGGGTGAAGATCTGGGACTGTGGGGTGGGGCTGGATGGTTTTGTCATAGACTCATGGGATCACAGGGGATCAGAATGTGCTCAGTTGGAATGGACCCACAAAAATCAACCAAGTCCAGCTCCTGGCCCTGCACAGAACAACCCCAAGAGTCCCACCATGTTCAGAGAATATTGTCTGAACACTTCTGGAGCTCTGTCAGGCTTGGTGCTGTGACCTCTTCTCTGGAAGCCTGTTCCAGTGCCCAACCACCCTCTGGGTGAAGAACCTTTCCCTAACATCCAACCTAAACCTTCCCTGGCACAATTTCAGGCAATTCCCTGAGGTCCTATCACTGGTCACCAGAAAGAAGATATCAGTGCCTGCTCCTGCTCTTCCCCTCACAAAAAAGTTGCAGATCCCACTGAGGTTTCTCCTCATTCTCCTCTTCTCCAGGCTGGACAAACCAAGTGACCTCAGCTGCTCCTCATACATCCCCTCCAAACCCTTCACCATATTCACAGCCCTCCTTTGGACAGTCTCGAATAACTTTATATTCTTCTTATTGAGTGGTGCCCAAAAATGTGCACAGTGCTCCCCCAGTGCACAGCAGAGTGAAACAATCACCACTTCATCCTGGTATGGGTTCATATCCTCTCCTCTGTTCCTCCCAAAAGCTCTTTGCTTTTATTGTGTGAAGTATCTGAACAAGCTGTAGACAGATCAGACCCAGGGAATCTGCATTTACCCCTGCAGGGGCCAACTTCCCACCTTGTGCCACTTCCCAGATAAAACCCCAAACTCAGCCCAGTTCTCCTGCAAGACCAACACTCTGCTTGCACTGCCGGGATCATGAGGCAATTCCTGAGAGCTGGAGTCAGAGTTTTCCCCATTCCAGAGCTGCCCAGCCATCCACATGTCCTGTCTTTAAGGGGAACAAATCTGTGTGCAGCACTGAGCCCCCAAAGCAGCAATTAGCAACAATTTCTGAGTTTTCTTGGTTAAACTCTCATTGTATCTCACCAGCCCACTCCTTCCCTCCATCCCATCCCTCCACAGCCAGTTCCTTCTCGAGATCTATTAATATCCTGTGATTTACCTACACACAAAGAATGTTACTTTCTGATTCCCACCGGGCATATGGAACAGATGTCTCTTTTCAAGGGATTTATCAGCAATTACAAATAATGCCGTGTAAATAAGTTTTCCAAGACCTTCAATTATGCTCATTAGCTTGATGCTAATCAGAGATGGGATCAAATATAAATCCAGCAGCCTATAAATTTGGGGATGAAGAGGCTTGCTTAGGTCCACAGCTTTAACAACTGAATGTGATGCCAGCACAACAAGGCACTGAAGATATTTGAGGCAAAGCTCCTCAGGATTTTACTGGGAGCTTTGCAGGAACCAGGATCGTGACTGAAACTCTCATATTTTTACCCTGGACATTACATAACTTAGTCTTGCTTGTACCTTTTAAGGGGCTGCTATTTTAGACCCTCAGGGGAGTAAAGCCTTCAAGGACCACCCTTTTCAAGGGAAATCACAGGGTAACACGAATGTTAAGGTTCTGCTTCTGAGGAGAGAGGAGATTTTTAGCTGTTGGGTACTCAGGTATTTTTAGCTGCACATGCATGAAGTGCTTTAGACCTGGGGACTGCAAATCAAATTTCTCATTAGAGTCCTCCTGGTTAGAGTTTTGGGGGAAAAGCCACAATAAACCAACAAAACAGAAGCCAGCAGACTTCTCTGGGTTTTTTTTGTTTTAGTGGTACTGCTTTGGTTTGGACCATTCTTGCAAGCTGATTCTTGCAAAGCCATTTCTTCTTCACAGGAAAATCTCCAAATCATGTAATTTATATCCACGGTCATGGTATCTTTCACCACGGATAGGTTTTTTTTGTTGTTGTTTTTTCTGTAAATATTATAAATAGGCAACAGAGCAGTTTCCTCTGTGTCTGGATTTTAGTAAGAAAAAGAGAGAATAAGGGAATGATGGGCAGAGAAATGTGTCAGCCTTCACAATTTCACATCCTCAAGGAGAACATGTCCACTGGTCCAGCCCAAATGTGTCACAGGGATCCTCAGTATAACTGACATGTATTTAATATGCTGATTTTCTGTTGTTGGATCTTTGCTGGAGCTAAAGAGATGAGGCAGGATTAAATACATCCCAGAGAGATAAAAAAGGTATGTCTGGTGCAGGAATGTGAAGCAGCCTTTGAAGTCTGTGGGAGGTATGACTGTTTCCTCCAGCTCAGGATTTGTATCAGACTATTGAATTCTTTTCAGAACTGTACATTAACAGATTTTTTTAATTGTGCAGCTTTAAGCAAGTCAGTGAGCAGTCTGTGGCAGAACTACTGTGTTACACTTTTGCTCTCTGTGTCAAGATCAATAATAAATCACCAACTCTACTCCTCAGTGTAAAGGGAAAGTACATTTCTCCCAGAAAACGATCTGTCTAACAGAGAAAACCTTTTTTTTCCTCCTCCCTTGATATATATTTAGAATAGATAGATAGGTACATTCTATTTTAGTAGAATTAAGTCTCCCCATACATCCATAATAGATATAAAAGTGAGGAAAAGGTTGTTAATTCAGGAGGATATTCTGTGACCACATCCAACAATGAAAAGCATCTTGGAAAATTCCAAAATGTGTTTTTAAATATCATCATCCAGCACGAGGTGCCCAAATTGACTTTAGAAGTACATTGTTGTTATTAGGACTTGCTATAATAAGCAGAATCAACCAGCAGCTATTTCCTGATGGGGTTTTATAATTGCTTGTTGGGTATTTCTGGGTTTTGGCTCAGAGCCTTTTATTCTTGTTGTTAACAGAAAAAAAAAAAAAAAGTGTAATAACCAGTAGCTGCAGCCTACTGTGGAGGACACCATCCAAGTTAGGAGAATATGTAATGAGCAGCTTTGATTCACATTCTCTTACTCTTTAGAAAATAATTCTAGTCTTTAAAAGGCTCCATGCACCACTTAACTCAGTAATTGGCAAGAGGGGATGGAAATACAACATTCTGCAAGCAAAGTTGCACATTTCAGATTACTCTGTGAGGAGAGCAGGCACTTTTTTGTCATTTATTCAGAACTTCTCTCCAGCACTCAGTAACCATCTGATATCAGGCTGTAGGTTGAGTCTTGCTCTGCCTTGCATGGACGGATGCTGCCTTGGTGATCTCTGGGGTATTTCACAGGCACAGACACTGGGGTGCTTCCATGCCATATTTTAAGAGGCAGGAATTTAATGATTTCATGGCAGGGTAATAGAGATAATATAAGAATGACATGGAGCTCCTGGAGCACACCAGGAGGGCTACAAATGGGGTTAGGGAATGGAGCATCACTCTGATAGGAAAGGCTGAGGGAGCTGGGGCTGTTCAGCCTTAAAAAGAGAAAACTGAGAGGGGACCTCATCCCTCTGTCAGTGTCTGCAGGGAGAGTTCAGAGCAGGGACCAGGCTCTGCTTGGTGTGCCCAGCAATGGGACAAGAAGAACAGGCAGGAAATGATGCCCAGGAAGTTCCACCTGAACAGGAGGAAGAATTTTCTGAGCACTGGAATAGATCATCCAGAGAGGGTGTGGAGTCTCCCTCCCTGCAGACATTCCAGAGCCATCTGGACACAATCCTGTGCCTGTGCTCTGGGATGGCCCTGCTGGAGCAGGGAGGTTGCACCAGGTGACCCCACTGTGGTCCTTCCAGCCTGACCCATTCTGTGATTTTGTGAGTCTGTGAAGTGGCAATGACAGGAGGTAATATGGATGAGAGAAATCCATCAAAAAACATGAAAGCATTTTAGTGTAGATAAATGTAAAAGGAAAGGGAAAGGGGAAGGGGAAGGGGAAGGGGAAGGGGAAGGGGAAGGGGAAGGGGAAGGGGAAGGGGAAGGGGAAGGGGAAGGGGAAGGGGAAGGGGAAGGGGAAGGGGAAGGGGAAGGGGAAGGGGAAGGGGAAGGGGAAGGGGAAGGGGAAGGGGAAGGGGAAGGGGAAGGGGAAGGGGAAGGGGAAGGGGAAGGGGAAGGGGAAGGGGAAGGGGAAGGGGAAGGGAAGGGAAGGAAAGGAAAGGAAAGGAAAGGAAAGGAAAGGAAAGGAAAGGAAAGGAAAGGAAAGGAAAGGAAAGGAAAGGAAAGGAAAGGAAAGGAAAGGAAAGGAAAGGAAAGGAAAGGAAAGGAAAGGAAAGGAAAGGAAAGGAAAGGAAAGGAAAGGAAAGGAAAGGAAAGGAAAGGAAAGGAAAGGAAAGGAAAGGAAAGGAAAGGAAAGGAAAGGAAAGGAAAGGAAAGGAAAGGAAGGGAAGGGAAGGGAAGGGAAGGGAAGGGAAGGGAAGGGAAGGGAAGGGAAGGGAAGGATCATGCAGCATAGCTTTAGTTCTGACTTCTTTTCTCCCAGACATAGGATTTCACACCAAAACACAAAGCACAGCAGATCCTCATTGCTTTCTACTTTTTTTCAGCAAGACTAAAATTCAAAGAGAATCATCTGACCCTAGAAGGGTTGTTGTGCTCTGCCAATCTCAGTGCTGCATTTTCAGCAGAGCTCTCAGGTACTGAAAGCAACCCCTCTGTAGCACTGACAGTCTCTCTCAATTTACTTAACCTTCCACAGTCCTCCAGGAGTTTGGGCTCCAACAAGAGCATTCTTAAGGTACAAAATTTTGCTTTCTAGTTCACTGAACACACAGAGAGCCATTTGTTGACATTATCTGCCCTGTATCTTCAGGGGAGACAGCAAGTTATAAGTGGAGAGGTTTGTGAAATTCACTTCCAAAAGTCAGGGAAGCAAACAAGCAGAGAGATAAAACATTCCTGACTGGACTAAGTTCAATATTACAAAACAGAGAGGGGGAAAAAAATTCAGAAAAAATGAATGCATGGTGGGATTTAAAACTAGAATTTAATCAATTAGTTTCTCTAATACTTGTATATTCTTTATGAAGAGTTTAATTGTGGTGAGATTATTAATTTGTGAAATGATTAATATAGGATTACATTAGAACAGACAGATTTCTCATTACAAATTTCTTGGTTTATCTCATCCCTGCAAACTGCAGTGACAAATCTTGGAATGCTTGAGTTCTGTTCTTCCTGAAGGCAAGTTTTACATTCTTCTAGAAAAACATGCAATATTTGCTTGAAAGCACACTTAGATACTTGGACTACAATTTGGACACTGGAATTCTGTTTTCCATTGTTGAAAGATTTCACTTATGTTTGGTGAATCTTGGGAAAAATTCTTTACTTTTGTCTTGTTCAAATATTTTCTGTGCAAATTGAAGATGCAATTCATCTGATTCACTCTGTTTGCTCTTTAATTAAACTGTAATTTCTTTGGGGGAGGTGTGACAAGATGACACTTTGTTAAGAAAAAAAATTAGGTAGATTCATCTTAGGCTTAGTTAGCATACAAAGCTAAAATCAAACAAAATCTGAGTGGTTTTCAACTTCTTTTTTGACAGCAGAACAACATAAGTGATGGAATTGTAATTGCTGTTTGGTTTAATCTAATTAGGCCTCAAAAATCTTGTGGCAAATTATGATCTGAACTAAGTCAGACAAAATGCTGGGAGAATTTTTGCCAACCAAAATTCAGCCCAACTTCTTTAACAAACGATGTTCCTCAGATTGACTGCCTACTGAGTGAAATCCATGGCTAGGCTTTGCAGGAAAACTCCATGAGTTCCCACTTTCCAGATTGTCACAGAGTCATTTAAATGTCAGGATTTCCTCCATCAGGAACTGCCCCTCTCTTGCTCTTGATGTGTTGAGACCTGAAGGAGCAAAAGGTAAAAGCATTATCATTATTATCATGTTGCAACCCAAATGCAAGAAAGGCTTGAAACACCATCTGGATGATGCCAAAGCTTTGTCTTTAGGGGTACACATTTTCCTGAGCTTGGTTTGGGGTTTGGGATTTGGGAGACACAGTTTTTAATGCAGGCAGTCTTAGGTAACTTCAGCAACCGTTCTAAGGAAACACCTGCATCTTAAATTGTGCTGCTTTGCAGAGGTACTTGAGAAAATTTGGGTAAGAGAAGTAGCCCTTTCTCTGGTGCAGGAGAACTCACTCACCTTTGGCCAGGTCAAAGGAGAAAATTCAGGGACAAAGAGGAGAATCCATAAGGCAATCTTAACCTAAACATGGAAAGCATTGGGGAAAACATTCCTGTGTTTCTGTCCATTTTTCACTGGCCCATTCTGGTGTAGATTCCATCTTCATGATGTGATCTATTTCCTACGTAGAATTACAGAATTGTTTAGGTTGGAAAAGACCCTGGAGATCCTTGAGTCCAACTGTTAACCCAGTTCTGCCAGGTCCACCACTAACCCATGTCCCCACGTGCCACATCTACACATCTTTCAAATCCCTCCAGGGTTGAAGACTCCACCAGCTCTGTGAGCAGCCTGTGGCAATGCTTGACAACCCCTTTTTGTGAAGGAATTATTCCTTATACCAAATCTAAATTTCTCCTGGTACAACTTGAAACCATTTCTGCCTTGTTGCCTGTTTTTTGGGAGAAGACTCTGACCCCCACCTGGCTACAGCCTCCTGTCAGGGAGTTGTACAGAGTGAGATCTCTCCTGAGACTCCTTTTCTCCAGACTGAGCCCCCCCAGCTCTCTCAGCCCCTCCTGGTCCTCCAGACCCTTCCCCAGCTCCATTCCCTTCTCTGGACATGCTCCAGACCCTCAAAGTTTTTCTTATCATCAGAGAACCAAATCTGTCTCCAGGTTTCAAGGTGTGCCCTCACTCACCAGTGCCCAGCACAAAGAGACAATCCCTGCCCTGGTCCTGCTGGCCACACTATTGCTGATCCAAGCCATCATATCCATTTAAAGAATTACTTCACTTTCCATGCACTTTAATGTCTTAAAAACTGGCCAAATTCCCCAGTGATCTATGTGTTTAAGCTGCCTGCATTAAGAAGAAGAAGAAGAAAAAAAAAAAAAGGAAGGAATAAATGTAATAACCATTGAGTGGATTATTTTCAGCCTCTAATATGGCATTGATTTAAGCCTCACAATGAAAATATAAGTGAAGAAACACAAATGAATTTGCTTACATAAAATCCGCTTATTAAAAGCGATAAGCAAGGCTTGAGAGAAACATTTCTGCAATTCCTCTTCTTTGATCACTTCTTGCCTGGCTAGGCAGGACATCTTGGAAGTGACTGCCAGAGCCTCAGCAGCCTGGCAGTGGGGGATGGCTGGAAAAGGGTGGGCATGCTGTGGGAGGCAGGTCCACATGCCCACCCCATGTCTGAGCCCTGCCTGGCACACAGCAGAGAGTGGAAAAGGGCTGGTTTGTTTTCTGCCCTGGCATTGGGACTTCCACCAGATGAGAGATGAAGATTTGTCTTCCTCTTTGTTGTCCCACACACCAAGCTGACCTCTGGCACTCTGCTGATTTCACCTATTCCATGGCAGCCACTTCAGCTCCAATCCTTTATTAAAGGACTGATGCTACTGAGAACCAGAGGACACAGCCTCAAGCTGCGCCAAGGGAAATTTTGGTTGGATATTAGGAAAAAGTTTTTTGGTGGAAAGAATGATGAAGTTCTGGAATGGCCTGCCCAGTGAGGTGGTGGAGTCACCATCCCTGGATGTGTTTAAAAACAGACTGGATATGGCACTCTGTGCCATGGTTTAGTTGAGTTGTTGGGGCATGGGTTGGACTCAATGATCTTGAAGGTCTCTTCCAACGCAGTCATTCTGTGTGTGTGAATTTGTACCATGCCTGGTACTCCAGGCCCCTTTTTAAGTACTGCCATAAGCATGATTAACAGTATTTGTTAGAAGTGCACATTATATTATGTATTCTACACATCCACAGTCTTTAAAACATGGATTCCAGCTACAATACTACCTATGCCAAAAGAATTGCTACACTGCAACACAAAAAAAATATATATATATATATGTTCAATAACACTTTATTATCTGCAGATAGAGTCACAAGAAATTTTCTTTATTTGGCTACAACTGTTTTCACTATAATTTCCCGCTCATCTTTCTTTCAGGGATCATATTCAGATTGTATGTGCAAATATTACAGCCCTTGCTAGGGGTATGCAGGCAATGCATGCAATGAAAATCAGCAGCTTTTGACTCATGTGTTGTTCCATACTGGAATTACTAGACTAGACACTAGAAACTATAGGTCAAAACCATGTAGGGATGTGTTATCTGTATTTTTCTGTGTAATCTGTTTCTAGAGACCAACATCCATTTGCTAAATCAGCCACAAAAATATTTATTTTTATGATAACATTCAAGAGTTTTTAGATAAGGAAATTAAGCTGATGGTGTGCATGTAAAAAAATCAGTGAGCTCTTTGATATATTATCACTTGGAAAGTGAATACTTAATTTGTAAAAGCTGGAGATTACAGAAAACACTTAGAAGTAGATAAAGCACTGGTTTAAGGGGAGATGCTGAGATATGATCAATAGCTGCTGGATTTGAATTGGCAGTGCAAACTGGGACTGATCTTGTTCAGGATTTTCACATGCTATTCTAGCCTGCTGCTCAGTCAGGAGGTATTGGGAGTTCAGGGGAAGAAAAGGCTATCACAGAGAATACTTTTACCCCTGCTAGTGAAGCTGCAAATACATTTCCTAACAGAAAGTACTGGGTTATTCACTTAGGGACTAATAATTTTCAGTGTAAAATGGTATCATATCAGCTGAAATTGAGAAAGAAAAGAGCTTGTGCATTCCAGGGTGGGAATAAATTATTAATGTACAGGTTCCTGAAAAGACATATATGGCCATAAGATGTGTTAGACAAGATATTTCTGGTGCTAAGAGGGACTATTGCCACTGTACCAGGCACTGTGGGGATTTCAATGAGAGGATTGTGGGTCATTCTGAGCAAAAAAAAAACTGAGCTCAGGCAAAAGCAGAGGGGACATGATGGGGAGAGGGGGGTGTTACCTCAATAAAGGCATTTTTATCTGCTGCAATCTGCAGCTCAGCACTGAAATGTGCTGGCTGGCTCTGCATGGGACAGCTCAGATATTGCAAACACCGGCAGTGCCTGGACAAAGTTCCAGCATGGAAATTCAGCTGTTTACCTCCCAAACACCAAACCCAGAGCTCCTGCACCTGACACTTCAGTGAAGTCACTCAGAGCTGAGTTTGTCTCCTTATGACATGACAGGAGAGCTAATGAGGGGCTGAGGGAGCTGTTTATCCCTCAGATCACAAATACTGGAAGAACAAACACTTACACCATACCCATGAGTAAATTCATGCTAAATTGGGATTGAGACTTTCCAGGCAAGGCAGTCTGACTCAGGTCTGATCAGTTGCAGGGATCAGGGCACCAATCCAGGTGCCTGATTCAATGTCTGCTCCTAAAAAATTCATTGTAATGAGCACATTTCAAGAAAAGTTTTGCAGCCTCCCCTCTGCAGTTGTTAATTCAGGACTATGCACTGCTCCTGTGCTCCACATATCACAGAATCATAGAATCATTAAGGTTGGAAAAAACCTCCAAGATCATAAAGCCCAACCTTTAACTTAGTTTTAGTGGTACCTGGGACCTGTTGTGGAACTATTTCTTACCACTTTAATTCCTTTATATGCCTTTAAAGTAATAACATTGCATTATTTTAAGTGCAGTGAAATAGCCAAGTATGATTACATGACATAGTTCTGTTCAAGAAGAGGAGATTGTACCTAAAAATTTAGGAAAACACCTCCTTCTTCTTAATATTTTAGTTTTAAGTGTTCACAGCTCCTGAGAATTGTGAATCTGTTCTGCCACCAGCTGTTCTTGAACCAGCCTAGAGAAAACACAGCTCGTATCCACGAGCTTTGGATTATGTTTGGTTTGTTTCTTTGCCTAATCCAAACCCAGCACTTCTAGTAAAATAATCAGACACCTTTTTCTTCTTTGCATAATTTGTTCCTTTGAAAATTCATCTTACTTTCCTTGCTGTCATATCTGTGTTGTTTTTGCTTAAAACACTTCTCTCTGTGCTTTCCCAACTCCCTTGTACTTAGATTTTTTCAGATTTCAGTGCATCTCACCTGTGCATTGGATTCCATGGGTACTACTTCAAAGAAGGCCATTTGTTTTATTTAATGATGCAATTAGAAAGGGATCGTGTTTATTACATTAGTGCACACATCCATGTCAGACTTGTCTCCAGGAGAATTGGGATCATTTGTCTCATTAGGGATCAGTAACTTTACACTTCAATTATTTTGTGCTGTTGCATAAGTAACATTGCCTGGATCTCTATTAGATGGGGACACCAGGTGACTTAAGGAAATTTAATACCCTGGCATTTTCAGCTGCACAGCACTTGGTCCTGTTATTAATCAAGGCTCCAGAGCCTTATTCATCTCCTGATTAAAGATTTCAGCAGAAGGGAATCACGCAAGCTTTAAATACAGTATTTTTAATTAGGGACAAGTTCAGGGTATCACTGTGCATTACTTCTTTAGTAGGTGTAATTAAAGAGCTGATCTGTAACGAGCCCACTTGGAAAAATACCTGTCTTTAAATCCTAGAAGCCTGCTCTGAATAAAAAAAAAAAAAAAAAAAAGCTGACCAAAAGAAATGGGATAATAAATCTATCCCTCAGAAATACAGATGGGAAATTATTGTGACCACCTTAAGGCTAAATATTTTCAAGGAAGGCAGGTCCAGACACAGGACACAGTATGCAAAGCACACTCAGCCCTCACACATGCTAGAAGAGAGTGGAGAGTCACTTCAGTTTAAAAAACAGTTTATGAATTGTCTGTAAAAAGCATCAGGATTTGCTGTAACTAATTTACACCATCCAAATATGATTTTCCTGCTTTAAACTAAGTCATCTGGGCTCCTAGTGGGAAAAGAAAGACTCCTTCAATACAGAATTCATCCTACCCTTTGATAAGTGTTTGAGATTGGTTATCTCTGCAGACTGATGCAGCACACAGGCTTTAGAAACTTGGGAAAGAAATTTGTTCCACCTGCCATCAGAAGCCCCTCTGGCTTGAATATATTAATAATTTCTGCAGTGGCTGCTGCAGCTTTCTTCAGGCTGATGCTTCCTTCAGATTTCCACTCTTTCTTCACAAGCTTCTTCCACTGTAAAAAAACCAAAAACAAAAAAACAACAAAATCTATTCAAGATGAACCACATTGTGTTTGTAAAGCTTCTGTGGTCATGGAATAAATCTGCAAACAAAGGGTGTGTGATGCAGGACTGAGATGGAAAATTTCCCCAAAGGGGTATGGATTTCAGTGAAGATAATTTATTTAAAAATTAAAATCTCCTTATTGTGGGAAGCACACGCACCAAACCCAAAATAATGTTATTTTGCTAATTTATCTACTGTTTCTTACCAGAGATTCATTTACCATCATCTCTTTGGAGCTGACTTTGAGCTCCAGGAACCATCAGGGAGTTTTGAGTCCTTCCCAATTCTTAGTTCAAAGGTTCTCCAGTGCTAGAGGGAATACAAATTTAATCTAATCTTGCAGTCAAGTTAGAGCAGCTGAAAAAGCCTCCACACCTCCACTTCCAATTAACACCTTTCAGATGAGCTGCTGTCAATGAACACTCACTGTTCCCAGGCTGTTCCAGCAGGAAGAGTAGCAGGGACAGCATCTGGGCTGAGGAGGCTCCAAGTAGGACCCAAGAAACAATAAACTCCCATATTTTATATTTTTTTTTTAATGAATAGGAGGTATCCAACCTCAGATTTAACTGCTTTTAGTGGATGCTCACAGGGTAGCTGAGATGTCTGAAGGTGCTGGCTCATGGGGAATGGTGGAGAATGCCAGACTGGCTCTGTTGGATACACCCTGGGAGTGAAACCACATCATGGAAAAGCTCATCAGGGAATTCGCCACTGCTTTTGTTACAGTTGTTATTTGCAGTCAGTCGCTGGAAGTAAAACTAATACATCCATGAGCGTCAAAAAAAAAAAAAAATTTTAAATTAAAGCTCATGAGGCTCTGAAATTTGTGATTTGAATGACTAATAGCGAATTTGAAATGCTGCATCAGTGCAATGTAATGTACTGATTGTCTGAAGGCATTGATCAGGTTAAAATCTGTTCAAGCTGGCTGGAGTAGCCTGCCATAACAGATTGTAGGTCAGACAGGGGTTGTATTAGGTTTCTATTAATTTTCTGTAAAAGCAAATACCACGTGAAGATACAGCCTGAACTCTGTTTTACTGAATAATTCAAAAGAAACATGATGTCCCATTCAAATTTGATCATTGGCTGGTGATTTCACAGAATCACACAATAATTATGGTTGAAAAAGACTTTTAAAATTATTAATCCAAGTTCCAACCCAGCACCACCACCATGTTCACCGTTAAACCATGTCCTCAAGTGCCACATCCACATTTTTTGAACACTTCCAGGGATGGTGATTCCACTGTGTTTTAATTCAGATGTAATCATTAGGGCTGCAGGATCATAGTCTGATTTTCTGTCCTCATCAATGGCAAAAAGGGGCTGTGCTGGGAGGCTAAAGAGCACATAGAGTGTTACTGCATACATGGAAGGCACAGTCACAAATCAGCTTAATTTCCTTGAGAAAATTGTCCTTACTGGTGTGGAAAAATAATAATTTAATTTATTGCCTTTTTTTTCAATTACAAAAAGGTATATAATTAAAATGAACTAAATTTTTAAACAAAATCCAATGGCACATTAAGGGAAAAACATTATTTACCTCGCTAGGAAGAGTGCCTTCAATGGCAATCATTCCTTTTCAATTAACCAAAATTACCTTAGGGAATTAGTATGACAGCTGCAGGAAATAAAATGAGAATGAGAATGTACTGAGACTGCAGCAGGAGATCAGGACCTGCCTCAAATCTTGTTGATTTGGGTAGGGTTTCTGCACAGACCGTGCGTGACCATGTTTTGAAAAAGTTTCCTTTCGTCATAATTTCAGTGGGGAGAACAGCAGGGACATGTGGTGGTACATCCCTGACACCACTTTTCCTGTCTGAGGCTTTTTCTTAACCATGATAACCATGTGCTTAATACTCTTTGATGGAAATATACTTATTTTTTTCCATTATTTTCCTACTCCATCTTACTCCATCTTGCTCTAGTGGAAGGTGTCACTGCCCTTGGAAAGAGGGTTAGAACTTGATGGTCTTTTAAGGGTCTTTCTATCCCAAACTGCTGTATGATTCTATGCTTTTACTCATATTTTGCAGCCATGAAGACATTTAGCATCTACTCTCTTGTGCAGGAAAAATTTCCACAGTCTGGATTATTATGACAGGGAAAAAATAAAAATCCTTCATTGTGTTTCAGAGTCACCATATGATATTTTCATGTGAAGGTCTGGTTTTCTTGTGTAAATTACCTGAGTGGGGGAAAAATAAACTGAAAAAAAACAAAAACAAAAAACCCAAACAAACAACAAAAAAAAACTTCCCAAAATCCCATCAACACCAGCAGGTTAAAGGAGGGGATTCTTCCCCTCTGTTCTGCTCAGGTGAGACCCAACCTGCAGAGCTGCTCCAGTCCTGGGTCCCAGCACAGGAAGGACACGGAGATGTTGGAGCAAGTCCAGAGGAGGCACCAAAAGGATCAGAGGGATGGAGCAGCCCCAGTGCAAGGAAAAGCTGAGAGAATTGGGATTGTTCAGCCTGGAAAAGAGAAGGATTTGGGGTGATTTTATTGCAGCCTTTCAGTACCTGAAGGAGATGGCAAGAAAGATGTAGAGGGACTATTTACAAAGGCTTGGAGCGACAGGACAAGGGGGAATAGTTTCAAACTGGCAGAGAGTAAGTTTAGATTAGATTTTAAAACAAAAACTCTTTACTTTGAGGGTGGTGAGGCCCTGGTACAGGTTGCCCAGAGAAGCTGTGGCTGCCCCATTCCTGGAAGTGTTCAAGGCTAGGCTGGCTGGAGTTTTGAGCTGGTCTAGTGGAAAAGTGTCCCTACCCATGGCAGGGGGTTGGAAAGAGATGATCTTCAAGGTCATTTACAACCCAAACCATTCTATGATTCTGTGATCACCACAACCCCCCATTTATCTAAAAAAAGTGTGGAAAGAAGCTGATCCTCACACTTATTTGGGGGTATAAAAGGCATTGGGGTAAATCAGCCTGCACCCCTCATTGTGAAGGCAAGTTAAAGCACCAGAAGAGGAATAACAAAGGGCTGTATATGATGGAGTTTCTGTTTGTGAACCATCAATAAGGTTAATCCCTTAAGACCTGGAGTTTCCTATGCCTGCTCATAGGTGCATGCCCAAATTTTGCTCTTTTTATCTATGGATAACATGGCCAAGCCCATTATCCCAGTGCAGAAATGGAAGCTAGGCCATGGGTGCTACCAAGGTTTCCTCAGGATGAAATGCAGGAGGAAATATCAGCACAGAAGGAGAGGGAGAAAGAAATAAGTGTTCCTGAGAACAACAAAGAGGTGAAATGTAATATTCTATGTCATGCATTTGGGGATGAATATTAAAGAAAATGATCCTACTATCATGTAATTTAGCCCATATTATCAGAGACAGCAAGAGGGATATGAGCCAAGGATTAGGATGCTGAAGAGCTGAACTCCAATCTTGGCTCTGCAAATGGCTTGATGTATGCCCTTAGGCAAATTCTCTACCTTCTCTCTTACAGCTTCTCTTTCTGCATTAACAGGATAATAATATTTAGATGAGCTTTGCAAGGACTAATTAGTTAATGATTATAAAGTGCCTGAATATGTAAAGTGCAATGCAAGTGCAAGGGATTATTATCATCTTCGAAATAATGAAGAATGTTTATTAGTTAGTTATTGTGATTATTTCTTTTAAACCTCTTTATTGCTAAGTGCATAAGAGGCTGTCAGCCATAAAGTGGGTTTTACAAAGGGATTTAAAAAGGAGGGGTGGAGGAATGGTTTGGAGGCACAGATGTAGTTTTAACAAGGAGTTTTAACGCTGTTATCATGCCAGCTCCTACCTTAATATGACAGCTGGTAGCCCAGATTGGAGAGCAGTGAACAGCAGCATCTGCAGCCTCTGGATGGTGTTTTTCTTGCCACGTGTGTTCTGTGACCTTACACTGGCTTCTTTTTGGGTACCTCTGTTTTTTAACTGTGCAGTGCTCTTCTCACTGCTCTCTGCAATCAATTAAGGGTCCTCTGTAATGAGAGGAAGGAGGGGTGGCAAAGCAAAGCAGACTGTTGGGTCAGGACTGTGAAGTCCATGTCTGTCTGGGAGCTGGCTAGGAATGCACTGACAGAATCACAGAATAATTCCATTTGTGGAATCTCTGGAGAAAGCATTGTCCAGGCCTCTTCTCAAAGTAGGGTCAGGTTTCTCAGGGCTGTGCTCAGCTGAGGTTTGAATATCTCCAAGGATAGAGACTCCTCTACCTCCCTGGGCAAGCTGTTCCCATGTTTGATAACCTTCACAAAACAAGAAGAATGTTAAATCCTGTGTTTAAATGAAATTTCTTCTATTTTAATTTAAGAGGCTCATTGCTTCTTGTCTCACCTGGCACCCTTTAGGGCTTCTCTTCAGGTACCAATACACATGGATAAAATACACCTGAGATATTTTAGGCTGAAACATTCCAGCTCTCAGCCCATGCTGATCTGTGGGACTATTCCTCCCCAAATGTAGGACTACAGACATGGGACACACAAATCCAGAACTGTGAATGAAAGGGTTCATTTTCTTCATTTTCCATATTGTTTAGCTTTTGGTTTGGGTTTGGTAGGTGATGATTTTTTTCAGGGGAATGCATAAGACTGGTTGATAATTCAGGCTGAAAGGGACCTCAACAGCACTGCAGTTCAAATTCTAGCTCCAAATCTGCTGCCTCTGCCCCCTGAGTCCTACCTTTGTGAATTGGAGCCTGTCAGGATTTTTTTTATAGTCAGACTCGTGTTCTGATATGTCTGATTGGTTTTTTTTGAGTGTTGGGATGCGCCGTTTCCACCATTATTGCGCTTAGAGGATGCTGTCTTTAAAACTCTGCTAGATTTTCTGAACTCCATTCCCCTTCAGAGTAGACTCACATGGGATTCACTGACTGGTTCCCTCAGCAAATCAAAACATTTTCTTGAAGTCTGGGGCTTGCACTGGGCTCCTCTTTATCCTTTCAGGGTCTTGAACTACACTAACTGGGGATCACTACAGCCAAGACTTCCTGTGATTATCACCTGTTGGCTTCATCCAGCTAAGTCCATCTGCACCACACCTGGAGCTGAAATTGGGCTAAAAGTTGCCCATTGAGCTGACTGGACACTGGGCACTTTGAATCTGCAAACCTGCTTCCAGAATATTTAGGAAAAAGCTAATTTATGGTGGTTTTCTTTACTGGGTCCTTTAGCAGGAGTGACAGTCTAAGTTCCACACAGCATCACAAAGAGAAGGTTTATTCTCACCAGCCCAGTTTCTGTGCAGCTCTTTCTGCATGGTGCAGACGTGTTCTACATTTTCCCTAGCATCCTAATCCTCCTTGAGCACTTTGCTATCAAAGCCCCTAAAAGTATGTTAATGCTTAACCTGTAAAAGCTCTGCTAATCTTTCTGCTGCCCTCCCACTATCCCAAACAGAAAACTGCTGACAAGTCTCAGGATGAGATAAACTGGCTCAGGAGGGTGAGGAGATGGAAAGAGACTTAAGCTGACAGGCTTGATCTCCTCCTGCCACCCTTTTCCTCCAGCCAGCCCCTCAGAGCTCCAGCACAAACTGCACGTGGAACAACTTGTACATGACAGCACTGCTCCATCCCTCCCATGAGCTTCTTAGGGGAGAAACTGGATTTATTCCCATTCCCCTGAACTTCTCTTCTGGCAGTGCAGCCCATCCCTGTGCTCTCGCTGTCAGATGGTGACAGTGTGATCCACAGGCAGCTTCTGAGGGGGAAACTAAGCTTATAAGTGCCTTAAAATTTCACATGGAGATGGGCTTTCCATTGTAATAAGAGCTGACGGTACCTTTTTGTAATCAAAATGCAAACTCCCTTCCACTGCTCAGTGCTCAGGAGCACAATTGAGAGTGACAGAATTCATTACACAACGGAGACAGATGGAGTACTTTAAAAAGAACCATACATCAAGAGCGGAGGTCTGTGAGTGTGTAGATAGTGGGCAAAAAAGCTTAAAAACTTCAATCCCCTCCATACTGCTGAAAATTACCAATCTTCTTATCTTGGCAAAACCTTATTATGCAAATAGTTGTCAAGTGGAACACTCAAATTGGCAAAATTGCCTTATTGTAGTACTTTTTACACTCCTTCCAAGAAAAGTCTGTTTTGCTGGTGTGATAAGTAAATGATTGATTACCCATGCTGGTCTGGAATAGCAGAGTGGAAAATGATGTAGTAACACCGTCAGTGGCACAAACTCCATTTAAAAAGGGAACACTACCATTTTTGAAAGGAGTGCACCACTTGAAAATTGCCAAGTCAGTACCTCTTCCTTCTCCTACTTAAACTGGAAAAAAGTGAGTAAACGCATTTTTTTTCAGACACCAAATGATTCGACCCTTTTTCTTGAACCACTGTGAACTTGGGCTGTTTTTAAACTAAATATGGAACTTGCCAGCAGTTCTTCCCTTCCCAAAGTAGTAGAGATTTTAGGTTTTTCATTCCTCTGAACAGTTTTTCTCTGTGTACAGCATGGGATACTTCAGTCTCACAGTTGTAGATTCAGCTGTAATGAAGTGTGTTCATTACTTTGACGTAAAGAGAATTATTTCATTGGATTTTTCTTGAGAAGGCAAGAACTGGAAATGGCTAATGGAGCAGAACTGCAAAGTCCCTCTCTCCAGAAGTGTTCAGCTCTTCTCTCCAGAGCTGGTTGAAACCACTTGTGAATTGTGGGCACAATATTGCCAGGTACACTGTGGTCAGATTTAGTCAGCACTTGGCTTAGTACTGAATAACAAATGGCACTGGAGAAGAACCAGACGAAACATAAAACTATTTGATATGGTTATGACATTATCAAAGTTATTCTGTATCACAAAATCATAGAATGGTTTGGGTTGGAAGGGATTTCTGAAAGTAATCTAGTTCAGTCTCCTTGCCATGGACAGGGACACCTTCCACTAGACCAGGTTCCTGAAATCCCCACCCAATGAGGCCTTGACCTCCAGGAATGGGACATCCACAATTTCTTTGGACAACCTGTGTCTTGCCACTCTTATTGCACAAAAGTTTCTTCTTTATGTCAGATCTAAATGCACCCTCATTTAATTTAAAACCATTTTCCCTTGTATCACTAAGCAACACCAAAAGTCTGCCCCCATCTTCCTCTAAGTGCCCTTTAGGCACTGGAAGGCTCCAAAAAGGTTTCCCTGGAGCCTTATCTTCTCCAGACTGAACAACACAGCCTCTCTCAGTCCTTCTTCACAGGTGAGAGGTTTCCAGAGATGTTTCCATCCTTTTGACCACTTTTGTGGCCCTCCTCTGGACCTATTCCAACAGATCCAAATTTTCCATGTATTGGGGACCACAGAGCTGGGTCTCACCCCCTCTCCTGCTGCCCACCCTGCTCTTGTTGCAGCCCCTGTCATGAGTGGAATAGGAGCTTAAAAGTTTATTAAAGAAGCCCTGAGGCTGAGTCACGAGGTGCTAAAAAGACCCCCTGGCTTTCAAAACCCTTCTCAGAGGAGTTTAGGGACAGCTGGATCCTATCTTAGCCTCAACAGTTTGAGTTTTGAAACTTTGTCCTGCAAGTTTTAATGATGATAAATCAGCTATATTTATGAAAGATGATTTATTGTTTAAGACAAATGAACAGACAGAATATCTGAATCAGAATTACTGTGCAGTAGAAATGCTAAAAACAATAATTGACTATAGCATTAAAGGGCAAATTGCACTGTATTAAAGAAATAACATTAAAGCAATCATATATTAAAACTAGCAAAAAAAACATTAAGGAGAAGGTGATGTAAGTCACCACTCCCCATTCATTTTTTGGGGTACTTCTCCCTCTTCCTCTCAGTCCCTGGGAAGCAACCACAGAGAGTTGTCCCAGGGAAAATCTCCATGTTCTTTGAGGTTTATATGGAAGAATCTGACAGTATGGAAAGGTATTCTGGACTTACAGGGTAACAAAGCTGCCAGTCACTTCTCTTCAAGGCAGTTTAGCAGCTTACCTGTCAAACCTCACCTCAGAGGGACAGATGTGTGCTTGAAAATAATCAGCCAGAGTGGCTTTTTAGCAGATTCAACACCAAAATATCCCCAGTGGTGCCTCGGGTAACTGTATGTATCTCCTGACTGGGTTCCAAGCCAAGCAGGTAAGATTTATCAGGGTGAGGCATCCTGCCACACCCACAAAACCACTGACAGCAACTTCAGGAGCCTGCTGGGTCCTGGCCAGCTTTCCATTCACCAGAATCCCCAAGTCCTTCTCTGCTCTCAAACTCCCATCCTCAGTCTTGTGACACTGGGGGTTGTTCAATCCAGGTGCAGAACTTTGCCCATGCCCTTGTTGAGGTTTGTGTGGGTGCCCTACTCATTTATTTATTTATTTTGGGAGACAATTCTTGGAAGAACAGCCGTGCTGCTCACAACAGGTGGTCCTGCTGTCTGCAAGAGCAGATGGGAAATGCTAATGATGTATTTACAGGCAGATCCCACCTGCCTTCCCGTAGGATTCCTGGTGATGGTGTGGGGAACAATCTGGAGTGCAGATCACTGGAGTTTGCAGGGGCCTGTTTCTCTCCTTACTTCCCACCTCAGCTGCTGCAGGTGACACTAAAATGAGTGAAAAAGAAAACACACCATTCTTTCTCAGAGCAGGGAATGGAATAACAATTGAAAAATGTCCCTGTGGCTTGATATTACTGAAGCTTTTTGGAGGGCTAGTAGCGATTGTTTCCAGGAATGCAGAAGTACTTTAGAACTTTATAGACATAATGTAGACATTTTCACAGAGTTCTTCATAACTACAAAGACCATAAAGAATATTTAAGTCTTAAGAAGACACCTTGTTGCACCGTAGGTGACACAAGCTTTTCCTCTTGGATATCATAGAATGGTTTGGGTTGGAAGGAACATTAAAGATCATTTAGTTCCAACCCCTCCTGGCATGGGAAGGGATGTCACCCCTTAGATATGGGTGACAAGAGACTGTGGTTCTGGGTCTCACAGAAGTCAGGGAGGGTTGGTGTGATGAAACACTTTACCAGTTATTCATGAGATCAGTGCTTTGCCTTCAAAGAAAATAGTGTGGTATTAGCTCCCTTTACCAGAGAACTAATAAATGCATTTTGTAATTATAATGTCTCAGCAGATGAGTACTGTTGTTTACACATCCACATGTTTTGGTACCCTTTTTTTGTCTCTCCCCAATGCAATGCACTCTTTTATTAAATGCAGCACTGTAGACAGCACCACTTAAGAAATAAACACATTCCACCTGGATCTATCTAAATGGTGTGTTCCTAGAGTACTTTATCTGAGATGCAGTCTAAATGTAAACAAATTATCCTGAATGACATATTTTATGGATATATTTACATAGAATGCATTTACACAGTTTTAATAATTCTGTTTGGAAATGGTGCAGCTCATATTCAGAGCAAGTGCAACATCTAGGCAATACAGATGCACACAACCTTGCTGCATCAAATATTCCCTTTTTTAAAGTGGTGACATTTATACTTCTGAAACTTCACAAAAGTTTTGTGTAGGTCATTGATGATGCATTGATTTTCAGAAGTAATTAGAAGATCTGTCTGATTGCTTATATCCCAGCTCAATTACTTGTCCATTGAATCTCATCACTGTGTTTTTTTAAAAGTATTTATTACTCCAATGTGTTCAGGCTTAACCAGCAAACCAGATCCAGAAATCAGACCATTTGTTCCAGTGGTTAATCAACCTCCCAAGCACCACACCTTGCTTCTAATTAGAATATAATTGATATTTCCAATTACACTCTTTTTTGTTGTCTTTCCCACTAGCTTAAAGAATCTTTTAATACATGACTTTTGTTTTTCTGTCCCTGGATTTATTTAAATGTTTTAATGTTCTGTCTTTTGCTGAAAAAGAGTTTTATAAGCCTTGAATAATTTTTGTCTTCTGAGCATGTTGTGTTACTTAGCATCCATTTTAAACCAGTACTGAAATGTATTGAACATTTTAGTATCAATCTCTTCAGTGTCTCACAGCCATGAAATCAGCCAAGGTTTGCATCAGACCCGTGGCCACACGACTGCACCAAGGGCTCCTCTCGAGCTGTTTATCTGCTTTGACTCCTAAATCCTCAGCACTCTCTACATATTAAAATACATTTTCTCATTTCCAGTGTGTACATTTGCAATTCTCAGATGTTTAGATTTACATTTATCTGCATTGAAATGCTTTAATTTGTTTGACTGGGTCTCTTTCATCATCTCTATTGCCTTGTGTTCATTGCAGCACTTTGAGCACTGGTGCAAAGACCAGAAATGTCAGATCTAGTGGTTGGTTCAGAAAACCACCTCAGAACTTGTTCTGTTCAATGAGTTCCTCAACAACAGCATGAAGAATTGGAAAGCTTTGTGGATATGGCCATGTCCCAGGAAATTGATCAGGAGGGATTATTGATGGTCTCAGACTTTCCTTTTCTTTCCTGAACTGCATTCCTTAGTGATGTCTATACTGGTAATATGCCCACATCTTTATTTGAAATGGGAATGTTTTAATGGTGAAAGGGGTTTGGAACAAGATGATCTTTAAGTTTCTTTCCAACCCAAGTCATTCTATGATTCCATGGAAATTTCTCCGTGCTGCATTTTCCATCAGAGTGTTCTGGGCTGTGGAAGTCAAGGACCTCGTACTTGACAATTGATTGTTAATCACCTTCAGCAATCAGTTATATTCTTTTTCTTTTCCTGATTTCAGAATGCAATGCAAATAATCCAAATAATAAATTTAAAAAAATTAAATATATATATATATTTATGTAAATTTAGTCTAGTACTGGTCCAGCCTCACACTTTAATTCATTCTCAGTTGAGTCCTGTGTTGTTGCATTCTTTTGGGGTCAAACCACACATTGTATTTACTTCTCTCACTACTCTTGTGTTTCTTTTCTTTCATTCTGCCCCAGATCCCCAAAACTTTTTGCTTTAGCCAGGCCAGGAATTGCTTCTACTGGTGCTTTTAGCTTCTCTTTGTAATGTGTAGCTGACCTTACAACCTATTTATAGTACATTTATATTTTTAAGCTCCATCCCTTAAGGAAATGAGGTGCATTTAATCAACATCTGTCACAATCTGTCATCACTGAGGTTTGGGGATTCCAGAGTAAGGTGGGGATTGGGTGTCCCTCGTGGGGATTCCAGACTGTGCATATACCATTTGTGGTATCATTGTAAGTGAATTAAAGGACCATGGAATGGCTTGGGTTGGAGGGGACCTTAGAGATCCTTCAGTTCCAAGAGGTGTTGTCACCACTACAGGGACATTTCCAGTCTGGATGCAGAAACAGAGGATTGCAGAGGACATTCCTCCCCCATTCACAGGGCAAATCCTTCAACTTCTAGTTGCTGCCCAAAATTTAGCACTGAATCAGGATGAGGTTTTAGCTAAAACTCTCAATTTTTTTATGTGAGATCAAGGCAATCTCACCAGTTAATGGGCTCCTCTTTTGAGCACACTCAATTTTCCTTCTTATTTTCCTATTTACATGGTTTCTGCTGTGATTTTTTTTCTCAGAACTTTCTCAGTTTCAGGAGATGTGCCCTTTAGAGGCACCAATTACATACATAAGATGTTACTGATTGAGAATTGATTCTGTTTTTCATCTTGAACGTAATCAAATCATGATCACTCATCCCTGGGTGCCTACAGATTTCCAGCCCAGTAAGTAATTCATCTATATCCCTCATAATCAGGTGCAACCAAGTCATTTTGCAGTGGCTACAGTAGCCTAAAATAAGAAGTAGCAGCTGCTGGTTTTATGCATTAATAGTGACTCTTTGCAACCTTAATCATATTCCTCACAAACTGAAATTTTGCTTCCCAACATAGATTATGGTTTTAATTTTTTAACCTTCTCTCATCAACAGGCAGGTGTTTAAGCAGTAACTTCATTTTCTCTGTTTAATTTGATAGTTATAACAAATCCCCATGTCGGTGTCTGCTCCTGGGCTTTACTTAGCGGGACTGAATTTCAGAAATGTGAATTATTTGGCAATAGTGGCTGCGAAATAATCCTGAAATTCTTAATTGTTAATAATTATTTAATAAAATCAGTGTATTTTATGAAGAGTTCATACTGCTGTCCTTTCCACCCCCCCACCTTTTTGAGCTTTGTTAAATAAGAAAGTACTAAATATCAGAAGTGGTTTGTTTGATTTTCTGGGAAAGCTGAGGGGGTGAACATTTCAAAATGTGGTCCCAGCTCACTAAACTGCCAGGTAGAGATTAAATCCACTTCCCTCCTCTCCTCGTGGGCTACTTCCATATTTTCCTAAGAAGGGGCTCAGCATTTGCCAAGGTGCAGAACTGTAAATCTCCATTCCAGAAATGCCTGTACACACACACAACAACGTTGGTTCTTCTGTGAGACCTCAGACTTGTCCTTTTATTTACATGAGTCTCTCTCACCTACTGAGAAGCATATTAGAATTCAGAGATGTCTTACAGCTGTTGTAACTCAAATTATCTCAGCTGAGCTGTTGGGGAACAACTGGAAAGAGGAAAAAAGGGGGAAAAGGCCTTGAGTTGCACCAAGGGAGTTCAGGTTGGATGTCAGGAAAACTTTCTTCACTGAAGGAGTGGTCAAGAATTGGAACAGGCTCCTCAGAGGAGTGGTGGAGTCACCATCTCTGGAAGGGTTTAAAAAAATGAGTCCATGTCTCACTTCCGGACATAATTTGGTGGGTGTGGTGGTTTTGGGTCAAAAGTTGGACTTCATGATCAGTTTTTTTTCCAGCCTTAATTTTCTGTGATTTTACAAAATTTCTGTGATTCTACAAAATCTTAAACTTACACTTTCCTAATCATAAAAATCTGGTCAAGAAGGAGAATCTTCATTGACTGTCCTGGTGAAGATGGAGTGTTGAACAGGCCATGAGCTCAGAACACCTCTCCTCTGATGTGTTGTTCTCTTGCAGTGGCACCCCAAAGTGTCACAAGAGATGAGGGATAAGTGAAAATTCTCTTGCCTATGTTGTGGGGCTTTTCTTCTGAAATGTTTGGATTTTTGGAGCCTGCTTACCCAGAACTTCTATGCTCTTAAAAAAAAGAATTATAATATTTGCGTAATCCACTGAGTGGAGATGCAAATAATAAAATGAGGAGGTCTAAGAAAAAGAGAAACCTCCTTTAAAAACCAAACATTTTCCCACTTCTCTCTTACCACCACACCCACACAGTCATTTATTGATTCATGGCAGTTACAAGTTGACAATCAACAGATCAACACCTGAGCCCAGCTAATGAGATTAGCAGAACTAATTACAGAGAGATGGTAATTATTGCAGTTCTACTGCTTTAAACATCATAGGCTGATGCATCCAAAAAGGCTCCAGTTTCAGGGATTTTACAAACTGCGTGAATTTGAGAAATTCAAAAAATGCTACATATAAAATCCCCACCCACCTCTACTTGTAAGCTGCTGTTCCAACAGGAGGTTAAAAGGAGGGACCTGTTTTTATCTTTTCATTAACACCCAGGTGCTGGGTACCACTAAACTTGAGAGGTAAAATCACCTTTTTTCTAAAGTATAAGCTACATCAGTTGGTATTTCTACATAAGCACCCAAGGAGGAACCTTGGCTTTTTCTGCAGTTTTGAGACCTAAAAGCTGTGAGGTGATCTCTTATTAATAGCAATGTGCTGTGAGAGATTAAGCTACCAGTTCAGACAACTATCAAAACCCCAGAATATTCCAATATGATGTTTAGCTGTGTGAAACAAACAAATAATGGAAAATTTCTCCCCAGAAATCTTTTGACAAAATTTCTGTTCCACTGAACAGAACTGAACTTCTTGGAAACATCATCTTTGTGTCTTTCCAAGATGAAAAAATAACAACACTACATTCACCTGCCTGCCATCTGGATTCTTTTCTGAGCCTTATTTTTAAAAAAGAAAATTAATGAAAACAGTGAGAAGAGAAGAGAAGAGAAGAGAAGAGAAGAGAAGAGAAGAGAAGAGAAGAGAAGAGAAGAGAAGAGAAGAGAAGAGAAGAGAAGAGAAGATTTGGCAAGGAATATGGTTTAGAGCTTAATGCCCAGACCATTACTGAAGCCACAGCTCCAACATCCCTGGCTATTCCTTTCTCCCACCCCCTGGCACCAGTGACAGCTTGTAGAGATGACAACACTTAGCAATATCGTCATGGCCTAAGAGTTCCTTGCAGGATGAGATATCAGATCTTAGTGAACAGCTGGAAGGCAGCAGCAGTCCCAGATTTACAGCTCCCCTGATGTCCTTCATGGCCATTCACCATCAGCTTCACTCTGACACTGCTGGGGCAGACTCCCAAGGTTCACATCACAGGTGCAGCTGAGCTCACCTGCTTACTTAGGCTTTTCCTCCTGATTTTCACATGATTTTAGTAATTGGAGAACTACTGAAGGAAGGTGGGGTGAGACTACAAAGCAGAAAATTTCGTATTCAAGTGCAAAACCTCCAGGGAAGAAACAGTTGCCTGTGAAGGCAACCTGTGCTTCCACTACGGTTCATTTTTTAAATTAAATATGGAGATGTGAACATAGGCTAAAGTTCATGATCAGCTCATTCTTTGGCCTTACTACTAAAAGTCTGGGACCAGTGTTTGTTCTTGATCTCATTAGAATTTTATCTGCTTGCTTCAGAGGCATGGCTGCTGTTCCCTGCTTTGTCATGATTTTTATTGGCTGGAGAAATTATTTGAGACCAGATCCAAAAGGGACCTTTGCCTTATAAAGAGAAAGGAACAGAAAAAAATGAACTATTATTCCATCATATCTTTGCCTGTGACAGGTTCTTCCTCAAACAGAATCACAGACTCAAAGAAAACCCTGAGTTGGGAAGGACCCACTTGGATCACCCTGAGCAAATATTGCCATGATGATCTACAGAGTCTGCAGAGGATTCCACAGACTGCAGCAGTCATGGGGAGCAGGACATTGCATTTCACTGTGTCCCAGAAGCATTCCCTGAAACTCTAGGACTGAAACCCGAGTTTTTCTCCAACGAGCAGAATTAATAATTTCTAATTTGCTGTCAACTGTGGCCATTCTCACCCTAATTTTCTTTTTTTTTCCCTCGTATTTCTTCCCTTTATATTCCCCTATACATAAATTGTAAGAATATGGTATTTACAGATACTGCATTATTTGCTGTTTAAGCAATTAACTTCTCCCTAACCAAAGAAGGAGATATCTTCTCTACAAGGCATCAAGTATCCTGAGAACAGGAGTACTTTAGATCCTTCATTTCTCTCTCAGATGTGATTGAGTTTGGCAAAGAAGTTTTGGAGCACCTGGGAGCAGGAAGAGGACTGACAAACAGTATACCTGCTTTCCTGCAAATTACAGGCTACTGACAGAGCACATCAATCCTGCTTTAAAAGGATGTGTGTAGAAGGAAAAAAAAAGATTTAAAAACCATGTAGCTTCAGATTCAATTTTTATGTGTCAGCAATGATCCCACAGATAATCCGATCAGCATCAACTGTTTGCAACATTCACTTGTAGAGCAGCATTTTGGGCTATTTATTCAGGGACTCCCCAATTAGAGAAGTAATTTGCACCCACAATTTAATAAGGAATTTTAAGAAGATTTATCAGGATTATGGATTTTAAAAAAACCCCAACAACTCAACTAAGCAAAGCAGTTTATTGACACTCCCAATCATTTATCTTTTAAATGGCAGGCAGCTACTGCATGGTTTGAATCAGAGACAGAATCCCATGGTTTGTGTTGGAAGAGACTTTAAAGATCATCCATTTCCACCTTCTGCCATGGGCAGGGACACCTTCCACTATCCCAGGTTGCTCCAAGCCCTGTCCAGCCTGGCTTTGAACACTTCCAGGGATGGGGCAGCCACAGCTTCTCTGGACAACCTGTGCCAGGACCTCACCACCCTCGCTGTAAAGAATTTCTTCCTAACATCTAATATAAATCTATCTGATTTCAGTTAAAAGATGTTCCCCCTTATCTGATCTACCTGTCCATTTCAAAAGTCCCTCTCCCTCCTTTTTAAAAGCCCCCTTAATGTACTGGAATGAGGTTTCCCTGAAGCCTTCTCTTCTCCTATCTGGATAACCCCAATTCTCTCAACCTGTCTCCACAGCAGAGGTGGTCCATTCTTCAGAGAATCTTTGTGGCCTCCTCTGGGCTTACTCCAAGAAGTCCAAACCTTTCTTGTGCTGGACACAGTGTTCCAGGTGGGATCTCACAAGAGGCAGAATCGCCTCCCTTGATGTGCTGGCTCATGCAAAACCCCAAATAGACAAAAAAATTATATGGTTTTTCCTATTGTTCAGACTAGGTTGGATTCTTCCTAACTTCCAACAGACTGCTTATTTGCATCCTGACAGAGAAGCATGCTGTAAATGCAGGAATTTTCCAAGAAAATAAGGCAAATGAAGCAACCAGGTCATGGCTATAATAGAAGGTAAAATGCTGGAGAATTCACTTAATTGAAACCCTCAGAAGGTAAAAACCTCCTGTGTGCTGTTCTCTTGTACCTACAGCAGTGCCAGACCCATTTTGGAGAGAAGCCACAATTAATGGCTTCTTCTGCCCATCTTTGGTTAATGGGTGCTTTTGCCTCATCAGACTTCTCTGACAGCGAGAAAATATCTCCAAAATGGGAATTTGTGCTCTGCTGAGCAGTGCACATGATCATTTTTTGTCCAATATTTTGTTAAAAAGGAGGGAGCCAAATTCATCAGCCATGGTGTCAAATTTTCCTTTAGAAATTTGATTCTGTGTACTCCATCCATCTTGAACTGGTTTCTGGCAGTTACACAATAAATTCATCATATTTCTTATGGAAAATTTTCTCTGTCCAGCTGTCAAAGTAGTGTTGCCACTTCTGGTACGATTTTTTAGCACTCTGTCATGAATAACCTAAAATGGTACTTTACTTTTAAATATATATGTATATTTTCCCCTTTGGGGAATAATTATGTAGTTTAATAGAACTTGGTGCTAAAGCTTTTTCTTTCCTCAAGTTTAAATTGCGGTTTTTTGGGTTTTTTTTCTCCAGAGGCATAATGTATTCTTATTACCCCTCATGGAACACTCTAAACTATTTTCAGCTTATACTTTCATTTCTAGCTTCCCCCACTACTTCCCCACAACATTTTCATCACCTTTTTTTCCCCTCCTTTTCTTTTTTTGCTTCAAGTTATTAACAAATAAAGACTTAGCTCCATCAGTTCCTTGACATTTTTGCAGACATTCTGACAACGGATTGAATAAATTACATGATCCAGTGTTAGCCAGAGTAATGGCCTATCATGAATGGAGAAAAGCAGCACCAGATGAAGGGTGGAATTTCTGCTCCTGTAGCACCTGAATGGGTGTTTTATGGAATCCTGTGCTGCTGCAGCAAGAGCCAAACAATCCCTGAGTGCCAAAGATGATGGAACTTGCCCAACCCTCTGACCTTTTTTTTCCATGGGAAGGGCTCTTTTTTTCTCCTTTCCCCTCTTTTTATCACCAGCTCAACACCTCCTGCAGCACATTTTGGGTCTCAATATGCAATGGAAACACAATAATCTCTCCAAAGAAATCCAGATTTCCCCTTCCCCAGGCCTGCAGCTATCACCAACCCTTTCAAGCGTCACCACACCATCAGCTGTCAACCAGTGCCATCCAATAAAGTCATCCATGATTAATTATTCTTAAATGACAGCAGCATATTGAAACAAGCTGATAGCTGCTGACAGTGGAAATCCAATTAACCTGAATTACTATCTTGATTGTGGCCCAATTAATGTCAGCTGTGCCATGTCAGAAGCGAAGGCTTGGCTAATATAATTGTTTAATTAATTGGTTGCAGAGATTAGCTGATGTGGGACTGCCTTTACACTGATTTACTTATTTTATCCCCTCCCCCTGTGAACATTAAATTTGAGGGAAAAACATAAACAGCTTGTTGTATGCAGCTTTTTGCTTGAAGTGGATAAGTGAACTTCTATCTTAAATCCAGTTTGAAAGCTCACAGAGGGTGTAGGGCAGCTTTTAAACTTCTGCAAAATCTATTGAGGCCCTTTGTTTCAGTGAGTTTCACTGTGCCCCTTTGCTGAGATCCAGAGGGATTATGAGGAATTTCTTTGATGCATTCAAACTGGGATATGATGTAGTTATGAATTCATGATTTCTCTGGCTGTTAAAGCACATCTAGTGAACAGCAGGAAGGGTGGTAATGGTGAGGGGTGGATTTATTTGTCTTTAGAAATAGAAACTTGAGTCAGAGGTGGCTGGGGGTTTGTTGCTCATGGTGTAATATCTGCCTGGTGCCTTGAGATTAGTTTATCTTCTGAGACCTCTTGTGCAAAGACTGTCCTGCATGACAAATAAAAGAGCATTAAGAAATGCATTATGACTAATTTTAGGAATGACTCATGAAGGAAAAGGGTCTGTTGGTGGCTCCTCCAGTTGGAGCACATTACAGCAGCTGTTACCACCATCTTGGCCACATCCATTTCCATTCCTTCATCTCTCCTCTGCTCAGCTTTCAACAGCCATAATGCATTTAAAAGTAACACTTCCATTCATAATGGCTGTAACTCAATGATCCTTGAGGGGTTTTTCAGCCTAAATAGTTCTATGATAATATGGTTGTATAAAGGATGAGATAGAAGTGCAAAAATCTGACTGTGGAGTAAGTGTTGCACTGAGCCACTTACTAATAAGAAGTTGGAGTTTGTGAAGTAGAGCAAGAGAAAACTTCCCTTGATCTTCACCAGAAACTTTTAAACATTCTTAAAAAATACAGACAGGCTCAGACTGATTACCAAATAAGAGGATTATAATGAGAAAAGGATCTCTAATGACTTAAAGGAGCTAGCATTAAAAAGTTAAACTTGGTAAATTAATATGTTAAGTACAGAGGCTCTGACAAGCAGTGAGGGAAAAATATACACACATCCATAGGGATATCTATATGGGTTTTTCCCCACGTGGAGCTCAACTATTTAAGCTCTTGTCATAGATGCCAGAAGAAAAGGGATGGAGAGTTAAAAGCTTTGATCAGCTATGTGTAAAAAAAGCTGGGACACTTCACAAGTTCAGAGGTTCCCTTCACTTCTCCAGACTCTTCAAAAATATCTGGTTACTTCAATGTCAACCTCAAAAAATTCCATAAGCGGGACCTCCCTGGAGATGTCTGTCTTTGAGTTGTTCTCCAAATAGCACCAGGGCATAATCTCCCATGGAGGTTTCAGTTTAGGTGGAAGTGCTCAGAACTACTTTAGAAACTTTCTCAGAGCTTCAAACCACTCATTCTGTCCAGTTTTGAGGACTTTGGGAGAATTTGTCGATAAGTTTGGGAGGATTTTCAGATCAGCCTTATCCTAAAAAGTGATTAATGTAATTTTCTCAGCAGTGTAGGAGAACCACTCACCATATTTTAAGAAAATTATGTCATAGCAAACTGAACTACATAAACTCCTTTCCTTTTAACTTAGTTGGCAGTTTATTAATTTGTTGTCTGTGCACCTCTAAGAATATTTTCTTTAGATGGTGTGTAACTTCAATTTGTTTTTCTTGGCTAGAAGTTAGTTATGGTTCTATGACATGTGGCCTTTTGGCTGCATGTCCTGGGTTCCACCATTCTGGAGAATCCCATCCCTCTGCTGTTCTGTTAATTGGGGAAAATGTTAACAGGTTGTTTGTTCCTTACCCAGCATAACTGGATGGAGTAGATGAGCTTTCTAATGTGAATCTGGCTCCAAACTGGCACCATGACAGAAACCATAAACACAAAGATATGCTGGATTTAATACATTTCATTGCTTTCTGCCCCTTTCTATGCTTGCAATGACATAAAACTCAAACATGAGGACAGTTTTCACTTCCACCCTTATAGAGCCGTGATTTAATTTAATTCTTTCTTTTGCAGCCTGTCCTCTCGTTGCTGTGAGGGATTGATATGCTCTGTGGGACAGGCTGTTGGCACTGTGCTTTGTGACATTCCCAGAGCTCTATTATGTTGTCTATCACAGTCGAGTTATTCCTACACTCTTCACGTAAGGAGCCCTTTGTGCTGGCAGAGCTGACAAGACTCTGCCTAAACACAGGAGCTGTGATTCTGACCAGCAAGGTCAGGCTCCAAGGCCATTTGTGAAGCAATGCTGATATTCCATTGTTTGTTACAATCATCTCTTTCATTCAGAATCCATTACAATTTGCAATTACACCCTGATTTTGACATAGAGGCAGGAAACTCTCAGCTTTGATGGTAGTGAATAATTCAGATTGATCTGAATGCTGTCTCATTGCCAGGGACTGAGGAACAGTGAAACGTTTTGACCTCTGGTCATTCTCAGCTTTCATATTCATTGTCCCCCTTAGCTTTGATCAGACCAAGCTCCACTTAAGGATGCTGCCACGAGCTTAGAATGGTTGTTTGAGAGATGAAGGAAGGGACAAAAACTTACTCCTCTGTAATATGAGCTCCAGTGTCATATCCATAACTCTATTGTGTGACTACATAATTAAAGAGAAATGCTTTCATCCCAGAAGTTTTTAAAGGTTTCAAGTTAGAAATGGCTCAAACAGTTTGCCTAAAACCAAACCAAAAAAAATCTATCCTTATAAAACCAGATATTTTAAAAAAATGTTGTTTGTGTGTTGATCTTGTGAAGTAATGGCTCCATCATCACAGGGGTCACTATTTTTGCTCTATTTATTTAATGAAGTCACATCCCTGATGTTATACCATGGAAAATGAGGAATGGAGAAGTTAAATGACTTGTAAATGGCCACATAACAATTTAATGAGAAAAGGATGGATAGTGCTATATCTGCCTGTACAGTTCCCTTCATTGCCTGCTATTTTCAGATTTATTTTTGGTATTTATATTGAAATGCTTTTCTTACAGTCCTGAACTTTGCTCTTTGACTTTCCCTGGATCTCCATCTGTTAACCTGAGCAGCAAACCTCAAATACTGTCTCACACAAGATTTCCCAGTACTTGGTGCTTTCCCCTGGAGTCAGAAGCTCAGTATCAACTCAGTCTACCTCCTGCCATTTGTGCATTTAATCCACCAGAAAAATGAAAATGAAAAAAACTTTAGAGAGTCAAAATACACTTCAAACCTTAAAGAAGATGTTTGGGGTTAAACAAAGTCTTAGATATTTTGACAGCCTAACCAGTTCTCCATGGCTTCTAGAGAAAATCAAGCTGCCTCAAATTTAATTCTGTGCCACCCAATAAAATGATATGGAGGCTCTATTTCTGCTTAATTTTACTGGTGCTACACAAGATGTGACTTTATCCGCTTCTTTTTTGTGACGGATGTATAAGTAAGTAGTAAAATGGAAATATCCTTTTGTCATTTTACAATTATTTAAGATTCTCAGCTTTTATGCCTCAGCTCTACTTTGAACAGGTGAAGACTCACATTTGTAAAAGTATACATGGGTTTAAGAAGCAGTAAAATAGATTTCAGTCTGTATTAGGCAAGGTGTGAGATTTGCATTCCTTGAGTTCCAAGCAGACAACTTGTCACTTTTCAAAAGAAGGTTTTCATGCCTGGTCTCCATGTAATTTTCTCACTTTCCCTTAGCCCTCTGCTCCCAAATATCCTGCAGGGTGCAAAGGAGCAGCAGGGACATGGTGGGTGCTTGTAAATATTTTCTGCACTCTTTGGATTTCACTACCAGGAAAAAAAAAACAAAAACAAAAACAATTAGAGGTCTATTTAAAATTCAGTGCAGCACAAGTTCAGCTCTGTTCTATGACTTTACAAAATAATGCAGGGTAGCTTGTGCTTGTCAACCACTGTTTGACATGCTAATGATGGGAGTATTTTAGCAGTAGTAAAGGTAGTAGTGATGTTTGTGAAAGTGGTGAGCAGTTTGTTGGAAGTAATGTTCTATATTAAATCAATGGACACAGTAAAAAAAAAAATTAAAATTCCTAATCTTATTGATAAATTTAATGAAAACACAGACACTAGACACTGCCTGTTATGGTTCTGTGACACCTTTGCTCTGGAGACCCATCAGCTCCCAACACTGACATTCTGAGGTATTAATGGCATGGTATTTCATGGAACCCCTTCCAAAATTTGGTTTTACTTGTGATTCCTAGGGCTGAGAGGAGCTTTTTGTGTATCAGTTACTGTAATGTACTGACTTCCACTGAGGTAAACAGATACTTTCTGGTGGTGGGATCAGACCAGCTTGGACCTTCAGGCTGTTGTTTGGTGCCTGAAGACTTACACTAATTTATCTTTATTACTGGTGAGATTTGAAGGTAAGTTCAGGTTCAAGAACACGGTGCCCTGAAGACAGGAAACCTTTCTTTCAATCCCAGCATGAACAATATTGTTGTGCCACAAGAGGAAATGGCCTCAAATTGCACCAGAGGAGGTTTAGGTTGGATATTAGGAAAAAATTCTGCACTAAAAGGGTTGTCAAGCCCTGGAAAAGGCTGCCCAGTGAAGTGTTGGAGTCACCATCCCTGGCAGGATTTAAAACATGTAAATGGGACACGGCTTACTAGTGGCCTTGGCACTGCTGTTTGGACTTGATGGTCTTAGAGATCTTTCTCAGCCCAAATTCATCTGTGATTCTTTTTTTTACTGTGTCCTGCAAGTACCTTTGTTTTCTTTATTTTCTTTCTTTATTTTCTTTATTTTCTTCATTTTCTTTATTTTCTTTATTTTCTTTGTTCGTGTTTGTTTGAGGATGTTCAAAAGATCCTACATGGCTGATGTTGCACTTTTTTTAAAGCATTTCATCTTTATTAGAATTTTCATCGATATGCTTTTTTGCACCTATATACAGGGTAGTGAGGAGAAATTCTTAAATTATTTGGACCAGAGACTCATCAGAGTACCCTGGAGTTAAGCCAGACTAAATGCTTTTTATGGCTGTGGTCCTTTTAAATTCTGCGAAGTTTGACCTGGTTGTTGTTGGCAAAAGGAGCCTGTCCTGGGAGGGCTCAAGTGTTTTTGAGCAGAGATTGAGCTGGTTCAAGAATTAAAACTTTCTGCCCTGAAAGAGAAGCTGATGATGTACAGACCAGATAAATGAGGTTGGTTGAAATCTGGATGAACTGATGGGCTCAAAAATGCTGAGATTGGTGGCACAATGAGCCAAAATCTGCCATTTGCAAGCCTTCCAAGTAGTCCCATTCATAAAATAATATAATCTAACTAATCAACACAGCTCAGCAGGAAGGTTTTCTTCGAGCACTGCACAGCTTTAATGTGGTCAAATGATTCTCTGCTCTGCTCTGCTCCCTTGCAGTGTTTCTGGGTTTGAATTGTTGGGGGAGTTAAGTTCTCTCTGAATCTGCCTGTGTGGGGCTTTTAAGCATCTCGGGGTGGTTTCTACAAAGTGTAAGCGTTTGTTTTGCTACATTGGGTGAATTCTGATTTGGGAAATGCAGTCTCTGGTGTTTCAGGTGCACACACCAGTCATTACCTGCTTTAAATTGCTGGCTGGTTCTGCTGTGTGGAACTCAAACAGCTGCCAGAGGTAGGTGGCTTCATTCCAGAGCTGGTAAAAAGATAATCCTCTTTATAGTGAATTTGTAAATCACGTTGGAGGTTTGCTGCCTTGAAAGGCGTGCTAGAAATGTAAGCTATTATCATGTGCTATTACAAATGATGTCTCAGCCATTAGAAAAACAAGTGTATTAGGAGAATATTAAGATTGCTAATTCAAGCATTCAGAAGGTAGAAAATGCAGCAATTAAATCTGTGTGTACAGGCTCAACATCAGCCCCTGTCAGCTTTGAGGCAAGCCAACACAGAAAGGGTTGTGCTGCCATCCTCATCCTGATAGATGTGGCAGATGGTGAAAATTATCTCAAATTTTGAACTAGTCAAGACTGTACAGGAACAAGGGTTTGAGAGAAGTCATATCTTTCCTAAACTGAGCCAAATTTCCCAGAAACACTAAAATGAGGACCCTCATCAAAGCCACAATCCCCTTTCTCCCTATTCTTCCTTACAGAGGACAAGGGAATATGGCTTCAAGTTGCTCCAGGGGAGGTTCACGGTGGATATCAGGGAAAATTTATTCTGTGAAAGAGTGGTCAAGCATTGGAACAGGCTGCTTAGGGACAGGATGGACTCAACGTCCCTGTAAGTGTTCAAAAAACAAGCAGATGAGGCATTTCTCCATATGGTTTAGTGGGCAGGGTGGTGACTGGCCAAAGGTTGGACTTGTTGGTCTTGGAGGTCTTCTCCAGCCTTAATGATTCTGTGATTTTTTTCCCCAAAGCGAGAGACTAGAGAAGATATTTCCATTATCTTTTTCATTATGGAATACTTGGAAAATTTTAAATAGTTTTGTCCTTTGATTTGGCTGGCATATTTTCATTTTAAAAAAATAGCTTGGGGTAAATTCCAGGCATGGAAAATCCAATTCTGGGTGGTTGTCCCTGGCTAAATAAGTGGGAGAAAATACAGTCTTGCAGTAGGCTATGCTGAGGAATCATACCTGTAGATGACACTTGGCTTCACCTGGGATATATCATGGAAACATGTGGAATCATGGCATAGTGTGGGCTTGAAAGGACCTTAAAAATCATCCAATTCATCCCCTCAGCCATAGGCAGGGACACTTTCCACTAGACCAGGTTGGTGAGGGCCTCATCCAACCTGTCCTTGAACACTCCCAGAGATGTATGCAAAGAAAATTAATTAATGAGGAGGGATCATGAAGAGACACATGGGGAAGGGGAAAGCTGCACAGAATTAGTAGAAAGCTGCAAATACATGGACACATCATAAAGGAAAGTGTGGAATCAGTCCAAATGGCATGCAAGTGAGGGCCCAAAAACAATATGTCAAAGCCAAGTGATCTATATCCTTGCTGCTGTGGGCTGGCCTTTCCCTGTTGCTCTCATATCTTCTGGGTTTTATTAATATGTAACTTGTCTACTTTGTTCTCATTTAAAAAACACTGTAAGTGCTTAATAATATTCCTGGCCTTTTCTAGCCTGCCTGCAGAAGCAGTGATATTTGATGGCAAATTCACTGTAGCTCTATAAGGAAGCTATACCATAAAGGTCACCAAATTTGGTCAGTGCATTTTAATTTGTACACACGGTAAAGGTCATGTTCCTCCCTTCCACTGCAATAACACAGAGTGTTTACTCTCTTATCAGAGATGGTTGTGTATGGCTTAGATAAGGGGTCTTATTGATGCAAATGGAAGATGAAATTATTATTATTACTAATAATAATAATAATAATAATAATAATAATAATAATAATGCTGTTGCAAGTGTAAGGTGATTTTTTCCCCCCTCTGTATGTTTAGATAAATCTTGAAGGTAACCACACATCTACAAGGTCTGACTTCCTGCTGTGTTGCTCCAATATTTTCTTTTCCTCTCCCATGAGAGCTCCCCAGCCTTCAGCAGAGCTTCTGCTATTGTCCACTGGAATGACAGCAGTTTCAGATTTATAATATCAGCTCTCTATAAACACGTCCAAACGTAATTAAGAACCTGGGCTCTCAATCCAGCAGACCTCAAATTAGCTTTCAAAATGCATATTAAGAGCATAGACAAATGCTTTCATGAAATTCCTAATGACCTCTGAGGTCAGGGTGAACAAAATTGTATGAACCTCTTTAATGTCACAAAACTTTCTACAGAGATTTGCATATAAAATGAACCATTTTATGTCAAACAGATTTATTAATCTTACAATAAAGGAAGCAGCACTTGAAAATTAATCAGGGTGGGTTTTCATTGCCCAACAGAGGCCCTTAAAAGGACCTGGCCTGATAACTAGAGGCTGTTATTGTGTGGTTGCAAAATTTAATAATTTTTGTTTTTTATCTGCTGAATGGGTTTGCAGGAAATAAATTTCCAGAGCAGATTAGTCTGCAATGGTTTCTTTGTTCCAGTAGTGGAATTGTACTTTCAGAAGTTCTTGCACTCCTGGCTCTGCTGGAAAATGCTTCATGAATTGTTCTTTATTTTAAAATTGTGTTTGAATTATGGGTAAGCATTTCTGTAAGTAAAATGGATTGTCTTATTAACTCTGTTGGCATTGAGTACATGGGTAGATTTTTGCTTTTTACCATAATAACCTAAGAAATTATAATGTCAAACTGGTCCTTTTTCACTAGGAGACAGATTCTTGCCCATACAACCAAACTGAAAAGCTCAGGGTATTTCCAGACCTGGTCCTAGTCCTCACTCCTAAGCTTTGGAAGCAGTGGAAGAGGCTGCCCAGGGAAGTGGTGGTGTGGCTGTTCCTGAAGTGTTTAAAATCCTGTGGATATGAAACTCGAGGTCAGGGTTTCATAGTGAATGTGGTGGTGCTTGCTGAGTTGAAGGTTGGACTTGGTGATCTTAGAGGTCCTTTCCAGCCTCCACAATCCCATTTTCCTATGAATGTTTCTATTATTTAACATCGCAGGAGGGAGAGACAGAGTCAGGCGGTCTTGGGTTAACCCTTTAGGGCAAAGCTCTTTGGTTACTGTCTTCATCCTTATCCCAATGCCAGGGCTGAGACCTGGGAGTGATGGAACAAAGATGGGATACTGGAGAGATTAATTTAATTAATTTCTGGTGAAAGCAACCTGCCCAATTTTGTCCTGCAGAAGACCTAGAAAACTCCCCAGCCTTGGAGTTGTAGGGTGTGACTCTGCTCTGAAGTGGTGTCATATGCTCTGATGTTCCCAGAATAGAGCAGCTGCTCTAGCACAAATCCCTGCCTGAACTAAAATTCCTGTTTCTAGGGATTTTCACCTCCTTTGTGGAGGCAGTTGAGAAATCTCAACTCCTGCCTCACAGCCCATAACTGCCTTACTCCTCCCTGCCTTACAGTCCATAATATAGTCAATCCACAAAGGGTGGAGAAGCTCAATGCTGCTTTTCTATATGGGAATCAAGTGCTTTTTTATTTGTTTGGTTTTCTCCATTCAATATAAATACAGGAAAAACAGCTTCCTTTAGCCTCTTCTATTATTTATGCTTGGCCTCAGCTAGTTTTTAAATACTTAGCAAGAAAACATTTCTTTCCCTCCTTGTAAATGTGTTTGCTTAGGAATTTCCAAGATGAAACTTACTTTTTTGGGCCTGGGGCCATAATGGGCTTTAATGGGTTTTAATTACTTAACTATCTGTTGTGACATAATTAAAATATTTTTCAACATTTCACCCCCAAGAAATAAATATCTTCTAGGTTGTAAAATATGACTTGCAGCTTAATTTTCTGAAATGATGAGGGAAAGGTTTCTTCCAGGCTCAGTCACATCTAGTTTGCCTGTCAATATAAAGTGCTTCTCAGCTGTGTCCCTAAATAGCCTTGCTTATTCCCTCCCTGCTTTTCACTCCCATTTCACATGTGTGTTTAAAGAGCCTCTGTCAGGATTAAAATATATCTTTACTTATTTGGCTAAAAAACCCTGAGAGCCCAGAAAAAATAACTGTAAAAAGCCATTACATCTTGCTACAGGATTAGAATTTTTTTGGTCCCATGTTGCATTCTTTCATCTTGGGAAAATGTGTACAATGAAAATAGATTAGCTCCAATTTAATCAACAAATTCTAGGTGTTATGGGAAATGGACTTACAACAGGTTGGGACACAGCTATAAAACCAGAGCAGTGCTGCAGCATAGCATTCAAGGTTTAGAATAAGCTAAGATAATTAAAATGAAATCAGATAGTGGGCTTATAATTATTTCTCATACATTTTCCAGCAGAAGATAATCTTGTAGCTTTGAACTTTTCCCAAATTCAGCCTGAAATTGTTTGTTGCGTTGATTTCTCTATTTAAATACTCACTTGAACAGATAGTGAAAGGGAGTCAGTGCTTTCCAAGGTGGAGTTCCAGGATACATCTTCTTGGGAGAAATATGGTTTTTGGGAGGTTTTGTTAAATTCCAGCAGCTCCTGTACGTGGACAGAGTTTTGCAATTTAACAGGAAAAAATAGAGCCATAGCAGCCATATGCAGCCATAGAGCCAAAAAGCAGACATAGATTTTTGTGACTTTCAGGAGTGTTTGGCAAAACCTCCAGGTCTCTGGGACCAAAAAAAAAAAAAAAAAGAAAAAAAAAAAAAGAAAAAAAAAACCAAACCAAAAAACCCACAAGACAGTTATTCCCTGAGGTTTTCTGGATACTTTGTGAAGTTGAGGTGAAGACCATCCAAGTTTAGCTTGTACCAAAAATGCCCTTCAGCTATTGATCCATCTGCTGTGCCAATGATCTTTGTTGTGTCTTGTCTGCAAACATCTAACTCCAAGGGCAGGTGGAAGATTCTGGGCAAAATGGCCTTAGAATTGCTCCTGTGAGCAATCAGGGGTGTAGTTGCAGGAATTGAGAGGAGGTCACGTTGCCTCAGAGCTTCCGGGAAAGTCAAGGAAGATAGGGAATAGGAATAACACACAGTGTGAGAGAAGGAGCCTCAGCAGCTGAGGGGAGAAAGAGCTGGGGAAAGATGAGTGAAATCCACTGCATTTTAGTCATATTTGTGGGAAATGCTGCAAAAATGCAAAGCTTCCTGAAGAATTATGATGTAATATAAAGGATTCATTTTACAGCTGGTTTGCCTTCTTGTGGGTTATTTTGGTTTGGTTTTTTAAAAATTTTTCATCAACTTTTCTGTGGCTGTGGTTTTGTTATTCTGAGGCTACTAAATTGTGGCAGAAACCTTGTAGTGTCCGTTTCAGGCAGTAAGGAACTTGTCCTGGTGGGAAATCCTGTTACAGGTTTGGAAACAGTTTTCCATTTCCATGTAAGTGTAGATTAACTTTTATACAAGGGGTGGCATCATGAATCACATTTGCTTTTTATGTTTTTTGTTTGTTTTTGTTATTCCTTGGGAAAACTGGAACTCTCTTGAGATCAGCTGTCCTTTCATCCATGGAATGTGTCTCTACTTCCTCCACTTAAATGGATATAACTCATTGATGTTTGGGATGGAAAGCATTAATTATGTGATTCTGCTGTCATGGAAACCCCTTGAAAAAAATCAGGATCTTTACATTAAGTGAGCTTTGCGTGGTCTCATGTGAACATGACTTTAGATAGATGTCCTAAGAAAACCTGAGTAGATAAGTAAAATTTCTAAACATATGTGATGTACGCGGCATAATAATTATTCCCTTACTTAATGAGGCAGAAATCCTACTTTAGAGAGAGGCAAAGATTGTTCCCTGTATATGCACACATGAAAAACACAAACTCTGGAATTTCTTCACTACTCAGTGCTTACATTTCTGAGGATGCTGTGCTTCCAGGGTGCTACCTCGGGGTTCTTAAAAAAACCTCTTCAAAAAACACATTAAAAGGGTTGTGTTTATTTTTGTCTCTCAATGTCCTTCAAGAATGGCAGTGGGGCATTAAGACACCATTTGTAATCTCAGTTTGGCAATCAGACTCTGTTAACCTAAACTAGGGATAATAGCAGAGGTAGTTAGATGTAATATTATTATTTATGGTTTTTATTAGTGTATGTTTATGTAATATGTAAGTGAAGGTGCCCTTACCACAGTCTGCAGATCCTATCTGGGGAAGAGACTCTGTTCAACAAATTCTGTGCTTGCATCTTTCTCCTCTAATAAAGGCAGGAAAAGGATCTCAAGAGCTCACAGAAATCCAGGCTGGTCCTCTCCATAGGCCAGGCTTGGTGAGCTCCATGGGATATTATAAAATCATAGAATATTAAGGTTGGAAAAGACCTCCAAGGTCATCAAGTCCAATCTTCGTGCCAAGTCTCATTGAAGGGATTCTTTCAAGCCCTTCCTGAAGCAGGGTGTGCACTTGTCCAGTGAGGGGACATGCTACTTTTGCTCATATTTCAGTATTTTTTTAACTAAGTGGCAAAACCTTGGGGTGCTGGTATCCTGCCACTCTTCCTCAGGATCTGTAGGAAAGGTGGTGTGTCCAGGAGAGGATCAGAAGCTGCTTCCCTGTTCCACCAGCATGTACAGATTTATGGCTGGAGACTAAAGCAACTCAAATAATACAACATTTTCCTTATTGAAGTGTAAAATAAGAAAAAAAATTCAACAAAACTAGGAATAGACAGGAGAATCCTACAGTGGGTTTTATGGCTTTGGAGGACTGTTATACTAAATAAGCTAGGAGATATTTTAAAGAGCAGGAATCATTGTCCTGATTTGCCAGCCAGGACAGGATCATAAAATGTGAACCAAATCCCAGGATTCAGACTGGGCTGCAGCTCTCCTGTCATCTGATCAGTCTCAGTCTGTTTATGGTTTAGTTGATTAAAAGCAAGGAAAAAGGGAAGGGAGAAGAGACTGTGCAAATGCAAAATAAAAGTGACTTGGACTTTGTAATGCTGGAAAAAGGAAAAGAAGAGAATCTCCCTGCAAAGGGAATGATGGAAAAGGCATATGAAGTGATAACTGTGCACTCTTCGAGGCTCTTAATGGACTATTTGAGAATTCTGCTTGAAGCTAAATGACCCATTAGCATCCTCTGCTGACCAAACACAGGCTCTGACTTCAGAAGTGGACAAGGACAACCAAGTGCCTTTGAAAGTCTGCAGTTGGAAGCAGAGGTTTCCTGGATCGACTTGGAATTAATGAAGGTTAAAATTAAAGGGGGAAGCAGTAGCAAGTCTGTTGTCTCATGGGCTGAGCTTTCAGGATGCAATGCAGTTTCTTCTGAAGAAATTAGTGTTAGGTGAGGATCTGCTGTGAAGAAACATCCTTGTGTGTGTGGAAAAAAAAAAAAAAAGTTAAAGAAAATCAGAGAATCACAGAATGTTTTGGGTTGGAAGAAACCTTAAATATCATCTCATTCCACCCCCCTGCCATGGGCAGGGACACTGTCCCAGGTTGCTCCAAGCCCCATCCAACCTGGCCTTGGACACTTCCAGGGATGGGGCAGCCACAGCTTCTCTGGGCAGCCTGTGCCAGGGCCTCACCTCCATCATAATAATTTCTGTGGGCATTTTCCCACTCATATTCTCCCCCACAGTCAGAGTAAACTGATGGAAAAGCATGACAAAAATCTGTGCTCCAAAGCAGGGGTTTTGGGAAGTGGAATTGTGTCCCCTCACACACTCCCTCCCAGCATGCCTGACAAGATCCCTCTTCACAAATGCACATGGAATGATATATTTAAAACTTTTTTTTCCTCATCTAAATCAAAGAGAACCTATCTCTCTGAGTGATTGAAAAGCTGATGGAGAGCCATGATGATTCACTGATTATATGCTAGGGAGGCAGGACAGTACAGCATTTTAACGTGCAAAAAACAGTAATCTGTAAATGCACACTTTTATAAAACCACAGTTTGATTGGTGGTTGATTCTGAAAGAGAGAACAGGTCATGCATCACTGTTCCCTGCTGGAAGTGCTTCTCCAGCTTGTTGGGCACTGAGAGGGAAAGAAGGACAGGATTTGGAGCACCAAAGGAAGAGATGAGTCTCCTGTCCTTTGCAGTGTAGGTAGGAGACCAAAACATCCCCAGAACAGAGCAGAGCAGCTGGGGAGCAATGGCTCTGTGGGAAATGCAGTGCAGAGGGATGTAAAGCAGATAGAGAAGGACCCAAGGCAGACTGGCAAACCTGATTGCAGCAGTTAAGGAAAGGAAAGGAAGGAAAAGTGGATGACAGCAGTAATATTAACATCATTTCTCCTGTGAGAGTGTTGCTTCAGTTGTAAGGAGGTAAAGGACTGTGGAATAAAGTAACTGGTTTGTCTAATGCAGATGATGCTGTCAACTCTGGTGGCTGGAGGACTGGTTGATCTGGTCTCAAATAAAATGTCAAAGTTTAAGATTTCTTTGAAGTTACTTTTTTGGGTGTGTATTGGATAACAGAACTCCTTACACTGTGGGATCATGGGAACACCCTTCTTCCATTCCATCTAAATGTCCTAGGAGACAGGAGAATTGAATTGAATTATCTGCAAAGATTTTAAATAGGAAGAAACAACATCACATCCACAGAGGTCGCTAGGAAGACTAATGGGTTGAAGTAGAAACAGACACAAAACTAAAACTCTGTAGAATTTCTTACAAAATCTGAAAGGGAATGAGGTTAGGGTGGTTAATACTGGAAGCACATTTGCATGCCCTGTGAACAGCTCATGTCAGTGCTTGTCTCAATTTCATTGCACAGCAGAGTGGAGAGGGAACTTTTTCTCTTACAAGGAACAGTTTTCTCCTGGCAGCCAGATGCAGCTCCAACACCCCCAGACCAAAACCAAACAGAGTGTCCGTACCCAAGTTCAGCCCTCCAAGCAGAGCCTGGAAATTTAGTGTGACATGGTGATTTAAGCACGAAGAAAGTATTGTAGAAAAGGGGATTGTGTCCAGGAGGAGAAATCTGGATTATCTAGAAGGATAAATCAGTCCAAAAAAAAAAAAGAAATAAATTCTCTCTGTTACTTCAGCTTGTTCCAAACCATTCTTTCAATGGAAAAACAACATTTCTTAGTGGATTTAACCTCCATGAATTAATTTCCTTGTCTTTCTGCCCTCAGCTACGAGCCAGGAAGATGAAGTGCTGCCTTCTCTCCATCGCTTTGGCTGTTCTGCTGCTCGTTGTCATCATCATCGCGGTCTCCGTCAAGCGCTGACCTGGCTGAGCTTGGCACAGGTAAAACCCTTTGGCCAAGTCTTTTCTCATACTCTGTAAGGTGCCTGAAAGACAGTTCAGGAAGCTGATCATGGTGAGAAAAAAATATCTCTACCTGCAGAGTCAGGTCTGGCATACTAAAACATTTTCTTTTAAAGGGTGTTAGAGATATTCTTAATGGATCCTTAAAATTAAGCCAAGGTGTTATTCCAACAAAACAACATATGACCCTTTCCTCTGCTGTTTGTGTGGTGTTTGATTTTACAGGAATCTCATAGCAATGCTAACTAATGGATCCTAATTATTAGGATTAGGAGTTAGAGATGCAGAAGCAGTTTTAAAGACTCCAGGCTGGAGCAGGGTGAGGGGCAATCCAAGCCCAGAGGTGTTCCCAAGTGGTTTTGCCTTCTGAGATGTTCCAGAGACCCTCCTGAGGAGCAGGAAGACAAACAACTGGAGATTTCAGTAGCGGTGAAAAATAAAAATGGATTTTTGGTGATCTTTGCTCTGGATCTACACCTAGAAGGAATGGTGGTCTCTAGTAGGAGGATTGGGCTGTAGCCTTAGGAATAGAGGTGAGATATCAAAGCAACTTCATCCTCTTAGTGAAGTTTCACCTATAGCATATTTACTTTGTAAAACAAAATGTGCTTTAAATGTAAAGTATAAGACACAAAAAAAAAATATTTCCCTTTCTTTTCCCTCATGTCCCTGGGACAGTGAGTCATCAATTATTTCTGATATTCTCTTTCTGATGCAAAGCATGTCTGGGTTTCTCTTTCTTTAGAAGGTTGCCAAGCCATTGTTCAAGGAGAGGGTATGAGATTTACAGATTTTCTGCCCCCCAAAGGGAGTCTGTATGCCTGCTGCAAGGGCAGGGATGCCATCTGGTAAAACCCAAAAGCAGAAATGGGACTTTTCCTGCAGACAGCAACTCTACTGTTAAACTATCCTTGGGAAGGCCAAAGAATTGGGAGATTTTGTTAATTCTTTTGTTTAACAAGGGTTCAGTTTAAAATGCTCTCCTTACACGTGAGGATGAGGCTTCTAAAGTGCCTTCTTTCCACTGGGAATTAAAAGGAATTGGTTGAAAACCGTCATAGAAAAGTGATTCTTCACACTTCTTAAGCTTTGGCACTTCTGCCATGACATTGTGGGCATCAAAATTTGGATACAAGAAGGAATTGTACCAAATTAAAGAAAAAAAAAAAGAAAATTGTTGCAGGATGTCAAGAACCATCTCACTGGTTTGGATGAGGATTATCACAAGCCCTACATCTTTGCTAGGAGAAATAGGTAGAAATATTTTGCTACACTTGAGTCTTTACTTAGGTGTTTGGCCAGCCTTGAAACAAGGATGATATTAGTGAAATGGACCTTTAATTGACTGAATATTGATGTTCTTACAGCTTATCTATCTATCTATCTATCTATCATTTCTATATATATTTTTTAATCCCAATTTTATAGAAGAGACACTACTTATGGCTGCAAACAGGGATCTCTCTTGGTAATTTAAATCTAGAGCAACTGCACTAATTTTAATTGCATCACTCTGCTTTTACTCTGCATTAGTTTGGAAATGTGTTCCATCAGGATAATCTGTGATATAACACAGTTTCTTTTAGTCTAGTTAAATATTCGTATCTACTGGAAATTACAAATCTTATCATCAGTTGACTATGTCTAGGCACATTTTAATCAGAATCCCTTTAGTGGAGAAAGTCAGAGAACAAAATAATCTTACAATAAAACTCCATCGGAAGACTAAAATTAATCTCCTGTTATGAGATCCATGTCTTGAGGGAAGTGAACCTAGAGATACTAATGAAAGCCCCAGGAAAAATATCATGCTCTACTTTTCATCATCAGTTGTGAAACTAATTATTGAGCTTCTAGAACAAGAGTTACTCTGCAGCAGTAGAACTGGAGGCAGGACCTGGATTGAATTACACTGGAACAATGATGATTTCTGATCTTTATAAATGGTTCTAAGTCTGGATTAGCCCTAGTGATGTGCAGCAGATTTCATATTTATTCTTTGAGGACTTCTAAACCAGAATGCTTTCAGGGTTTCTGTGTCCATAGTGATAGATGAAATTATATTCTGAATTTTGATGCAAACAGATTTTTAAAAAAATCCATGGTTTTTAAAATATCAGTGTATATAAAGATTACCTAAAGAAACAGGTTCATATAAAGCTCTTACACACTTTATGGAGACAAGGAACAGCTGGGGTTTAATGTGTAACAGCTCTGCATGACTTCAGACAAAATAAAGGGAGGAAAGCAAGTGAGGGAACTAATTAGTAAATACTCTGGCTGGCACAGGACATATCACTAAATAAAATCCAAAATTTGATAAAGAATGGTAAGACTTCCATTTAACATCTCCTCAAAATATTTGTTCCATGTTGGATCAGTAAGGAGCCAGAAGAAAAAGCCCCAGCCACTCCATTCCAGTGGTTTAAATCCCATTTGCAGGATATTAAATTTAGGCTTCTTTAACTTTCATGGCTGGTGATAAGAAATGTAAAGGTCACTATTCAGTGAGTTAAAGAAATTATACATTAATATCTCTGATAAGTATTTATTGTTTTGATCATTAGCATATAAAGTATTCTTATATTTTTGGGGTTTTTTTAACTCCTTGATGTTTCTGCTTTTGCAATAATGATACTGAATCAACAGCTCTTCTGAAAAGAAGAATTTTTTCCCCACACCACGAATCAGACATGGTTGGACAGACAAGCCCATTCCTTCCAGAGGGGAGATCACTTGACGAATTTTGCACAGCAAAAAGCAGCTTTCCCTGTGAGTTTCCAAAGCAGTTGTGCCATCACTGGCTGCTGGCTCAGAGAGAGAGCAGCTGCTCAGGAGAGCTCCCAGCCCTGACTCTGCCTGTCGAGGGCCCTGCCATAAGTGTGTCACTGCTCCCTTGGGGCAGTTTTGTCTGGCAGAGAGAGAGGAAAGAGTCTAAAGTGAATACAGAGAAACTCCTGAGGACTTGTGTCTGTACATTTGTTTGCTGACACCTTAGGAAAATAGCCCAGGAACTTTTGGGTCACATTGTGCACATCTTGGAGCAACACTGCAGCTGCTCTTTTTTGCTGTTCCATCAACATCAGTGACCATTCAAAAGGACAGGATTGCAGGAGAAGTCAGAAAAAACCTTTATTTTTTTTAGATAGTGTCAATATTTCAGCTAGGCAGACCTTCTGTGCCCTCCTTTTGACTCATTTGCATGAGCGCACACTTATCCAAAGTGACAATCAAGACTGTTGGAATCTGAAGTTTTAAGCCTTCTTTATAGGAAAACAGAGGTGACAAACTTTGAGAGAGACGCTGCATGTGTGTGACAGCTGGAAAATATGGTTTTCAATGACAACTTCATAATCTCAATCCCATTAGCCAAAGAAAGAGAGAAGCAATGATGACTTGACTGAGCCCCGTTCTTGGAAGCAGCAGAAGGTGTCTTCACCCTTACCAAGACACCTTTCTGTCAGATAAAGATTATTGGACTGAGCACACACACTTAACCTTGTAGATTCCTTAAATCCTGTGGTCTGTGACTCAACAGATTCTCCCAGCATTCAGCTGCTTGAAGCTCAAAGCCTTCCTGCTACAGGAGACAAGTTATTAAATCTTTAATGGACATTGATTCATTCCTTTTTTGATAATTTGAGCATTTGGACTTTGAACCATCCTAAACTTGTAAAATATTAACTATCCTGAGTGAGGAGTTGCACTCTGATTGCACTCTCCATGTAATGCTGAATATACAGAAAAAAAATCCTTAGAATCATAGAATGGTCTGAGTTTAGATGACACCTTAAAAATTATCCAGTTCCAAACCCCCTGACATGGGCAGGGGCACCTTCCTCTATGCCAGGTTGCTCCAAGCCCCATCCAACCTGACCTTGAACACTCCCAGGGATGGGGCAGCCACAGCTTCTCTGGGAATTCCGTTCCAGGGCCTCATCACTCTCATTGTAAAGATTTCCTTTCTAATATCTCACTTGACATCTTGGTCAGTGTCTCCTTAATTGGGCTGTAGTCTATATAAAATGTAATAATCAGGCTCCAAGTATGTTTTCTGAATGTGCAACTGTCATGTTTTGAATTCAAATTGAATTATCATAGAAAAATAGAAAGTATTGGTTTAGTTTGGGTTATTTTCCCCCTCCCTCACAGTTACAGCTTTCCTTGCACAATTCATTTATGGGTTTCTAACGTGGTTAAGTGTTTTATGTAACCTGATCAATGAGGATGAGGTTCAGACAGCTGATTTTACACAGCCCATCCTTGGTGTTTGTTTTTCTTTCAGACTTTATGCTTTTTGGCTGGATTATTTTAGTGCCTTATGCACCATACTGTCCCTGTGTGCTGTTCCTCTTGCCACCAAGTGCAGCCCCAGCATCACAACCCTGCGTGTGGGGGTGGCGAGGGTCGGGGTGGCAGAGGGGGAGAGATTGACAAGTGGCTTTGTGGCACTTGGCTTTTGCAGATCTGTTGTTCCTTCCAAGCAGGAGACAAGTCTGGGCACCCTCTCCTGACACACGCAGCAGAAATTCTGACATTTGCCCCATGCATCTCTCCCTGGCTGTGTCAGGCTGCTAAAGCACAGCAGTTCCTACTCAGTGTTGAACAGAAAAATAATTTAACCTTAGGAACTTCGTAAATAAAGGCAAAGCACAGAGAGTTTTGTTTCATGGTATTGCTTTTGCCTTTTAAATTGTTATCACAGGGCTTTTCTTGGTGTCTCTCTTTTCACCACACATCTATATGTGGCTTAATATGTGAGTGGCTGAGTTTTCAACCTTGTTTCAATCTTTCAAGCTCTGTAAGGGTTATAATATTTTTGGCAGCTGTCATTGAAATCCTAAAATAATTCACCCCTCTGCCCTGGCTGTGGCACTTCTGCCATGTTTGCTGTGCAGCACAATCAGGAATCAATAGCTCTGTAATATTTTTTTTCCCCTGTATCCTATTACTTTGAAAAAGTTGCTACATTTAGAGTCAGGTGTCAATTCTTGTCATTTCAGTTCTTGTCTTTTAGCCTATAATTAATTGCTCACATCCTGGCATCCCTGCTCAATTGTTGCTCTGACAAGAAGGCTGAGGTACATCCTGACTCTTGCAGCAACTTTTTGCTTCATGTTTAAGATCTGAGAAATGAGACCTGGATTTTCACTGGATAACATATACTGGGCCTGGGTTTATGATTTGGCCCCATTTCTTAAATTAGGCTAACACTTGTATTCTTTAAGACTTTCCTGGTTCAAATGGCTATGTCTCCACTTCTCTCCGCTAAATTATCTCCCTGACAGCACAATAAAAATGTGCTGCCACAAATGTGCAGAAGAAAGAAATGATTACAAGTAGAAAAAGAAATTTTAAGAGATAAGAGTCTGCTTTGTGAAAAAAAATCCCTCAAAATAACAGGGCAAGAAAGGCAGAAGTGCCAGGAAATAGGCAGATTCATTTCTAAGAATTTCTCTGAGTTTTTCCTATTGAGACAAACCTTCAAACAGGTTAATGTTTTGATGGGACATCACACAATCAGGTTACTGTGTTTTAATGTATTTCAGATTATGGTTGTTGCCCATTTTATGGTCTTTGACCTTTATAAGTATCACATAATGCCAGGTCATTAACTGTGTGAGAGAGTGAAGGGAGGATGTATCACATTACCTTTGCTTAAGAGTCGATGTGCAGACAGTTCCTGCAGCTCAGTTAATTTGAGTTAATTGATTTGATTCCAAAGTCAGGAGGACTTTGGAACAGCCAGCAGCTTTCTCCACCCCATCTCAGGTTTCTTTGCCATCAGCAGGAAAATGGGACACTCCCACTGAATGCACAATTCTGACCCTTCTGATGGATGCCAAGTCTGTGATCTGAGCTTCCCAAAGCACTGTGAAGACACTAATTATTTATGCTTTGTAACCCCTTTAAACTTAAACCATCCTGACACACTTCTAAGAACCTGGAAGAAGAGGGTGATTTTCAGCACATTCAGTTTGAACTGTGAAACACCACAGAAATGGATGCACTGATTCAGACCAATGCTTATCCTCTCACTTTCTGTCCCATTCACAGATGTTTAAGGAAATAGCATGTGAAAAGCTGATATTTCAGCTAGAATTGTGGACAACGCCAGCCCAAATGTGGCTTTAGATAACTAAAATTTCAGTTTCAACTCAGAAAATATTGTTTTAAGTGTAAGTCTAAAATATTTGACAGAGTCAGTGCCAAGTGACCTCTTGCCTATGGGTAGTCTCAGCTCCTCAGGAGCAGTGATGTCTGAGGGAGCAGTTGCTGCTCAGCTCAGGGAGCAGTTGCTCTGATTAATGGCTCAGGAGGGCTCTCTGAGGCATAAATCAGTAGCCCCAGGAGAAGGGAGGATTAAACTCTTTATAGGAGCAACACAGAGTCAGAAACTGCTCTCACTTCACTGCAGCACTGTCAGCTGATATTTTCAGCTGGCAATGCTGGAATTATCTGTCTCATCGAGCCCCAGGGATGCAGTGAGCTTGTGCTGTTGTGAGAGACAAGAGCAAAGATCAGCACAAGGTCCCTCATTCATCCTGGTCCATGGGCTGTGGATTGAGTGGATTTGCAGTGAAGTCAGCTTGGGAAGGTGTGTGGTTCTTTTTGATAAAGCTAAAGCAGTGAATTCCTCTGAGGAGAGCAATTCCTCTTGGCCTGGTGTGGTGAGGACATGGGTGAGGTTGCTGCTACTGGGTGCAGAGCTTGGTGTTTGGGGGATCAGGGGTGGCCAGTTCTGTTCTAGCCTGTGTTGATCCAAGAAAATGCACAAGTTCTGAGTGTTCTATCATCATTCCAGTTATCTCAACTGGCTGGACATTGTCTGTAGATGGAAAGTAGAGAATAAATCTCCTGTTTTCCTTTGCTTCCATGTGCAGCCTTTACTTCTGCCTTATTAAACTTCCTTTACCTTGTCCAAATGTGGTTTTTTTTTCCTTCATCTTATTTTTTCCACCCACACCATTGCAATCCTATTGAGGAGGGAAGAGACAGAGCAGCTTGGTGATTGCCTGGTGTCCAGTCAAGGTCAACCCACCACAGAGTCTCAGAGGTTTTCTTGGGAACAGGTCAGCACAGAGTTCAATAGAGCCATTTCCTACATGACAGGGCCTGATTCCTATTGTTATCCAAGCTCCCAGAAAGTTTTACTTGGCTGTTATCCCTGGTGGTGGTGGTGGTGTCAAAGCAAGGTAATTTTGGATCAGTGTTGTCTGGAAGAAGATCTGAAAATCAGCCCAGGAGGTTTTCTTTGGTAAAAGTCTGTTAAAGAGTAAATATTTTGTCAGTTTAGCTGGAAAATCTCATATCCCATCAGGACAGATTCTTAGAAAGGCAACAAATCTGTGATTATCCCTTGGTGAAGAAGGATGTTGGAGGGGACAGTGTGTCTGGTATTGTGACTCTCAGAGTGAAGGAGATGGGAAGATTGTTCTGTTTCTTCAGTGCCAAAATTTGAGTGCTGTCTCAGGGATGTTCAACAGGTTGGAAAGTGTTTTAGTGTCAGAGGAAAACCACTGCAAGTGATTAAATGCACTCTTTGAATTGCTGTCCTTTGTCCCAGCCCTTTCCTCTGAAGCCCTGGTGGTGGTAAACCTTTTTTTGGGACATGTTCTTATCCCATGATGTGCTGCAGGTTGTTAAATTCTCCTTTGAAGCCATGTGACTCTTTCCAAGCCACCACGATGATCTGGGAATTATCCTTTAAAACTGAGAGTGAAATCAGGGCTCCTTCAGTCCTGTTTTGGTGGCCTCCTTTGCTTCGTCAGAAATAAAAAAATATAAAGTTATAAAAATTATAAAAATAAAAATAAAAAATTCTTAAATTCCCACTTTATACTGCGTTCTTTCTAATGTAGTGGTGACAATGTCCTTGTTAGCTCTCCCACCCCCTCAAGTAGAAATAGAAATTTCTAGTTCTACTTGATTTATTATTATCATTTACTATTATTATTGTTATTATTATTATTTTATTGTTATACTTAATACTAATATATTACCAATATTACCAATGTATTATTGATAATATCTCATAGAATACGATATATTCATTCATGAATATGAATCTATTATATTCATTGATATATTACCAATATTGCATTTTGGTAATATATCAATCAATATCATATATGAATATATCATATATTCAATATGTAGATCGTAATCTCCTTATTGGAACCATCTTTCTGATGTGAGATTCTTCAAACCAGCTTTAAACAGAGAATTATAATTCCATCCTACTCAGTGAATTTTCTGAAATATTCTTTGTAGCTTCATTAGGCTTTACAATGAGTTGGAATCTGCTTCACAATGATCACTCATTTACAGAATGTTCTTCAGCTCTCAAAATAGGCTTTTGAGGTGTATCTGGAAAAGGAGGCTTTTGACTTCAGCCTTTGTTTCCTAAAAGACTGCTGGAGAAATGGCTTTTTTACTTTTGATTTTGGTATGGACATTGCTTGAGCTTCGACAGATTCTTAATTCCTCCACAGCCATATTTTGACACTGAAATGGGATTTTTTTCCTCACATTACAGTGTTGCTGCATAGTCCATTAACCATTTAATTCCTCTCACAAGTAGGTGACCAGAAATCACTGCATTTGTGGGTATTGTCCAAAGAGCCACCACATTTACAACTGTGCACCTCACATGGATCTCATCCTCCCAGCCCAGAAGGTGGGCAAAGCTCCTTGCCACTGAAACAGAGCAAGGTGGAGTGCTGGGAGATGACTTCAGTTTGCAATTGCTGATGTTGATTGAATTACCCCTCGTCAGCTGAGCTGCCTGGCTGTCCATGCACAGCCTGCTGAGAGTGCAGGGTGGAATGCATTAGTCCTGATGTCATGCCATCAAAACTTGCCAAGAATAACATCCCAGCCATTGCTGCCTCTCAGCTGACAAGCAGTAACTCATTAAACAGCAATAGGTTGATCCCTTTTCATTGTCTGCCTGCTCTTAAAAAAACCCCAAAAACCAAAAAACAAACAAACAAAAAAAAAAAAACCACAAACACAAAAAACCAAACAAAAAACCCCCAAACAAACAATCAAAAAAAAACAACCCCCCCCCCCAAAAAAAAAAAAATCTGCATCATCTGTAGAATTTGTAGAATATTTTCAAGGCATCTGCTTTTTCATAAAATCCTACCCAATAAACAGGAGTTTCTTTCCTTAGCCAAAAATGGACTTTCCTCTGTTTCAATTCCTGCAAGGATTGGTGGTTTGTTTCTTTTTTTTTTTTTTCTTTTTTTTTTTTTTGATGCATAGTACTGTGCCTGGTAAGAGTTTTCTCTATGAAGAGGCATTCTTGTTGATTATTTGGAACAAAATTGTTCTCAGTTTTACAACTGCCATTTGTATTATGTTTACAGCATGCAATTAAGGGCTCCTATTAAATGTTCTTACAAGGCAGATCCCAATGACCAATGTTTATTTACATTTTTGTTTCCAGAGCACAGTATTGAAAAGACAATAGAGAAGAAATGTAATGCAAGAGAGGAGCTATAAAACCTCCCTTTCAGCTTGTTGAACAAACTTGGGTATTCACTGGCCTAGGAAATCTTCTCTTCTTTCAAATCTTCACTCAAATATTTCAGTGGAGTAATAGGCACAAAAATTCCCAGGAATCCCTTTAATTTGTTACAACTTCTTCTTTGCTGAATTACATATTTCAAAGAATATCTTGTTAATGACCAGTATATGGCAAATGTGTTTTCCAAGCTTATTAGTACAGAAATAATTGCAAGTGGCTGCTATAGTTCATTAAGGCTTATTTATTTTATAGTTCATTAAGACTAATTTTATCAGTACAAAATATATTTTAATAACCAGTTTTGCTTTTTTTTTTTTTAATGTTTCTCTGCCATCTACTGCTAGCAATAGTTTCTGATTTTCTTCTTTGGTCCTGGATAATTTTCCACTGTATTTATTGTGAACTATTTAGTAGTGGTTTTTAATCAACAGTTTTTCTGGGCAGTAGCAGTTGCTAATCTTGAGTCAGGCATATATTAATTTACATCTGTTTTTCCTGGGTCAAAAAGGGCTGTTATAGCTTATTGTTTAATATAAACAAAGAATATCGCAGTAGCTTGACGTGCAGTTAAACTCACCAATTTTTCAGAGATAATTGGAGAGCCAATTTACCAGGCTAGATTTGAGTTAAATATTTATTGTTTTGTTGTTTCGTAATGAGCTGTTGTATGGAAAACTGAGTTTCCTTGTGCCTTTTGCTCAGTATCTGGCTGAGACAGAGGGTGCCTCATCCATGGCACATCTGGGTTTGATATCTGCCAGGGAGAGGCAGATTTTTCATGGTTCAGGTTTTCCAAGAGATCACCAGGGAAGGTTCTCCATCTCTAATGCATTCTTGATTTTGATCTGAAGAGAAACTAAATAGCAACTCTACCTTAAATCTAATAAAATTATCTCAGAGACAGAACGATGCTCAATTTGGTAAAGGGAACTCACATCACCTCAGAGAGGTGGGAGAGAAGGGAGAAATCAATTTATTGTCCTCACATCTTTTCCACTTTCAATTAATACTTAAATATTTATTGATGAAAAGACCAGAATTTGAGTACACTGCCTATCCTTCCTGTCTTTGCTATCAAGCAATGGGACTGTGCCTGTTTAACATCTGTCTCAGCAGTCATTTACACCTTTGGAACAGTGAAGCAACTACAAAACAAATTAAATGGTGTCCTCTCCTGCATGTCCCATACCCTCCTGGTTTATGGCAGGAATACTTTTCAAATCCTTACTCAGGGTTTAAGGCAAGATCTAAGTCTGAATTCTCATTTAACCCCATAAATCTAAAGCCAGGAGGAATATTGTGCAGAGCCCTAAAATGTTCTCCTTCATTCTTGTGGGATTAAAGGAACCAAGGTGACAGCATTCAGGACTACCCAAAGGCAGAGCGATTCCTGTCCTTCATTCTCACAGGGATAAAGTGAAATTTGAGTCTCATACAACTGTTGAAAAATGTGGGTGAGGAAAGGCCATGGCCTTAGGATTTCTTCACTAAAATTGTGGATATACTGAATTTTAGAACCTGCTGACATTTTGGTGTGGCAATTTCAGATCAATTTTCTGTTGTGGGTGGGCTTTTTTTTCAGTGAACTCAAGATTTTTTATTTTTTTTTTCTTGTTAGAGCACAGACAGAGGTGTATACACACATATATACACCTGGAATCTGGGGTTATCAGCAACACTAAAAAAAGTCCTGAACTTGGTGTGTGGAAAAAACTCACAAAAATTATTACAGGCAGGGATAAAGGTAAAGATTGCTCCAGCTATGAAGAGGCATGAAAGTGCAAGAAGTTAACACACAGCCAGCTTTCCCTTCCATTTTCTTGGAGCTGAAGGAAAAAGTACTACCAGGATTAGGTATTATGTGCATGAATCTGTGTGTGCATGTGTGTTTTTCTGTTCATATCTGTGTCAGACAGACAGATACGGGGTTGTTCAGCCTGGAGAAAAAAAAGGTTATGGGAAAATCTCAGAGTACGTTCCAGTACCTTAAGGAGGCTGATAAAAATAAGGGAGAGAAATTTTTTTTTGTACAGTGACAGGACAAGGGAAGGTGGTTTTAAAATGACAGAGAGCAGGTTTAGATGAGATGTTCAGAAGAAATTCTTTGCTGGTGCATCATTGGAACTGGTTGCCCAGAGAAGTTGTGGCTGCCCCATCCCTGGAAGTGTTCAAAGCCAGGTCAGATCAGATGGGGCTCTGAGCAACCTGGTCCAGTGAGTGACATCCTTGCCCTTGGCAGGGGGTTGGAGTGAGATGATCTTACAGGTCCCTTCCAACCCAAGCCATTCTGATTGTATGATCACTTTCTTTGCTAAAAACAATTTATTTTCATTTCATTTATACTATGAAATATCATACAAATTGGATACAGTTGGTTTCAGTTGTTTCAATGCAAAACAAAGGGCTTTAAGATTACTCTCCATTTCTCTGAATAAGCACTGAATGCTTTCCTTTTGAAATGTTTTTCTAAGTCAAAAAGGTGGCCGTTCTTTCTTTTGTGTTGTTTGTAATGAGTGGTCGTGAGGGTTGTTTTTGTCTAAACACCAGGGAAGTTAATGAGCTTACTTCCATGGGAACAGAAAATCCCACCGTGAGTCCATGTAATGCCTTTTTCCTGGTAAGATCTTGGTGCACACAGGCACAGTGGAGAAAAGCTGCAGTAGCCAGGAAAAGCAGATTTTCATCTTCCAGGGCACTGCACCACTTTTCTTCTCTCATCCTCTGTGAAACTGAAATTGAAGGCACCTTTGAGACTGTCTTGCTCAAACCTCCCACCATGGGCAGGAGCTCCTTCTTCCAGACCAAGTTGCTCAAATCCCCATCCAGCCTGGCCTTGAACACTTCCAGAGAAGTTTCAGTGCCTCACCACACTCACAGTAAAGAATTTCTTCCCAGTATTCAATCAAACCCTGCTCTCTGGCAGTGTGAAGCCATTCCCTCCTGTCCTGCCCTGCCATGCCCTTGGAAAAGATCCCTCTCCAGCTCTTTTGGAGAGAGAGGCACTGGAAGGGGTTCTGAGGTCTCTGCAGTTCCATGTAGGGCACACTTTGGTTTTGTAAGACTCTTCCTGTTCAGGAGAGTTCTTCCTCCTCCCAGCCTAAGCATGAGTTCTTCATCTAACCCCTGCCACAAAATAATCATCCCAAGCTTTACACTCAATGCTGCAGCTCAGAGAACCAAATCCCTTGCTGAAACATGCTGGGAAAGTTTAGGCCTGCCAGAAATATTTTGTCAGCCTGTCTTGGGCTTTTCAGTGAGAGGCAGTGAGGTTTTGCTCTCTGTCAGATTTTGATTTTTAATCTCCTTTTGATGTGCTTCCTTCTTATTAGGTTTTTAGCTACTTACAGTAGAAAGTTAATTTTTTAATTGTGGTTTCCAGAAAAAAAAAAAAAAAAAAAAAAAAAAACAACAAAAAAACCCTCATCACTTCAGAGTCCTTCTTGATTTCTTTTGTCCCTGCTGTTGCTTTTACTCTTGACATTCAGCCTCCTCAACTCCTGCTATGACACTCCATAAAATCTTTATCCTGTCAAAGCCCTGCTGTGAGCATTGCCCAGTGCCTCCAGAATTTGCATTTAGCATCCATTCATATGGCTGTATTGGTGGGGCTCTCTTATCACTGAGTAGCCCTCCAGCTTTATATGAAAGGGCACAAAGTTAATGAAAACAGCATTAAAACTCGATTAGCATTTAGTGAGATCACTAAGACTTGTTCTGAACTTAATATTACTTTCCAATTTATTTTTTTTTTAACTCACAGTATCCAGAACCAGAGACAGCAGAAACAGTTTCATCAAAGAGCCTGTTTTTCAGGTGAGGATGTTATGTCAGAAGGAAGGGAAGACTTTGATTCTTAAGGGGGTTGTTTCAGGGTTAGGGGAATTTTATGTGTTGTTTCATCCTTTTGTCTTTTGACAGAAGAGCCACTCATTGGAAGTGATGTCTCTTTTCGGTACATTTTGACTTAAATTCCTGGAGAAATGAATCCTAGAGGGAGGAAGATCTCTTGAAAATGTCACAATATACCCAACTTATTTCAGAGTGTTAATGAGGATTTTTCTCCAGACACAAACTTTGCTTGCTGTTGCTTTTCTTGGGGGAGAAGAAGAGTTGAAAACTCAGTGTAATGGTGGTGCAGACAGGAAAATTTCCTGCCATGCTAGTGAAAAGCAGACTAAAGGATGCTTGAGTATAAACATTTGTGTATTCTCCATTCACAGCCCTTGCTCTAGCTCAGGCCAGACCTCCAGGGCCTCAGGTGTATTGCTGATTTTAAAAATACAGACTTAATATTTCTCTGGCCTCAGGGCTAAATTACAAATCTTTGTTACTTTATTAGCAAATCCTGCAGTTCCACAGTGTAGGATAGCATCTCATATTCCTCAGCTCTGAGTCTTCTCTGGGTCCTCTGTGGTTCTTTTGTACTCCTAAGACATTTTTGTACATTTTTTGCTGTGTTTCTGTTGCTGGAAATACTCACATTATTACACTCTGCTAAGGAGGACAAGAGCCAAGAAGTTCCACAGAATTTGCTGCAAGAGGTGTAAAGGTTTTTTAGCATCAGTTGGGAAAAGTTTTGGAATAGCTGTGGTAGATTGTGCCTAAACTTCTGTGTTTGAGTCATCTCCAGAGAGACAGCAAGGAGAGGTGGATTTGTGGTAAGGTTTATCAAAGGCATGGTGGTGTTCAGCAAAGGGAGAGGATAGAATAATTGGAATGGAATGGAATGGAATGGAATGGAATGGAATGGAATGGAATGGAATGGAATGGAATGGAATGGAATGGAATGGAATGGAATGGAATGGAATGGAATGGAGTGGCCTTGAGTCATGCACCCCTATGGAGACTTTGGCAGAAGGAAAATGGTGTGTTTTTCTGACAAGGTCAATTCTACCACAGAGAAATCTTCAGGTAGCACAGATTTTAAATATTTGACTGCTCTGATGTTGTTGGGGATCAGAGTGAGACACGGACATTGACAAAAGTGAAAATTCTTCTGCAAGAAAAGAAACTCCAGCTGAGGGACTTCAGCCTTTCTCTTTCCACATAAGAAAACCCCAAGAAACAATCAAACAATTAGGTTACAGAATGCACAAAACCTATATTTTGGAACAATTCTATATTCTGGAACAATTAGGTTCCAGAATGCACAAAACCTGTATTTTCATTCTTCGGACTGAAGGACCAATTTGATGACTGATAAGGAGCAGGATGGAAAAGTGACAATACCGGCTTAAATCTTGATTTTGACCTGTCACTTTCCATGGGAAATCAACCCATTGTTGTGCTCATTTCTCTTTCCCAGATTTGGAAAGTGGTGTTTGGATGAATTGTTTCAATTATTTGGGTCGTTTGGGTCAGTTCTTCTAAAAATGGGTGTAAATCTCTGACCCAAAGGTGCATTTTTATGTCAAATCTCTGAGTGCTTCCATCCTCACAGATAATAGGAGGAACATTAAGAGAGGTCACATAAGGACTTAGGCTGATAAAAGGACCTAAGGAGAAGAGCTGGACAGAATAATCTGTCATGTGTTGAGTCAGCTAATAAAAAAGGTAGTTACTTAAAATGTCCACAGGCACCAAAGCGTAACAGAAGTCTTAGACAAAGGAAAATAATTGAAATTACTATGGACATAATGAGAAATGCACTATCAGGTTTTGCAAAAGCAAAAGAAGAGACCAAGGGTTTGATTCCTGAGCAAGAGGCAGCAGAATTGCAATGTAGCCAAATGTAAAAAAATAATAAATTAAAAATGGATTTATAAAAGGATATCGAGGTGGCTGGCATTAAGTGAGCCCAGGTTGTCAGTTCTGCAATTCAGTGAGAATCCAGGTACTTTTTTTGTTAGAATGAATAGAAATTGAAGCATTTGGTGCTGAACAGTGTTGTTTGTCTCACAATATTTTAATAATGGACTATAAACCTGTGTGCTGAACTGAAGATGCTGTAACACAAATGTAAATAGAAGCCCTGCACGCCTTTCATCCAGCAGGTCTCAGTTTACACTCTGAGCACCCCTCTGAGGGGAAGAACTTTCAATATTCTTGTTTTAATGGCAGCAAAATTGAGATATGAAGAGATCAAGTCACTTGCTGGAGGCTGTTAGAGAAGCACAATTATGTCACTTTCTCCCAGGCTCTCGCCATTCAAGCTCAAAGAGATTTTATTTGCACCATACTCTTTTCAAAGTATATGTTTAGATAAGTGAGGGGAAAATATCTGTGGCATAAATCTGGCAATTTCAGCAGAAGTGCTTTGGGGATTAATTTGATCTGCTCATTTCTGGGTAGATACCAGGAATTCTGCTGTGTGTATTTAAAGCACACTGGTCCCACCTATTGGGGCTGCTGGGGAATTGATTTTATTGGGTTGCAGTAGGTCGTTTGTCTTCATGCTGATAATTTTGTTTGGGTTTAGTAGTGTTTCATTATTTTCCATTCCAGTGTGTTTTTCACCATTTAAGGAATTTCAGGTGTAAATGTATTCCCCCACCACCAACCTCTGCCAATAATTTCACTCCTGTCTTTGGGTCAAATATTGATTGTGACCCCTGCATGAGGAAGGTGTTGATATTTAACATCAAATTTTCTTTCTTATACCTCTTTTCATGAAAAAAAAAAAAAGAAAAAGAAATCCCCATGTGAGCCAGCTGTAAGGATTCCTAAGGAAAGGCAGACTGAAGTCAAAAGAAGAAAGTCAGATTCATCATCTTGAACTTGTCAAATTAAAAGTTAGATTTTCAGCCTTAGTGAGCTCTCTGAACTCTCCTTTGGACAGCCAAAATTGTAGCTATAAATAGAGACTTGGCAGTCCTGCTTCTCTTTTAATATTATTTCAGGTGATGAAACAGCTTTAGGAGCTGTCTGCTCCTTCCTGATGGCTTTGCACAGATCTGGGTGAATGTCCTTTGGAAAATTAAGGGGAGGGAAGGAGGAAGAGGAAGAGAGAAGAGAAGAGAAGAGAAGAGAAGAGAAGAGAAGAGAAGAGAAGAGAAGAGAAGAGAAGAGAAGAGAAGAGAAGAGAAGAGAAGAGAAGAGAAGAGAAGAGAAGAGAAGAGAAGAGAAGAGAAGAGAAGAGAAGAGAAGAGAAGAGAAGAGAAGAGAAGAGAAGAGAAGAGAAGAGAAGAGAAGAGAAGAGAAGAGAAGAGAAGAGAAGAGAAGAGAAGAGAAGAGAAGAGAAGAGAAGAGAGAAGTCCATCCAGTCCACAACCATGATTTTTGATGGATACTATTTAGGTGTGCTGAACAAAATAGATGAGAAAAAAACCCCAAGAAGCATTTAAAGAAGCCAATTAGAGCATTGCAAAGTTTTAAAAAATATCCATCATGGAGTTTAACTCAACTTTTTCTGCTTACTTCCTCTAATTCACCCAGCTGGACAGTGAGGATGGTGAAGTGCATAGAGCTTTAGCCCACGTCGTTGGGAAAAGCCCATGGCTAAAACTGAGGACAAAATATGGAGTAGGACAAACTGGTTGTGGGTGTAAGCAAGAGGACAGTTAGATCTCAAATAATAAAATTTTATATTTAGTTTATTATTATTTCCAAACTATTGGTCATTTTCTTCAGCCCTGGTATAGTCAGGACATCAGGTGAACAAAATTCATTAGTTACTTCAAAACAGTCCTCAAAAACTTGCAACATGCCAGTGCAAAATGCCAGTGTGAAGTTAAAATTTCTGGCCTGCTTTATTCCAACTGTTCCAGCACTTTGTGTTCATTTCTTTTTGGCTTTGCTAAAAAAAAACAGAGAGTAGGAACAGCATTTTAGTACCTTCCAAAATGACTTAATCTTTAGTGAATGCCTAAATAATTTACAGAATCCAGCTCCATATTCAGGGAGCCTGCACCTGGGACTAGGACTGCTGCCTTTTTTTACTGTAATGTGATGCACAGCCACAATCTGCTCAATAAAATGGACAGAACTCCACAAAAAGAATGTGGTGCTTTTACAGAAAAATAGTTTTATTTTCTTTTTTGTATATGAAAGATAAAAGTAAGGCAAATATTAGAATAAGGTGTCTAAAATTAAATTCTTGTTTATGCTTCAGACCTCTTTCTTTGAAATTTACCTTGAAAATGTACCCCAAATGGCATCATATATAATTTGCTTTCAGCTACCGGAAGCAGACTGTTGTGTCTTCTGATAATTCTTTCTTTTTTTGAATAATCTAAAATTCAAAATAATTCTTATATTCAGGTGAGGTACTAGTTATGCTCTTATTTTATGCCCTGAATGGTTCCAGAAATAGCTTTCTATTTTCCTTTCTAAATGATACTGGAAACTACAGAGGAGGAAATAACCCTGGTTTTGTAATTTTTTTCCCCTATAATAATAATAATAATCAAAAGCAGAAGCATTCTGTCCGCTGTGCAGCACAATTTCTCATCTGGAGACCTCCAGATGCTTTTGAAAGCACATGATATTAACTCTGCTTTGGTGACTGAGGAAACAGCAGCACACAGTTCAGCAATTTTCCCAGTATCACACTGAAGGTCCACAATAAAGAACTTTAAAGCACAGGACCCTGACTCCTCCTGTTTTATAGCCACAAGATTATTTCAACTGCAACATCTTCTCCATTCTCTGTCAGCTGAATTTCCTGCACCCAGCTGTGCTTGGTTAGATGTGATTTAATGATAAATCCATCTTTTAATTGTTACTCTGATGACAGGAGAGAAGGAAAACTTTCCTTTTCCATTGTTAGGATGCAGTTTGGTCACTGAGGGGAGGAGTTGCTTGAGACTCAGAGATGAATAAATAACAAATTCTTTATTTGTTTGTTTACCTGTTTATTTTAATTAATTAATTAATTAATTAATTCTGATGGGGTTCCTGTGCTGTTCTCATCCCTGAGGTTTCTCAGCACGTACAGTGTCACAGGAGACTTTTCTTGCTGGAAGGCTGGTGTTTGGGGGGCTGTAAATGAGATATGGCTCTGAATCCTGTAGGTCATTAAATTGCTCACAATGACGAGGCCAGGACTAATGAAGGATGCACAACATCACAATGAGTTTACTGCTTCATTCTCCAATTTCTCTCACAACACTGTAGGGCCCAAACACAGGAGATGCAGCTGAGTTACTCCTGGTGAGCATCACCACCTGCTACACGTGAAGGATTGAAAATCTAGAAATCTAGTGGGAAAAAAAAATAAAATTCACAATTACTTCCATCGTAAAGGAGTATTAGGAAAACTGCTTCATGCTAATTTTCATAATATTAAGATGCACAGACCATTCCTAAGATTGACTGGAGACCTCCTATACAAGTCCAGCTGCCAATTAGACAGGTTTCAAGTGTCATGAGATTAAGTTCTGGGCTCCACCTTCCCCAGAGTAGTCTGTTATTTAACTGATGGACTGCTTTAATCATTTTGGCTGCCTAAAGCCTCTGCTGGAAGAAACTGTGAGTTAATATCACTGGAAAACAGGCCTGAAGAATTAACTGTAGCACCAATGATTTTAATTCTTGGTGGCCAGCCTTACAAATCCCTTATTATTCATTCATGAAAGTGTCATATTTAAAATGCAAATTCCTTCCCATTGTCCTCCCCCATCTTAATGCATTTCCTTTGAAGTATCCCTGGAGCTTTCCAGGGGCCACCCACAATGGGATCACCGTGATCAGCCAGCTTGCAAAAGAGTGCCTTGCACCAGCTCAGGTGAATTCAGCTGGGTCCTGCATGGCAGTCCCAGCTTTCAAAAAGCATCCAGACTTTGTTTAAGAGGAATAAAAAAAAAAAAAAAGTAAAATAAAGGATGTCAGGCCAGGTAGTTTTACCAAGCCTCTTTAGCAAGGTTGGCTCTCCTGAGACACATCACAGCCTCGTGTCTGCCACCATCACATGGCAGTGAGGTCAATAATGCAAACAGATCTGTTTTGTCTTGCCCATGTTCTGCTGGTTTGGAAAGAGCAGAGCTCTCCTACAACATCCATTGCAGAAAAGGGTGTCAAGGCTCAGCTGGCACAGAGCTCCTGTATCCATGTGGGGAATAGTCCACTGTCCTTGGTCCTTGTTACCATTCAGCCACAGTTACAAGTTTTTCTAGGCAGGTCAGTAGCTGACCCAGGCCAAAATTGTGATAGAAATAATTCTATGAGTGGGAAAAGGCCACTCTGATCCATTGCAGGAGCTGTAGCTGCAGGAGGCTTGGGGAACATATTGGAGGGAATTATTGTCTTTTCAGGTGAGGTCTGGGCTAGTGAATGCATTGTCTGATTCAACCTTCCAGGAGCAACATAAATACTGATAATAATGACCTTAATAGCAAGGTAAATTATATTATCAGTAATGGCCAAATAGTTTAATAGTCTTCATCAAATGACTGAGTACCTTGCCCAGCAGTGAGACTTGCTGGCTCCTGTGTGCTAATGCAGCCAGTACTTAAAACTGGAACCAATGTATTTTTGAGTAAAAACTGTACTACTTGAGTTAAAAACCTATTTTTATCAGTTTGATGTGGTTTGTGGGGAGAGTTCATGCACACTAAGCAGCCGTTAAATCTTGTAGCCAGAAAATTATAGTTTGAAATTTATTAAAGTTTATATAATATTAATGGAGTCCTGGTAAGAATAATGTCAAATTCTCAATGTTGTTTTACACTATGAGTGCAGGAAGCTGTGGCATTCTTTGTCAACAGCATTTTCCTGAACTGGTAGATCAAAACTACAAATACACTGCTGGAAATTCAGGAGTCAGGAATGTATGTTGATTTGATGGAGTGGAGAAAAGAAGGCCTCAGAGTAACCTTATTCTCACCTTCAGGTACCTGAATGGAGCTTACAGGAAGAGAGAAGAGAGACTTTAGACAAGGGCCTGTAGTGACAGGACAAGGGCAGTGGTTTTAAGCTGACAGAGGGCAGTGTTATATTAGACTTTAGGACGAAACAATCTTTACTCAGAGGGTGATGAAGCCCTGGCATTGGTTGCCCAGAGAAGCGGTGGCTGTCCCATCCCTGGAAGTGTTCCAGGCCAGGTTGGAACAGGGCTTGGAGAAACTTGGTCTAGTGGAATGTGTTCCACCCATAGCCAGGGGTGGAACTAAGTGATCTTGGAGGTCCCTTCCAACCCAAGTCATTCTATAATTCTATAATATGATTCTCTGATTGGTAATGATCCACATCCATAAACCAACCATCCTGTTTTCTCCCTGAGAGTTGTCTTCCCCCTTGGTTTAAGACTTATCCCACTCAGCCTGATGTCCTCACGTGGTTGAGCACTTTGTGTTACTGCCCAGTCTGGAACTCAGGTTCTGCATCTTTTTAAGCAAGGTCTGGATGCCCTTAAGAGAAATGTTGGTGTTTTCAGAAAAAAAAATAAAAATGTTCCTACTACTAATGAAAAAGCACTCTGGAAAGTTGTGTGGAAAATGCCCTGAAGGTGCTGGTGGACAGGAAGATGAGCAGGGGCCAGCAGCAGGACCTTGCTGCAAAGGCAGCAAAGGGAATCCTCAGCTGCACTGGATGTACTGCCAGGTGAGGGAGGCGATCTTTACCTCTACTCAGCTCTTCCAAGCCACACCTGAAGTGCTGTTCCCAGTTCTGGGCTCCTCAGTACAAGGGACACATGGACACAGTGGAGAGAGTCCAGCAAAAGGGCCACAAAGAGGAATCAGGGTCTGGAGCATCTCTTACACAGCTGGGACTGGTCAGCCTGGAGAAGAAAAGCTGCAGGGGAATCTTATTAATTCCCAAAATGTGGGAAGGGAGGGAGCAAAGATGGAGCCAGGCTCTTTCCAGTGGGTGCCCAGTGACAGGATCAGAGGCAATGGGCACAAACTGAAGCACAAGAGGCTCCCTGTGGAAATCAACCCTTTCAACCTCAGCCATTCCAAGACTCTCTGATTCCAGGAGCTGATAATTAGAAAACTGGGAACATTGTTGCCTGGACAAGCCAAACATCCTCAAACAATGGTGTGATCAAGTTTGCAGCTTCTCACAAATTTCATTAGCAAGTAGGTGGTGAGTGACATGAACTTCCTTTACCAAATCCCCTTTGCTCTGTTTGGATTTTGTGCTTTGTGTTTGGTTCCATGGATGTCTGGGAGACCTACTGCTGTTTTTATATGTGATTTGTGGATTTATTAAATGGATTTGGGAGTTAATTGTGTTGGGATGGTCCTGCCTGCCAACAGGAAACCAGGGCAGCATTTTCAATGCCCTTCAGTCCGCATAATCTAAATAAATTCATGAATGCACAGGAATTATTCTTTCTCGTTCCTTTTGCCCAGCAGAATGTGTTGGCTCAAAGAGCTCAGATTTGCTGTAATCGCCTTTTCCTCCCCAGTAATTCCTTAGGAGTCAGCCATCTCCTTCAGAGAACTGCACAACTGCCACCAAATCTAATTATTTCAGATTTTGTTTCTTTTTATGAACTTTTGGCATATTTTAGAATAGGTTGAGAGAGTAGTCAGTAACTTGTGAGTGAGAGAATCACAGGAGCACAAATATTGGGAGGACACACTCCTCAGTGATATATCTGCTGATTGCTTTGAAATTCAGTTGTTAATTCTTAGCAGTTTAAGAAATTAATCTCTTAAACAGGTTTATCAGAGAAACAGGATTTTGGGACTCAAAAATAAAACTGTAAAGGGACAAAATTTAGATTTTGAAAGGGTGAGAACAGATTCCTTTTTGTATTACCAAAATGTTCCCACCTTTTTTTTCCCCCACTAAGAAACAGTGAAAACTATGTAAACTTAAATACCCTTATAATCCTTCTATATCCTGTGTTGTTCTTAAAAAATTCATTTCCAGATAAGGTATTTTTACTGTACTAGATGTTCCATTACTTAAAAGTTATCTTTACACAACCCTGTTCTGAAAAGGTTGAAAACCTTTCAGAGGTGAAAAAAAGAACATCTGTTACATTACACTGTAAAATAAAAGGTTGTTTTTACTGTCTATTTAGTTCAGTTTTACAAGTACAAACCAAAGAGGGCTGAACTGTTTCTGTTAAGAGATAATTCCTTGCTCTTGCCTGATGAAGCATTTAACATTTGTCCTCATATATTATCTGGTCTTTTTGTTTTATCATTGCTATTCTGTCAGAGCAGCCAGCACAAGACTTCCTTCTCCTGTGGAAAAAGCTGTGGATTTTGGTCTCAGAACATTAAAGATTAATTTTAATTACATTTCCACCAAGATTTTAGATTTTTTTTTCTTTATGTGTGACTAGGAAAACTCAGCTTTACTTACTTATTAGGAATTTCATCAATACTTCTAGAATTGTGGTGAAAAAGAAATCAGTTTCTGGCTCACTTCAGATTTAGTGCGATCTTAATGCTGTTTCTTGGAATGTAAGAAAACAGATTTATGCTTTGTGAATATCTTCTCTCCTACTTCTGGGATCTTAAACAGGCATTTGTTTGCATGGTGGTCATCTGCATGTTCTGAAATGGTTGCAGCTGTGCAGCACATGCATTCTGCAGTGCCTTTTGTCTTCCCTACCTTTAGAAAATACGTGTAGATCTCTCCAATTTCACATAAAGACATCAGACTCTACTGGAACAGAGAGAGACAACAGGTTTTTACTTTCTGTCAGCTCCACTTTACTGTTTTTTAATGATTAAAGGACATAATTTAGAATTAAGAAAAGAAAAAAATCATAGAATCGTAAAATGGCTTGGGTTGTAGGGAACCCCAAAATCATCTCATGCCAGCCCCCTGCCATGGGCAGAAACACCTTCCACTATCCCAGGTTGCTCCAAATCCCATCTGACTTGGTCTTGAAATTTTTAGGAATGGGGCAGCTCCAGCTTCTCTGAGCAACCTGTGCCCGGGCCTCCCCACCCTCACATGAAAGAACTTCTTCCAATTATCTAATCTAAATCTCCTGTGTTTTAGTTTAAAATCCTTTAAAATATTCCTTTAAAATATTCCTTTAAAATATTCCTTTTCTTTAAAATTTTATCTGAACTTCAAGATTACTGGACATTCAGAATTTTTGTTTGCCATTCCTGCTCACAAAGAGCAGTTGTTTCTTCAGTACTACGATGAGTGTAACATCATGCTGCAGTGAAATCCAAAGATAGCACATCTCCAGTGGAAACAGAAAGGGAAATCACTCCTACAAAATGAACTGACATTTCTATGTGTCAGCTGAAAGTTTTGTTTTTCGATACAGACCAGATCATGCCTGGGATATGACAATCCCCCTATTCTTTCTGAATCACCTATCATTGCTAATAGTACACCCTGTCACAGATACTCAGGCAAAATATAGAGTGCATTATACAGGAGGCAGAGTAGAACCCATCTCATTTTCCTTACAGCGATAGTTTAGAGAAACAAAGCTGATTTTCACCAGCAAAGTGAACTCAGGGAAATGATGCCACTTCTTTCCTCATCCAGGGACTTGGCTGATTGGAGGGTGAGGCATTGATGTGGGATGTTCAGGAGGCCTTTTCAAATTCATCCATTTCCATGTGGGACACAAACAGTTATGGCATTGCACAGGCGATGACACGATTTCCCTCTGGAATACAACATATATTTATAAGAAATCTAAACTCAAAGTGGGAAGGTGGAGCAGAGGGAGAAGCAGTTACTGCTTAGTGATTCACAGACTCACAGAATCATTAGGGCTTAAAATACCTCCAAGATCATTTAGTCCAATTGTCACATTTAGTCCAATTGTCATCCAAATACCACTACGCCCACTAAACCATATCACAAAGTTCTTCATCTGCTTATTTTTTGAACACTTCCAGGGGTGGTGACTCCACCACTTCGCTGAACAGTCTGTTCCAATGTCTGATCGCCTAATTCTTCCTAATAGCAACCTCTTCTGGCACAGCTTGGGGCCATTTCCCCTTGACCTGTCACTTGTTAGTTGGGAGAAGACACTGACCCCTGCCTTGCTACAGCCTCCTTTCAGGGAGTTGTAGAGAGAAATAAGGTCCCTTCTGAGCCTCCTTTTCTCCAGGCTGGGCCCCTGCAAATCTCCCTGAGCTGCTTCTCTTCAGACCTGTGCTCCAGACCCTTCCCCAGCTCTGTCTCCTTTTCTGGATACACTCCAGACCCCCAATGTCTCTCTTGTGAGAGGCCCAAAACTGACCCAAGAATTCAAGGTGTGGTCTCCCCAGTGCCCAGCTCAGAGGGACAATCCCTGCCCTGGTCCTGCTGGCCACACTGGTACTAACACAGAAGGTCAGGAGGTCACCTGGGCACACCCTGGCTCACTTTTGGCCACTGTTGGCCAGCACCCCCAGGGTCTTTCTTGCTGGGAAACTTTCCAGGCACTCTGGAAATGTCCTTGGAGCACTGCAGGGACTTGTTGTGACAACAAGGAGGAGATCTTGTCTTACAAAAGGTGTCTAATGAGGTTGTACTGATCAGCTGAGCTCTAGAGAAACCCCAGTCATCTCAGCTTGGCCATCAGCAGGGCTGTATTTCATTCCTGGGCTGGGGCACTTTATCCCATTTAGAGGTAGAAGAGGTCACTTAGAATGGTTTTCCCAATTCACTGTGAGTTCTCCTTCAGCACTCCCATGTTCCTGTGTGCAGTGAAATGTGACAGAGCCCACAGAGGGCTTGTGATGCTTCTTTTTGCAAAAGGGAATCTGGAGTGAATGCAACTCCTTGCTATAAATCCATCACAAAGATCCAGTTAAGAAATATTCACAGAGCCAGTTTTTAAAACTGTGAATAAACCAATGCATTGTCCCAAAGTTCTCTTTTGTATGTATTTTTTCCTCCTTTCCCTTTCATGTGCCTGATACAGATCAGTAGAGGGTTTAGAAGTTTTATTCAAACAGACTGCTGGTTTTGGGGACTTTTTTTTGTTTCTTTTCAGTCCTGTTTCAAAAATGCTGAATGAGTCTAACAAAGGGTTAAACCGTCTTGTAGTGGGCAGTGAGACACACACAGATTAGGAAGGATTAAATCTCTAAATGTCAAAGGGAGAGAAAGGAAGAGTCTGTCCTGCAATCTTGACTGAGCATCCCATCATTCCCCAGCTCTAATGCTGGGGAAACAGAGATTAGAAAATCTGCTACACAGCTGAGTGCAGACTGCAGCTCGGAGATAAGTGAACCAGAATATCTACTCTGGGCTCATTTGTCCAACTTCACTCATCCAGAGCCCTTCTGATGGGGAAACACAGATCTCAATACAAAATTCAGAGCTTGTTCAGCTCTGCTGTCACTTCCTGAGCCACTCTCACTGTCACTTCCCAAACCCCTGTCACTGTCACTTCCCAAAGCATTCCCACAAGTCAAGATCTATCCTCTGCCCTGCTGAAGGCACCCAAGGGTGGTTTCTTGGGTTCAAGCACTCAGCTGGGTTTGCACCAGGGATTTAATCAATGGTGCCTCAAATTAGATCTTTTTTTTTTTGTTCCTTGCTGCTGTTGGCCAGGAAGACTTGAGAAGAATGGATGGAAGAGCATTGGTTTATATTCAAAATACAGTCTCCTTCCTTCTGAATCAACATGAAATGGATGTTCTCAGGAAAAATATGTGTTTCAGATTCACTTGTCAAACTCTTGGTCATTAAGAGACTTCAGCAAATTTTCCCAGCGGTCAAATTTGAGGACAGATCATTCTATTTTATTTTAATTTTCTTTCATTTAGAACTTACAAAAATTTTCATTTAACTTCTGTGATATGATCCAATCCCCTGAGAGGCAGAAAATCTACAGATAAGTCAAATCTGGCTTGATAAATTGAGGAGTAAACAGTAAATTTTACTTATAGAAAAGCATAAAAAATATCTGAGACACCATCTGATTTGGGGAGATGACTGAAGATGAAGTTAAAGGAAAAAAAAATCACACAGATTGTATAATATTATCCTTTATTCCTCTATTCCAGTGGGAAGGGGGTGGTTTTTTAGCAGTCAGCATAGTGGCATTCTGGATAGATTTTGACAGTGATGATTAATTGATAGCCTTGGGTTTTAAAACACTGAGAAAATACCTCAGGCCCTGAAATACCAACTCCTTTCCCATCTAGGTTTGGTTTAAAAATTGTTCTGGAAATGCTTTGCAGTTGAGATGATTTTGGCACAGAATTGAGTAATTAATTTGGAAGTGTAAGATAAGGAGTAATTTAATTTATTTAAATTTTTTTTTGTATTTTTCAGTGTCTTCCTGGGTACTTTTGTGTTTTCTAGCATAAGAAGGTGAGGATTGTAGGGTAATATCATCAACACACTGCTTTCAAGGGTGATAGGAGACAAGGAAAAACAATTTAGGAGTTAGTGTAAAAATAAAACAGCAATCAACTGTCAAGAAACCAAAACCCTTGTGCTTCAAGGATGATTTAAAAAAAAATGTTTCTGGGCCCTAGGAAATGCAATTTGCTAATAGACTGTAGTGCAACGATTAAGGGGAAGCGATTGTAATTGTAAATTACCCTGTGCCACGTGGAAGGCACTAATACACTTAAAATACAATAGTGCATACATCTATGACTGGTAATGAAGGTGATAATCACCTTATATTCACAAAGGAAATGATGTAATAAATCCTATATAATGCAGTTTACAGGTTACCTTGGCAAGGGCACTTGAATCGACAAGCAGAGAACAGGCCCTCCACGAGCTGCAGTATATATTATAATTAGGGGCATAAAATTCTAATGAAATGTTGTCCTAAGTGATATTGATTCCAATTTGGCAGACTAGGAGCTCAGTGATGTCATGATATTCAGGTTGGTTGGTGCACCAAGGAATTCAAGGAACACCCATACTCCCCTTGATGGGGCCCTTTCCAGCTTTTCCCTCAGTAAAACTTGTCTTCTGACACCAAAACAAAAAGGAGAGAAAAGATCCTGCAAGCACTCAATTGCAGCAGAAGCCATTCTCCAGCTTTAATTAACATAAGTTTAACATTCCATTAAAAAAAAAAAGGAGAGTGTACAAGCTCAACAAACCCTCCCCAAATTGTTCTTAATTTCACATCAATCTCAGTACAAGGAGGTGGAGATGTTTGCAAGGAGAGTTTCATGGTAAAGTGGCCCTGTAAGGGAGGGGAAATATCCACATGGTGTGGGAAATTGTGGAAGTGAATCAAGGGCAGCTTTCTGGGATCAGGATGGAAATCTGGATAAAAAAGAGCAGGACAGACTGCAGTAGTGATGGGAGATTGGCAGAGGTGCCAACAGGAGCAGCACAATATCAAATATAGTCTTATTTTTATAAAAACCATTATAAAAGTGGAAAAATAATAAGGAAAATAGCAGGGAAAGACTGGAGGAGTTAGACCTGCTCTTCCTGGCGAGGGGAAGGCTCTTTATGGTACTCTAGAACTTAGAGGGTGCTAAGAACTTAAAGAACTTAAGAACTTAAAGGGTGCTACAAAGAGGGCAGAGGTTCTCTCATCACAAGGAGGCACATGGACAAGACAGGGTGGACCAGGAAAGGTTTCATCTTGAGAGAAGAAACAAATTTTTTACAGTAAAAGCAGCCAATCACTGGGACAACCTCCCAAGGGACATGGAAGAGTCCCTGTCCCTGGAAGCTTTCAATCTGTGGCTGCACAGAGTCCCAAATGGAGTCACCAGGGCTCCCTTTCCCAGAAAAGTTAGGACCAGATGGTGCTTTGGGGTTCCTTCTAGCTTGGGCTGTTCTATGATCCATTGAGTGCAATGACACATTAAAATTATTTCTAGTTGTTGATTTAGACCTGTAACAAAAAAAAAAAAAAAATTGAGGCATTATAATTACTACAGACTTCCAAATAATTTCATATAAATTGCCTTTATACCAACTTTGTCTGAGTGTTGCCCATCCCAAGGTAAAAACCATATGATACCCAAGTTTTGAAATAGGAACTGGACACAACTGCACAACAAACACTGAAAATCCATTGTGGACTTCTCCATTTCCACAATAGTCCCATGGATCTAATAAATTTATTCAAATAGCACAGAGCTGGAGGTGCAGGTAATTATCATATGTTTGTTGTCAAAGAGAGTTCAGAACTCCTGTTCAAGTTTTTACTTTTCCTTATGCATGCCTTACACTTGTTCAAGTTATGGCAAGAAGCAAAAGCCTCTTCAGAAAGCCTGAGCCCTGTTCCTCTGAAGTTGATTGTTGACTCTGAAAATGAAGATTATCTTTATTTTTAATTCGAGAAAATATCTTACATAGGAAACAAGACACATTGGTGTCCTTTTTTTGCCAGACACACAAACTACCCAGAATTTGAACAACCAGGAGGGAAACAATATGTATTTTTACATTCTTTATTTATAGTACTGTACTTTCAGTGCAGTTATTTTCCTCCAGTAGGAAAATAACAGCCCTGTACTCATGAAAACTCAAATTAAAACATTTTGGAAGTGAAAGCAGATGTTTTTAGGAATGAAGGAGTGCAGAACTTAATTCTCAGTGACTTCCCTTTCAAGTGATGAGTCCTACACTGATTGCCATTGTGCCCTATTGAAATTCTTGTTATTCTATCACTGATAGCACCGAGGCAAAGGGAATATCTCACTGACCCAGTCAGTCCCCATAACTCAGCTTGTTAGACTTCCAAAGGGGCTCCTGCCCAGCAGACAAATAAACTCAGCTTGATGTTATAAAACCCGTCAGATGTTTCAGGGCAAGATTGGGACAAGCAAAACAATGCATTTTTCAGACAGCTGGGTGTGCAGTGTAAGCAGAATGGACTGCAGAACTGGAGATCATATCCTTGGAGATTTACTGGAAATGCATCCCTGCCTGTTTATCTGGTTTTATATCAGCACAAGTTTGCAATTCCATATGCTCTTCGTTATCTGGGGTTTTGTCATAGCCTCTGCTTCGCTCTTATTCTGTCTGTGCCTGTTCTCCTTTTGTGAGTCTCTCCCTGCCTGGCTGGTGTAATTTTGGTGTTACAAACTTTAAATGACAATCCAGCAGGATAATGTCTCAAAGGAATCTTCAGCACTGCTCGGTAAGTGAAGCACAGAAAAAAACGAAAAAGGTGTTTTGTTTTTTTTTTTTAACAAAAATGAGCAGAGGGTCAGATGCAGAGGGTCAGATGCAGAGAGTCAGAGCCCAGAATGCACAGGCAAGAACAAGTGGTCAGCACAGGGGGCTTTGGTTTTCACAGAGTCCTGCACCAAAAAAATGCTTCCACACCCACATTTAAAGAATCTGTCACAATGTAAGAGAGAAGGTTGATAACTAACAGTCAGGAAAAGATCAGAAACAAAAGAGATCAGAAACTAGGTGATTAATTTTCATGGTGGAGGAAATTATGAACAGGAGCCTTGGCTGTGTTGTGCATAATGCTCTTTCAAGAAGTGAGGTAATGATCTGGTAAAATTACTGCTGACGGAGAGTTATTCAGGTTATTTACAGCTAAAGAGTCTTCAAATTATCTCAATGACTGCACAAAAGAATAAAATTCACTGTTGACAAAAACAAAAATGGGTGCATAGGAAAAAATATGGAAACAGTGTGTAATTATTGTCAGAACTCAAATTATCTATTCCAGCTTGGGGGAGGAATTGTAAAGTCATCACCTGAAAAAGCCAGCTCAGTGGCAGCCAAAAGGGCAATTATAATGACAGGAATTATTTGAAAACTGTTTGAGAACAAACCAGAAAACATCATTAAGCTGGCCTGTAAAAATTCACAGGATGCACTGCTACAGAAGCTGGATGCCAGACTAATTGCTCTGCCTCTGGAAGTTATAGAAACATGGAACAAAATATAGAGGAAGGCAATGATGCTGATCACAGATATGGAATGGTTCTCATGAAAAACCTTTTGATTGTGGAGCTGCTTGCTCAGATTCAGGCCTGGGAACAGCTGCTCTCCACAGGCACCACCTGGAATACAACACAGAGGTGTGTTATGCAGAGAAAAGGAGAGAGTGGCTTGGACACTGCAGCATGTGTTGGAGTGAAACAGGACTTGGAAGTAGAATTAACTGTAGGATTGGTTGGTTTCTTGATTCCTTTTATTGCTGCACATTTTTTTATCCTTCTTCAAGTAAAACAGAAAGGGACAAAATAGAAATGTCCCTCTTAGCTCAGGAAAACTGCCAGTGCTCAGATCCTTGCTGGGAAAAATGCCAGCACTCCACTCATGCAATATCTTTCTCACTTTAAGCACACTCTTTAGGAATTGGGGGAAGAGTGCAAACCAATGAAACCGCAATACAGGATGTGCATTTTCTTTATGCATAGAGAGAGAGAAAAAAAAAGCCCTTAAAATCATAAATTCTCAGTCTACTAAACAGTATAGGGGAACTCTTTTATTTCTCCAGGATTATGGCTTTTGCAAGTGCTCTCTTCACAGAACTTTGTAGCTCTACATCATTGGTTATTGCTGCTGTGCTGCCTGCAGAGCTGCTTAACTTCAGAAATACCTCAGGTAGGGACAGAGGGAATGGAAATCTGGAAGGGTATTGCAGCCTAAAAGGCTTTGGGTTCCAGGAGGGATCTCACAATCTTTTTCCTTCTCATCTGAAGCTGATGCATTTACCTCGATGCTGTTTGAGTTATGCTGGTGGTTTCAAGTTATCATCTGGAGTTCCAGTTATTTTGGAAAATGGATAAACATGGGCTTGTGTAGCCATGAGGATTTCTTATGAGTTTTAGTGTTTAATTGGGTAAAGGATCTACACAGAATGAGTCAGCAGGAATATATTTTTTTAATGGAGAAAAAAGATAACTTCAAAGGTCCAAATCAGGTGTAAAATGTTATAAATCATTGGTGTACAGTGAGAAGGAGACTTGTGCTTTTGCACCTTTGAAAATCTTCCTCCCCTGAATGCCATCATCATTTCCCTCAGCTGATCCTCATTTTGGTTGGAAACAATTAGAGTTTGGAATATCTGTGGGAACAGGATGAGCCTCTCATGGCTGTGTGAAATCATTCACATCTCAGCTGAAGGCTACCCATGGAACAATTCAAACATGGCTTCATTGCCATGATTATCTCATATGTAAAAAAGGAGAACAAAACAAAATCAACAAAAAAAGGCGGACCAAAAAAACCAAAATAAAAGCAAAACAACAAAACAAAAAAAATTCTCACTGGTGTCTGGAAATTAAACCAAACACGTTTATAATTTTGTGAGAAGACCTAGAAATGCCTTAATGTTAGGACACCATAGCTTTTCCCAGTGTTAGAGCAGATCCATGGCTATGTAGGCAATATATAGTGAAGTTCACCAGCCAAACCACTTGGTGGTGGAATCTCCATCCCTGGAAGTGTCCAAAAACATCTGGCTGTGGCATTGAGGACATTGCTTAATGGAGATCATTGTGGTGGTGCTGGGTTTACAGTTGGATCTGATCATCTTAAAGGTCTTTTCCAGCTTTAATGATTCTGTGATTCTCTTCCATTAACTTGATTGATCCTGCAGTTCCCAGTTCTGTTTGCAGACAACAGGATGAAAATTTGACACTTTAACTCTCATTGTCTATGTGCCTGTTTAAAAGTGCACTCACTTAGCAGAATAGGTTATTCAGCTCTTTCACCTTCTCCAGTCTCTCAAAACAGGACAGAGCACGAGGGGATCTAAGCTGGGACATCAGGAGAGGCAGAGCTATGAGGTTAATTAAGACTAAAAGTTGCCATACTAAGTGGATTTAAGCATTACATTCTAAAATATTTTAGAGACTCCTCCAATGTAAATCAGAAGGGGAGACAGAACAAGAAGAATCAGAAGTTAATTTTGTCTTTATTACCTTGGGCTTACATTTCTGCCCACAAACACCTCATGCCGTGGTATGGAGGTGCAGTATTGATTTTACTGGGGAGCTGTGGTGGGTTCCTTCACCCAGCACATGGGAGGACTCCACCGCCTGGAAAAACCATCCCTGAGCACAGTGGGAGCCCCTGAAGTCACCCCAGTCTCTTTTGCATGGACAGAGCAGGCTGAAGTGATGGGTTTAGAGAAATGCTACATGAACAAGAGGGGAAAATGAAAAATGGGGAGGAAGGACACCTTTCATGGTTGAGAGAAAAGTTTTGCTCCAGACCCCTGTTCAATATATAAATGGTGTGTCTTATTTCACATCCTCAGTCATATCCTCCCCATTTCACATCCTGAATTTGAACTAATTTATGTAGTTTGGGTAAAATTGCTTATACACATAGACATATATAAGTGCACATATTTCATCTGTGAGGAAGAAAGTGTTATCAAAGCTCAAGAAATTAATGAGTGATTAAGTTCTCACCTAAGGTTGTACAAGACTTTGTGCTGTCTCTCAAAGTCACTAAAACCTTTGAGAAGCACAAAGAAATTTTCCCCTGGCACTTCTCCAGACAATATCAGCAGCACAGCCGCAATCATTGGTACCTTTAACCATCAAGGCCTCCCAGGAATGGGGATGAGGCCACTGATTTTCTTTGGAGAGGCTGCAAAGTGACTGCCACCAAATTGAACCTTCCAGCACTGAGAAGCTGAGACCATTTTCATCTCAATCTCTGCAGCGAGGCTCCTGTTGAGCATCTTTAGAAAAAAGTGCTGCTAAGTTTCTCCTAACCTGCTTCCCTGGCAGGAGACAGATGAAAGAACCATCTCTTTATGTGGAGACATCTTTGAAGGCTGTTGTTAGCTGGTGGGACCTCCCGTTGGTGGCAGGGTCTCGACTGCTGTGCTCCCAAACTCTGCTGCAATGGATTCACTTTTATAGGGATTTTGTCACAGTTCATCCTGGCTTGAGTTGTTCTTTTTATGAGAGCTGTAATGGATGAGACAGTCTGAGAGCAGAGCCTGTGTGGTCCTTGATAGTTGGCAGTGCTCCCTTGAAGATGCTGGTAGGTCCAATTCTAGGGGTCAAAAGAACCCCAGAATGGTTTGGGGTTGAAGGGATCTCAAACACCATCCAGTTCCAACCCCTGCCATGGTTAGGGACACCTTCCACCAGACCAGGTTGCCCAGAGCCCCATCCAGCCTGGCCTCAGACACTTTCCACTCCTTGAGCTCTGTCAGGTTGATGCTGTAACCACTGTTGCAGTGCCCAACAACCCTCTGAGTGATATTTTCCTAATATCCAACCTAGATCTCCCCTGACACAGCTTCAGGACATTCCCTCAGATCCTGTCACTGATCACCAGAGAGAAGAGATCAGGGAGAAAGCTGCAGACCACAGCTGGGCAGCATCAGTCTTAACTTAAACACACCAATCTTCAGTCACACCTGGACCATTATAATCTGTGAAAAGAGCAAGGAAGCCCCTTTGCTGTGGTTCTCAATCAATGGCACTGTGAGCAGCTACTGCACAATGCTCCTGCTGCCCCTGCTCAGGGAGGACAGTCCAGAGCACTGACAGGGAAGCACCAGGCCAATAATGAGTCCTGCATTAAGCAATTAAATTCAATGAAATGTGAGCAGTGATATTGAAATCACAGGGAGCCTCCTGCAAACATCAAAAGGAAGCTGCCATGAAAGGCACCTCAGCCTCTCCACACAAAGGGAGGGATTGGTTTATTTTTAACGCAGCCTTGACAGAATGAATATATTGGAATCTCTAACCTCCACTGGCAACTGGCTCCTCCAACAGGGAGTTAAGAACCCCCTGAAGGCACATCCCATCGAGTTATATCTGACACCCAGGGAGAGGCAATGAGCCTTCAGCAGTCAGGCTGCAAAGCAAGATGAGCCTCATAAAAGGGGAACAGCCAGCTGTGCAGTTAGGGCTAATCCTAATTGGAACCTAACAGGAGAGGAATTCTTTGGCACTTGGATTTAAATAGGCTATCCCCAAAAAATGTGTGGCATGGTGTGGCAAAGCACCTAAAAAAGAGACAAAGAGAACTGTCATGTCTGAATGAAGGATTTTGCATTCAGTGTTTGACTTTCAGTGTGGTCTGGTGGTATTTTAAATTGAAACAATACTTGACATGTGGGGATTACCACTCTTGCACATATATTCAACTCAAATTTATTCTTTTAAGAAAAAATAATCACATGATTCAGCAACAAAGCAGGAGCATGTTTTATGTGAAATGAGTATAAACTATTTATGCAATGAAATAGAACTTTAAAAGGAGTATAATATTTAAAAATTAAACTATTTTATTGTTAGGAAAGATAAAAATTAATACTGCTTATATAATTTATTTCAGCTCTGTTTTGTGTGTATTCTGGTATGATATAAACTTCACTCATCTAAGGAACATGACATTAGGCACAGAATGGTGAGTGGCCAGTGAACAATCATTTCTCCCTCTCATTTCACCCTGTGGTCACAGGTCTAATTTACTGCACACCACTCAAACCAAAAATGTAAAGTTAGTCTCCTCTTTGGGAGCAACCATGTCTCACTCAACCATTGCAAATCAAGAGCACCCTTTTATGTAGGATCACCCTTTTTTGATCAGATTTTATGAATGAGGGCCTGAAGTGCAGGGATGCTTTTGTCAAAAGTGGTTGGATGCTGAATTATTCACACTTACAGCTGGTTTTATTCTCAGAGCTGAGCCACAGGACAGCCTGTAGGTTCACAACAGGTCTTATCAGCAGATGTGCATTCCCAGAAGCTTTGCAGATACCCAAGTCTTTGGGTGGTTGTTTCCCTGTGAGTGAAAGTCAAGGGAAGCATGGAAGGGGCATTGCCTTTGCCTGCACTTCCTGAGAGCTTGTGGGATGGAGACAGGAGCAACTGGATGGGTCATGCAGGTGACATTCTAAAGAATTCAAAATTTCTGAAGAATTTAGACATGGACGTCCCTATGCTTATAGTAAACATAGGCAAATCCAGTCCTGCATCTATTTTTCAGATGAATGACCAAAGCAATATTCTGGGTGCCATTGCCAGTATCAGTCCCCTGTCTGAAAAATGGCTACATTAGAATTTCTCAGCAAGGAAGAATATTTTAGGGCTGTGGATAAAAAAGAGCAAAGTTTAATCAGTTTACTGAGTTTGCATCGCTGTATGAGGTGATCTGTGGTAATCAGCAAGCAAAAAATGACCCTCATTGAAAGGGAGGCAGAGATGCACAGGATGTTTCAAGCATTTCTGGCAGCGAGTCATTCTGGGTAAGCTCATTTAAATGGTTATGTGCCCCCTTATGGCCTCATCAATGAGGCTATTAAAGCTAAGGTTATTTCCAGCAATGGATACACTTGCACATTGCAAACTTGGGAGAAGAAGAGAATAATAATGCAAAAAAAAAAAAAAAAAGTCAGCAAAACAGAGAGAAAAAGAAGTAGGGAAAAAAAAAATGAACCAGGATTTTGACAAAGCCAATTCTTTCCTACTGCTGTTCAGAGATAACCAGTGATGGAACATCCACGATAAACCGTGTGACAATGGAGATAAATCCTTGGGGAGCGGAAATTAAAGCTTGAAATAAATGTAGGCAACTGCAGCATAAAAAGGTGGGAACACTGTGCTGTCTAATTATAGAATAAATACACTCAAAACAAATGGTGGTAAAGCACATGGGTCACTGTCTTCAGCAGCTGTTGCAGTAGAATTTTAGGCTTTATATTATCCACTTCCATGATGAAATGTGAATTCTGTCATCTGCTCATCTTACAGCTCTTGGTGAGCTGTTTGAACTCCTTGTGGCTCAAAATGCCTGTAAAGAGTCTTAAACTCTGTTTTATGTTCACCATCTGATACCCAAAACACAACAAAATTCCCTGGGATGAAAGCTTGATTATGTAATTCCCTAACTCAAGCAAAGTTTTATTAACAACTCACTGTACATTGGTGATGGGAGCAGGAGTGTGGCAGAATCCTTCTGGCCTCTGTTGAGACAGAGGTTTTTATTTCTAGGTTTAAGAATTTTGCCTTTTCAAACTCCTTTGACCATTAAAATTGTTGAATTTGTAGCTTTTCCTTGTGCTGTGACTCCCTTTCTGGGTTGAGAATGATTTTATGTAATTTCTGAATCGCTCAGGCCTGCATCAACTCTTGTGAGAGCCAGGTGTAAGGGTGAATGCAGAAACACAATCCTTTACAATAAGAATATATACAAACTTCCCAAGACTTGAAGGTGCAAAATGATCTCTAAGGCCATCGTGCTGCCTCAGTGCAGTTGGGATGCTGTGGAGAGAGGTTCCTGTCTGGCTGAGGTGCTGTGGTGAAGTAATTTGTCTGGTTTTGCTATAAATGTATCTCACTTCAGGACTTTCACCTCTCCCCTCTTCCTAGAATGTTATTGATTTATTTCTGCTCTTACTCTTCAGCCCATAACCTCCTTGGCTTGAGTTAGGCTGGAATCACAGGAGAGCAGCATCCCTGAGCTCTGGTGCAGATATTTGGAATAAAATGCAGATTACCTTAAATACAAGATGAAAAGGCTTACTCTCTCATCTTGACCAAACTGTACTTTCATACTAATTTCTAATTCCCAAAGTAGGTGTTTAAAACTATTAACAGTGAAAGTGTGATATCTTCTCAGTTTCTTAAAAAATGTTGGGATGAAGTTTGATAGCATTATTATCCACACCTCTAGGAATTGCTCTACTAAAACCTGAAATGCATCACAGGGCAGTGGCTTTCACAATCCAGATGTGAGTTTATGTGTGGGATTTGTAGTCATTTGGAGTACAGCTTTTCAATTTATTCCTACTCCATAATTCTATAAAATTCTGGACCAAGTCTGAGTTATAAATCAACTTTGGTAAAATATGATTATTTTACATGTTTTTAACTACTTTACCATGTCATTGCATTTGCATAATAAACCTCATAGTCTTTTCCTCTTGTTTGGGAGAATATTTTCCTCTTATCAGCCATTCCATCCTCACCATCTCTTCATCTCATTCTGGTTTAGATTCTATATGTTTGACCTGCCAGCTCTAATTTTATATTTTCCATTGTTGCAAATTCTCACCATATTCCAAAATCACTAAGGAAAATTAACTACATTAAATTTTAATGTTTCTTCCCATGAGTCAGTCCCTCAGTTTTGTTTCAGTACTTGTTGTCCTTGCTTTGACTTTTGTGCATCTACTTTTTTGTTTGTAAAGAAAATTGATCTGAACTTTAAAATAAATCCCTTGGGCTGGATGGTCATTATAGGCTCATTCCTATTGAATTATTCTATTCTATTCTATTCTATTCTATTCTATTCTATTCTATTCTATTCTATTCTATTCTATTCTATTCTATTCTATTCTATTCCATTCCATTCCATTCCATTCCATTCCATTTTTTAATATGTCGTTGTCTTTCCAAGTGAAACTTCTCTCTCAGGCTTGGATTGGCCTCGCAAATGAAAGTTGGTCTGAGGTTTTTACTGATGTGGAGCTGTAAAGCAGTCATGGAATGCTGATTTTCTTTCTCAATTCTTAACAAATTGCAGGAATTTGTCCCACTGACACTCACCTGTGTGTCCTGGCTTCAAGAACCAATGGTACAATTCCTTCCTTTCTTTTTAACCTTTTGTGGTGCTCCAATGCCTTGAGTGGTGAGCACCACAACTTCAGCTGATTTGTAGTGCTCTGGGGTAATATGTGGCCATTTTTCATTTCTGGACAGCTTTTCTACTGAGTAAAGTATTCAAAAGCAATCCTGAATCTTTCAAATTTTTGGGAAGTTTTCTCAGGTCTGCACTTGCTGCTTTAGGTGCCAAAGTACCTTGGAAAACTTTACCTTTAGCAGGATTTCTGCTGAAAACTGACGTGTTGGTTGGTACATAACCCCATGGCTGAGTGCTCACAGCATATCAAGACCACTTCAAAAGCCCCAGCCCTGCAAAAAAAAAAACAAACAACCAGCTGAAAGCAATTAGATGAAAGGAATTTCATAACTTTTCTATGACAACAACCTTTGGTATTCTTAGTACATTTTTATTTTGAGCAGTGAGTCACACAAATGCAGCGAGAAACAACAAAGAGGACGTCAAGTTCCATTACTGTAGCTCGATGGTGGATGACAAGGGCATCTGGTTGATAGAACAGAACAGAAAATTGCACTTTGTCTGGCAATTAGGGGAACAAAACGGAAAAAATTGTCACTGTCTTATTTCTGTTTAACTTCAAAAAGTACATATAATTCTGCCTGGGGAAGTTCTGTAGGTGGCTGCCTGCCTTGTAGTCCTGCTGAAGCATCAATTTGTGTTCAAAGTGGAGAAGTAAACTGGGCGATGAAATATTCATCTGACTAAATTTCTGACTTTTTTTGTTGTTGTTGCTTTTTTGCTGTTCTTAAAAACAAAAAAAAAAAAAGAAAAAATTTTTTTAAAAAAGTCCCATTGCTGACTGCCTTCAGCTTGGGTGCTGATGTAACCATTCATGACAGAATATTGTTTTTTAATGAACTTTGCAGCTGTTTGGTGTTTGGTGCCAGAAGGACTGAGTGAAGCTGTGGACACTAGAAACAAGCTTCTTTTTTTCCAGAGCTTGAATCAAAAGCTGAATTTGTGTGCATCCTCTAAAAGGTCTAAAACAACCCAGAGATCCCTGTCCTGTGCTCCACTAAGGCTGATCACAGTACCTGCAGCTACCAGAATAGGGATTAAAAAAATAACAATTTTGTGACATATTTTTCCCATCTTTACAAGATTACTGGCTCAATAGTCAAAGGGAATTTGAATGAGTTATCCCAAAAAAATTTAATTTCAAGATGTAAATAATGTTTTTTGTTCTCTCGTTTTTCTTGATTGTTTTTTTTTTTGTGATTTTGAAAAAAATGTGACTTTATTCTCTGAACACAAACCAAATACAGCCCATTACCAACTGGATTTAATATTAAAATCCAAGGAGTTTTTATTTATTCCCACAAAGAGAGTTCAATTCCAAAGTCTTGCTCACTGGGTCAAGGTGGAGGTCACAGAGAGCACAGTCTGCTGTGATGAAATTACACAGAGCAGTAGAGGAGCAGAACTGGGTGAATTGGGACCCAAATTATGTACATTATACATTTCCTGTACTTTCTCAGGTTTCTAATTTCATTATTAAAATGTTCAGCATTATCACTTAATTGTTCCTAATGACTTCATACATAACAAGCCACTGTTAAAACAGAATTAGACTGTCTGTTCTCGCTGCCTTCCAAATGTTTTATGAAAAGAAGAGGAAAGCACCACACAATTTGCATTTCTTTATAGCCTTTAAGGAAACCCAGCGAGTCACACCACATCTTCATCCAACAGGATTGGAAGGTTTTCCATTAGGATAAAAGACATTTTCAGGTTCTTCACTGAGAGGCAGGTCAGTTGCTGGACTCTGCAGGGTAGTGGTCCTGGCACCAAGTCTGTCAGAGATCAAGAAAGGTGTGGACAAAGCTTTTAGTCAGATGGTTTAGTTTTAATATGGGCCCCTTCCAACTTGAGATAGTCCATGATCCTAAATCAATTTTGGGGTCAGTACCTCTTGGCAGAACATCACTAAAGCTTTTTGATCACTCTAAGTGCTCCATGCTATATAACACTTGAGACCTGGACTTTCCAGTTTGTCACCTCAGGCTCCATGAGGTCCTTCTGCATTTTGTTGCCCATCCCATCCCATCCCATCCCATCCCATCCCATCCCATCCCATCCCATCCCATCCCATCCCATCCCATCCCATCCCATCCCATCCCATCCCATCCCATCCCATCCCATCCCATCCCATCCCATCCCCTCCCTAAAACAAGAGTAGCAAGATAGGACTCAGAGATAAGGCAAGAGCCCAACTTCCCAGTGAGTTTTCTTTTATGTTTGGACATGGCTTGTATAATTTGTAAAACGTGGTTTCAAACTGAGAGAGAGTAGGTTTGGATTAAATAGGGGAAACAATTCTTTACTCAGAGGGTGACACAGGTTGCTCAGAGAAGCTGTGGCTGCCCCGTCCCTGGAAGTGTCCAAGGCCAGGTTGGATGGAGCTTGGAGCAACCTGGGATAGTGGAAAGTGTCTGCCCATGTCAAGGGGTGAAATGAAATGATCTTTAAGGTCCCTTCCAACCCAAACCATTCTGATTCTCTTATTCTGTGAACATAGTTCATATTTAGAGTCCATGGGCTAAAAAATGCAAGGGTTCAAGGCTTCGTGGCACAGTGTGAGCAGGGCTAGGAAGCAAGAGAGAGTAGCAGAACCAGAACTGTCACCTTCAAATGAGCTTCACCTCCCCAAAGCACTCCTAGCATGTGACACCAGGGCTGTGACAGAGGTTTTCCTTTCAAGCTGTCTATTCTGAGGTCTTGTCCCCAAATATGATATGAAGGAACTGCAATAGAAGACTGTTAAATGCAAATAGGAGAAGGGAAATGGCATATGGCAGAAGGAGATGGGTGTGCTGGTGATGGAAGATTTAGGGCTTCTTCTAGAATATTTTATGATTATGTTGAAATGTAATGTTTTGCTGATGTTGAGGGTAACCCATGTGGTTCTGAATTTTTCAAGGGATAATTTGTTTCAGCAAACTGTTCTTTTTTCTCTATTCCTTTACATTAGAAAATGTGATTTTATACAGTTTGGAAATTCCTCTATTCCCTCTAGAAACAGATTCTACAAAGTGTAGATCTTTCACTGGCAGTCCTTTAAAACAAAACAAGGAAACAAACAAATAAGAATCAAAAGAGAAAAAGCATTAAGCAAAAAGATTGGCATTAATAGGAATTTCTGTCCTCCTGATTGCAAAGTTTAGAAAATGAGAATACACAAAATTACACAAACATGTTTTGCATTTCCAGAGCTAATTAGTGCATACTGGAGGGGAGAAAATTACACCAACTTCTAAACAGAAATGTTAATTGTCAGCCTTTGTTTTTCAAGGCAGTAAAGTGTACCTTGGCATTTCTGCCTTCTTCCCTGCATAGGGAAAGAGAAGGAAATCTATTTCCCCATTCATCCTCAAGTCCTTTATTAAGACATCCTCTGTAATGACTACCCACCCCAAAAAAAAAAAAAAAAATAGCCTGAGCTACAAAATATATTTATGTGTGTTTTGATTTCAAACTCTGTGAGTAGTGAGTCAGAATTCCTCAAGTTTCCAAAACACATACTCCTGGTTTATGTTAAAAGATTATGTTAAACCTTTTGTATGGTTTTCTGGACCATACTTCAAAGTATTTTGCAGGTGATATTTTGAATTTGATCTTTTCTTTACTGGATTGGGGATTGCTATGTGTCCTTTTTTAATTACCTGGAAGAAACCTCAAGCCTGAAGCACATAATTTTGTCAATGAGGTTTGCAGAGATTCCCATGAGACATATTTTCTCACATTTTCAGTTATCTCAAATTTAAATAGTCTATGTAAAAACTGTTTCTTCAACAGGGTTTCTATACCATAGAGACATGAACCATGAATATCTATGAAATTTTCATAAATAAGAGAACTTAGGTTTATGTAAAGAATATATATTTAAAAATATATATTATATATATATAATATATAAAAAAATATAATTTTTAGTGAGAAAATGCAAAGAGTATCTGCATGGATTGCAATTGCTTTTTTTTGTAGTCATACAGATTTTGCCTCCTAAAAAGAACAGTCTCAATGCATTTGTATTCTTGGATTTCTGCCTCATAGAATTATAACACCACTGCAAAACACAGCTCTGAGAGCACCTCAGAGATCTGAATATTTGCTAAAATATAACTGAAATGATGAAATATCAGAAATTTGTGAATTCTTTTTTAATGCTTTCCTTTGGGCACCAACCAATTTCGGATAGAGAAAGACAAATACTACCATAATAATAAACAAAATCCCTACATAAGCAGAAAGAGTGAGTTTCATAACAAACAATCAGATGGCTCCCAAGTCATTAAAAAGGTTATTACATTTGAAGGTAAAGGAAATCTCAATTTCTGTTTTCCCAAAGCATTTCTTTCATGCAAGGGCAAATATTTTCTGTCAGCATTTTGAAACTTATTCATGATGCACTATTTACATTTATCATTGTTTTCCTTGCATCATTTTTTACTCACAGAAGAAATGTGAAATGAGGCTCATGAAAACTTTTACCTTTGAATAAAATGTTGACGGTTTTAAATGATTGAAAATCATGGATTTATAGAAAATACTGTATCCACATCTACATTTAAAAGGCCAAATTAATCCTACTTTTAATTAAATCAAGGCTTAGGCTCTGTATCAAATGTTGCAGTGCATTTCTCTTGGATGGATGGATGGATGGATGGATGGATGGATGGATGGATGGATGGATGGATGGATGGATGTGACCCAAGTTTTTTATTTATGATATCTCTGTGCTGACTTTTAAACATTGCTATAAAACAACAGAAGTAATTTCAAACACTGTAGAAAGCAAATATTAGACTCCCTAGGCCTAATTCTCATTAACTTTAATGCCAATTTACACCACTCTTGCAGTGCATTGGGGCCATAAACTGAATTACATTAAGCATAAAATGTTTCTAATGTGAGAACCAGACCCAGTGTCTTTGCAGCAGTTTTACAACCAGCTTCCCAAAGATGGTGCAACCCTCTCCAGTTTCCTAACAGAGGGTTCATCACGGCTGTTTTCTCACTTTCAAGCTGGAAAAGCTTCTTCCTTTCAGTTTGCACTGTTTTGGATTAGCTAGAAAAGCTTTAAAAAAGGTCCCCCTTCCGAAAAAAAAAGAAAAGAAAAAAAAAGGGTGCATTGCTGAAATGCTGTGATTGACTGCATGAACCCCATGCTGGACTTAGAATATCCCACCCCTGTGTACAGCTGATCCATGAGAATTACTTCTCAATTATTGGATTAAACCTGACCAAAAAAAGCCTGGGAAGAAGCAAAAAACCAAAAAACCAAAAAACAAAAAACCCCAAAACCAAACCAAAACAAAACAAAAAAAACAAAACACCAACCAACCAAAAAAAAAAAAAAAAAGAAAAAAAAAAAAAGAAAAAAAACAACCAAAAAACTAAAAATATAAACCAGGTAGTTCCAGTCAAAAGTCTCAAGTGTGTCAAATAAAAGGAAAATTTAATATAAGAATTGATAATGTTCTAAGAATAAAATTTAATGTCATGACTGGCATGACCTGCTAGGCCCATCAAAAAACTTCCAGTGTGGCAGCCATGAGTAGATCTAATTTTCTCACACAGACATTCAAATATAGATCTACAGATAATTTGGGAAATACAAATTGAAATACACATAAACATTTTAACACATTTCCATTTTTTATTCCTTGCAGTTAAAATTAAGTAGAAATCCAATATGAAATCTTTGCTTAGTTGGAAACATCCAGTTCTGCCTTTTTAAAATACTGAGCTATTGCAGAGTGACGAATAATAATGAAAATAAAAACTCTACATTAATTATAATTTTCTTAATAAGGAATTCAGATGGAGGATTAAAATAACAAGAGATTTTCTCAATAAAGGAATTAATGCTCTGAGAACACATTCACAGAACATTGTTTTTTATGGTACACCAATGGACACTGGAAGATAGAACAAATAGAGGAAAATCACTGATTAAATAAATATTTAATACATTTAATGGATTCACAGTTTTTGTAGAAGAAGGTAACACACAGACTGTTTTATCAAGAGCACACATTAAATACTTTGCATGTTGTGTACCCTTGCAGAAGGATAACTGAGCTGCTTGCAGGTGCTTTACCCTGGGGGATGCAGTCCCGAAATTGGTGCAGGAATATCAGCAGGCAGAATTATCTGCAGTGCCACATTGGATGATGCAGCCATTCTACATCAGAGCTCCCTAGAATGGGGTCCCTATCAACCCCCAGAGGGTAAAAACTTGCTACAGGCCTTTTGGGACAAATTAAACTTACCTCATGAAGTGGGAAACAAATGCATGGGATGGAAGGAATGGTATTTATGGAAGTACAGTCAAGGAAAGACAGGAAGGTGAGACAGGCAGCACACAATGTTTTGGGTGAGGCAACAAAGCTGTGAACTGGCAGCCATCCAAACAGATTTGGCAAATATTAACCCATGTAACAACCTCAGTGGAAATGGAATTATCATCCTTTAGCCCTGTGGTCACTTTGGCTGATAGCCTTATTTGCTGAATGCAATTGCTGCAGTTAAAAACCACAATCTTACCAGATCACACGGAATCACAGAATGGGCCAAGGTGGAAGGGAGCACAGTGGGGTCACCTGGTGCCACCTCCCTGCTCCAGCAGGGCCATCCCAGAGCACAGGGCACAGGATTGTGTGCTGAGGGTTCTGGAATATCTGCAGGGAGGGAGACCCCACACCCTGTCTGGGCAATCTGTTCAGGGCTTGGTCACTGCACAGGGAAGAAGTTCTGCCTCACGTTCAGGTGGAACTTTGTGGGATCAGTTCCTGCCCGTTCCTCTTGTGCCATTGCTGGGCTCCACAGAGCAGAGCCTGGGCCCTGCTCAGAGCCCTCCCTGCAGACAGGGACACACAGGGATGAGGTCTCCTCTAAGCTGTCTCTTCTCAAGGCTGAACAGCCCCAGCTCCCTCAGCCTTTCCTTTTCAGAAATGCTCCAGTCCCGAATCATCTTTTTAACCCTTTCCTGGACCTGCTCCAGGAGCTCCATATCTCCCTTGTCCTGAGGAGCCCAGAGCTGGACAGAGCACTCCAGATGTGCCTCACCAGGGCTGAGCAGAGGGGCAGAATCTCCTCTCTCAGTCTGCTGGCAGTGCTCTTCCTGATGCATCCCAGGATCCCATTGGTCTTCTTAGCCACAAGATCAGGACCTATCTGAAAGCTAAATGTTTCAATAAATCAGTTATTTTCAAATAGGCCTCCTATTTCTGACTCTTTTCTTGGAATCTCTTTACCCTGTTTCCCCAGCAACGTGTCTGCACTGACTTTCCCTTCTGAGGCCTTCTAGTAATTCTCTGATACAGCCAAAACTTGTTGAGACTGCAATACACAGGGGCACAGGTACAGCAGAGGAAACACTATAAAAGTTTCAATCCTACTCCTAAACTCATGCAGGTATTTGTTGAGCAGCAGACTGAAATCAGCAGTGGTATTTCTGCTGCAAGGACAATGCCTCACACGGTAAATCTGCTGTGAAATGGTTTGTGATCAGCGAGTCTGAGTCCAAGGGGTTGGAAACAAAAGAAGCTCTGTCTAGGAAAGAAACAAGACCTCAAGCTGTTTCAAGCAGAAGTGGAAGAGTTCAATAAGAATTCATTATTTGAACTTTTTCTTTATTCTCTTCCCTTACATTTCCTTTCATTCTGCCCTCTGCTCCAACCCCAGTAGCTTGCACCCATCTGTTAAAATATAAAAAGGGCTCCCTCTGCTAGTGCCTATTAAAGTGCCATATGGCTGAGGTATAGCCTGAGGTGCTGAGCATCACAGAGTGCAGCTCTGCAGAATAAAGATTCCTGCACTTGAGGTTTAATTAGGTAAGTGCTTTTTAAGTAGCATCGCTGTTTCCCCTTAAAATATTTACTACTCCTCACCAAAGAACAAGGATGAAGCTGGTCTAAATCACAGCCTGACATGTTCCAGTGAGTGTTCCCCTCCTTCTCATAATGATTCACTTCTCCTTCCCCCTCAGAGTTGGGGATAACAGGCAAAGTGGTGTCCCAAATGTGTCTGATCCCTCCTCCTGTGGAGGAATCTTTCCAACCTCATCGCTGCTGCTGCAGACAAGGGTGTGCTCTGGGCTCCACCTGCTGCAGAGGAGGAGGGAGTTCTTTATTTCCAGGCGCAGCTGCACTACAGCTTTATTGAGGGGGAAATACAGACAGGGATTGTGTGCTTTGAGCTGTCACATCCAGTGATGGGCTGGGGTGTGGTGCTGCAGGAATCTGCCACCTCCAAAGAAGGAATTCCAAACTAGAAACCCAGTGCAGAGAAGGCAAAAAACATCTAAAAAAACAGTTGACAAAGTGTACTTTGAGTTTATTCTGATTCTTCCAGCTGCCAGATGCAGGTCAACAATAAATATTATGCCTTTGATTTTGTAGTTTGATTGTTTGCTTGGTTTTTCAGTGTTACTGTTATTCTTGTTAAGAGGAAAGTTTGGTATCTGAGGGGAGAGGATCTCCACTTGCTTGGTGAGGTGTAGGTTTTTGTTCAGACCTATTGAATATGATGTGCCCCCTGAAAAAGTCCATGGGAAGTCTTGGAGAGCTTGGTTGTGCTGGACAGAGAAGGCTGTGCATCAACTACCAAAATGATTCTGCTTTTTAAACAACTACAGAGATATAAAGAAAATTCAAACATCTCTATTCTATGGATTCACACTAAATCCCTGGAATTTTCTATCTTGTATTTTGTCTACCCTAGTTTTTCACTTTTATGTTAAGCACCCCAGTCACTGTAGTACACAAGATCTGTTAAAACAGATATCCTTTTATTTTTGTTTCTTTGCCTCTTGTCTAAAAGACTTGAGCTGTAAAAAAAGCTTTTTTGATACCCAAAAGCTTTCTCTCTGTCTACTGGAGCCCTTAAATACTTCATCTCCCCTCTTTTCTCTCTTAATCCCTTATAGCACTACATGCTAAGGAAAAAGTAAAATCTTAATCATTTCTGCTCCCAGAAATGGAACCAGAGGCATGATGCAGAATATATAATGTACAGCTGACTCGTCAGTGATTGCTCATGATTATCTTTCCTCCCCAACAAACTCCTGTTTCTTTCCAAAAGAAAATGGAGACACTTCTGGAGCTCTACATAATCCCTTTAGTGCTGCTCTTCCCAGCAGTGATAATAAACAGGGAGGAGTTAAATAGATGCAGCACCCTCATAAATCTGACAGAGATGATTTTGGAAATTTTAGGACACCCAGCCTGGCCAGCACAAATAATTTTACCCCTTCACTGTTTCCAACAGTACCCATGAACAAGGAAGAGTACCCAAACTCAAAGAAGAGTAATAACAAATTATGTACATAAAAAATTCCCTTGGGACTTTCCAAGCTTCTGATTATTTCCTGCTCAGGGAGTTCTGACACTGTTTCTTGCTTAGTAACTCGGAGATATTTCTTTGAAATATTTTTCTATTCTTCCCTTCAACCTGTGGGTTTTATTTTATTCATTTTTTGGTGAGTATGGCAGGAGAACTTACACAATGGAGGATAGGATTGCTTTTCTGTGCACAAAGAACATTATGAGGAAAAAAAGATGGGAGCTGTATCCATGCAGTAACTAAAGAATTTATAAGGCTTTAATTAGATGGGTCCCAGTAAGATCTAACATGAGAGTTGATACTTATTGCTTATTTCCAATAATGCTACCCAAGAAAATAATCTGGATTCCATATGAAAGTGGGAATCCAGATTTGTGTGTAGATTAAAAAAAAGGAAGGAAGGAAGGAAGGAAGGAAGGAAGGAAGGAAGGAAGGAAGGAAGGAAGGAAGGAAGGAAGGAAGGAAGGAAGGAAGGAAGGAAGGAAGGAAGGAAGGAAGGAAGGAAGGAAGGAAGGAAGGAAGGAAGGAAGGAAGGAAGGAAGGAAGGAAGGAAGGAAGGAAGGAAGGAAGGAAGGAAGGAAGGAAGGAAGGAAGGAAGGAAAATGCACAAGGCACATTATGAATAAAGGCTTCTTTCTGATACTAGTTGTTGCAACACTCATTTATCTGGTTACTGAAAATTTATTTATACAAAAAATATACAAGGTAAACCATAAAAACCTGTGAACAGAATAAGGCAGTAAAGAAATATTAATTTCAGAATTAGAATATTTTTAAAAAAGAAATATGAGATTACTGTCACTGAAGTTTAGACAGCTAATCCTGAACTTGTCACTTGATGTTCCCTTTCAGGCTAATGCTTATATATTTTTTTCTTTAGCTATTGAATAGATTTGTTAAACATGAGCCAGACTGTCCTCTCTCCTCTGTACAGAGAAAAGAGAGTGATTTGTGTTGATCTGGAACATTTGAATTTGAATGCAAGGAATCTCATCCATAATATTCCATATTGACTAATCTGGAACAGTAGAAAAGGGAATAAACATCCACTAGGCAGGATATTTCACCCACCTACACTGGAAGAATGGTGGAAGAGATCAAAAGGAAAGTCAACTCAGCTATTTTCACCCTTATTTGTGAACAGCCCACTAAGGTCCAAATGAGGAGGTGTCCAAAAGATTTATCAAGGTTATCTACAAATATCAGAGTGAAATCCCTGACATATGTGCGTTTTCCTGCCATAAGCAGGGATCAACTGCATTAGTCTCCCTGGTGTCTACTAAAATATCTCTTTTCTGATGGGATTAGGGTTTGCATGAATCCAGTACTGACTGTAGAGTGTAAGCAAAGCAAACATGTGAAGCTTCCTTGCATCCTATGCCTCAGCCCTGGTACCATCTGTAGGAATAACACCAGCATATGTGTGTAAAACCAGCATCACCCAGAGTTAACAACATCTAGAGCCCAGATGGATGAAAAAAATGCATTATATTTACATCTATAGAATTTATTAGTTCTTTTTTAATTAGCTCTCTATGCAGCAATTTATTTCCAGTGCTGTTCTTAATGAAAACATTATAAGTTGCAGTTCTATTTCCAGTGTTAAGAGTTTTGTCCATTCCATCTCTGTCCTCATTGACTAAAACCAGTTTTGTTTCCTTCATAGTTAAATAGTCTTTAAAAAAATTATCTGAGGAAGGTACTTCTTGTGTTTAAATATGCATTGCTGCTGCTCTGAAAACACCCATCAGTGCATGAGACAGCAACTCTTGCTATACAAGTGTGGTTTTTTTTCCTGATTGGGAACATTTTCAACTCTCATTTTCCCTAGTTCTGCACAAACCACATTATTCTGCCACCAGCTCCCTTTCAGCAGAACTGGAGCATACAGTTCCTGCTCCCTTAGCTGGAATAGTTTAATGCCAACCATTTTGTGTGTCTTCTGTGGGCTTTTTTAAGGTTTATTTCCAGTAACACGTGAATGAGAATTTAAGGGGTTCTGCCACCTTTTACAGCTGTGATTTGCTCGCTCTGTAGTTAAAAGCAGCTGCAAGGTGAAAGCCTGGTATTTCCCCATGGCAGGTTCTCAGGGATGGTGGAACAGTAACGAGGCACTGGATGGGCACTGAGAGATTTGCATCCTTGGCAGCCTTGGCTGTGTACTCCAGTGCTTAAGCATCCATCTCCTTGAATCTGTCCTGCAACCAGACACATTTTAACATAAGTCAGCATTTTTCCTCCTGATACTTAATCCAAGATGAAACTCAAATGCCAGTAACTCTGCTTGTTCCCAAAAAAACCACAAGATTTGCCACACTGGTGCACATGGATGAGTTGCCAGGTCTGCTATCTAATCTCTCTTAGTGTCTCAGCTGGCCAGTGTTTTATGCCTCTCGTTTTTACATTATCCTGAGTGCTTCCCAGAATAATTCCACATATTCATGAAGCTGCTTTTCTCTCTCCTTCCTCCCTCCACACTGCAGGAGCTGCCAAATGTGAGTCAGGGAGCTCTGTCCTGCTAAGGAAAGGCAGTGGCTACTCAGACCAGGAGGGATGTGACCTCTTTCACAGAACCATCTTGCAGCTGAGCAAAGTTACTGCAGCTCAAATTGTAAAGTGAACCCATGGATGAAGAACAGCCAATGGTATTTTTTTGGTCATTCAGTCACTTAGATTTAGAGCACACATTGCCAGAAATTTCAACCTTCTTGTCAAGGCAACAAAATAAAGTCATAGCCATCCTGTGTAACTCGAGCCTCACCCTTCTGAGTTTCAGCCCTCAGAAAAACATGATTCCAGATGAATTTATTTAGTTTGTTATGGGGACGTTGTGAAGGAAATCCCAAATTGCAAGGGAGTTTTTTTTTTTGAGAAGTAGAATCATAGAATTGTTGAGGTTGCAAAAGACCTCTAAGGTCATTGAGTTCAGCTGTCCTCCTACCCCCACCACCAAGTTCACCACTGAACCAAGTCCTCGGGTGCATTTCCACACTGTTTTTCCCACTTCCAGGGATGGTGACTTTACCACTTCCATGGGCAGCCTGCTCCATTGCTTTACAACCATTTCCATGACAAAAATCGTCTTGATATCAACTCTAAATCTTTTCTGGGACAACTCGAGAGCATTTCCTCTTCTCCTGTCTTTTGTTACCTGGGAGAAGAGACTGGCACCACCTCACTATTACTTCCTTTCAGGTGTAGAAAGCAATAAGGTCACCCCTCAGCCTCCTTTTCCTCCAGGCTAAACAGGATGACAATACTTCTACAAGAAAAGTAATATTAAGAGAAAATCAGTACACATTTCTGTGTCTTGTGACCTTGAGAAGAGGTAAGACCTTATTATTAAGTGGGTTTGATTCTTTCTCTTTCCTGACTTGCTATAGTACAGGGATGAAGTTTGTGCTTCAGGTAGCTCCTGAGGTTTCCTGTCAGAACTTTTTGGGAGAACTTGTTAGAACCCAAATTTTAAACCTCAAAAAATACATTCAAGGTTTATCTCAACTGTATCACTCAAAAAAAAAAGTTGCTGTGTGTTGAAAAGGAACTTTTTCTTGGATTAAACATTGTCGTGTTAAAGAACTATGCAATGACTTTTCAATCATACCAAACTCTGCCACGCACAGCAGGCTATGAGAGAAAAAAATGAGGTCAGCTCACTCATAAATAGATTTTCCCCTTGTTTTAATGTGATAAGACAATGCTGCTGAGATTCGCTCTTCACTTGCCATTTAATCAGAGCTGAGTTTGCAATGTCATTACCCGATGTTTCACATATTCAACACCAGGTAATTTAAAAATCTTTATGCAAATGGCCCTGCTACTTCTATAACAGCATTTGTTTTTAACAGGTTGGGCAAAATTACTCTAATTCATTATGTGTCACCTCCCAGGCTCTGGACATTCCACCTTTGTGAAATGAATTTTCTCATGATCCCCGAAGTTCAGCTAGCAATATTCACTTCTGAAATGTGATATCACCCTTTGTAACTCTTGCCATTATTATGTCATCTTCTGCAGCTTTGCCTCCCAGGTGCAAATTCTGAGCTGCTGCAAACCTTTTTTCCATGTTTATATGAGTACCAGCTGCACGTTTCTTAAAAGCTTTGCCATGTACTGTGCACTGCTAAGACACATCTTTAGGGGTCAGACTGAAATGCACAAGGGTAAATTCTTACTGGGCACATGACTAAACATGAAGATAGAAAAGACTTGGGATTTCTTTCAGTGTAGTGAATCCCAAGGAACTGACTTGGATAGACAACACCCTTCTTGGATCTCCAAACAATGCCTGGACCGTGGGCTTGGGATTTTTTGCTGGATTTTCTTTTGTTTTGTTCCCAGTATCCTCTAATTCCTTGTTTTAGTTTTGTTTTAGGGTTAACCCATACTGTCCACAAAACACACCTATGCTCTCGTGGTGGTCCCTGACTGGTACCCATGCACTTGCATTAATATCTTTATCTAAAACTTCTATTTTTAACAACAATCTGCAGCTGCCAAATTTGAAGAACTTCACATCAGGGCCAAAAATACTCTAGACTTCCAAAGGACCTAGATTTCCACTGGACCATCTTTCTAAAAAGCAAAAGAAATTATTTCAGTAAAGTTGAATCAAAGGTGGCTTCTGGGAACCATTGATGCAATTAAGAGAAAGCACAGGGGAAATAAAAGTGTAAGTGAATATTAAGCCATATTGCACGGGGTATATCATCACCCTGCCATCTCATTTTTTTTCTGACAGAAGACTCTTGGTTTATTAGGTCTGTCCTATTTTAAGAAGTTACTGTTAGAACTCCAGTATAAGCAGAAATGACCAGAGTGGCTAAATAAGAACAGCAGCTTTCCTGCTGTGGGCAGTCGTGCACTGAAGAAATTCTGCAATGAAAAGTGGACATCATTTGCTTCCCTAGAAAATTAGTGGGAAGGATTCTTTAAAGAGATGAACCTTAACTGATGAAACAACAGTCTTTACTGAAGGCAAAATCTCATCATCATGTACTACACTTGAAAACAGACCCAGCTAAAGGCCTGGAAGGTTTACAATGTCAGAAATGTAATTCTCAGACTAATCTGCTATCTGATTAACTTCAGCTTCAAAGAGGCAGGAAACACCACAGGTTTTCTTAGTATTGTGACCTTTTTTCTTCCTTTCCTTGCCTTTTATTTTTTTATTTTTTATCCTGAAAACACATCATTAAAATTTATGTATAAAGAAAAGCTGTTATATCAGGCCCATTTTGAAACCTTCATCAAAGTGATCAGAAAGGGTTTTCAGAGGCCATTCCCTGCCACCACAGATGGAGGAGATTAATTTCAAACGAGTTAAGCCATGAATTGCACCCCAACTGCAGAGAAAGGTTATCTGACTTAGGATAAATGTGATGTTGATGTTCAAAGCTGGCAATCTGTTGAATCCTAAACACAGAAGCAAAGTATATTTACTGTATTTTATTGTCAGGAAATGAAAATCAGAATATTAGCAGCTACAAGGAACTAGAGCCAGAAAAATGTAAACAACCATAGATTTTCTGCTTTCCCTTTAATACTCTCAGGGGTTTCAGAAATAGAAAATTTAGATCCTTGTGTTATAAGATGCTGTCTCCAATATCAGCCTCACAGATTAATTTAGGTTCTACATTCACATCATGAATGAGATGATGTCACAGGATTCCAGCTCTGTGATATTTGGAAGCTGCTTTGCAATGTACATCTGAAACTATAAAGTATGCAGCAGTTTCAGAGGAAAGCAGATAAAGTGTGTTGTGACATGGATTTAATTAGTGTAAATTTGCATATGGGAAGGTTTCAGTTTGAAAATATTAAAAGTCAGTAGTGCCTTGGAAACAGGTTCACCAGAACACTAAAAATAAATAAAAACAAATTAAATAAAAATCAAAATAAGAGAAAACAAAACTAAATTAAACAAAAAATGGCAAGATCAAGTCAAGAGCCTCTGTGGGCTGCAACTCAAGACACCTGTGCTGAGGGTCCAGCATGGGCACAGACTCCCTCCCTGCCTGAGTTTGACAGGTTGGGAAGGACCTTTAAATAACTCTGAAGAGCTGTTTTCATGTCCATGTTTTCAGTGCTCACCACCAAAATCCATCTGTTCATTCCATGACTTTGCAGAGCAGCTGCAAGACCTTTCCTATGGGCCTGATGCAAGGTTGGGTGAAGTCAGTGAGAGTGTTTGCAAGGACTTTAATGAGATTTGGATCATCTCTGCCCTTTCACTGAGGCAGAATTCCACTTGGTAATTTCGTGGGTCACCTTCAATCATCTCAGTCAGCTTCTAATGATTGTCATTGTTTCACAGTTTTAAAGAAGGATTCAACCACCCAAAATATCTGTATATATAATGGTCATCTACTATTAATAATGGACTGTGATTTATCTCGATGAGCCTTCTCCAACAGAAAAATTCATTGGGATTTGTATCTATGAGAAAGTCTTAAATCCATGTAAATTTGCAAATGTCAAAGGTTGTATTATCACAGCTTATTTACACGGTGTGATATGCATCCTCATATTTGCCCAGACAGAGATCTCACTTGATTTGGAACAACAGCAGGTAGGGACAAATTGTTATTTATTACTCTGGATAATTTATCTTCCCATGGGACCACCTCTTTAATTCATAGGCAGAACAGCCCAGACTAAATAAACAGCAGAGTCTATACTGTAAACCTCAAAGAGGGGAAAGATTCTCTGAGCTAAGGAGGGCTGGAGGATGGATCCTTACCTCAGGTTCCTGTTGCAGCTCAGAGCTACCACATGGCTGGAGCAGCTCTTTATGGTCTGTTTTTACAGTTCTCAGTGATCTGTCAGCTTTCATAAAAGCATAATTTTAGCACCCTGATAGCAGCAGAGTCCTTTTTTATTTGCCCTCTCTCTTTATGCATGAAAAAAAAAAATCAAGAAAATATGTTTCCTTTTAATGATTATGGAAATAATAGAAATAACTCACAGAAGTATGGACAGACAGAGCCTCAAGTCAGACACATGTATTCTAATAAAGCTCCCAAGACATTAAAGAAAACCTAGGATATATTCCAGCATCATTTTAATTTATTTCTTTCTAAAGATTGTTATTTAGTTCTCCATTTGTATAGCAATTAATATAAGACTGTACGGTCCATGAGTAGCACTGCTAAATGCAGCATAATTGTTACTACCCAAAAAGCAAAAAAAATCTTTAATCAAATCTAAGAGTATGACAGAACTCAAACTCTCTCTCAGTAACTTAAATTCATTTTTATCCTCAAGCAAACCTGAAAGGTATATGAAGTCTGTTGGGTTTTTGGCCCAGAATATATTTTAGCCAGTTTGTGTGTGGAGAATCTCTCTTGCTGCACTCCAAGCCTGAAGATTACCTATTTCTCATTCAAATGAATTTTGCATTTTAAATATTTAAATTTAAATAAATGTTTTCCCTGCCTGCAAATCAAAATTCAGAATCCCCAGCAGCTGCAGAGCCTGCTAAGAGCAATGGCCTTTGCTGGACATAGGGTTTGATTTCATGTCCAACCCATGGTGCTCTTCATCCCAGTGCTTGGAGAATTCTGTTCAAACTCCAGAGGATCTGTGCTCTTTTTCTCCTGGACACAGGCATGTGTGTGTCTGCACAGGAGCTCTCTGACATTTGAGGTGAGGCTGAGAGAGCTGGGACTGCAGCTTAGGGAAGGGAAGGCTCTGGTGGACTTTTCCCATCTATAAGTACCTGAGGCAGGGGGATAAAGAAGGTAGAAGCAGGCTTTTCTCAGTGGTTTCTACTGACAGGTCAAAAGGCAGTGATCACAACCTGAAAAATATGAAAATTTTGTTTGAAACATATATGAAAACACTTTTTTTTTTTTAAATATAAGATTGACCAAACGGGGAAATGGATTGCTGAGAGTTATGGAGCCTCCAGCTTTGGAGCTATTCAAAATCCAACTGGACACAGCCCAGATCACTCTGCTTCATCTCCAGAATTTTTGTGAATTTCTGTGATTCTGTAACTTGAACAGGTGATGATTGTTGACTAGAAATAGGGTAGAATTCTATAATGCCATAAAATGGTTTGGGTTGGAAGAGACCTTCAAGGTTCACCTTAGAGCCTTTCCTCTTTAAAAAGTGCTGGGAAATATTAAATAAAACAGAAAAGTGAGAATAGTTCCCAAGTGGAAGGAAAGGTTAAATGATTAGTGGTGTCCATCCCCTTTCCAGAGCTTTTTTCTTGTGTGAGTGACTTGAGCAACTCCTCTTGTGGCATTAAAAGGACTTTGGCTGCTGAATTTATGCAGCTAAATTTAGATGTCAACAGTGAACCTTTCTGCATCTGGGAAAGTCATCCTGAAGATCCCTTTGCAGTTAATGTGAGTCAATACCAGCCAGTGAAATTTAGGTCAGTACAGAGTTGATTACTTTATTCAAATGATCCCCACCCTAAAAACCCTAAAAATCTTTGGCTGTATTGATTAGATTTGTAATTACTGTAATAAGAGCCTGGAGCCTGGGAGTCATTCTACTCAGATGGAGGTGCTTAGACCTTGAATTAGCTGGGATGAATGTCATCTTCAGAAGGATACCCTTCCCATTAGAGTGTTTCTATTGCCTCTTTGAGGCAGGAACCCTCATCTCTGCTTTGTATCTGCAACAGCACATAATGGACATCTGGCTTCAAAAATATTATCTGAGCAATCTTATAATGAGCAGTTTAAAAATTAGCATTAATTAAATATGTTTGTGTCTGTATTTGGCTGCTTTGTGTCTGATCGTGGTCTATTTTAACACCTTGTTGGTTTGAAGTAAAGCATAATTAAAACAGTGTTTCTGAGGCTTTCACCTGTATTAAAAACAGCTAGAAAAAAAGAAAAGAAGTTGTCATCAGTTATGTCTTCAGTAATAATAATGACAGACCAGTTTTTCATTCCTTTCCTCACCCTGGATAACAAGTTTAAGTAGATTTTCCTAGACTGCCTGTGTACACAAACACAGTAGCTGAGGAAGTGGAGGTAGAATAAACACAAACACTACAAAAGCCTGCTGATATATTTCATAGTGATGCTTCTTACAAACACTCAGGGCTGTTTCATAGGTGGTGAGTGAAAAAATACAATCTGTGCAACCTCAGAAGTGCAAAGTACTGATCTTGTAGGTGCTGTCCTGCTGCAGATGTTGTTCTTAAGAAGTTTCTTTTACAGTAATTGGAGAGAAAAAAGACTCTTTGATCAAAACGTTCCTTTTTTTAATTTCAATTAACTTGTCTACATGAATAGTGTAAACATTTTATGGTTTCGATCTACATGGTTTTGATCTCTAATTAGACATCTATGAGTTATAATGAGTTGTTCCTAGTCAGAGGAAGTGCCTAAGGTTTTCATTTTTTCACAGCATGGAAAAATGGGAAACAATACAATTTCTCAGCTATATTCTCTCCAGTAAAGTGAACCAGTGCCATGTTCTTTCTTTTATTCTTTGTCCATTTTGCAGAAAACTATATTTTTAAAACTACATGCATTTTTCTCCAGGTATGGGAATTGCTGGCATTGAAGAGAACACACAAATTACTTTTTTCCTTGCTACAGCAGATTAAATGCTGTATTTTCTTAATGAATTTTTTTGTTTGTTTGGTTTTTTTTTCTGTATTCTCAGTCATAGAACCACAGAGCCATCAAAAAGTTTGGGTTGGAAGGGACCTTAAAGATCTCATGCCAACCTCTCTGCAATGGGCAGGGAATCTTCCCCTAGACCTGATTATTCACAGCCCCTTCCAACCTAGTTTTGAACATCTCCAGGGACGAGGAGTCCACAGCCTTTGTGGGTAATATGTCCCAGTCTTCTCATCCCTTCCGCTTCCACAATTTCCTTAGCCTGGAATCAGTGAAAATACACTTTCCTGAGCTTGATCTGCTTTGTTGTTGTCTGTGCCTTCTGGGAGCAGCCACCCTTCCATCAGCGACAGCCCTGCACCAGAAACTGGGAATCCTGTTAATACTCACCAGCTGTTCTTGGTTTTGCAGAGCCTGTGGTCACCCTGGGAAGTGGAATGGATTCTCAAGGCACTGCACATTCAGGCCCCACGTCCATGTCTGCATTTCTGATCACGTCATATTAAACCTGCTGTAACCAACAAGCACTAATTGTATGAAAGAAAAGCTAAGTTTTATACTGTATGTCGGTATCATTGTGAATAATTTTGCCTATTCCCCCCCCTTAGGCATACTTTACCTTATGTTACAGATTTTAATTATGCCCCCTGTATCTATTTCTTGGAATTCTATTCTATTTCTAGAATAGAAATTCTATTTCTTTGCCTCCACATTTGCTATACAATGTGCTGTAAGATAAGTAGCTGTTAATTCATCTCTATTGTTTGTGTTTTTAACATGCTCTTGATCTCCAATTCTGCTCATTTAAAACTGTGAAAGTCAAGATGTTTGTCTGGTTCTTTTTTTTTTTTTTTTTTGTTACTGTTTTTCTATGTTTAAAAATTAATTTAGCTCAGATTCCCCTGCTGTGCACTGCTGCTTTAGAATTTGCTCTGCTGGATCTGAGCTAAGCACTTCCACAATTTCATGTGCCGTTTACAACACATCAATTAGATGCTTATTTGATCCAACTGTATGCACAGAACACCATATTTATTCATGAGAAATGTCACTGAAAGAGCAGGACAAATAAACAAAACATTATATTACGATTTTTTGGTGGCCTTTAAAAAAAACCCAAGCAAGATATCTCATGAAAAATGCCAAATCTTGCTTTAGACTTCATTTAATAAGTTTCAATGCAACCAACATTTGTGATTTTGTTCCATTTTTATCCATAATGTTTTCTCCTGACAACATGATTGAAAGTTCCATTTAAATTCATTTTTAAATGTGTCATGTATTATAAATGCAGTTTTCCTTCAGTAAATAAAGCATTTCAAAATGGTTTTAATTAAAATGCCATAAGAATTATTGAAGAGAATTTAACAAAATCATATATTTTTTACTTTTTGGGAAAAGCAAAATCTTTTGACGAAAATATTTCTTAGCAGAAAAAGAAAAAAAAAAGGAAAACAAAATGTTACCTCTATATGTTATGGGTGTTTGGCTACTGTGAAGATTTAGAAAATAATAACAAATATTAAACTGGATTCTCACCTGCACTGATATCAGTTACATGCTCCCTTTCCAAAGAGCTGATACAGTCTTTCATCAGTAAAGGCTGAACACAGAAAATGCTCAGAAAAATCTTGCAGGTGCTTAAGCTCACTCTGGGTCAAAACTGTGAAACTTCTTAGATCAGCACAGTCAGGTTTGGAGAAGAAACACAAGTCACAGTTTCTGGTGGCTTTTCTTTAGATATATGAAATCTACCTAAATGGATTGGTATATGTTACATTAAATATTCATTAATTGCTATTAAGAAAAGTTAACGAATAGGGAGTTACTCTTCTTTTTTCTCTCCAGCCAAATTCCGTGCTGGCATAAAATTAGAAATTATGACACCTACAGCTTTACCTTACTACAGAGTTTGCTTCTGAAGTTGAACTCCCCTCTTTTCTTCACCACAAAGTGCAGACTGCCTCCATCAGCACATTTGGCAAATCCTGCAGAGATGAAAATAATTTTCATCTAGTTAGTGAGAGCTGAAATGAACCCAGCTCGTAGCTGATTGCAAGCAAATATTTTGAGAGCTTCGAGCTGCATTTGAACAAGGGATCCAGGACAAACAATCCTTGCCCAGTCACTAATCCCGTTCATTAGGAGCTCAGTGATTACCTCATTAGTGTGATTGAGCTTTCCCTGGACCTGCTCACACAGCAGATCATTTGGCATTGATGACCCAGGTAAAGAATTTCTCTGCTGAAACTACAAAGGTTGCCTGGCTTCAAGCAAGGAGGAAATCATGTGGCAATAAAGATGGGCTGTTGTGTATTGTAGACTTGGTTATAATGGTAAATGTCATTAAAAAAAACAAACTATTCATGAGGCCATTATAAAACAGTATATTCATGCCAAATCATAGAATTAGAAAATTGTTTGGTTTGGCAGGGACCTTTGAGGACTGTGTAGTCCAAATCCCTGCCACAGGGACCTTCTTCTAAACCAGGTTGCTCCAAGCCCTTACCCAACCTGGCTTTGAGCATTTCCAGGGATGGGGCAGCCACAGCTTCTCTGGGAAACCTGAGCCAGGGCCTCCCCACCCTCACTGTAAACAATTTGTTCCTTATGTCTAATCTATGTCTCCCCTGTCCCAGTTTAAAACCATTGCCTCTTCTCCTGTCACTACACACCCTGGTGAAAAGAACCTCTGTCTTTCTCATAAACGCTCTTCATACACTGAGATGGGGCAATGAAGTTTGTGCAGAGCCTTCTCCCCACCAGGGCTGAGCAGTGGAACCCCAGCAGCAGTCAGAGGAGTGGGAATGTGTGAGAGAACAGCCCTGCAGACAGCCAGGTCAGAGAGGAAAGAGGAGCAGGAGCTGCTCCAGGAGCTGCAGCAGAGATTCCCCTGCAGCCCAGGGTGCAGCCCATGGTGAGGCAGCCCTTGGTGAGATTCCCCTGCAGCTCTTGAGGGTCCATGGGCTCCTGGCAGGACCTGTGACCCTGCAGAGAGAGGAGCCCATGCTGGAGCAGGTTTGATTGCCTCCACAAGCACCCCAGAAAGGCTCAGCCTGTTCCTGAAGGACTGCTCCCCATGGAAAGCACCACACTGAAGCAGTTTGTTAAGTGCAGCCCATGGGAAGGACTCACATTGGAGAAGTTCCTGGAAAAGTGCCTCATGTGGAAGGGACCCCACAGTGGAGCAGGGGAGGAATGGGAGGAGTCTTCCCCCTGAGGAAGAAGGATCAGCAAAGATGGGTGAGGAAGTGACTGCAAGCCCCATTCCCTGTTCCTCTGCCCCACTGAAGGGGAGCAGACAAAAGACTAAGAAGTCAAACTCCGGGAGGAGTGTGGAGAAGGTATTTTAACATTCGGGTTTATCATCTTGCTCTGATTTCATTGGTAACAGATTAAACTAATTTCCCCAAGTCGAGTGTTTTGCCCAGGGCAGGAACTGCTGAGTGATCTCACCTGATGAGATGCAGGACTTTGCACTTGGCCTTGTTCAGCTTGACACAATTCACGTTTCCCAGGCCTGTCAAAGTCCCCCTGCCCAGCATCCTTTCCTTCTAGTGCATCCTTCACAAACATGCAGAAGGCTACACTCAGTCCTGGTGTCTGTGTCATTTATAATGATATTAAATCATGCTGGCTCCAAATGGACACAACTTGTTACCAATCCCCATTTGGACAATGAGCCATTGACTGCAGCTGCAAGTGAAGATTTATTTTCTATTTCTTCAGACACTTCATGGGTACATTTTCCTTTGCCCTCCTCATGGAAAATATAATATCTAACAATGCCATTAAGCAGCTGTTTTTGTTACTGATGCTTTGGAAGAAAATACAGGCAGAGTTTCTTCTTTACAATATCTCTGGCAGAGACACAGAGCTCAAAGATTTCCAACAGCAGGCAGTTCACTTTGGCAGATCCTGCAAACCACCGTGGTGTAGAGGGTTAATTGGTAACAAATAGGTGAGAATGGGATATGACAGGAGAAAATTCTAATAAAACCTCTTTGCAAAAGCATTATGAGGAGTGAGAGCATGCTGGCAATATTGGAAGAGAAGTTAAAAAGATCCTGACAAAATCAATTAAAAAGAGGCACATCAGAGGCATGGTGAGCTAAGTACCCAGTTCAATTATTAAGTTGTCAGGTCCTCTTAGTCCGGAGTGGAATAGAAAACAGTTTTTTTCTCTGGTGCCTTAAGGATGAATGTGAACATGAGAAAAAAACCTGTTTGGGTGCCTTGTGCTGCTGCTGACAAGCCATGCAGGAGCCAGGGAAATTGCTCAGATTCTGAGACCTTTAAAAATGACTGTTTGCCAAAACCGAGTCCACAAAAGGAGATAGATCTCAAATAGTGTTGCACATACCATCAACTCTGCAACAATTTCTTGACTTTTTCTCCCCTTTTATGACACACATGAAAAATTTTACTGTACATACAATTCCAAGAGTCAGACTTTGATGAACCTTGTAGGTCACTTTCAACTCAAGATATTCTATGATTCTGTGAGATCTGCTGTGCTGGGAAAACAGCTGTTTGAACTAAGCAGGAGGAAGCCTTGAGGAGCCTTCTATGCCTTCATCAGCACAAGGTAGGACATGAGGACAATTCTACTGCCTCAGCTCAATACTACACATCATTCAATATTCTGTCTCCAGCACTGGCAAAAAAAAAGTAAATAGGAAAAAGTACCTTCAATCTTTTCTTCCTAATAATCTCACAGTCTTCAATCCGATTTTTTCCATTGAGGGAATTTCCAGGTGATGGTGTGGTTTGAAAACAAGTTTCAAAGATCTATTTCCAAGAGGGAAAAAAAAAAAAAAATCCCCAAAATTTCAAGGTTTGGTTTTGTTGTTTATTTCATTTGGCCCCACCTACTATAATTTCACATTCATTTTTTCCTTCCATTGACAAAAGATGTTGGCAGTCTGTCTCAATACACCCTTTCCACCTCATCATAATTTCATAGCCTATTAAACATAGGATATAAACCTCAAAGAACAATTATTTAAATTAGATATTAGGAAGAAATTATTTATTATAAGGGTGGTGAGACCCTGGCACAGGCTGCCCAGAGAAGCTGTGGCTGCCCCATCCCTGGAAGTGTCCAAGGCTAGGTTGGAGTAATCTGGTTAAGTGGAAGATGTCCTGGCCCATGGCAGGGGGTTGGAACAAGATGATATTTAAGGTTCCTTCCACCCAAACCACACTCTGATTCTATGATATGCTGACTTTGAGACAGCCCCGTCCAGCTGAAAGGAGTTCAGGCTTTATCCTGAGCTATCTCGTGTTAGCAGAGGACCTGTTATCTCCTGTGCATGCTGCATTTTGATCCTAAGCCAACTGAACTTATTGGACCTGTCAAGCATTTTATTTTTTCTCTTTCACCCATTTTGGTAATTTCTTAGTCAAAAACCAGAGAAAGCCACAAAACTGAAAATGCAGTGATTGACACATTCCTGCACTTTAGCGTTCGCGCCTCTACGAGCGGACGGAGCGAAAGCGAAGAACGATGGAGCAGGTCAGCAGATCACTCTCTAACAACTTATTAATCTGCCCTTCTGTCAGTCCAAGGGGACTTGAAACACTGAAAGTGGCTGCAATTCATCCATTTAGTTTAAGTGTGTTAACCCACATAATGAGGTGCAGTCTCTTCCAAGGCAGCAGCCCTGAGCATATTAATGATCCCTCACATGGAGTCTGGGCTGTGCTTCTCATGTGCTCACTCATTACAGGCTTCCACACTGTGGAACTGAGCTGAACCTAATTAGACCACAAAGAAATATGGTTATAATTGGTCTGGGGCAGCTCAGTAATACATAATAAGTAAGTTTAATTGGCTTCTTCTTTGTTTTACTGGTTCTAGAATTTATCGTTTGCTTTGAACATTGGGCCAACTCCACCTCACCTTGCTATGGAAAGCAGATGAATAAAAATATGATGATGATTAGTAATTTGGTGGTTGATTATACAAAGTGATGGCAGAAATTGCTGAGTTTCACAATAAAAGACGGGGATTCCTGATCCTTGGATGCTGCCAGTAACTGAATATCACATTTAAGAGTATCAGATGGCATTTAGAAAATTAAATCGGTCACTGTTGCTTTGTAATCTTTGTTTCAGTGTAATGGAGTTATGATCAATGCCAAAATCTCTATCTATCATAGCTAGAAATCATATATATATATATGTAAAAATTAAATTAGAAACTACCTCCAAGGTGAACATGTTTTTGATTGATATAAACAGAGCAAGGAAGACCATATAGTGGAGTTTCTGGAAAAATGTGTAGGAAAATGAACCCTTCCTTCCTTCCTTCCTTCCTTCCTTCCTTCCTTCCTTCCTTCCTTCCTTCCTTCCTTCCTTCCTTCCTTCCTTCCTTCCTTCCTTCCTTCCTTCCTTCCTTCCTTCCTTCCTTCCTTCCTTCCTTCCTTCCTTCCTTCCTTCCTTCCTTCCTTCCTTCCTTCCTTCCTTCCTTCCTTCCTTCCTTCCTTCCTTCCTTCCTTCCTTCCTTCCTTCCTTCCTTCCTTCCTTCCTTCCTTCCTTCCTTCCTTCCTTCCTTCCTTCCTTCCTTCCTTCCTTCCTTCCTTCCTTCCTTCCTTCCTTCCTTCCTTCCTTCCTTCCTTCCTTCCTTCCTTCCTTCCTTCCTTCCTTCCTTCCTTCCTTCCTTCCTTCCTTCCTTCCTTCCTTCCTTCCTTCCTTCCTTCCTCCCTCCCTCCCTCCCTCCCTCCCTCCCTCCCTCCCTCCCTCCCTCCCTCCCTTCTTCTGCCCCTGAAGTGGAATATTTGAAGACTCAGAAGTAAACACTATAAAAAATGAATTCTCAGCTCTAGTGAGGAAGTCTTACCAAACACCTTGGGAAATTCCTCAACATCCCATCTTGAAATCACTTTTCAAAATATTTTGCTAGAATTTTCAATCACCTATTATGACTGCTGCCTGGCTGCTTTGCTCCCTTTGACAGCCTAACAGGATCTCTCTGTGCTCAAGAATCACAAGGGTACAGTAGGATATAGTGAATCAACCCTGTGCTAAGTCTCATTTTTATTTCAAGAGGAAAAAGCCAAAAAGTCCATGACAGGTGTAGCTGGAGCATCCTTTTCCATCCTTTGTTCACACAGCTTGCAGATATGAATGAAAGACTTTGTAGCAGGAATTTACTGGATAAACTTGGGCATTATATGGGTCACTACTGCCCCTGTCACACAGCTTAGAGACCCTACAGGGTCTGGATGTGTTTGTGTAGCTGCAGAGGTGCTTTCATGCTGAGTGTAGTGACATCCCTGCTGGACTTGAACTCTGGAGGAGAAAATAAGTACCAAAGAGACAAACCAGAGAGCCCAGGGGACTCTGGCTGGTGCTGGCTGCAAAACATGAAAGCAGGATCAAAGAATCACAGAATGGTTTGGGCTGGAAAGGATCTTAAAGGTCATTTATTTCCAACCCCTCTGCCATGGACAGGGACAGCTGTCACTATCCCAGGTTACTCAGATTCTCATCCAGTCTGGTGTTGAATGCTTCCAGGGATGGAGCAGCCACAGCTTCTCTGGGCAACCTGTGCTAGTGCCTCACCACACTCACCATAAAGAATTTCTTTCTAATATCTAAAACCTAATCATCTTCAGCTTAAGAATATTATTCCCCATCCTCGCTATTCATGCTCTTGTGAAAAGTCCCTCTCCAGATCTCTTGGATCCTCTTCAGGCACTGGAAAGGGGCTCTTGGGTCTCCCCAGAGCCTTTTCTTCTCCAGGATAACCCCAGCTCTCCCAGCCTGGATCCATAGCTGAGGTGTTCCAGCCCTGGGACCAACTTGGTGTCCTCCTCTGGACTCATTCCAACAGGACCACATTTTTCTTATACTGGGGGCCTGAGGTTTGGCCACAGCACTGAAGGAGCAGAGTTGACAGAAAAGGGACCCCAGGAGTGATTACTGCAATCCTCTGTCTCACTCTGGCACTAACTTTGTAGTACCCAGCTTGCTGTCACCCTAGATAAAGAAAGAAAACAAAGCAAAAAAAGACTTCATGGAGAATGTTGATGCACCAGAACAGCTCCTGGAATTCCTGACCACCAGGCAGGTAGCAAAATGCAGAAGTTTGGGATGAGTGGCAGTGCTGACAGCAGCAGGTAGGAAAACACCAGGCAGGTCTGGGATGTCCTTTGCTTTTTGTTTCCTGGCTTCGTGATTCCACTGGGGTGTTTCTGACATGCTCAGCAGAAGGCCAAGTGCTGGGAAGCCTCTGCCAGGATCCTCCAGCCCTGCACATTCTGAGCACAGACTCAGCAATTCTTCAATCTGCAGGATGGCTTTAGTGTTCGTTTTCTTTACAGGTAAGTTGGATTCACTGCTGAGCCCAGATTTACCTTATCTTACTTTAAGCATTTAAAAATGAGCACAGCCACTTTCAGCTCCTATTACAGTCAGTGGAAAAAGATCTTGGGATAGACTGTACTACCCCCTGGAGATTCTTATGTTTCCCAAGGGCTGCTGAGCTCAAAATTTAGAGCCTCAGTTAGGTAGGGTGAGTCTAGACTGATTTTCCCTTCACAAAGCTCCAAGATAAAAACACTCTCTGGTGGGCTATAAAGTTCCATCAGGGCTGCTTCTTCCCACTTCTCCAAATCCCATATTGATCTTTCCTGTGCTTTTAAGTGTTACTAACCTTCTGAGCCTGCATCTTCATTTGACATAAGCCCAAATAAAATACTCTACAGAGGTAGGCAGGCAGGCAAGAAGAAGCCAACCTTTATAAATGTCCTGAAATATTTAAGGTCCCCAAAGGAGAAAATGCAAGCACAGTGCAAAGACTCAGAAAAAAGGTGACTCTCCATTCCCTGAAGTCATTAGAGGATTCATCAATGGCTTTATATATTACTAAAATCAGAAAACTTTGTTGTGAAGAACTTCACTGTAGATGACACCTGAGAAATTATATCAATGGGTTATGGTCACAAAACTCTGGCACTGGATAGTGTGAAAGGATTTATTTGGATAACTCAGAGAAATAAGATACATCCACAGGGAGGGCATTGAACACCAGCTGAAGAGAATTCAGATGATATGGATGTACAGTAAAGACAAAACACTTTTTCATGTTTGAGCCAAGATAGGCAAGAGTGGAAACTGTTGCTAATTCTTCAGTTAATGTGTTTTACTCCTCCAAGTCAGGTGGATTCCAGGTATGACTAATTCCATGTTGGATCCATAACAATAGAATTCAGTTTCTGATCTTTGATCTTACTGAGAAATGGCATCAAATAGTCTGTGCTTTAGAACATAAACAGGATGTATTATGCTATCCTGGCAGTCAGCCACCCCTCTTCCACGATCAACAACACCTATGAAATGTCCATGGGATAAAAATCATCAATATTTCTCTTGTGTTAGAAGCTGAAGAACAACCAGGAAAGGAAAGATCACTTCACTTTTGTCAGCTTCTTACATGAGGTGAATATTTCTGCCTTTCTCCAGCTGCTCAGTTCATCGAGGTTTGCCTTGCCTGAAGGGCAGGGGCAGTTTCCAAAGACTAAAGGACAACAGAAGAGCACTGAGAAGCCAAATTGTCATCCTAGTGTGTTGTTATTCTTCACAACTAGTTAATCACTCCCTGTACATGAGCTCAGTTTTGTCTGCTTTAATGATGAGAAGTGTACATGGGGGTTTTCCTTCCTTTTTCATGGTGTGGGGAAATGGAAGTTTGTAATTGAATCAGAAAGTTCATTGTTTTGTCAGGTGTGGCAAAAAATAGCTGCGAGGTGGCCTTAAAAGGCAGAACACTTGCCTGGCACCTCTGGGATCCTCACTCCCATTTCCAGCCCTTAAGGCATCAAAATTGAAGTAGAATTTCAGGGGAAGAATGTGAAGATGATGTCAGGCCTCTGACAAATACAGGTTAAAAAAAAAAAAAAGGGAGGATAAAGGGAGGTGATGAGTTGGGAGGGCAATCCAGTGGGGTCTGGAGTGGTGAGGAGGTTTGGAAAGATTCAAAAAGTCACTTTTACCCCATCCACTGCTCTGTCCACAGCACTGAAACCTTTTCCCGCTTCACAGTCTCTCATGGATTTCTCCCAAACTCATGAGAGTATAAATAGGTTTGATCTGTGCAAGCAAGAACACAGATGCTTGTTTTGGAGCAGAGCTTTCTCCTTACATGTGGCCAAGAGAGGCAATCCTGGCATGGCCTTCTGAGCTCATGAATTCCCTTCTTGATCAGGAGTAAAGGCTTGCTGCTGCTATGAGCATTGTTTGGTTTGGACTCAGACTGTGTTGACAGTAAAGGATTTAAGGATTGTATTTAATCTCCCAGTAAAACAGTTTACAACTAAAGGGACAAAATATTATAGAGAAGTACTGAGAAATACACTGCTCTCCTGCTCTCAGCAGTCCCTCCTACATATTATTAAACATAGCTTTTCACAAAACAAATATGATATTTTTACATTTTTGCCCCATACACAATGTGGCATTGTAAGATATAATTTGACTCTGAGGACCCAAAGGCCTTGCAGTTTATATTATTGTTCCTCTCAGTATCAGCAGTCTTTCATATCCTGATTTGCTGCCCGCTTGACCACACTCCCTTTCCCTACTTTTTGCCACATGGAAACTTCCACATTCCTCTCCAGAAAATTACTTCTGTCTCTGCAAAACCCCCTGAGATATGGCAGGCACAAAAAGCAAGAACTGGAGCTAAGAATAGAAGAGCAAGACGGTAATCACGACAATAAAACCTCCCAGATCACCAGTCAGAGCAAACATTTCCATATGCCTTTGGAGAGTTAATGTTCCCCAACCACAGCTCAGTGTTCAGTTCCATGAGGGCAGGAGCTGGGAGTGGGAGAACAGCCCCTTGCTAGTTTCTATCACAGCCAATAAGTGATATAAATAATAAGCCAATGTAAACTAATATGAGCCAGGGGAACTGGCTGGGCCGTGTCAGAAGGTCTGAAGGGATGATTGCAGGTGAGGTAAAACCCCTGGAGTGGAACAGGAGAAGGGGAGGTAATTTGGAGGGTGAGCCACAAAAGCCTCAGCAGGGCTGGTGAAAGCTTTTAGTGTTTATTCCATGATCACACAACCACTGCTCATGTGTAATGAAGACCTGCTTTGTCTTATCAACTCCATTTCCGGTTTCACCTGGCTGTTTTTGCATTATATGTAACCAAAGCTATGCTACAACAGTTTTATAAAATAAAGTTTTTAAAAAACACTTATTTTTCTCTTAGTCATCTTTCCCCTTTGATTTTAATGGATGGTTATAAAATCCCTGCGATCTACCACAAAAATGAGCACAGCTGTTAAAGACCCTACTGCCTAAATTCCCTGAGATACAGAGAGGAAAAGTCTGGAAAAAAGATGTTGTTCAGTTCAGATAGTGGAGGCAGAGATCTACAGGATAAAACGACCCCACGAGAGAAAAAATCAGAAGTTTGGGGAGAGAATGATGCAAGTGAGGAGTGAAATGTGATAGGAGAACACTAAAATACAGTTCACGAGAAAAATGTGATGTGTGCCACTGTGGAAATTTGTCTCTTCTCCTTTGCTTTCCCTTTTTAATCCGTTTTCTGGCACGGTCAATGCATTCAGTGAAAATCCAGTTACAGAGTCCCAAAATGACACACCCCCTCCACTGTGTTGGGTTTCTTGTATCTTCCACTTCCTGAGAATTTGGAACCAGATGCTGCTCAATTTTTTAATGCTTTTTCAGGGCCTGAAAAGAGGTGTGCTACTACTCAGAAGACTTTTGTCCTCACCAATGCTAATCTTGATTTTTTAACTCTTTGAAAGTGGCTATTCCTATATGGTGAATTGTTTCAGATGCTAAATTCCTTGACTTTAAAAAAAAAACCAAAAAACAAAAAACAAAACAACAAAAAACTCAACCCTATTGAAAGTTTCCTTAATTCCACTTGCCAGAATTTTACTTAATCTGTTGATAATTTTCTTCTCATGCTTCTTTTCCCAAAGATGGAGCCCAGCTTTCCTGGGGGTGGCTCAACACCTGCCTGCCTGCCCATGGGAAGCAGGGACTGAATTTCTTGTTTTGCTTTGCTGATGTGTGCAACTTTTACCTATCAAAATGTCTTTATCTCCAGTCATGAGTTTTCTCATTTTTAGGGGAGTGAGAGAGTGGTTTTGTGGGTCTGAAATCCCAGCTGGGGTTAAGCCACAAGAGAATTGTATCAGTAAAGTCACAATGCTCTCTTCAAGATAAGAACTATCTTTTATTTTGACACCAAGAAACTTGCCATCAGACAGAAAATGACTTGTCTGGGTTAATTAAAGTAAGTGTGATATACAGTCTTCATAAAATATAATGATATTACATCACAGAGTATGACAATACAGTCTAAAAGCTAAGAGAAAAATAGCAATATAACTGGAAATTCTGTGAAATATTTCTAACAATTCTGTCTCTGAGATCCATTAGAATTTTTCTCTGTGTTGTTTTTTTTTTTCCTCCTTGCTAAGATATTTCGTTGACATTAAAGAACATCTTTTGCCTCAGAGCCTTTGTATGTGGCTGTCCAAAGTACAGTTCAAGAGAGAGCTGTGAATTTTGTAACATGACCTTCCAGGTATTTTTCCACCCATTAGGTGGTCTTTTAGTTCAAGAAATGGTAAAGAAAAAAAATAAAAATAAAAGAAAAAGAGAAGGAGGAAACGTGTTCCTTTTTGAGCCTGGGAAAAGTAGTGATTTAAAAACATTTCTGCTTTTCTCTGTTAGTGATATCAAGTGGATTTGCCTGCACAGAACACAGCCTATGGGTTTCAGCTGCCTTTATATAAACTCCCTCTCAATAGAAGCACCATATTTGTCCCATAGATCAAAATATCAACAACAGACAGTCATTTATCTTCAACCCTCCCAGGACTGGGATGGTTATTGTTTTTCTCATTAAGAAAGTTGCTAAATCCCAGGGGAGTCTGGGGTTTCCAATTTCCACTGATACTCATTTGTCATATTTCTATTGCTGGTTAGAGGCACATAAATTTAGGTAAAGAATAATAATTGCTGCCTGAGGTCAGTCTCATGCCTCCCTTAAGAAAACTAGAGGTTTATGAAGAAAAAAAAGCCAAAGCCACCCTTTAGGAAGAAAAAATATGAAGACCAAGATTATTTTTAAAACCTGGGCACTACTAAGGTGTTGGATTATTTTTTGGATCGTAAGGGTGGAATTGTCACTCTGGACCTGACATTTTCTACACAATTTGGGACAAGGAGAAAACACCTGAATCTTCAGAGTCATGGAAAACTGCCATGGAAGAACAAAACCTGTCCCATTCACATCAAGGAGATGTTGAGTGACTATTGATGCATCAATATTTTTATGTAATTTTGATGTTTTGAACTCTTTCCTGTCTGACAAGAGAAGAAAGAATGAAGCTGCACTTTTAATGAAGTTTGAATGGCTGTCACAGAAAAGACAGGGTAAGGTCAAAATGTCACGAGGACCATTGTGACAAGAGATGCAAAAGCAGCAAGGGAAGCTCCAAAATGAGACTCCAGAATGATTCCTCAGGGATGCTGTGCAATATTTCAGGCAACAGCCCCAAGGTAACCTGGGTGGCTGTGGAGTCTCAGAGTCTGATGAATTTGATCTCAGCATTCATTGGTATTTTCAAAATATGCTGTGGGGGCAAAGAGATGAATGCTGAAACAACAGATTACAACTTTAATAAACCTTTAGACAGTGCCCAGAGAAGCTGTGGCTGCTCCATCCCTGGAGATGTTCAAGGCAAGGCTGGATGAAACTCTGAGCAATCTAGTCCAGTGGAAGGTGTCCCTGACTGGCAGAGGTTTGGAATGGGATGATTTTTAAGCTCCCTTCCAACACAAACCATTCTTTGATTATATATAACTATATTTTAATATTTTTTAAATTCTGTGTGGATCTCTCACCAGGACAACTGGAGTGACTCCCCACCAGCAGTTTATGGAGCAAACTCTAAACCAAAACATGCAGCTCCTGCTGCCAGCTCAAAGGGATCTCTGTAAATTGTTAGTGCTTTACCTGTCCTGCCCCCATTCTTCAACATACAGCAAATTTCGTATTCTGGTGAAGTAAATATCTGGTGAGGACCCTGCAGGGCACATCTGGAGCCCATTGGTTTTATCCAGTGCCTTGGGGATGTTTTCACAGTGTGTAGTTAAACAGAGCCTCTGGGGCTGTCCCCCAAAGTATTTCATCACTGCTGCATTAGGTTGTAAGAAACAAAAAAGAAGAGTTAATAAACCTACAAATACTATAGTTTTGTGGGTTTTTTGTAGACAAGGGAGAACAAAGAAATCTTGTTACTTAGCAAAAAGGTCATTTTTTCAAGTATCGCATATGTTCACTGGTTAAGTATTTCATTACAGTGCAGATAAAAGCACAAGATGTCTCCAGTGGTTAGTGATGCCATGTTTTATTTATTACCTTTTGTAGCTTTATTCATCATAAAGGACACCTACATGTCCTTTTCTTAACCTCCAGTTGAGTTTAATTCTGAATGGTAATTCAATACAACGAAAAAAAACCCAACCCATGAACCAAACCAAAGGAAAACAACATGTATCCTTAAGACATTTGAAAATATAGCCCTAAATTATTTATTTCATTTGATTTCTACAAAGGAAATTTTGAAGATGTGGTTTTCTTATAGGAAAAAGTCTGAATGGTCTGATACATATCACCAAATAAAAGTGAGTCACTTATTGCACTGGTATTCCTAGGTTACAACATTATCTCTAAAAAGATAAATAATGATATGATGTTTATCTTTCGCTGCTTGGATTCTTGGCCCCCATTTATAAAAACTTAAATGACTCAGATTTTTTTTTTTTCTCAGAAAAAAGGCTTGGCCAGACTGAAGCTTCCGGCTATACTAAAGATGAAAAATTCAGCTTCAAAGGTAGAAGGATACTGACAACAAAGATTTTTTTAAATACTCAAAGAGTATTTAAAGAAGAATGAAAAGAAACCAAAACACTCAGGCCTGTAGAAAGTTTGATATTTTACTCTATTCCCAAAACTAATATCCATGTGTCCATATCCTCCCATCCTCTCCACTTCCTTTGGACGAGGAGGCAGTGGCTTCAACAGCCCTCAGGGCAGAGGGGCTGTAAATATCTTCCTGGTGGCAAACACTGCTCCAAGTTGGAAATGTTCTCTGTATCTTCAATGTATGTGATACACCAGTGTAAAAAAGAGGTTAAATCTTGACTTATTTCTACTTTTTCTCACCCAGCAGACAGCTCCAGTCTTGCCTGGATGAAGCCAGGGCTCCCATCTGAGTCCAAACAAGACTCAAGAGAATCAGAAGTGCTGGTGGGCAGTGACTCATCTGAAACTCAAATAGGAAAGCAAATAATAAGCGGGACAAGCCAAGCATTACCACCTAATTTGCCCCCTCCACTCTGTGTTCTGACATGGCAAATTAAAGCATGAAAAATGGTTTTAAGAAAGCAGAAGTTGTGTCGGGAAGGACGAATACACCCACAATGGGATTGCAGGGTGTCACAGATGAGCTCTGTGTGAGCTCTGCAGGGTAAAAATCAGAATTATTTTAAGATACAAAACTCAGAAATAGTGTGGGCTATGTAATTAGTCAAAGATAATACAAAAATCATTGAATTTGCTGAAGATACCATGGAAGAAAGGGAAATAAACTGTTCTGTTTTCAATATAGGTAGAAAGAAACATACACACTTCCCGGGAGGGAATGTTCATGTAGGCTTACATCAAACTTTTTGATAGAAGGGAGGGTGAGGTTTTGGAAGAGATGGTCTCCCCTCAGGAGTGTAAAGGCAAATTCTATTCTTGGGTGATTTAAAAAACATTGTTAAAAACCTGCCAGACATTTCAGGGACTGACCAAATGACCTTCTGGATGTATGCAAAATTTATTCTCTTCCTTTGCACTCCTCTGACACTTACCAACACCAACCACTACTCCTTGGGCTCCTCAGTATCCCATTGTAAGTGAGAAAAGGCATTTCCTTCCTCTCCCTCCAGCTTTTGCATTAAATGTGGCTCCAGGACTGATCCCCTGAGAAGACTGGGACTGACAGATTTGTCAGAAAGATTTTAACCAAGAGACAGAGAAGCAGAAAACAGAACTGCAAACTGTGTTTAACAGAAACACGTGTTCACAGGGGTTTCCAGGATTGCTTTCAGCAGTTTAATGGTAGGAAATTCACAGTTTAAGGAATAGTCCTAAGTAAGGCTTTCTTCCTGGGAGCCTGAGGGAGGTTTCACCAAGTCAATGGCATTGTCCAAGGAAGAATAGGTAGGAAGATTATTTGAGTTTAATACTTTTCCCAGAGAAGCTGTGGCTGCCCCATCCCTGGAAGTGTTCAAGGCTGGTTGGATGGGGCTTGGAGCAACCTGGGATAGTGGAAGGTGTCCCTGCTCATAGTAGGGACCTTGTAACATCCCTTGAGATGATCTTTAAGATCCTTTTCAACCCACGCAATTCCATGGTTTCTGTGATTCTATGATTTAATGAACCTCACTTCAATTCAACCTGAATTTAATTGGTGGTGTCACCTGGGTTAGTTCACCAAAGAGACCTGTGCCACATAAGCACTCCAAACCATATCTTCCCAACCAGCTGATGGAAATTATTACTTTTCAGCGGAACTCTTGAAGGCAGCTCCAAGATGTAATTTATTCCCACATCTCACTCTGCACCTTCAGGTTGCTGAGAGCTTTTGTGGGTTTTGTTTGTTTGTTTGTTTGTTTGTTTTTAATAATATCTAATCTAAACCTTTCCTGAAGGGAAAAAGCAACTACTTAATCCAGTCACTGGCTAAATAAATATGTGGTCACATCCAGTAGTTCTGTGTGAGCACAGCTCAAGGAATCCATGCACAGCTCAAGGAAAAAGAGGGAAAATACCATTTCTTCACAAATATTCCCTTTCTTTCCCCAAACACTTCTACCATTATTAATGAAATTCAATTAACCTCCTTTGCCCCCTCTTTTCTACAGAGATTTCTCTAGTTATCTATCTCTGTCCATCACATAAACTGGAAATTTTGATAAATTGCTCAGACTAATTTGTACATCACTTGAGGCAGATGAGATAAATCATTCAAAAAGCATTTAATGTCTCACAATAAAAACTCACCAAACTTGTCAAAAGGGTAAATGCACTTTGACCAGCCTGGTCTAGTGGGAAGTGTCCCTGCCCATGGCTGCAGGATTGAAACTGGATGAATTTTAGGTCTCTTTTTACCCAAACCAGTCTATGATTCAAAGGTCCATCTGTTAAAATTTCCATGGCTAACTAAACTTATTTGTATCAGGGTATGTTTGCAGCTTGAGGATGTTGTTCAAAGTCTTTGCCCAAAGTTTCTGTGTGAGCTTGGAGAATTAACTGTCTGGTCACCCAGAGCATGGACTCAGATTTTCACTTTCTCTACCTCATCTGGCAAATTTTCTGCTGCAATGACCAAACACTGGGCTGGGAGGTGTGAGGGTACACAGCACTGGAATGGGACTGAAATCAGTTCTGCTTTTCCAAGAATCATTGTTTGAGTAAAAAGAGACCTAAAATATCACCCAGTTCCAACCCCTTGTCATGGGCAGGGACACTTTTCATCAGACCAGGTTGCTCCAAGCCCTGCCCAACCTGGTCTTGGACATTTCCATGTCTGGAGCAGCCACAGCTTCTCTGGGCAACGTGTGCCAGGACCTCACCATCCTCAGAGTAAATATCTCACCTTAATCTGCTCTCTTTCAATTGGAACCCATTGTCCTTTGCCCTTGTAAATAGTCTTGCCAGACTGGATTGAATAAAACTGGGTTTCCAGTTCTATTCCAAATTAATAAAATGCAAAGTCGACAATATTTCTGGTGGGCTATGGAACATACACTCCAAGGAATATCTGTGACTGGAAGTACTTGTGATTTGGTGCAGCCCTCCTGGTTATCCATCAGCATTGATTGTGTTCTATCAGCAATGATTGGAAAAATCAGGATCTGCAGAACTCCCTCCAGGACCAGTTCATTTGCTTTCTCATTTTTTGGCTTGACATTATGTATGAGCATTAACGCATATTTAAAGGGTACAATTCCCTGAATGTACCAAACAAAGCAGCAGCCTCTAATTTTGAATTTCCCTGGAGCTGGGGAGAAAAAGGGTTTGTCAGAACTAATAACGGGTGAATCCCAAAATGGTCTGTGAAGAGAAATTGTCTAATCCTAGTCATTTCCCTTGGTAGCCAGCTCCACTTTTACTGGGAGATTCTGCCTGGAAAAAATGTATTCAATAACGTGTTTTGTCTATATGGACCTATTTCAGTACAGTTCCACTCTTGGAGACCCATCTGAAGAATTGCAGCCCCACATGTCAACCATTACATAGGCAAGTAAGAAAATGTTAATTTTGGCTGTGATATATTCTCTCTTTTACTTTAATTGGAGGAAATCCCCAAATCGATCAGTTAGGAAGCATTTGCTTACAGTGGAGGCTGGAGGTTTTTAGAAAGGGCTTTAGTTACAAATAATAAATTATCCCAATAATAAAGAACAGAATAGCAGCAGGGAACAAGGAATTATGCAGCGAGTCCTCCCAAAGCAAATCTCTTCCCATCGCTGTGCAAGATGCATTAGCATCTGTAACATAATGTTAGGAAACAGTTTATTTCTTTTAGGGAGAAGACCTCATTCATCAGAAAAAGCATCTGTCTTCCCACATGATTTAGTTCTACAGGTCACAATTTAGTTCATCTGGGTCTCCCTGGTGTAACTCACCATTGAGGTAACAATTAATGGCTTAGTTCCACCCTGCTAAGAGCTATTACTGCCTGTTCTGTATTCCCACAGTGCCTTCCCTTTCCTGGATGGTACACACAGCCACTGCTGTTCAAGAAGTGCCTGTGCAGAGCCCTTAGGGTAAAGACAAAACCTCTCTTTGGGACACAGAAAATATCTCCTTAATTCAGTAGCTGGGACTTCCTGGATGCTGCAGTAGTTAAGTCTCGGACCACAAGGCTGGCTGGACCTTTCCAAAAATATGTTTAAAACCTCATTGTCACATAATTGTTTTGGTTGGAAAAGACTTTTAGGATAAAAAATCCCAATAAAATATGTCCCAAATTGCCACATTTTCAAAATGTTTTTTAAATCCATCCAAACGTGGTGACTCTACCACAGCCTGATTCCCTCATCCCCACCATTTTCAAAGATATTAAACAGGGCTGACCCCAGTTCCCAACCCTGGGGGACACCACTGGTGCCTGGTCCCATCTGGATTTAACTCCATTCCCCACCTGGCCACTCAGCCTGGCTTTTACCCAATTAACAGAGCAACCACCCAAGCCCTGAGCAGTTTTATCCATGACAGTGTTGGGACAAACGGTGACAAAAGCTTGGCTAAAATCCACACAGACATCTCCAGCCTTTCTCTCATCCCTGAAGTCACCTTGTCATAAAATGGGATCAGGTTGGCCAAGCAGAACCTGCTTTTCACAGCCCCTGGTGTCCCCTGGTCCCTTGGGGTCCCCCATGGGGCACAAACCACATGATGCTGCTCCAGGTGATTTATTCCATAACATGTTCCAACACTGAGGTCAGGCTGACAGGCTGTAAAACAACTCCTGTGAGGCAAAATCTTCCACATTCCAGCATTTGCCTTCAGGCTAATGCCATAATTATGTGAAAACCACACTGTATCCCAAAGGAAAACTTTTTATACACAGAGAAAACGATTTTATTTATTTATTTATTTTGCTTGAATGAAAAGAAAACTCAACACTGCTTCTTATCTATTGTATATTCAGTAATGTACTTAAGGAACATGGCTTGCATGAAGTCTGGGTAAGGATAGTTCCTCATGAAATGTAAAGTAATGCAGTATAAAAACTGAAACAGTCAGCTTTCTTGTGATATTTACTGAATTTTACATGTGCTGAATGCAATATGTGTGCTCTAGTTTCTGCAATCTACTCTGTAGTTTCTAAAATTAGCACTAGATTTGTGCCCATTAAAATAACATTATATGGAGATAAGGTGGTTCCACTAGACAGTTAAATACAGTTCCAACCTGAAGGTTAGATTTGTAATTTAAACAGAAGGAGAGAATTACGGAGAGTTTAAAAAATTCCTTCATGTCATTAAATGCTCTGGTATTTGCCTTGCCTTAATTCCCCTTTCTTTAAGAGGAAGACCATTCTCTGACCTCACTGCAGACTGTAGAGGATGAATACATGAAGGTCATTAAATAGTCAATTATTAGGCAACAAAAAATTGTTCTGAAGTGACAAACAGACAAGGATAGCACTAGCAAAATAATTGCTCCTGAAGTAATTTAATCTTTCTAAACAGTCACATGGATTATTGAATGCTGTTTTCAAAAAAATGTATTTTCATAGAGTAAAATATGGTAGGTTATGAAATTATTAATGACTATATAAGCTCCTTAAGGAAAACAAGACTTTAGCTGTTGTTATCTCAGCCTCTCTCAAGCATAGTTTAAACAAGACCAAGGGCAGATGTCAGAATTTTTTTCCACATAAAACATTTATTTTCTTTATCCATGACACCGATTTTGTTAATGTATGGTTTTATTTATAAGACTTTTAACTGAATATTCAATTTTTATTAGTCATGCTTGTTTGTTGGGTGTTTTATTTAACATCAAAAGGTAACATTTTGTATTCATGAACAATGTACTGTGAAATATTGGTTTAAAATACCTGAAAGAGTACCTTGACTTGCCTTGATTTTTCTTCATTTGTGGCTTTTTTCCCCCTTTTGATCTGTGCTGTTTCATCTGTAATGGCTTAACACATACAGCAACAACCAGTCCTCTTGTTTCTTTCCTACTGTAAACAACTCTGGATTATCCTGTTTCACTGAGGTTTCCTTTCTGAACTCTTTTTGATCTCTTTGTCAAACACAGGCACTTCAAACAATGATGGTGTGAGAGATGTTTTATGTGCTTCAAGAGCCTGATCAGATCCATAAACATATTTCCCTGCCAAGCATGCTGGCTTTGTTACTCACCAAACACTGGGATGCTGAACATTTGACTTCTTTATGTGCTTGTAATTGTATCTCCCTTTTCGTACCAGGGCTCAATGCCTAAAAATAATAACTGGAAATATGGAGTAGTTGTGAATATTCTCTTTTCCCAACTTTTGCTCTATTTCTGCTGCTGAGTCTGCAAAATCAAAGTATTTCAGGGTACTCTGCTGAAGGCAGTTGGAATATTCCAGGAGATATCAGCAGCAAAAAAAACTGAACAATTCCATTTTCTGATTTGGGGTCTCTGCAAAATATAGGACAAACCAAACTCCTTTTCTTACACATCTCTCTTCTGCACTCTCCACCTGCCAGTCTCTTAGAGAAAGTTAAAGGGCATAAATCTGTCAGCTATCAAGTGATCTGAGAACCTGAGGTGGGAGGGAAATTTCTAAAAGAGAAAGCTGAAATCCCCAAGTTTCTCCAGAAGATCAGAAACCAGCTGAACTCATACAATTAAGCTCATACAGATGGAAATGCCAAGGTCTTCTGTAGAGTACGGTTTAGTTCCTCATAAAAGAACTAAAATAGGTTCTTCTGCTCTCTTTTGGAAGTGCACAATCCTGCCATCTCCACATGAACTGAGGGTTTGGGTTCTCATATTTAACAGGCAATGGGAAGAAGGATGTGACTCATCCCAACAAAGATGAACACCTTGTTTGAAGCTGAGCTTCACCCACTGCTGTAATGGACTGTGTGTGTCAGGAGTCCAGACTGGCTCACACCCCTAGGCTGGGACAAACCCACACTGCAGTCACCCACCCTAAAACACAACACTGAGGATTTGCCTGCTTTGAATGGGTGCAGATTTTTTCTGCCTGGAGCTTAATGAATTTCCTCTTGTCGCTTGCTATGGCTTGGCATTCATCTGCATCGCTACTGACACTCTCAAAATGATGCTAAAACCAGAAAATGCACAGAGATGTGAAGATTTATTTGTTTGTATGCAGCGTTTGACAGCAACAAACTCAGGTTTGATTCTCAATGAAGAGAAGCTGAGGATTATGTCAAATTCATCTCTTCTCCCATAGTCACTTTTTCACCCATCCTTCCTTGCTGTATTTGGGCAGGACAGTGCTGAAGAGCTGAAGTTGCCTTTTAGGAAAATCATCTGCAACCTGTAGCTCAACAGAGCTCTGCTGTCAGGGGACAGTGCCAGCTGCTGCCATCAGAACAGCAAAAAGCTGTAGAGGCAGATTTTTCTTCTGTGTTTGCTACCAAGAATGGAAAAACAGAGTGAAATAAGCAGAGACAGATGGTGGGTACAACAGACAGCATAAGTAGCATTAATCTAATTCATTGCAACAGTATACAAATTGGGTTTCTAACTTAAACAGATTCTTCAATACACAACTGAAACACAGTGGAGCCTCAAGAAGGTGAATATTTTCAGTTAGTTACAGATATAAAAATAGTATGGATTACATATACTACAGTAAGAACTTAACTAAAATACAGCTTCCAGTCTGAACTGCCTTTAGTGAATCTTGGTGCTTTTTGCATGTGGAAGGTTTAAAAGCTGTGTGGATTTGGAACGTTCTACAGGACAGTTGAAACCTCAAATATCTGAGATGAAAAAAAATGCTTTAAATGCAGGAGGTTTCTAACATGATACACTGGCATGTTAGCCAACATGATTATTTTATTAGATACAAACTGGTTAATAATCCATGGGGGATTTTTTTTTCTTTTTAAGAAAAATGTGCTATTTCCCTACTGCTCATTTAAGAAAAGCTTTTAAAATTTTCATTATGAAAAACCTCCAAAAACTGTCACTAATTTCCCCCCCTTCTCTGCCTTTATACTGCTTGTAAATCAGATGTGATAATAACTTCTGAGGAGCTGGAAAGAGCATATTTATCTCCCTGAGAAAGTTATGAGGATGACAGCTCAGTGCTTCAGCAGTGTCAGAGCTGTTACATTTCCATTCATTAACTTTCCCTTTTTCTATATAAAAACCACATAATTGGGACTTCCCTTAGTGGAAACATTTAGTGTATCTTTAATGGGCAACTCAGGATCACAGCACTTTATGCCTGAATTTAAGAGTTATTGAGAGCTTCCTGAGAGCTGCCAAATGTTGCATGTTCCCATACACTCAGCATCTTTCAGGATTGGACTCTCTTCATATTTGTAGTGTTAATAATGTCAAATCCCCTGTAGTATTTTCCTAATCTATTTACAAAATTGTCTCATGCTGAGCATCTCCAAAATTATCTATTCTTCTTTTCTGTTTGTTTTAAGAATGTTTTCTCTAAGCCTGAAGTTACTAAAATAATGTAATTTACCGCCTTTCTTCCAGGTGAATTTTCTGGCTAAAATTAATGAGAAAAATAAGCGTTAATTCCAATTGCTGATGGGGAGGTTGAGAGTGAAAACTTTAATCTGGAGCAGAGAAAAAAAAAAATCATCATCATGGTCTTGATGCACCCCAGTATCCACAAACTCAATACTTTGCTAGAATTCTGGATTTGTGAAATTTCCAGTTTCACACCTGTGAATTAATTTGTTAATTTAAGGCTCACCTGACCATCAGCCTTCAGGAGAGAAGAATGGGTCAGAGTTAGAGCTCAACTCAATGGAACTCTGAGCTTCTGGGGTCATTCTGCCATGGGCTTCATGCACAACTCAAGAGTTCGGTACCCACAACATGAAGAACACACGAGGAATAAAATGAGAAACATACAAGGAATAGGCGTCGTGGGAGAAGTTACTTACCACAAAGTCATAGAATATCCTAAGTTCCTGGAATCACAGAACCACAGAATAATCTCAGTTCCAAGGGACCCAGAGGGATCGTTGAGTACAGCTCCTTGTCTTGACCACAACTGAACCTGTCAGACAAAAACCCCAAGCAGTAAAACACAATTTTTCTTAGAGAAAAAGCCACTGTCAGATTTCCCATGGTTCCTTTCCTAATAAACTTTACCTCCCTCAAAGGCTGCAGTGAACCCCAGAGCCATCTTCCTCTTTACCTGATCCCGCTGCATCCCCAGAGCAAGCTGGGAATTTTTTCACATAATAAAATGTGATATCATGAGGATTGAGAAATACTTTTGTGTGTGCTTGACACATAATCCCAAAACTATTACTTAAATTTTCTCCTCCTACAATAAAACAAGTAGAACTGAAACAAATCCCTCAACATTCCTTTACTAAAAACTGCCATTGAAGTGTAATTTTTCCTTGAGAAAATTGCATTTTTGCAATTATACTCTCAACCACTGTGTGAGCACTGAGAAAGCAAACCTGAAAATTCATGTATTTTTTATTTCTAAAAGCAATTAACCAAATTCAAAATGCAGTTGCTTCAATATGAAATTTCATTTTATTTATGTTTTCCATACCTCCTGGCATTCAGACACATCCACATGCCCAGATGTGAGATGTCATTGCTGTAATAAACCACCACATGGGGCTCTGAGTAACCTGGTCAAGAGGAAGGTGATGAAATGATCTTTAAGGTCTCTTCCCACCCAAACCATTCTGGGCTTTCATGTCTCTATATAACAGGTCACCACAAGAGTATTGAACGAAGCACTGGCACCATGGACAGTTCAAATTCCTTTAGTCTGAACTGAGAAACCTCTTAATTAGAACATTTGGTACCTCCTTAACCACTTAAATCCCACAAAAAGGAATGTAGACAAACGGACTTCCTTGCGGTGCCTGTGAGAAATACAAATTCATGTCTTTCTTTTAAGTCCCACTCTCTCACTATATGGAGCAGTGACCAAAAGTGGATTCTTCATGAAAGTATGGACTTAGTTTCCTTTAAAGTTTTCTGTTGCACTATTCAGCATGTCCCAGAGGTTGACACACTGAACCTGGTGTTTGTTTGGCACTTGTTTGTTCATGAAGTGCTTGAAAAGAGGATTTGAAACATCTGGTCACATATTCCCTGGGATCTTCAGAAGATCAGGAATCTGCTCATGCAAAGAAGAAGTCAAGGAATAGCAAATCCAGAAGCAAGGACTTGTGTCAGAATTGTGTGTCAGGAGGGATTTCAGTGTCCTCAGCTCGTGTGACATTTAGTCCATGTTAATTCCTGGATAGTTTCTGATCAGGGACATGGAAGGAAATGATCTGACTGCCTTGAGACGGAAAATGAAGCGTTGCCAGCAAGGCCCTATGAGGCAGTTGCCTGCAATAATTGGTTCTGGATTTGATGACAGTGGCAATTTCTCCAGCCTAATGCTCCTAATTTATGTTGGGTTCCATGCAGGACATACAATGAAGACAGGAAATGTTTTACATGAAAAAGTAATTGCTGGTTGATTGGTCAGAATTCCACATTTTGGTGATGCTGGGGAGAAACATTTCACAATACTGATGACATTTTAAGTGTTCAGGGGAAAGAAAAGGATGAATGGTTATTAATAGCTGTTTCTTCACTCTTTCTTGAGTCTACATGCACCAAGAACCAATGCTATTTTTGAAATCTTGTGTTCTTCAAAGACCAGATGTTTTATGTTGTATTAGTGCTTGAAATTTAACTTTGTTTCTCTTTAAAGATCAGTCTTTAGAAACATAATGGAAAAACCTCAGTGGGAGCCAGCTGGGGGATCAGTCTCTTCTCCCAGAAAACCAGTGATAGGAAAAGAAAAAAAGGCCTCAAGTTTCACCAGTGGAGCTTTAGATGAGATATTAGTGAAAAAAAAATAATAAAAAACTTTGTAACCATTTGAACAGAGCAAGTGACAACAGGTGACAATGGAGTCACCATTCCTAGATGTGTTCACAAAATGTATGGATGTGGCACTTGAGTACATGGTTTAGTGGTGAAAACCTGGTGATGCTGGGTTAAAGTCTGGACTTGATCTTTAAGGTCATTTCCAATCTAAATGGTTCTGTGGTTCTAGGAGTATGGTTGGTGGCTCTTTTAGTCACTTTATTTAAACACAGTTTGTTGTTCATCATTGTCCAGTAAGAAATACTCACAAAAGAAGGTAACATAAAACATATAAAAATGCTTAATAAATATATTAATCAGGTCACTTTAATAACCACTTAATTGCCTTAAATTAAAAAAAAAAAACTCTTTAAGAAAGCAAATTAATTAGTGTATCAGAACACTGAATTTTCCTTTTGTGGCTGCCTAAGATAATGCTACTTCTATTGTTCTAAAACTAAACAGATATTTTCCACTTTGTGGCTTGGTTTGGGTGTTTTTCTGCAACTCATAGATTTTCCTTGGGCTGTGGAGGTAATTCTGCCAAGTGTCCAGATAGCTGAGCTAATCATGAGTCTTTATTAAAGGCAGGGAGCCTGAAGATTACAGCTCTAGATCTTCACTTTTCACCTGTGACCTTAATTTGTGACTTCTTCTGGCTCTTTGTTGTTCTGGTGCAATATTTCTTAATAGACTGAGACCAAGGAATACGAGATCCATTTGACATTTTAAAGAGAATTTAGGCAGGGCAAACTGGAGATAGCTGTGTCTGGCCAGGGGAGTAAATTCACTGATGCTGTATCTGCAAAGAGTGCAGGAAATCTTTCTTTACATGAGGAAAGAAAATAAATTTTTTAAAAAATCCCATTGTCTTGTTTATGTCTCAGCAGAACAATCCTTAGGGTGAAATGCCATGTTGCTCTCAGTGAGACACCTGAATCCAGTGAATGAACTCCCTGGCCATGACAGTGGGGATGGAATGAGATGAACTTTTAGATCCTTTCCAACCCAAACCATTCCATGATTCTATAATTAAATATGATTTGTAAAACTACCATTTACTTTGGATCTACCTGAGAAGTTCCTCATCCAAACACAGCCCTATGCAAGCACCCTTGGGTCTGCCAAGGTCACAAAACACAAAAAAAACACCTCCTGAATCCTAAGAAAAACTCTGTCTTTTTCTGATTCATTCATTCAGCTTGACTGAGTGAGAAGTCCCCCTGCTCTCTGCTGCCTGCACAATGAGCCAAGGGGTTGGGAAGCAAAGCAAAATTAATATGTAGCTGTTTCACAGGGTTATAATGGGAATTTCAGAGTAATCTGATCAGATCTGTTCCAGTATACCCTCAAACCACTCCTGCCATAAGCATGATAGGTGAACACATTGAAATTTGAGCCCAAATCATGGGACTAATTCTGAGTTTATTGAAATGAACAAGGACAAATGAGGTGCTACTTTCTCTCCCAGACACACAATCAATTTTAGAAGGGCTGCAGCACCTTCATAGTGAGTTTCAAGCTGCAAATCACATCAGAGATTCAACTTTTCACTTTAGCTATGACTACAGTGGCTTGACTCCTTGACTCCACGTGTAGATAACAAAAAAGCAGAGATCATTTGCATTTTGCATTTAAATTTGATCAGCAAATATTTAAAAAAAAAGAGAAATAAAAAACCAATACAACAAACCAAAAAAAAACCCTAAAAAAAAAGAAAAAACCTCACCTAAACAGAATCAATCTGAAATCAGCCTGAAGTTCTGTCAGTAGAACACTCTTTGACACTTTTCGTATTCAGCATCTGCTCTTTATTTGCCTATTTCTGACCTCACATAACCAGCTCAGCCAAATAACAGCTTGGAAATGCTTTGAATGGCAAGAAAATTCTTTAGTCTGGGGGCCAAACCATCCTCTTAGGATGTTAGAGAGAGATTTAAACACCTGAAGCCAAGGACATTGTAAAATTCCTGTCTAGCACTTCTTAAATAAGCATTCAACACATGACGAGTTCTGGGTTATTGTGGCCAAAGTTTGCATTGCATTTCCTTCTCAAGAGATTCGGTCTTGCACAAGATAATTCTGATTTAATGTGGAGTGCAGGGTGGGCTCAACAGATTTAGATTTTATATTAGGGGGGAAAAAAGTGAAGACACTTCATTAGGAGGTTAGTGCAGTCCTGGAACAGATCATCCAGAAATTGTTGGGATCTCAGCCATGGAGGATTTTAGGATTTGGTGAGACAAAATCTGATCTAGTGCTGGGCACATTGTTGTGATGTGCAGATCTCTAGAGGTCCAAGCAATATTTCCATTGCCATAGGATTCATTTGGGATTTGTGCAAGTGAATCAGAGAGGATCCAGTCACAAATGAATGGGGCAGCAAACGGGCACACATGTTCTGAGAACGTACAAAGAAGAACCTCATAATTCTTGATGCCAATAGAAAAGTCTTTATATCAAAGATTGGATTTGGCTTGATTTTCAGAATAATTAATTTAGAAGAGTGGTTCCCCAGATTTCCCAACCTGTTTGGTAGAAGAAGATGAGTTAGCTTTTCTATTTTATTCCAGCATTGTGCCTCCTGAACTGAAGGCCCTTTTAGATATATTTAGTTTTTAAGTGACTGCAGGAGACAGCTAAGAAATTTTCCTCTAAGTGTTGTTAAATCTTCTAAAATACCTTAGATTATTACCAGTAAAGAATTCTACAGCAAATGTGTGAATGACTAAAATAACTACAGCAAATAGAGTTTTCATCTCTTTACATTAATGTCTTATTGCTCTTAGCATTACTGGACCATTAAGAAAATGCAGTTAGGGATAATTCCTGAATTTTGTTTTCTTCCTGAATGGTCGCCATGGCAGATTAAACAAAAATAAGATTTAAACGTAAATAAGGAAGCTGCTTTAGACAAGCTCTTATGAATCCCTCCCCAGTGATGTTGAACTCTGCCAAGTGGATGAGTTATCTTCTGCCAGACTGTTCAGAGAGACTGAAACTGCATTCTAGGATACAAAAAAAAAAAAAAAAAAGACATTTGGAATAGTCTTTGGGAGCCCTTGAAAGCAGCAGATAAGAAGCTGTTGCCCTTAATTCTCCCAGAATACAGAGAAAAGGGAGCCAGAATGGGACTGACAAATGACCATCACAATGACAGACTGGGACAATTACAGTAACAAGAAAGAGGTAAGATTTTGTTTTTCATGTTCTCCAGCAGAGCACTCATAAGGAAAAATTAAAAGGAATACATTAAATTAGGGTGGATAGGTTTGATCTTTTTTCTGTGTCCTGCTATGGAGTAGGAGAACCTGAAAAACCAAGAGATGAACTTAAAAATGGCACAAAAGAAGTGCAAGAACTGGGGACAAAATAGTGCAGAGCTCAAAAATGTCATGCAACAACCCTGACACCACCATATGGGCAGCATACAGGCCTCAGCTGTTGCTACTTGCTCTTTATTGGGTTTCAGATAGAAAAAAATCAATTTCCACTCTTGTCAATCCAGTGTTGTGCACCAGCTTCTAACCACATACACACAAATGCTGTGTAATCATTTTTTTGAAAGATGTTGCATGTAAACCTGTCAGAAGAATCATTGGTATCTCTGATTTTTAAGCATAGTTTGCATTTTTAAGGCAATAAATAAATAAATACAGCTGAACTGACTACAAAAAACCTGTAATCAAGAGAAAAGCTTCAACAAAACTTGACAAAAAGCATGAATATCTCAGATACCTGGAAATGCCTGTCATGTATATAGAGTAGTTAAGTTCTTCCAGAACTAAAGAGAAGATAACAACTTCATTCTCAATTGCCAGCACATACACAACACTTTTGATATGAGATGTCCTTCTTAGCTGGAATGTCTGAGTGCACAAGAGATCCTCAAAATGGGTGGGAGTTTCCTTCAGTTATCTAAGCCTGTTCTCTGTATATGAAAGAAGTGAGGAAAAAAGTGTACTCCAAAATCTACTCTCACCTTTAACTGGCAGCTTAAGAGACATCACATTTTAGATGGTTACAAGTCCAATGAAAATGCAGTCAGAATTAAGGAAGTAAATTCAAATCTGAATTAGTGTTAAAGAGAACTGAATAGTTTTTACTCTCAATAATCCATATGCATGCCTAAAATCTCAATTAAAAAATATCAAACTTTTTACTAAGGAATTTCTCTGAGCTCTTTTCATCTGGCCAAAATGGCAGATTTTTGAAGGACATGGTCCCAGCCTGTGACAAAGACAGGAACACCTAATTCCTTCCCAGCCAAGATCTAATGGACAGCCTGATGGAATAACATACATCCACATGATGCTGATCACATTCCCATGGATGTGACACAGTCAGGTGTGGCTCCAAGTGGCACCAAGTGCAACCATGCAAGTCCTTATGTTTTTCTAGACCATAAAGACTTGAGACTATTTCAGTTTAAATTACCTGCTTGTTCATTTCCTCTATGACATTTCAGGATACAAGGAGAAATCCCTTATAGTTTGGAAACTGGAGTTAGATTTTCCACACTGCATGGTCTTCCTGAAAGTTGATGCTGGGTTATAGATGTAAAAGTTGTGCAGCACCTGCCTGGTGTCCCTGATGTGCTTACCTTGAAGGTAATAAGAAGTATTCATTTGAAGCAGTTTGTGGGAGGGTAATGAGAGTCCAGAGTGCACAAAATTCAATTATGGGAAGTGTGTAATGTATGTGTGTTTTCATGATTTGTATTGATCCATGTGCATGACAGATTGGTTATAAATTGGGTAATATATTACCTGGTAAATGAAATACACTGGACTGCAGCAGCACATTAGGTGGTTATTGAATTCTCATGGCCACTGTGACATTTTATTTGTGGGTGTAAGAACCTCTGCTATTGTGTCTGTGTTTGTTTGTCTGGTGTAATGGTAATTTACAGGTGATACTTGGGTCATTTATGGAAATATTTTGGCACCACAATACATCAGGTTACTGGGTGCCCTTGCCATGAGTGAGGGGAGAGGATGAGTCTGTCCCCTGGGGAGTCAGGAGTCTCCTGCCAAGCCCATGGTCACACCTTTCACAGCCTTGTCAACCTCAAAATGAAAATATCTGCTGGTGAATACCTTGATACATCAAGTTTCCTTCAGGTCTGACTCTGTATCATGTCCTGAAAAAGAACATCAAAGAGCATCAAAGCCACCACCAGAAAAATAAGCAAACAAACCAAAGAAATCTCTCCAAAATCACTCAAAAAAACCTAAAAAAACTTCATTGTATAGTGAACATACTCTGTGGACATTTCCCTCAAAAGAAAATGCAAAGGAACAAATTCTATTAAGGAACAAGAAAGAAATGGAGAATTTTGAAAGCACAAAAAAAAATGTTGTTAATTCCTTTTGCAAAGAAATGAAATAAAGAAAATAAGACATTTTTTCTCTTTGCCCTGATGATTTTGGCTGGCAAAAATGCAGAAGAAAATGCCAAAAAGTTTGTTTCTTCTAGAGTGGGAAGTGAAAAGAAGATTTATTACAACTTATTATTTATACGACTTCTTATAGTTGCAAATGCATTTCAATAATCTTTATAGAGCTCAATTATACCGCAGCCAATTGATATGAGTGATTTCAGTACTTCTTAATATGCTGTTTAAAACCTCCAGTGAAAACTTTTTTTAATGCATGGTATAAAATATATGGCAAACTCTTTTAATGTAACTAAGTCCTGGTTTCATATTGTAGCTAAAATGCAGAAAGTACAGAGATTGGGTTTGTATTACTCTATAGAGATATTTACCTCGTTCCAGCTCTGTCTGTATTTCCACTTCTAATTTGGCAGAGGTCTTGCACTGATCTTGTTTATTTGTTTATTTCAGGGAATAATTATGTCTTCTGTTTCTTGATTTATGCCTGTTCTTGACTGTCTGAAAATCTGTGCTCTGTGCTGAACTGGAGGTTTATGCTCATCAAAGTGCATCCTCTTAACTTTGGCTCCACTGTTACAGCACTGTGTGTGGTAATTATAAATTCATTAATTACGGGATGTACTTGGGCTGGAGACTTACCATCTCTGAAATATTCTATACTCTCAAATCCTGGCATTAGTATTTAGCTGCCTGATCCCTCCTTGGGCATCTCATCTTTTAGACAAACTCTGTGCAAGAAAATGAGAGGGAGCAACACTTGTGCAAAATGTTTCTTGTAAAAACCATATATACTTGTGACTTTTCAAATATGTGGTTAGGAACACTTTAAATTGTTGTTTTCCCTTAACAGTGTAAGGTGATGGAGCATTATTTTTCATCTGTGAAGGAAAGACTGAATCTAGGTCTCAAGAGGTGAAGCTTCTAGAAATGAAAGGCAAGTCTCAAAAAATCTGCAAGGTAGTTGTGAACTAAGTTGTAAAGATGTTTAAGTAAAACAGTATGTCCATGTTGAACTGAATAGTGCTTTGTAGAGGAGTTAGTTTATATAATTAGCCCAAGATTTATCATTAGTCTTGGTGACATGAATATCTCCCTTCTGGAGCTCTTTCTTGGACTCACACTACCCAGGTTCCCTGCATACCACAGCCTGAGGTTCTTCTATTGCATTTTATTAAAGTTCTATTTCCACTGTGTTTCTCTGTTGTATCAGTCTCCACCACATCCTGTGGATAACAATTCCCTAAAGAGGAAGAGACTTTGACTTCTGTGGCAATTCACACTTCCTCTCTTCTGTATTGTCCCTCCTCTGAACTTTCCTCCTCGTGTTATGAACCTGCAGTGCACAACCCCTGAGAATGACAACCTGTGAGCAGAGAATTCTGGTGGCAGGTTGTGTTTGTCTCTCCTCAGTCATCCATATGAAGGAAAGGAATATTCAGAATTAAATAGCAACCTGTAGCAGTGCTGTGTAACTTGACAAGCAGACATAAGTATATTTAGCAGCCTAATGCTGTCTGAAATTAGATTTATTCAGAATAACAGTGTTTTCCAGACAAGCAGAAGGATGATGGGCAGCCAGATTCTATGCAGAAAATTAAAAAGCAAGTAGGCTTTAAGGTGGGAATATTTATCTACATAAACAGGATGACATGAAATGATCTTAGGTCTATTATTTTCATAGAATCACAGAGCCATTCAGGTTGGAAAAGACCTCCAAGATCAACGAGTCCAACCTTTGACCAACCACCACCTTTGTTAACTGGACCAGAGCACTGAATGCCACATCCAGTTGTTTCCTGAGCACCACCAGGGATGGGGACTCTGACTCTTCCAATACCTGACCACCCTTTCCAGGAAGAAATTCTTCCTGATGTCCAACCTGAACCTCCCCTAGCACAGCTTGAGGCATTTCCTTCTGTCCTGTCATTAATTTCCTGGTCAAAAACCCTGAGTCCACCTGGCTCCAATCACCTTTCAGGGTGATGTAGAGGGTGTAAAGTGTCTCCTAAGCCTCCTTTTCTCCAGGATAAACACTTCCAGCTTCCTCAGTCACTCTTCCTATGACTTCTTCTCAAGACCTTTCACCAGCTTCGTTGCCCTTCCCTGGAATCGCCTTTTCACTTTGCCTGAGACATCTTCACTATTCATATGAGTAATGAAATATTCCCAAAGATTTTCCTGCCAGGACACCAGGTATAAACTAACAGGAAAAGCCACAAGGCAAGAGAATGAAGATAGTATTGATCAGATAAATATTCTTTTTTTCAATAAATGTGTGATATCTGCACAGCATCCCTGTTGAATTTTTGACCAGTGTATTTTTCTGAACAGGGGACAAGTGTCACCATCTCTTCCCTTTGCAGCTGCCTTGCATCCCTGATCTGCCTGCTCTGCATCTGGCCAAAATGCACGGTAGCATGGGATCTTCCAGCTGAAACCCTTCTTTTCACTCATATTTTTCATACTTCACTAAAGAACTCCTTGATGTTTTTTCAGCTATAAAGGTAGAGGTCCCACAGTTTCATGACTTTGCTGCCATCAGGAAGACTCAGAGAAACTCAAAGGAATTCTGCTTTGTGGGAAGAATGAAAACACACCAATTTTCACTCAACTGATTCACACGGGATCAGGGTTTTTCCTCCCTTTCCACAGTTCTTCTTCCAGGTAACAAGAAACAGGATGAGAGGAAATGGCCTCAAGTTGCCCCAGGGTGATGTTTAGACTGGATATTAGGAAAGATTTCCTCTCTGCAAGGACGATGAAACATTGCAACAGGCTGCCCAGAGAAGTGTTGGAGTCACCACCCCTGGAAGAGTTCAATAAATATGTAGATTGTAGATGAATGTGCAGCACTTCTGGACATGGTTTAGTGGTGGATGTGACAATGTTAAATTAATGATTGGACTTAGAGGCGTTTTCCAGCCTCAGTGATTCTCTGATTCCATGATTCCTTATCTGTGCCACTCTTATTCTTTCTCTGCTCATGGTGAGATGCAGAGTTGGAAGTTCATGTCGGCTTGCATGGCATGTTGCTTCATGGAAAGAATATTCTTCCCAATTGCTTTGGACACTAATTGAGCTGAATTGAACAATGATGTGTTAACTTGGTTTTCTTGCTATGACTCAAGGATTTACAAAAGATAACCCATTTAGGGCTCAAGGTGCTTGTGCTAATTGTTTTCCTGAACAATGCATCTTTCAATCGCCTTTTCCATTATCCACGTAAATTAACTTCATTGTCTTTGGAAGTAATTGACACTGTTTTTTATTCTTCTATCATCTCATAATGATGTCAGTGTAAACATAGCCAGAGGTAATTAATCCAGCAAAGGGGATAAATTCTGCATGCTGTGCAAACAAAAATGAAAAATCCTGGAAGATTTAGTCAACAGCACTGTGAGCTTAATCATCTCATAAGATACATTAATAGGGATAATATCCAGCTTTGTTTGTAATTTATTTTCCTCGAGTTTGCAAGTGTGAACAATGGTTGCCCATAAGTATCAACCAATGGTAAGTGATGAACCAAGGCAGCTGTTTATACCTAAACTTTGGCTTATTGTAGGCAATGGCTCATAAATGTTAATTTTGTAATGATGACTAATCCACTTGACCACACTCTCAAATAAAGGAGCCAAACTATTTCTGTTCAAATAATTTTATTTTCTGTATCATGAGCTATCAAAGTGTTGTTTGAAGAAAAGAGCAGAAAACCTTTCAAGATTTTCTTTGGTAGGCTTTGTCTAAAATGGGTTTGTAGACAGTCATTGAAGCTTAAACTACTTTGTCCATTATCTGCTTATCTACCTGCTTGGAATGCACACAGAAAGAATATATTGTTCAAATATTCTGCCTCCTTTTTCAGGCATAATTTCTCTTTAGACTCTGAGTTATGAGTGCAAGACTTTTGTGTTATGTTGCACAGTGTTGGGTACAAAAGTCTCAAACTGCAGATCAAGCTCTGACATGAATTACAATACAATAACTGATCATTAGGAACATTGATTAAAAGTAACAGCTAAAATCATCTGCATCACATTCAGCTGAGATCCAATATAAGTAGATGAGAATACTCCCAGGTTTTGCTTGCTATAATCTGTTAATTATGTGCAAAGCTGTGTTTTCCCATCCAGTTACTAAATGTTCTGTCAACTATTTGGGGCAGAAAAAGTCATTCAGAATTTCTGAGACACAGAATGTTTTAAATGAAAACTTAAAGGGCTGATTCTGGAGCTCAAGTTTCTGGAAAGATACTCAGATTTTACATTTTTGGCCTAATTGACTTTTCCAATGTGAGAGTACAAGTCAAATTTAGATAAATATCTGGGACACAGAATGGAGAAACACATTTCCTTGTCCATAACACAGATTCCTGAGGGAGTCATGTTTAATAAGGTCCTTCCAAATATTTTCCAGAATGAAAATATATGAAATTAAACAACTAAGTTAATAATTAAAGATATAGAATTCAATAAGACAGAAATATAATAGTTGTATACAAATATTCTGAGCTTCAAGTCTCATCTACATGAAGCCATAGAGTAAGTTCATGTGTCACAGAAGAAGAGGCTCTTGGCTTTTAATTGGTAGAAAAGTTAAACATTAAGCACTAATAGGCTATTAGACCACACACTAATTAATAGAACTCAGCAATAGAACTGGACAAGATTTTTTTTTCTTGACTGCCTCACATTTAATCTTATGAATTCTCTTTTTGAGAAGAAGAAGAAATTACACAAGGATAAATGTTCTTATTAAAAGCAGCACACTGTCTTTTAACAGTTTATGGGCGGACAAAACTATAGTTCAAGGGACTAAAACTGCTTAGCATTGCATATTGCCCTTTGACTCCTGCAAAGACAGCAGATAATGCCAGGTCCTTAAACATATCCACTTTCCCAAAATGTCCCAATCCAAGAATATTTTGTTGATCCAACACACAAAGGCAGAATGCAGAAGAGGGGCTCTTCTGGTACCTGAGTGCTCCTTTTTTGTGTGGTGGTTAATGTTTTTTGTATTGTCACATATGTCCTGGGATCAAAAGTAACCTTTAACAATGCTCATTTCTTGCTCTTCTGTCTTTGCTGGCACAAGAAGATTATTATTATGGGAAAACTGGCTTATCTAAACCAGAAAAAACAATTTTTTAACCTTAGAGTTAGTTTGGCTTTAAGCAGGATTTTTTCATGCTTCTTTCTCATTCTAGGTAACTTCAAACAATCACAATATTTACAAGATGTTTTACATGATATTTTGCTTTCAGTTTGTTTAATGACATGCCTGAAAATGAACCTATTGATTTTTTCTATTTTCATTGAAACACCCAAATATTGATTTTCTAGGAAAAAAGTCCTGCAAACTATATATAGTGAAATATCTTCTGAATTTATCATAACCCCCAGCATTGCAGATCAACAGTTTCTTGCAGATTTCTTTGGCTGATGGAAAACATCTTCCAAATCTGATCATGTTACTAGATCTGTTTTACTGACTGTTTGTGCAGCCAGGTTTTCACAGCATATCATAAACTAGTCCAGAATAAAACAACTCACCAAAATTATACTTACTATATATATGAATACATATTTATTGAAAGGGGGATAACACAGAGCTGGAGAGGGACTTTTCACAAGGACATGAAGTGATAGGAAAAGGGGAAATGACATTAAGTTGAAGGAGGATAAAGTGAGATTAAATATTAGGGAAAAAACTCTTTACGTGAGTGTGGGGAGGACCTGGCACAGGCTGTCCAGAGAATTTCTGGATGCCTCATGCCTGGAAGTGCTCAAGTTCAGGCTGGATGGGGCTTGGAGCAACCTGGTGAATGGAAGGTGAATACCTATAAGGTCCTTTCTAATTCAAACCGTACTGATTAAATTACTGAATGATTTTTTGGTGTCTTAAATATTTCCTTAATCCAGTTCACCACAGAGTTTTCAATCTGAGTCATTCCAACACAATGCCTGCAGTGTTGGAACAACCAGCTGGAAACTTGTGGGAAGGGAAGAGGGACTAAATTTGTCTAAGTTAGCTACAGCAGCAGTACCACCGAATGTGCAAGCAAGGAAATAGTTTCATTTTGCTCTGAAAATTAACTTCTTTATATGGAAAATATATGCAAATCGACCAGATGCACTGAGAGGGGAAACATAGAAGTCCTGATTTAGCAAAGTACTTAAGCACACTCTTAAAGTTAATCATGTGCTTAAGTCTATTCACTGAAGCACTTGACACATGTGTGTGCTTTTGCTGAGTTAATGTAATAAAGCAGAGACCATAATGATAGTCCTAGGATAAACAGACAGGCTGAGTTGTTAAAAGCAAAGCATGTGCGAGCTCCTGCTTCCTATATCCATCCTAAAATAGGTCTCTAGAGCAGAGATGCATCTCACACTGCAGGCACTTCTCCCCTTCCCTTGAGGGAACTCAAAGATTACTTTAGAATAGACAGAAAATGCTCACAAAGCCCAGATTCAGTGGCATAAACTGGCACCATGGGCTATAAGCTGCCTTGCTTTCAAGCAGCAGGTTATTCTCCTGGTCAGGGGATGACGGAGGTCTCCACAAGAAGAGCCGAAGTTTTCTGGGAGAAAAATGCAAAAAGACTGCTGTCTTGTGAAAAATTATGATTTCATCCCCTAAGAAGATTGCTGAGCCTACAAAGTGTTCCTCTCAGTGCTGGGTCATTGTTAAAAATGAATGAGCAATTGTTTCCTGCTTACTACCTGCTAAAAAAAAGCCCCAATGAAATGTGTAGAATCATAGAATCATTTAGACTGGGAAAAACCTCTCAGATCTTCAAGTCCAACCATTAACTCAGCACTTCCATGTTCACCACTAAACCATACCCTCAAGTGCCACATTTACACACATTCTGAAACTTCCAAGGGTGGTGATTCACCACTTCCCTGGTCAACTTGTTCCAATGTCCAACTACCCCTTCAATGAGCAATTTTTTCCTAATATCCAGTCTAAAGATCATGCAGGGGAGGTTTGTTCAGACTAGAACTACTGTTCCTAGGATGAACCTACACACCTGAAATCAGGCATAGACGGGTGATTTAGCAAAGCACAGTCACCACAAAAATTAAAACTTCTAAAGGAAAAAACACAAACTCTATTTCTCATTAATGAGCATATACATTGTCTATGGTCATTAACTAATAAATGTGTGTGTGAGCCACAGGTGAAGACACCTGTGAGGCTGTGGACTCCCCAGTCCAGGAGATGGTCAAGACAGGCTGGATGGGGCCTTGAGAAACCAGGTCTGGTCCATGGCAGTGGGGGTGGAATTAGAAAACCTCTATGGTCCCTTCCAACCCTATCCATTCTATGGCTCTATGATTCTAAATTTAGAATTTTGCTTATAGTTTTCTACAGGTGGAGAAGATGTCAGAGCTACTGTGACACTCAGAGGAGATCAGGTCCATGTACTTACAGGAGCCTAGAAAGTGAAAGAACTCATCAAAAAAAAAAAAAAAAGATTGGCTGTTCCAGATACTTTCTTGGTTTCCATGGAATACTCATATGTGGGTACTTACCTCTAAATCTTTCACTGAATCCTATCCTGAGCAAGTTAAATTGTTCAAGACATTCCTGTGGAGTGGTACACACAAAATTCATTTAGTAAATACCTTGTTTTACTCTCTTTCTCTGGGAAGCTGGTACTGTTGAATACAAGACACTCCTGGTCAACCTGGCAGGCAGCTAAACTCCATAGAGTTGTTCACTCAAAACTCCTCAGTGGAAAAAAAAAGAAAAAAAAAAGATTAAAAAAAAAAAGAAGCTAGAACTTGTAGGTTGAGTTAAAGCAGTTTAATAGGGCAGAAAAAGAAGGGGAAATTATAATGAGAATAAAAGAATGTACAAAGAAGTGATGCACAATTTCTTTCCATCTTCTGACTGAGGCCCAACCAGTTCCTGAGCAGAAATTGCCACTCATTGGTGAACTCCTCTGAGTTTCTTTGTTCAGCCTGATGCCATAAGGTATGGAATTTCACTTTGGATCAAACGTCCCAGCTGTCTCCACTCCCAGGTTTTTGTCCATCCCCAGCCTCCTCGCTGTCAGGGCAGTAGAGTGAGAAGTCCTTGACTTAGAGTAAGCACTACATAACAACTAAATCTGTGTGTTGTCCACATTATTCTCATCCTAAATGCAAAGCACAGCACTGTACCAGCTACTACAAAGAAAATTGACTCAATTCCAAGTGAGAACAGGGCAACACTGAGCAAGGTGAATCCTTTTCTGACCGACTCTGGCTTTTCATACATCCTGACATCATGTTGTGCTTATACACATTGTTTATTTTGTCTGTGTCCAGTGGTGGCACTTGACTCTTTTGTATTTCGTTCTTTCACCAGAATTTCAGTTGTTTTTACAATATCTGCAGTGAAAACCTATTACTTTCCTTTCTTTTTTTTTTTTTTCTTTGTGCAGGATTTTGCTCATTTTGGCATTTTCTCAATTTTTACCTGTTTCTCATAGCTCTTAGCAACCAAAGCCTATTGTAGACTTGAAAACTCATGCCAAGACATTCAGAGGGATTCTAGGATGTCAGCCAACTATCATTTCAAGCTTAGATGCAACTTAAAATGTTTTCTTTTTTTTTTCCTCCTTTTCAGCACTGCCCTTTCCAGGCCTTAATATTTCACCTGCTGTTTTGTCATCACAGAATTATAGAATCATAGAATGGTTTGGGTTGGAAGGGACCTTAAAAATCATCTTGTTCCACCTCCTGCCATGGGCAGGGACACCTTCCACTAGACCAAGCTTTTCCAAGTCCTGTCCAGTCTGGACTTGAACACTTCCAAAGATGGGGCAGCCACAGCTTCTCTGGTCAACTTGTTCCATTTTTTCCAGACCTTCACAGTACAGAATTTCTTCATAAATTGTTTCTACCTAATGAAGGCATTGTACTATTACCTCATTGCACAAAACAATTAATTTACCCATTAAGTCCTTACAGCTGTTTTACTGGAGTGAGTAGTCACATGTGTTTATCATCAATTACTGTCAGAAAAAAAGAGCATATATCTTCTTCATTAATTCAAAGAAAGGCCAAAAGTAAATTTCTATGTATTCATCAGAAAACCAAAAATATGGATCAAGTGTACATAAAAGAAATTTAATATTTCATTTTTGGAATGGAGCTAAGGGAGGCAGGACAAATTTTGGAGACTGGACTGAAATGGAGCATGTTGCCTTTTCTACTCCCATTTACCATCTCATATTCTTCAGAGGCACATTTAATAACGTATGTGCAAGATGCACATTAATGCTTGTATGCATTCAGTTGAAAAAATAATACATTAATTTCAAATAGAGGTGAAGATGGCAATAATAGATTTTGTGTCTATAAATAATAAGTAAATCGCCATAAAATGTTGCTGCCAAAACCCTTGTTGCAACTGGTATAAATGTGCAATATGGACCAAATATACGTGGGTTTGATTCATCACCTGTGCTCAAGTTATGCAATATCACCAAAATATTCTATATAAATGCAGTTTTGTTTACTTTTACCTCGACTTGATAGACTGCAGGAAAGCATAAAATCAGATCCCTTTTATTCACTCCCTTATCAGTCTGTTTATACTCCCTTTTCACAATAAAAAAAGGACCTTGAGTTTACAAAACATGAAAGAAGTTTATTCTTGTAACTTCCCTCTCCCTATAAATTTTACACTGTCGTGCCCCTATTGAGTTAGTATTGACTTAATGACTGGTCAAAAAAGTTCTTTTTTAACACAGCTGCTTTACAAGGTAATCTTGATGTCTGCACTGGCTACAGGATACATTTGCTGAATAATAATATTGGACATGGAGTTATTTTACTTGGTGCAGGCATAAATGGATGCAACCGCATTGACTCTTCCAACATATATTTTACACACCAAATTTCCTCTGTCTATGAAATAATAATTACTCATTCATATCCTGTGCATGGGGGAGCTGCGAGCTTCTATCTGAAGCCTGGATGGGTTTTGTAACAGCTTAGACTGGAAGAAAGGGCTTTAATGAGAAATCAGTGTGACTGTAAAATATACTAAATTAGGATCTTCAGGAGTTCGTATCTATAGTGCACATCTGAGAAAATCACTCTGGGTTCCTGTCAAAGGTAATAGAGAGCTCATTTGTGTAGTCAATGACTTCAGGGTGTGATTCATCTCCTTAAATAGGCACCTGCATTCAGTTCAATATAAATTCTGTTGCCCAGCTTTTTACTGACTATTTTAAGAGCCTCAAGAACCATCTCTGAAGCAGATGCCCTGCTGCAGATATCTGGAGTTAGGTGAGGGGAATTCATCTTAAGTCTCTTGTCTGCAGATTCCAGCCAGATGATATTGCTGTGTGCAGGTTTGGTTCAAATTTGGGGTAAATAAACAGCCCTTAGAAAAATTACTACCTTTTATTACAGAAAATAAAGGCTGTTCGACACATGAACCAGGACAATGCAACTTTTATTCCTTTTGTATTCAGAGAATCATAGAATCCTTGAGGTTGAAAAAGACCTGTATGATTATCAAGAACAACCATCAATGCAGAAAACCCACCTTGTTCAGCACTAAACAATGTCCTCAGGTGCCATTGCTACAAGTTTTTTGAACGCTACCAGCTGTCTCAAGTTGGAAATAGGGGTGTGGATTCTATTTCCCATCTGTTAGAGGTGGGGCAGTTATCTTCTCTAATTGGGCAGTTTTTCTTTACCTCTTCCACAACCAATCCTCCCTCCAGGAGATCTCTGCTGTTCATGGGCCAGTGAGTGTCACTGCATGGCTGATAAAATTCCATCATCCCTTTGGGAGAAGCTCCACCCAGTGGGAGGAGCCAAGCATTCCTACCTGGATATAATCTGACACTTGGAACACCACAGCAGCTTTTTCCCACCGCATTCCCAGAGGAGCAGCTTTCTTCCCCTCTGCATTCCCAGAGGAAGACCAGGCACATCTCTAGCAGCCCTGGAGCTTCAGAGGAAAACTCCACCCTTCTCCAGGATCCCTGCTCCAGCAGAACCACAGCTGGCACTGCAGGAGGGCTGAGCCACCACGGGATGGGACTGTGCCACCACCCTGCCCACAGGGGGTCAGGTCCTGTTCTGACTCTGTCAGTGATTTGTTTTCTTTTTTGTACTGTTGCATGTGTATTTTTAAAACTTTCCTAGTAAAGAACTGTTATTCCTCTTCCCATATCTTTGCCTGAGAGCCCCTTAATCTCAAAATTATAGCAATTTGGAGGGAGAGGGTTTACATTTTCCATTTCAAGGAAGGCTCCTGCCTTCCTTAGCAGACACCTGTCTTTTCAAACCAATACACCAGGGAAGGTGACTGTCCAATCAGGGCTGCCTCTCTTTCAAGACTTCTGTGTGTTTCTTCACCTCAAACTCTACTGCAACTATATGGAGCTAAAAGGACAAAATTATTTAATGAAGTTATGCTCGGTCAGTTGTGCTTCTGGAGTGGTTTTTCACATGACTTCTTGAGCCTCAATGCCTCTTTTCCTCACACAGCAACAAATTGTAGGATCTGTTTGGCTGGGTTTTAATAGACTTCATTAAAATAGTATTACCTCCAGTCTATGAAAACCAGACCTTCAGCAAAAACATCTCTGAAAATGCATCAAAACCGTTTTATGACTTTATCACTGTTTAGCTTGTGATATCATGGACTAGTGTGGAAGTGTAGCTGGTGAAAATCCATCCCACCACACAAATGTCAAAGTCTCACTTTGGTAAATCAATGGAACAAAAAAACCCCAGTTTTACATACCTTTCATATATTGGAGATCTCAGATCATGCTCATTCAATAAACTTTCCACAGTCTTTTTTTAGTTTAGATGAGAATCCGTATCTTTTCATCAATGCTGGCTTGATAATGTAGAAGAACAGGGAAGGTAAGTGAGATTATAGATGATGAAAAGTTAAATATAAGTGGTATTAAAGAAGAATAACAGTGTCTGCTTGACATTTAATGTCAGATTTTTCTCAAATAAAGTAAGATATTAAAGGAGAAAGATGGATTTTGATCAACAGCTGAATATTGCACTTGAAATATCAAACCAATGGGCAATTGCAGAATCAGGGAATAATTAGAGCTGGAAGGGACCTCTGAAGATTATCTGGTCCAACCCCCCTGCCAAGAGAAGTTCACCTTGTGCAGGTGATACAGGAAAACATCCAGGTCAGTTTCACTGTCTCCAGGTGGGTTTATTGCCATGGAAAAAGTCACAAGTAAATTATGTTGGGAAGAAACATGACAGTGTGGGAAGGTGAATTCCTTTACTCTGAGCTGCTGTTCACCTTGTGTGGAATTGCAGAGTAAGATATGAAGCACTGATGAAGTCCCAAAACACAATTTAGTCTGACATTGCATGGGAAAGAAGCCATCAGGTAGGACTTAGGTGAAATTTGCTCTGTCAGACATCCCAGTCTGAAAACAAGCAAGGATGGGCTTGGGACACACCTCTTCTATTTTCTGGCTTAAAAATTCATACTAAATTTTCCAAGTCCTATCAGTAAGTAGACGTGAAATTACCTCTGTGATTCCAGATTATCACCAAACACTTTGACACCTCTGCTAATTGTATGTTAGAGGAGCAAAGTTTGCTTCCATTCCTTTTCTTTTCCATATTGCTTGCAGATTATTACTTGCACACATTCATTCATGCAGCTCCAAGCAGTTTGCTGGCTAGAGACTCAAATTGTCAGTATTGCAGAAGCACCAGTAACCTCAATTTACTTGAATGACCACTGAATCAAGCTAAGTATTTGCAATTACACCTGTGTGTGTGTGCTTGGGCCATGAAAGGCAACTTTATTTCCTTGTAGATGAAAAACCTCTCTGTATGTGAAGTATTAATATTGTTCCTTCAAACCACAATCTTTAATTTAAAGATCTGAAGTTATTACAACAACAAGACACATTTGTCATATGCTGTGGGTATTACTTAAAAAATTTATGCATTGCTTGTTTAAATATGCATTCAAAACACTAAAGGCTCTTTGTTCAAACATCAAGATTGGAGTATTACACTGAAAATCCTTAGTAATAATTAATTTTATGATTTCAGCAGTGAAGCTTCTTGAGCTGTGAATGAGGGAGGTGTAGGAAATGCAGAGTTTGATTGACGTTTGATTCATATTTGGGGGCTTTCTCTGCCTTTTTTGCCAGTTCTTTCAGGCACAGGTCAGACTTGCAGCTTCAGTAGGACCTAATTCACTACCTAATGATCTGGATTTCCTTCCACAGTAGAAGGAAAGAGGAGGTCAGTTCTGAGTGAATTTGGTCTTTAAAGGTTCAGGTTTGCTCCCCTGTCACTCCTTGTGTGGATCTTGGCTTGTTTCCTCGTAGGGTTTTCTCATCACCATGGACATGGTTTCTCTGCTTAGGGTGGCAAAGGAGTTGTGCTGAGAGACAGGGCAGGCTGGAGGTCACTGTGGGGCAAGAGGGGTGACATTGATGCTGATGCCACCTCTGTATTTCCTGGGAACACACCAGAAACTCCCTGATTTCAACATGCATGGATTTTTCATGAGCAGTGCCTTTAATGCAAGGGAAACAGAGACACCAGAGATGTTCTCTCTTACTGGTGAAATATGATGGTGCAACAAGGGAATTAAAAGTTTAGATAATTCAGCAGTCATTTCACTCATCTAATTCAAGCATTCGTACATTATCTACAAAGTATTTATCTCTTTTGTTTGTTCAGATTTTTTTATTTGTTGACATATCTTTCTAGTGCAGTATCAGTGTGTTAAAAATCTCAGATAAGAATGTAAATGAGAAAGAGGATTTTAAAGGATTGGGGTTTTGGCATATGGTCAACCTGCTTTGTAATTAAACCTCTAGTGAAAAGTTGTTTTAATATCCTTTTGAACCCAGAAATTCAATAATTCCTCAATCACAGCAAAGAGATCACCACATTAGACATCTCTAGGTTGCAACTACTGCACAAACCAAAGGTTTCTTGTTTATTGGGGTAACTGATGTGTTTACATATAACAGCAATTGGCTGTAGATCACGTCAGGGACTGTGAAAGATGAGACTATAACCAAAGATAGAAAAGAGTTCACGTGTTCCTGTGCACATCTTAGAATCACAGAATGGTTTGGGTTGGAAGACACTTCAAGGATCCTCCAGTTCCAACCCCCTGCCATGGGCAGGGACATCTTGCTCTAGACCAGGTTTTTCCAAGCCCCATCCAGCCTGGCCTTAAACACTTCCAGAAGTTGGGAATGCACAGCCTTTCTGGGCAAACTGTGCCAGGGCCTTACCACCTTCACAAGGAAGAATTTATTCCTAATATCCAATCTAACTCCATGTTCCTTCAGCTTAAAGCCATTCCTCCCTTGTCCTGTCATTCCATGCCCTTGTCCAAAGTCCCTCTCCACTCTTCCTGTACACGAAGGAGCTCTAAATTCTCCCTCGAGCCTTCTCTTGTCCTGGCTGGATTTTCCCAACCCTCCCAGCCTTTCTCCATGAGAGAGGATCTCCAGCCCTGTCATCAGCTTGATGTCCTCTTCTGGACTCATTTCAGCAGGTCAGAGTCCCCAGGTGTGTCTTGCTTAGCCTTGGGCACTGAGAATTTATTTTTGTGAAAGGATGTCCTGATGGTGGTGATTTTATAAGTCATTTTGAAACGTGAAAAACAAAGGATGGTCATTGTAAGAAATGAAAAGTAGATTATGCAAAGTGGAGAAAGAAGAAGAGAGAGTTATGTACAGGCATGGAGAGAGACAGAATAGGAGCCACAGAGCTCCAAGTAACAGGCAGACATTCAGGGAAGAGTGCAGATGACAAAGTGCACGTAACTATTCAATTGCTTTTTGTTAAGAGGAGTTCACACATCCTCAGACAACCCAAACAGAGACTCACACAATGAGACACTACTGAGGGGAAAACAAAAAAGAACAAGCATGAATGGCAGGGCACAGACTTTGCACTCAGTCAGCTTACACTTCATTTCAGCTGGCAAGTGAACAGTCTGACATTCTCTTGCTCATTCCAAAGCAAGAGAGGAAGCAACATAAACCTTTATCTCTGCCCACAACACCAAGAGCAAGGCTGGAAGAAACCCTGTCAAGGAGTCCTTCTTTCACCCACAAGGCAGCAAAATCTCCCTGAGAAAAAGATCTGACCAAATGTCTGCCTGACCACATCTCTAGGCACACCCAGCCATGAAATCCTTGTGTCAGATCTGTGAAATCTTCCATGCACCTTCATCTTCCACAGGAAACATTTTTTTTCCCCTTAGCATTTGCTGAAATTTAACTGTCAGGGTACTGTCAACTCAGTTACTGGAGTACAGGCATTTATCACTTTGAGATATCCTGAGGTGTCCAAATGTCCACATGGACTGACAGATATGACAGAGAAGCCACAGAAGACTCACACCCTTCTGGAAAGGGAGTGAGGCCAGACAAAACACCGTAGGAAGTGTCAGATTGTGTGAGTGGTGATAAATGCCACACCATTCACTGAACTGCAACTCCAAAATCTAATCTAAATCTTCCTTATAGAATTGGATAATCCCGCTTATGCTTTATTGGAGAAATCTCCCCTATCACAGAATCTGAGCCATGGAATTTGAACTGTGTTGTTCAGCTGTCTTTTGAATAGAATAGAAACAGAAACTAAGGGAACATGCAAACCTCTATGCATGGCATCTAAACTGCTTAATATTAGAGTAGAAAGTGAGTTTTCCCTACCAGCTGTGGCCAGAACTGAAATGTTCTTTCACATGTCTAACAGCGCACAGAAAACTTGAAGTATTTCCTCATAGTTCTTGTCTTTTCATGGAATCACAGAATGGTTTGGGTTGGAAAGGACCTTAAAGATCATTTTGTTCCAGCCCTCTGCCATGGGCAGTAGGCCAGGTTGCTCCAAGCCCTGTCCATCCTGGCCTTGAACACTTCCAGGGATGGGGCAGACACAGCTTCTCTGGGAATTCTGTGCCAAAGCCTTGTCTCCCTCACAGGGTAGATTTTCTTCCTAATATCTAATGTAAACCTACTGTCTTTCAGCTTAAAGCCATTTCTTCTTCTTCTGTTGCTCCATACTCTTTCAAAATGTCCTTCTCCAGATTTCTTGTCACCCTTCAGGTACTGGAAGGCTGCAATAAGGTCACCCCAAAGCCTTCTCCTTTCTAGAAAGAAAAACTCCAATTTTCTTGACCTTTCCTTTTAGGAGAGAGGTTCTACCCCTCTAATCATCCTGGTGGCCTTCTCTGGACTTGCTCCTTCCTGTGCTCGGGACACCAGAAGTGGATGCAGAACTCTGGATGGAGTCTTTTGGTTTAAATGTGTGGCTCTAAACCTCTTGTGAACCAGTAATGATCTAAATCCTCTGTTGCAGAGTGACTGTCTAGCCTACATTTCTCCTCTGTATCTACAAAAAAAAGATCATTCCACCCTTTAGATTAAAATACGCATTTACCCTTAGTGAATTGCAGTGTAATACTTTCTTCAGTCTACTTTGTCAAGATAATTTTATTGAGTTTGTGCTAATCCTGTCTCCACCGTGTCCTCCTGGTAGCCCCACCCATCATAGTGACACCTACAGATCAGATAAGAATATCTTTTACTTTCTGTTCTGACTCACTGTGCTCTGAAGCCTGATAAATTCTTGCCAGTTCAGAAAGGGATTCCTGCCACAATGATCTCCTGATAATCACACCACAAACATGGTATTTCTACCAGTAATGCATCTACATCACAGTCATTCTGTTTAGATCCTGTTCAGGATAAAAATACCAGAAGTGTCAAACACTTTCCAAATCTCATACAGAGGATGTCTATTGCTTTTCTATATCTGTGAGGCTTTTACATTCTCACAGGATGATTTTAGAGGGCTTGGCACAATTTTGTATTGACAAATCTATTTTGGTTTTAACTCACCCTTTTGTTATCTTCTATGTGTTTACAAATAGTTTGATTATTTGTTACTGTGTTGTGCCAGGAATGGAAGTTAAGCTCACTGGTTTAGAGTTTCTTCGGGTTTCTCTTTTCTTTGAGTTTTAAAGATAAATATTCAGATTTTATTCTGCCAGTTATCAAGAAATTAATTTGAATTTCATAAGTTCTTGGAAATGCCCATGAAGAAATCTGTAGTTACCTCCTTTTTCAGCCTAAGTACCCTATCATGAAATTCATGAGATCCAAAAGACTTGAAAACTATTTTTTCTAACTGTGAAAGCTTCTGCCTTTTTTCATTGCTTGCTCTCAAATTTCTTTTGCAAAGACACTTTTGGCATGGGGCTAAGATTTTTCCTTTCTTCAAGCAACATGCATGGTGTAGGTTCCTTTCAATTCTGTTCATTTTCAGAACCGATAAAATGCCTTTTTCCCAATCTTGACTTGACCTTGCATTTCACAATAGCAAGTTACAGCCTATTCATGACTTTCAGAGTATTGTTCTTATTTATTCGCTGATGTTTGTGTTCTTACCAGGAACTCAGAAAAGTTTCTGCTGAGTTAGTTTAAGAAATGGTTGGCTGTGCAGAGTTTAGCAGCTGAGTAGTGCACACAAGTCTTTAATATTTTTTAACATTCTCCAGAAATTACTTACTTTTCCTCATTCTCCAGAAATTGCTTACAAAGTAATACCTTCTTTTGAACCTCCTAATCCCTTGAATATTATTTTTTTTTTTAATCTGGGGAAATTATCAGAAGTATCTCAAATGTTTCAATGCTTATAGGCCTATTAGTTCTCATTTCGTCTCTTTTTTTTTTATTCAACAGAGATTTCTGTGAGCCACAGAACTCAGTTTGAGATACAACCAGCTTCTAGTTGTTCATAGTAAGTAGTCTTGAAAAGCAACATTTAATAAGTTATTAAAAATCAGATTTTTAGTGCTTTGCTTCTCAAGGTAAATCATAGAACTTCTACCACCTTATGTAAAATGAACATTTGCAGACTTTGATGTGTTACATATTCATCCTTTCCTGATATCCACCGTACGTTTTTAATAGGACTAATATCATTATATGCCACCATTCTCCACTGTCTGATTTCTATCCTCCATATATTCTACACATATTTGCCAGCAATTCCTAAGTGCAGCTCAAAAAATCCTGGATTCGGCTTGTCCAATTTTCTATGTAACTGGAAAGGCAGTGTGGGTCTCAACCTTTTCCTGGCCGTGAACACTTCAAGGAATGGGACATCCTCAATTTCTCTGGGCATCCAGGGCCTCACCAACTTCACAGGGAAGAATTTCTTCCATATATCTTAAATAAATCTACCATCCCTCAGTTTAAAACAAGTCTTCATTCTAGACTATGCTCCCTGATAAAGAATCCCTCCCAATCTTTCTTGGAGCCCTTTTAGGCACTGGAAGGAGCTCTCAGGTCTCCCTGGAGCCTTCTCTTCTCTAGGGTGGACAACTCCAACTCTCTCACTGTTTCCTCACAGTAGAAGTTGGACCATCTGAATTCTTATTAATGTTAAAAAACCCCACAAATATCCAAACAATCCTCTGCATCATGAAGGCATAAATCCTTATCTGTAAAACTGAGCCAAGACACCAAACAGATCAAGGAATTGGTCAAAGTCACATTCAATAAGTGGAACTCACGGAAGGTGTCCCTGCCCATGGCAGGAGGGTTAGCAAGAAATGATATTTAATGTCCATTCCAACCCAAACCATTCTGTGATTCTCTTTCCAGGGATGCAGGTATGGATTTCATCTCAAGTATGCCAGAGAGAATTTTCCTGATATAGCATTTCCCCACTTCTATTATTTCTACAAGTTCATATCCCTATAGTTAGGACACAGCAACAGAAGAAATAACATAATTTTTTCCCCACTCTAAATTTTGGGTGCTAACTGTATTTCAGGTAGAACTTCTGTGGCTTAACCACAGACAGCAAACCTGTCCCAAATTGTGCTGATGACCAGGCTGAAATTTGCTTGCAACAGATTCAATGATATTGTACAAAATAGATCTGTAATATTCTACTGCCATGGATTGAGGATATGTAATTAGCTGCTAAAATTAATTACAATCTTGCAAATGGAAGCCAGGCATGTAAAATGTACAAGTATCCAGCCTTGTCTGCATCATTAATAAGAGCCATAATCCCTTCATCTGAAATGTGGAGCACATGTGAGTTGTAGTGTGAACAGTAGGTTATTAAATCAAGAGGGCTTGCCAGAGAGGATAAATATAGGAATATAGATTTGCCCACACAGGGATAAATTCCTATATTAGCAAAACTTTAATTTTTAATCAAAATCTTTCGAACCAATTCAATTTCTTTTTTCCTTTCCTCTCATTTGATTCCTGTCTTAAAAAAAAAAAAAAAAGCCATCAAGTTTAAAAAAAATCTAAAATTAAGAAAAGTATTTTTCCTTTCTAGATTTTCAGCCTTTTGGAGGAAAGCTAGCAAAAGTATCTGACAAATCAAAGTCCACCTGAGAAGCTGTGTGCATTTGCTGGGAGGACACAGTGAGATTGACTACTCATGGACTCCAGGAATGACTCTAAACAAAAGCATTCGGGGTAGAATGAAGAGCAGAAAGTAATTATAATGCCAAAGGATAAATTTTCAAAGATGCTTCTGGGAATTTGTTGCCGAATTTCCATTAGAGTTAAATATTGTCATGGTGCAAACCCTGTCTGAGGATCACTGAGTTTAATAAAGTAGAACCAGTGGGCTATACAGGAAATCAGAGAAGGGGAAAATCTTCCCATAAAATACAGGGAAAGGAGTCATTTGGAGGTACAAGTGTGTATGAACTGCAGGGATGTGTGGGAATAACTTCTCAGGTGAAAATAATTGTGTATTACATTTGTGGCAGTTCTGTGCATGAAGTAAAACAGTCAAAGAAGAAATAAAAACATTTTAACATTTATAAAAACACATATGCATTACAAGAGTAATATCCCCAGCTGGTATAAATCAGCATACATGCATTTAAGCTAAATTGATAACTATTGGTAAGGATATCTGCCTTGCCTTAACAAAACAGTTAGTTTTCATATTTACTCTGATCATCCTTTTCAGGAGGCAAAGATTCTGTTTACCATGGGGTGCACTGTTTCAAGAAATCCACAGTATTTACAAATTTTGCATGTTTTATAAGGAGTTTGGGGCAAAGAAAAATCTCTATTAACTTCATCATTGGTTTCTTGGTAAAATGCAGCAGAAAAACTCTGAGGAGACCCAGAAAAAACAAGAGCAGCATAAAGTTATAGTGATGTAGACATATATACAAGTCTATACAAATTTTTTGTTAGAGTTTAGGATGACAAACAAAAGCAGGAATTCGTGAATGTATTTTAGGCACTTCCCTAAACAATTCTGCAGATACTGAAATAATTGACACTATCATTGCATTTTCCCTGATTTCTAAACCCAGTGATTTCCCAGCCACATTGGAGCACTGAATACAATTTTCAAAGGCCCTCTCCACCTTTGTGCAGCTATTGTAAGCTCATTAAATGTATCAGTGCTTGGATGAAGCCTTGGCCCAGTTGAAATCAGTGGGAAAACTTCCATTGACTTCAGCAGGGTCAAAATTTCATTTTCAGCATTCATCTTCCTTTCTCTTAGACGAATGTTATTTTTAAAGCCTCCCTGCCATGCTTTGTGCCTATTTATAAAGGGAGGATGTCAAAGTGTACCTCTCCACTCCTTTCAGGCCTAGAGCCAGGGGTTATTTTGCCTGGCAAAGGTCTTCCCAGTCAGGACACTCAAGGCAGTGGTTTCATTAGTGAGGGTGAACCAGCAATCAAGAGGTCAGCACCAAGTGGGTTTTGAAAACCCTCAATTCTCCAAAGCAGAACATATCCCAGTGGGATTAAGAGGGAATTCTGCCTTCAACTCCTTGTATGTTTTATAGTTCCTTTGTATGGAACAATTTTATTTTAAGAGGCTGGGGAATGACAGTAGATGCCAGCAGGTCTCCAGCTGGTTTATCCCAGGTGCCAGGCCCGTTCTGATGATCCCTAAATATAAAAGAGGAGGTGGGTGGGCATGGTTAGAATTGCCCCACACGTATCAATAGCCAATTAGGGGACATAACTCAGTTTGATCCACTACATACAGGGAAAGAGTAAATGGCTTGATATGAATAAATCAGTTAAAGAGAATTATTTCTCCCTCTTTAGAAATTATAAATGGTTCTATCAAGTGCCATTATCGGCTTTAGCGGAAATAAAATCTGACATTTGTCTCTAGAGCCTATTACATTAAAGCATAATTTTTACAATTACATTCTCCAAACTTTTAGTTCACTAATGGCAGGAAAAGAGGCATAAGGGCAACAGCTGGCAAAGAAAGGAAGCTCATTCTCATGCATGTAAAAATTAAAGAAACGCTTAGGAAAATACAGGAAATAGGAAAGGTCATATTCCAGTCTTCAGGACTCTGGATGTAGACAACATTTTTAGAGTAAAAGCTCACTTTCCTGTAGTTAATAAGAGTATCTGATTGCTTTTGTAAAGGAGAGAAGAAAACTTTTGGAAACAATTGGATTTACATGTCATAGGAACTTAAATAGGCTTTATTGTAGGTTATCATAATTAGGACAATTTTAGGTCTTTTTTACACCTTCAAGTGACTGATATGAAACTGGCCAAGGTTCCCAAAAGTGTCCTGTACCAAATGCGTGATCACTCTCACTCACTGTGATGGGTCTGATGGTTTTTAGTAGTGTCTATTTACCCCAAAATAAAGGTTACTGACTGTTATATTTCTATAAATAAGAAAAAATTGATTTTAAAATTAATCCTTCTTATTCCATATGAATCAGTCTAACTTGCCTTTGGGAGGAGTACAGGAGCTGATGAAAACAATACAATCCTACACCAGGTTGCAAAGACACGGGTAAAGCAAACATTGTAAAACCTCACCATTCACTGACTCAGAGAATGAGAGAAATTATTGTGGTTGAAGGGGATCTTTGGAAATCTCATGTCCTGCAGGACAAAAAAACCAACCTTCCCAAGAGTGACCTAGAAAGAACAGTGTTTCTGCTCTATCTTGACCCACAGTCTCTGCTGGTGGGGCTGTCTTGAGGAGTGTATTATTGGGAAAGAGTGGTCAGGGATTCCATGGACATGGACCAGCACCAGACTGGTTGTTGGCATCTGTGACCTTCAGTGCCCCTGTCAGCTCCTCTGACAACAGAGACAGCCCAAGGAGGGTTCTTTTCAAGTATGTTCAAATTATCTTCCTCTTTCCTGGCTCATGGATGCACTGTCAAAATATATTGAAACTTTGGTCAATGTATTCAGTTTCTTTCCTTCTCAGGATTTTCAATAAATTTAATTTTTTTCTATATTTACTGAAAATATGGATGTTGTTTTCACAGAACCACAGAATAATTAGGATTGGAAAGGACGTCTGGAGATCCTGCAGTCCAATCTTCCTGTTAAAGCAGGGTGGCTCAGAGCAGTGTACGCAGGAGTGTGCCCAGGTGAGTTTGGAATGATTCCAGAGAGGGAGACTCCACACCCTCCCTGGGCAGCTGTTCTAGGGCTGTGGAACCTTCCATGGAAAGAAATCATTACTCATGGTGAGGTGGAACGTGTTGTGTTTTAATTTATGGCCATTTCTCCTTATCCTGTTGTTGGACACCACTGGAAAGAATGTTGGGGCCTGCCTTGGGGATATTTATATGAGTTGGTGAGATTTTTCTTCTCTTCTCTTCTCTTCTCTTCTCTTCTCTTCTCTTCTCTTCTCTTCTCTTCTCTTCTCTTCTCTTCTCTTCTCTTCTCTTCTCTCTTCTCTCAGTCCCAGCTCCCAGTCTCTCCTCACAACAGAGATGTTCCAAACCCTCCATCACCTTTGTGGCCTCCACTGTGTGGTTGTTTTAGAATTAAATCTTTCTGTGCTGCAATTGAACCCTTACAAATGCTTTTAACTGGAACAAAAATCTTCTGCAGATCTCATCATTACAGCTCTTCAGTGTTACTTAGGACAAAGCATTGATGTCTCAAATGCATCTGCTCATGCCAGGGCAGCACCAGAGCACCCCAGGGAGAAGGACAAGGGGCCAGCAGACTTGTAATGAATGCTCATCTTTGGATAACACTTCATCTTCACTTCCCTCTAATTAACACTAAAATAAGTACTCAGAACAGACTGCTTTTACATAAAAAGGAATTCCTGATAGAGATTGGCATTTATAATTAATAGCTAGCTAGCTCAAGTGCTGGCTCTTTACTTTTAAGTGCTCCATTATTTTAATTTCTCCTGAAATTCATTGTAATAACACTGATCACAAAGAGGCCATTTCTCTTTGGTTTAAAGAGCTGTTGCCAATGATGGCAAGGCAAAGATTTGACCTACATAAAAACATAAGGGCACGGGCATGCTTTAGCACTTGGACATATGGAGCTACAAGAGCCTTGTGGATCATGATGACAGCACTCAGCTATGCAGTTGACATGAAGGAAATTTTCAAATGCCCCCCTCTTACAGAAGCCTCTCCTGACTTAATAGTGTTGAGGTGCAACCATCTGAAGTCTTGCCTATCTCATTTGTATTTAAACATTTTAGCTAAAAAAATATTGAGGATTTTTTTATGATGAAAATGCCAGAAATGCTAGGCTTGTGTTTGGCCTCCAATTGTTTGGCAGCAAAGAGGGAATTTTCCAGTCCCTTCCAGTGTTTACAGGGTGACGAGATAAAGCAAATAACCCCTTCTGGGAGAATGTCTTACTGATCTGTGTGGCAGAAGAAGGTGTTTAGGGATCTATCCTCTACCCATGACTCACCAGAGTTTGGAAAACATAACACGTAAAATGTATAAACTATTAAATGCACAAAGCAGTCAAGCATTCACTTGGACAATCTCTGATCCTATAATCTTTGATTTAGAGCTATGGACAATAAAGTTAAAGGTTAATTAAGGAGCAAAATAGCCTCACATTTGTAAAATATAAAATAACCTGCTTAAAAATCCTGTAATTAGGAAAATAATCTAATAATGGTTCCTGGCCAGAGGCAGAGGCAGACTTCTAAACTAAGCTCAGCTTTTTAAGCTGGGGAAATATCTCACCTAACTCACATACCTAAGTGATGAAAGGTTTCAAATAATAATGTGCTCCCAAGGTGAAAAGGGACTCCAATCTCTTTTAGTGCTGCTACAGACCTCTCAGAGATGACTGCTACAAAAATAAAACCAATCTTATGAAACCAATGTCCAATTTACTTAGACTTGTTGGGAAACTCCCTCAGAGCTTCAGTACATGCATGTTCCAGGTTCCTTCATCACTCCAATCTATGTGGATGAGAAATTATGTGCAGCCAAGTTAAAATGAAGAGAGATTTCAATTTTTTTTTTCTCAAAGGTCTCATTGAAAATGAAAAGAAATGGAAAGGGGAACAAAAATATCAATCTAGATTAACTTTCTTGCTGTTGGTTTCCGCAGAGCTGAAGAGAAAAATCAACCCAAGCAATATTATCCATATAATCTGTTTATAAAACAAACCACAGACTTTTATAAACTATGACAGACTGTTCCACTACAAAAAATTGTAATTCTGTGCCCAGTACAACTGGACTAGTTTTGCCATGTAACACACACAATCCTAAATTATTTCCAACTCTCTCTGTCTCAGAAATAATTCAAAATTCATCATAGAAACTGCATTTTCCATTTTTATAGCACCTGAAGATCTTGTAGCATATTCCTAAATAAGATTCCAAGTTCATGTGTATGAATAGTTCACCTTTAGTTTTGCAAGGGCAAACAGAGAAATGGAGTAATTTATTTAGCTGACATTGTGAGGGCATTGACTTTGCTGAAAATAGAGTCCAGATCTCCTGGTTCACAGCCCTGTGCTGGAGAGAGCACAGTTCCCTTCACAAGTAACCTCCCAAGAAGCCCATAAAATTCCTAAGTGGCAGCTCTATATATAATGCTGATCCTACATTTGCCGTGGGTAATGTTTTGCAGTAGATCTGTTGCAAATCATTTCTTTTAAAGCATTCCTCTGTCTCTACCTAATGATTTATTCAGTCTTTGTTGCCTACTGTGAATCTTCCTTCGAAAAAACCAATATGCAAATCCATAAAAATGCAACTTCAGGGTTTTTCTTTTCTTTCCTTTTATATTTTTAATTTTATTTCATTTTATTCAAATCATAAATCTTTACGTTGTGGGAAGGAACATTAAGAAACCTGAAGCAAACACTTCCTAAGCTAATTTATTTTAGCCTACAAACACTGCATTTTCTCTCCCCTTCAGAATTTTCTGTAAAAGTGGAAATGGTGAAAGGAAAAGATGCCAAGAAAATTTTTAAGGCAGTGTTTGGAATGGGAGGATGGAGAGGAAAATGGCATCCCTCTGGTTACAGTGTCTTAAGGACATTTGCTAATCTTTTAATTGATTAATGTTAGTGTACCTGCATATAGCCCACAATGAAACACAGGATTAAAAAAAAAAAAAGTTTTTCTGAAATGCCAAAAAGGAAATAAACATTGTTTCAGTGAACAGAAAACACAAAATATCCCTGTCCTCAAGCAGAGGGCTTGAGAGAAGTAGAGGGTTTTGGGACATGATAGAATACATGGAAAATGTTGGAATTTAACTCCAACCCACACAGAGGTATAATTAATTTAATTAATGCTAGTTCTCCAAAAGCCAAGAGTCAAGTTTGAAACTAAGCACCCTAGCCTGTATGTCAAAGGGGAAATGGTGATTAACAATCCTAAATAACTTTCTGGGATAAGGAAGGTTGAGAGATTGAAGCAGAGAAGGTTAAGATTAATTATAGGGAGAAATTATTTTCTGTGAGGGTGGTGAGGCACTGGGACAGGTTACCCAGAGAAGTTGTGGACTCTCATTCCCTGGAAGTGTTCAAGACCAAGGGTAGATGGGCTCAGAGAAACTGATCCAGTGGAAAATGTCCCTGCTCAGGGTAGGGAGTTGGAACTGAATGGTGTTTAAGGTCCCTTCCAACCCAAACCATTCAATAACTCCATAGGACGTCCTTGAGTAACTTTCAGCAGCTTTCAGGTTTGAGCTTCTCTTTTAGTGGAAGTTGAGATTGTCTTTCAAGGCATGCAAGAGTTCAAGTTTTCCATTTGAATATCAGTGATTTATCTATGTTTTAGCTCTGGCCAATTGCTCCTTTTCTATAAATGCCATATGACTTAGAAAGATAATCCTTGGTTATGTGGGATCAGACACTTCAGCAATGGAGATTGTGGCATTAAACTAAAAGGAGCTGAGTAACAGCTATGCAAATAAAGTCTATGAAACAATTTACACTTGTCCAAATGTGTCTGGAGAACAAAACTGAGAAAATCTCTTTCCCTTTCCTCAGTCAACCATGAAAATGCACCTTGTAGCAAGGCTGGTACATACAGAAATGTAACCTGCCCTAAGCCTACACCTCTCAAGCAGACAATAACAGTGCTGAAAAAGGAGGGTTTGCTGCATTAATACTCATAATAAAGGTGATGTGCCCCACACTTCTCTTTTCTTTGACATCAGTGTATTTTGATGTCTCTCTTTCTGCATGTTCATGCTCTGTTGGTTTCTTGCTCATTGATGGCTGTCCTTTAAAAAGAATTCCTCTCACTTGCCTGCATCTTTCAGCAAAAAATCAAAAGGAAAGGAGGAAGAAAAGGCTGACTAGCAAGAAGCTGGCTGAGTTTCTTAGAGCACCTCAGGCTTTAAATATAATGCACTGATCAACACCAGAATTGGGTTAGTGGAGCTCCCAAGCTCCTGTGTCTGTATTTTGGATGTAGCCCAATTCTGTGGGATTCAGAAACAGGGCCAACCAGTCCCATCTCACCTAAACCTTCCTTTAGGTGGTCTAGAATTCCCCATACCTGGCTAAGAGATGAGCTGACCAAGAGAAAAGGCTCCCTGGATGTGCCATAACACAAACACACAGGTCACAGAATTTAAACTCAGTCATTGTGATTAAAGTAAATATCACTTTTAGACAATTACTCTTATTCTGAACTCCAGCACTCCCAAGGCAGTGCTGCTCTTGAAGATGCCACCAGTAAAGAAAAAGCAATTTAATCACTAGTATAGATTATTATTATTATCTTTATTTTTAAAGGAAACATTGCATGCTTCAGGCAATCCTTTTTGCTCAGGGGAAGGTTAAAATCCCTCGGAGTGCTCCTGACTTCTCTCATTTCCTTCTCAAGTTAGCATGATCTCCCCTTTTCAGTTTTGATCACAGTTTCTCTACAGAATGAATTCATACAGAGCCTGGGACAATTAACTTCTCATAATTTCCTTCTAGGAACAAACAACCAAAAGGTTTTGCAAATAATTTGTTGAGTTGGCCCCAATCTCACCCTGCACAGGGTCTGAAGTATTGAATTTCAGATTTTTACCTGCAATCATTGATTTTACCTTTTTGTTGAAGAGATGTTGTCCTAGCTTTTGTTTAATCTTGGCCTTGCTAAGCAGTTCACTTGTTGTTGCTATGCCTTGGTTTACACATTTTAAATTTAGTGATGCTAATTATAATAATCTATGACCTCTTTCTTTCTTGGGAAAACCAGAAAATTAATTAATGAATGTACTTGCAACTGCCCTCTGAGAGGGAAGAAGACTGCTGGTCATGACTATATAGTTAGAGAGGCCCCAGGAAGTGAGAACTTTATTTTTCAAGTGGCAGCCAGCTATTAATATGAGGATTTCATAGACCTTGGTTTTAAAATATGTATTTTGGACACCTGTCTTTTCAAAAGAGACTGCCAAAGAATTTTTAGTAGAAAAACAATGAGAAATGGCTGTCAAATGAACCTGTATGTCATTAAAAGGAGAGGAAAGTTAATGCTGTGAGTCATACATGGAGCTGAAATAGTCTGTCACAGCAGCCCAGGGCAAGTGTCTCTTATTCCTGGCAGCACAAAGCCCAGCTGATTGATCCTAAAGCTTTCTGAATTCAGCAGAAAGACTCCCAAGCTACCTCAGACTAATTAGTTCTTCTGTTGGTCTGAATATTGTCAGTCACAAGAGGCTTTGAATAACAGGGCTTAGAATTGCTGGCAGGGATAGTGAAATACTGAATTTTCCCAACCCACCTGAAACATCCTGAAGTCCTACAGCAACGCTGACTACAACTACAGCAAGGTGCTGCATAAATTATAAGTTTATCAAAGGTGAGAGCAGTACAGGATGTGACTCTTTGTGTTAATGTCACAGCAGGGAAAGCTGCCAGAATGATGGGAATTATGCTAATATATGGGAAAATTTCAGGATTTTCCTTACTTTAAAAGTTCCTCAGAGCCTGAAGGGAGCCTGAAAACTGTTTGTGAGAAGCCTGCCAGAAAACCCCACACCCAGAGGGTTGTTTTGAACCTCTGATGGCTCCAGTGCAATCTGTGGCTTTCTCTGGCCCCTGCTGCAATGCCAAAGCCACGATCTCGGGCACGAGGCTGTAAAATCCCAGAGTGCATAAAAAACTCAACTGCAGTCCAACATCGTGGGCTGCCTGCTGGAAACAAGGAACTTCAGCCACCCTGTGCCTCAGCCCCCTCACGTCCTGGTCTGTCTCTTTATCCCTTTGCCTTCTCTGACGTGGTCACTGGCATGTAGAGACAATGACCATTTCTTGTTCCTGTATGGTAGCTTCTACATTTCCTCCTCCCCACAGGATGTTTGCATGAAGCCAACAGATCCACAAACTGATTTTGCTTTGTTTTTATTCATGCAAGAAAACATTTGGGGGGCCAAGTGTGTGAAGCAAGTTTGATGTACCACAAGGTCAAGGATCCTCACCACTTTTTGAAGCTTTTGAAGGCAGCAGGGTTTTGTTTTGCAGAAGGTGCTCCATGTCTTCAATCTCTGCTTTGTTATTGCCAAGTTATAATGTTACCTTCCATTTTTACCACCTTTTATACAATCTGTGGGCTGAATTCCCAGCAGTGAAAAACAGTGCACCTCAGTTAAAGTCAAGATAAAAAGGCAATGCACATTAGATGAACATCTACCTTATTACACATTATTTAGTATCAACTTTTTGTTATCAGTTTGCAATTTACCATTATTACTATTATTTATTATCAGGCTTGTTTCCTCAGACATTATGAATCCTCCTTACATAAATGGATTTGGATATACATTACACCCCCAAGGCAGCAAGATGAAAACATGAAGAAGCTTAGATGATATTTTCAAGACACCTAATTAGTTCACATCCTAAAAGCTGTGATATAATGGATCTGTTGTGTATCTTTGACTGATAGAGAGGCAGTGCCAAACTGGGGATAATGACCAGGACCCATCTGGTGCACAGGGAGGTGGCAGCAGGCTGGAGATGCCTCGTGATGGAGCAACTGTCAGAGGTTATAGTGATGCAAAATCTCATCTTACATCAGAGGCTGATGTGGGGTTATCTGGCTGTAACTCAAAGCAGGAGGATGAGTTGTGGCACCTGCTTTTGTCTCTGGCTTGGATGTGATGGATTTGGGCAGAGGAATAGAAGGGAGGTGTTTGCAAATCAAGAGTTTCTGCACATTTCTCAACAAGCACTAAGAAAGGGCTGGAAGGAATCTCTGAGCAGGTGCTGCTCTCTCCACTCTATCACTCTGCCCTCTGGAGAGAAGGAAATCATCACTCTTAAGCTGCTGGGCTCATTTTCCATGGATTGCAAGGGGGGAACTTGTTTCTCTATGCCTACAGCCAAGAGCCAATGACTGCCCACTGAGGTATGGCCTAATTTTCCACCCTGCTACCTGTCTCAATCACTCAGACATCATGGATACATGGAAATACTGCCATGGTGTTAGAACATGATGGATGTCATGGTTAGCGAGTCTTCATTTTCATGGGTAATGAGCAGAAGAGGCCTCTACATAATTCTGCCTCCCTAGAACAATGGTGAGGAGTTGAGACATGCCTAAATAATGTTCTTTCATAATGTTGTTATTTAGCAGGAATCAATGTTCACACCTGTTTATTTCTCTTTCAGACACAAATGAACGCAGTATGCACAATTAATATAGTTAAACTGAAAAATAGCCCAGTATTGATTAGCCAGCTCTCCATTACACTGCACAACATCAGTCAATCTCTCCCAGACACCAGGAGAAACCTAATGGGCTTTTATTCATCACAACCTAAGAAATCCCCATGGAAAAGTTTTTCAAACCAACTTAGTAAATCTCAGGAATATTGTCTCACTCCACTAACGAATATCTTCACTGCCTGGACTATAAGTGAGAGTCACATCCCAAATGTTAGTGGCATTTTTCAGAAGTGTTTTGTTCCCAGCAACCTGCAGCATTGCTGGGGTTTTGGCCTCATCTGATGTGTTTTGAGGTGTGTTGTACATAAAACCCAGGTCTGATTCCAGTTTCATTTTCCCAGGTCTAATTCCAGTCTCATTTTCTGTCTGAGCTGTTAGAACCCAAGCTCCCTGCTCTTTGTCTCTCTGTGATCCAAATCCCCAGATGGAAATGCTCAGGTCAGAGACAGGGCTGAGATGGCTTCAGATGGAAAGTGAGACAAATTACAGCACAGATGCATCTAAAAAAGCTGCTCTCAGTTATCTCTCATCTCTGACTTGGTGCTGGCTTTGCTTGTTTGGACGTCAGCATTGGGCATAATTATATCTGCCATCCTACAGCAGTTTCATGAGTGAAGAGAAAGATTTGGGAAAGAATTGTTGGGCAGACCTGCTGATTGCTGATTTGCAGGAGAGCTCAGTCCAGCTGACAAGTGACAAAATGCCAAAGCTTTCAAAGGACATGATAGAGTTCTATTTTCACAACAGAAACAGATGTGGTCACTTAGGGTGAAAATATCACACAATTTTTCATAGAATATCCTGAATTGGAAGGGACTCAGAAGGATCAATGAGTCCAGCTCCTGGCACCACACAACTGGAAAGTTAAATGCCATATCCAAGACTGTTACAGGTTGGAAGTCATGACCACATTCCTTTGGAGCTTGGTCCAGTGCTTGACCAAGCTCTCAGTGAAGACCTTTGTCCTGATATTCAGTCTGGACTTCCCCTGACATAAATTTTAGCCATTCCCTCAGAAGTTATCACTGAAGAGATCAGCACCTTTCCTTCTCCTGGCTCTTATAAGAAAGTTCTACACAGCAGTGAGCTCACCCCTCAGGTTTTTGGGTTTTTTGGTTTTTTTTATTGCTACTATAATTACCAACCTTTAGTAAATATGTAAGATTTGTTTTAAATCACTTATGAAAACAAGAGTAAAACCATGAATATCAAGTTGTTTTCAGTGAAAAATAAATAAAATAACCACAGTTTTCAAGCACTTTTTGCAGATTTTGGCTCATGGATTCTAAGAGTCCATGTCTAAAGATGAATACTGGGGATAACATTAAAAATGCAGCTTATTTTGTGTTTCAGTTTCTATTTTATCTTGCGATGATCTATATTTAAGACATCTTTAGAGGCATACAACCTCTAGTGGAAAATATTCAGAGATCCTCAAAACAAAATGGGTTGAAAAACAGTGCAAACAGCATAGGAAGTATGCCTTGAAGTGATATACAGTAATTCCACTACTACATAGAAGGCCACTGTGGATTTAAGAAATCCCATAAATGTACTTTAACACATTACAAAGAAACTAAAATGTAAAGACCCAGTCCAAACTCCCCATGCTCATGCTGGAATTTACTAGCTAAGTGAGTGGTTTAGTGAAGATTTATGATCTCAATATTGTCTGGAATTCATGGGTTTCCCATAGATTTTTTTACTCTGTGTTCCTCAGAAGATACACTTTCATTTCTAGAATAATGAAAGCCCTTTATTTTTGTTTGCTCAAAAACAAACGTGGAGAGGGAAAGCTGCCTGGGTTTGTAAAGCAATAATTATGGAGGGCAAAATTTGGTTATTTTTCCTAAATATGTAGATGGAAAGGGTGAAGTGAGCATGTGACACAGGGTCTTGTGAAGCTTCACCTGAAGAATCAGCCCAGTTTGTTTGGTCAGTGTCCCACATGGTATCAAGTATGAACATTGGGGTGGAGATGAAGCTGGAAAAAGATTTGGGTAAATGTGATCCCTCAGCATCTGTCTCATATTCAGGCATCCAAGTGCCAGAAACCAGGATAAATTTCTGAGACTGCCAAAGAGAGAATGTAACACTTGTTTTCCATGCTTAGATCAACCAGAATGTGTGCATTGTCAGCATGGTGCCATGTTCCTTCTCCTGCCCCATGAAAGTGGGGATAAAGTAAAGTCTTCAGATGCCTGAATTTTCCCCATCCATGGGATCTCTGCATGGGAGCTGTGTGGCTCAGAGTGGGAAGGAGGAAGAAATTCTGTGCTGTTTCTCTGAGGTCATGCCTTGATAACCAAGACAAAAGTGTCTTCCATGACAGAGGATCACAGAATCACAGAATGGTTTGGGTTGCCAGGGACCTTAAATATCACCCAATTTCAACCCCCCTGCCATGGGCAGGGACACCTTCCACTATCCCAGGTTGCTCCAATCTCTGTCCCGTCTGAGCTTGAACACTTCCAGGGACTGGCCATCCACAACTTCTCTGAAAAATTTGTGCCAGGGCTTCACCACCCTAATGAATTTCTTCCTAATATCTAATCTAAACATACTATTTTTTTCAGTTTGAAGCCATTTTCCCTTGTCCTGTAACTTCAGGCTCCTTAGATAATCTCTTTCCATCTTTCTTATAGGCTCCCTTCAGGTACTTGAAGGCCACAATCAGGTTGCCACAAAGCCTTCTCTTTTCCAGGCTGAGCAATCCCAGTTCTCTCAGCCTTTCCTCATGGGAGAGGTGCTCCATCCAACAGGTCCAGGTCCTCCCAGTGCACATCACAGCCAAGGCAGCTGAAGAGGCTGATGAAGGCCAAACACTTTCAAAAAATCCCAGACAAAGAGATGCAGCTTTACTTCATGAGATTTCACACTACAAAAAGTTCAAGGCAATGAGGCAACAGGGCCCCAACAATATCTCACCAACAGACATTGCAAACTCATCAGTCCTGCTTCTGCCACTCACCCAAAAGAATGGGAAACATTATTCCTAATTACACAGAAGCTGAAACACAGTTAATCAATTTACTTTGAGATACAGGGCTTGTTCCTGGGTGCAGAGAATTAATTTTCTTACAGTAATGCCTGGGAAAGTAGAAGATTGGTTCTGGTTGATTTACGGTGTCAGCATTTTTTTGTTATTATTTCACGAACAACATCCATTTAATCACAAGGCATCTAGAAACTGAATACAAAAGGAAACCTTTCATTATTCAGAGATAGTATCTTCCCGAATCACAGATTTGTTTGGTTAATAATAACTACATTAAAAAAAAATTGCTCAGGATACCCTCATAGAGTATCTTATTTATTTCTTTTCTATTTTAATACCTAAAGGGATGCTGAAGATGAGCTAAAATTATCCTCTGCTGCTCTTAGCTGGAGGATAGAAGTATTTTTCTTTTTTTTTCAGATTATCTTTGCTTCAACATGTGGCAGTTTGATTTTGTGAATTAAAGTACAGTATTACAAGAGTGAAAAAGTTTCTGGTCTTGCACTGATCAAGGTCTTGTTGCTGCTGCTTGTGCAGAACCTGTGCCAAGGATGACCTAGGACCTCCACAGCAGTAATTAAGTATTTTATGTCTGAACTTTGACAACAATGTCTCAATAAAAAACTGACACATGTCAATCTGAATTTTCATAAGTTTTCAGTGTCTTGTTGTCTAAGCCTGAAAATGTGCAAGGGAAACATAAATTAATTATTCTGCAGTTTCTGGTAGAAGTGGCTGATGGCTCTGGATTATTTGTCTAAGTCAAAATTTTCCAGAAAAAAAAGAAAAATTATAAAGAATTATCCTACATAAAAATTCTACCTCCCGGGAAGTAAAATAAGAGCTACAAGGTGTTTTTGGTTTCCAGGACTTAGAGAATTATCTTCAAATACTGTTTCTTCATGCACATAGTGCACATAGTAAGCCTCAACTTTCTGCTTGGGATGCTGGAAAAGTTGGTTTACTAATGCTTGTAAAGTGCTTTAAAATCTTCAGCCATAAGCAGAGTAAAATGCAGCAATTACTTTTTAGTGAACTAGAAATAATGAGCAGTAGATCTCAATGTTTTTTTCCTTTCCTCCAATAATGTTTCCTCTTAAGTTATGTATTTAATTCCCTCTATATATCTACCTAGATCTGTTTTTCTTAACATCCACATCACCATTTTATCTTGGCACTGATGCAGAGGCCAGAGTTTGCTTGTTTCTTTCCCTGACAACTTCTTTAGCTCATTAGTATCGATTTAGGAAGTATTGAAGATAAATTAAGAAGTGGAGTCAGCAAGCAATAAGGTGCCTCCAAGGGTTTCAGACCATGAGATGAACTACCTGCAAGGAAGAGATTGGAGCAGGGATGTTTCATGAGCTCCTTTTGCAGGAACTGCTAGATTTCCCCAGGTATCTTCTGTAAAAGGCAGAATTTATGCACTGCAAGCAGAAACAGCTCACTGAGCTGGTCCATTTGAGGCACACCCCACCTGAACCCTGATTTCACTGACCACCACTGCTCATTCAGATTCAGCAAGATCAGAGACTTGTGAGCTTTGCCCTTTGAGCATTATAGATGGGCTTAAAACAACACTCAGTGCACCATTTCTGCAATAGTAATAAGTGCAGAGCATGAAACTATTTCCTGGGGTGAATTTATAGAGTGCTATTGATTCCATGCGTATTCTAAAGTCTATTCTTAATTCCTAAGGACTCCTTAATTCTCTTGCTTCATGGCAACCTTCCTAAGGAGAGAGGCAGTGCCAGGTTTTGCAGCAATGTAGTGAGGAAAAACAAGAATTAATCTGACCATCATCTGAAAAGACAATCTAGTACTTTGCATCACCAACTTCTTAGAAAAGGCTTAAAGCCAAGCTTTTGTGTGTGCTGTGTATACCTGTGGTGCTATAACAAGAAATAAAGGTTGTAATAACAGTAATTAAGAATTGTAAGTAATTGATATAACTGCAATTTTTTGGTAATAGCAGCTCCTATTCAATGCAGAAACCTTTCCAAGACAATTATGTTTATGTAATACCAGAATCTGATGGGTAGAAATGTTATTCTGATTCAAATACTGTTCTTATCCCCAAATATCCTATGTCTGTGCCATCAAGAAAACAAATGGCCACTGTACATGTTGACATTGAAGAGATATCTATATGCTAGGCAAAAAAATACGTCTTATTCTTGCACTGATGGGTATAAAAATATAAATCTACTATTCTAGAAAGCTTGCTTCAGTTATTGTAATAATTTAAAAACTTCAGTCCAACTCTGCTGAGAGCTCTGCAGTTGTATTTGCCTCATGTTAGAAAAGTGTTCCACTTCATCTGTTGATACACAGCACAAGGACACTTTACCTGACAAAAACCAGAAGTGGTTGTGCCTGAATTTTTCTGCAATTCCATCAACTTTGTGTAGTTTCCTTTGTATCCATCACCTTTAGAGTGCACCTGAAACCTCAGCATGGTTTGCTTCCACACTGAGCAAAAATACTTTCTCAAGGCAACCTTTGGGGAATCACAGAATCCCAGAATGGGTCAGGCTGGAAGGGACCACAGTGGGGGCACCTGGTGCCACCTCCCTGCTCCAGCAGGGCCATCCCAGAGCACAGGACACAGGATTGTGTCCAGATGGCTCTGGAATATCTGCAGGGAGGGAGACTCCACACCCTCTCTGGGCAATCTGTTCAGTGCATGTTAAAGAAGTTCTTCCCCATGTCCAGGTGGAACTTCTCAGGCATCAGTTCCTGCCTGTTCCTCTTGTCCCATTGCTGGGAACACCAAGCAGAGCCTGGTCCCTGCTCTGAGCCCTCCCTGCAGTCACTGACAGGCAGGGATGAGGTCCCCTCTCAGTTTTCTCTTCTCAAGGATCAACAGGCCCAGCACCCTCAGCCTTCCCTTGTAAGAGAGATGCTCCAGTCCCTTCCTCATTGTCACAATTCTCCCCTGGATCTGCTCCAGGAGCTTTCCCTTCTCCTATGGAAAACAGAACTGAACACAGAACTCCAGATGTGCCTCACCAGGACTGAGCAGAGGGACAGGACCATCTCCTTTGACCTGCTGGCCATATTTTTCCCAATGCAGCCCAGGATCCCACTGGCTTCCTGGCCCCCAGGTCACACTGCTGGCTTTGGGCAGCTTGTTGCCCACCAGGACCACCAGGTGCTTCCCCTGGAGCTGTCTCCACCTGTGCTGGTGCAGGGCATTATCAGGTGTAACAATCTTTAGGGAAGACTGAAAGAAAATTGGAGACCACTCTTATAGTTCATGGATAGGCTGTGTTTTTTGGGGCACTCTGTAGGTGGCTTGGAGGCCATTCATGACAGCAGAAAGTCTGTCTGGAGTGAATCAAGCTGTCTTTTAATGTAAATAAAGGAAATTTGGGGTTGATTTGATATAGCAAGGTCATCTGCAACCATTCCTCAGGTGCCAGCAAGTGCAGGGAGTGTGTGAAACCTGGACCTGGACCTGCTTCCTCCTCTGCCTCCTAAACAAGTCTGGGCAACATAATCTTACACAGATTTTGTGAAAGAGACAGAAAATAACATTTTTTCCTTCCCTTTGGTTGGGATTTGGGAGAATGACTGCTGAAAGGAGGGAGAAAGAACACAGAAACTGCCAGATGGATCTAGTGATAAATGCATTGATGGGATGAAAGAGTTCTTAAGATAGTGTATGTTAGATGAATTTTAGTTTTGTATAGGAAAACCAGCAATTTTCACTGTCATTTCCTTTCCAGAGTCTTCCTTCTTTGACTTTATTTCTTTTCTTCCTCTTGTTGCCTTTTTTTTCATGTTTCCTAAACTACCTGATTTGAAACATTGGCAAGAAATTCTAAATACATCAAATGAGATATATTTCCATAATAAATGGGATTCTTCTTTCTCATGGTCATAGATGAAAGCATTGTGAGACTTTTGCTCTCTGGATTTAGCAGTGGGTTTTGGAAAAAAAAAAAGAAAGAAAGATAAAACCAGCAAGTGTAGTCACAGCCTTAGATTTAACTGCAGGCAGAGCTCTGTTATCTCTGGGCTTATTAAATAGGATTATGTGTTTTTCAAAGGACTTGAGAGGAATTTTTTGATGTTCTCTTAAGAAAGCTCCATAGGTGTTGGTACTGTAACCATGAGGTTCCTCCAATGGGGATTTCTGCATGAAATGCAGAAATATATACAGGATATTCAGGTAAAGAGTCTTCCCAGAGCCACAACAGAAATCAAAGAAGAAATTATTTTATTGAATCACTCCATGTGGCAATTCAGCACCCTTCTGAAGGCTGTAGGAAGGCTGATTCAGTGGTTAAAATGACACACAGGTGCTTCAGAGAATGGGATTTTCCTGCATCCCAAAATTCCGTGTCCTTGAGAAGTCATTCAGGAGAGCTCAAACTTTCATTTACAGGCATTGGAACAGGAAGTGGTGGAGTCACCATCCCTGGAAGTGTTCCAAAAGTCTGTGGATGTGGCACCTGGGGACGTGGTGAACATGGTGCTGCTGATTAATGACTGAACCCAACGATCTTGGAGATCTTTTCCAGCCTTAACAATTCCATGCCTGTTATGCAAGTATCTATGGGACTAAATCACATGGAATTCCATTTTCTTCATGGTGGAAAAAGGCCTATTCTTTATTCAAATGACTCCTTTTCATACAGTTTTATAGACCTCATGTGGGACTCTTTTGCCCTGTTCTTCTAAAGTTCTTCTTCTAAGCCTTCTGATGTCTAAATTTTTGTAATAGAGTTTCTCACACACTTTTCATGTAAATATTGACTGTTTTGCATTCCTTTCTAGAAGAAGAAAAAATTAATAAACTGTTAGTTTGACCAGTGTGGTTGGAGAAGTAGCAATTTCATCCTCCAATCCATGGTCACTTTTAAAATTCTATAAATATCAAAGTCCAGAAATAAATGTGCCTTTTTTGCCTTAGACGTCTCAACATGTGAGGTCATTCATTTTGAGTCATATTGCAACAGGACTCCAGTTGGTTAGTAGCTTTCTTTCTAATTACTTTTATTGGTTAGTAACAAGCTGTTATTCTGTATTGATTGGTCACTCAAACTCTTGGTGCAGGGATGTTCTTTGTGAAAGATAATTTTCATTTTTCTATCTAACGGTACAAAAACAAGCTGTTTTTTACCCAGGAAGATATTGTTATACTAATGAATTGCTCACAACAGGATTGCTTTCACATGGGAACTTGCAAAATACTAGCTTTGACAAGGCCAGCCACAGATTCCAGGAGAGCAGGCTTGATTTCATGAAGGCCTTCTTTGTGATTTCTCTACCTTACTGCAACAAGTCTCCTCATTAGTTCCTGTGTTGCCCTTATATGCATGAAAGTGATATTTTAAGGATTAAATAGGGATATAAATGTTCTGCTTCATATGGCTGCTGTGAGATTAAAGACATTAAAAAGGTTGTAGGGACCAGATGCTGTGATGATAGAGGCTGGAGGTATCTCCTTGGTAAAGCCAACCCAAGTTCCAGTAAAAATCCACTTCAAGTACAGCTTTAGCAGGCCTGCACCAACTGGAAGCAAATGTTTCCCTTCAGGTTTTAATTTTTAAAAATAAAGTAACTTTATTTTAAGCATTGCTTCAGTAAGGGAGAGATAGCCTTTGAATGTTGTGATAAAACTGTTGCACCAAAAATATTCAAGTGGTCCAAAAAACCTGCATCGCTTTTTAAGCTTATGGTAGCTCCAGATGTCCTGTGGGTTAATAGTGCAAATTTACAGGGACTGAGAGCATGGAAAGGAGTTTGGGGGGAAGGGAAGGGAAGGGAAGGGAAGGGAAGGGAAGGGAAGGGAAGGGAAGGGAAGGGAAGGGAAGGGAAGGGAAGGGAAGGGAAGGGAAGGGAAGGGAAGGGAAGGGAAGGGAAGGGAAGGGAAGGGAAGGGAAGGGAAGGGAAGGGAAGGGAAGGGAAGGGAAGGGAAGGGAAGGGAAGGGAAGGGAAGGGCAACTTCAGGCACAGCAAGTTTCCTCTGCTGTTCTGTATTTGGAACATTTTGCTATCCTCTTATTTAGGTAGGATTTTTGCCAAGTGAAAGGTGTGCGTGTCTGGGTAATAAATACACATTTTCCCAGAAGTGCATTCAATCATGCTTTACATTTCCAGCATTACCTCCTGAGCCCTGTCATGGACCACCACCTCTGACTCCTACAGAGCATTGGCCATTCTGTATTTTCTAACAATCTCCTGCTGTCCCAAGTCCTACTGCAGAGCTGATGCCTCAGTTTTTGTTCTAGCTGATTAACTCTTGCTCTACGAGTGCTATTTTTGTAAGGCCATGGAAATCAAGGAATCACAGCCCTCATTTTGCAGTCAAAAATGGAAGTGCATTACCTGTAATTTCCCAAGCATTTCATTTCCTTGGAAGATTTATTTGTAAACAAACAAGAGCTTTATTGTTGCTTGTTGCAGACACACCATAAATTAGGGTTTTTTCCACACTGAAATGCAGTAGCATAAAATTCTCACTCGAGGAAAGTACTAACTGGCATTATGGCATTACTTTGTTAATTATGTTGGCACATACACTGCTGCTCTTTAAATTATTCCTGTACACCAGAAACACTTTGTACCTAATGATTTCCTGAACTTCTTGTACGTTAGTTCACGTTTAATCCAATTTAAATCATTGTCAAAATGGCAAATGCAAAGAAGACACGGATAATGTTGAAAGCAACATGGCTCCTGAGCCAGTGAGTTGTAGTCACAAGAACTACCACGATAAAGATTAATTTTAATATGTTGAATTTGGCTTTGACATGTTTGACAAGATTCTGATTCATTCTTATCTAAGTCTGACTTGTCATTTTTAAGCAGATTAGATTTCCCACATGCTCCTTGTCTCTAGCCAGTTCTAAGTCATTACATTTTTGTTGTTGGTTGCCAGTGGTATGTAATAAGATAATGAACTTGGAAGACTGTGATGATAAACTTTATTTAGGTGGTTGTTTAGGATAAGAAGGTCCATCATTAATCCATGATATAAATTATATATGCCCCAATCCTTATCATTGTTTGACTGCAACATTCCTAATGGAAAACTGCTTGATTGACACAGTCATTTCCCAGATTTCTTCTGTGCTGTTTACAGCAGCAGCCCTGTTACTGCATGCCAAATTTCTTACAAAATCAATTTATGATATTTTACCATCCCACTCTGAATGGCGCTTTTCAAAATTGCAAGAAGTGTCAAGACATCTATTATGGTAGTCACCACATAAGTTTTCCCTGAGCCTGAGCTCAAAAGGGTCCCTGAAAATCTGTTTACAACATGCAGGAGAGACCCAGGCTCTCTTGAAATTTGAATTCAGCACTTGAGTTCCTGCCTTCCAGAGATACTCAGTGATGAGTCTTACACTTACAAGCACTAAGGACTTTGTATTTACTGCTTTAGTCTTCATAGGTACAAAGTGTACAGAAAAAGTTTCCAGATTTGTCTCTTGAGGAGCAGCCTCTTGCCAAAGCACTTTCCATCCAGCTGGAAGGAGCGTTCCTCAGCTCCGCAAAGAGCAAATCCAGTGGGAGCCATCCCAGCTCTCCTGGATAAACATGCAAACATGGGAGGCAAAAAGGAACATCTGCTAGGAGGGAGATAAAAAAGTGGGGAAGGAAAGCACAGATTTGTTTTCAATTCTTCACCTCTCTGCTACTCACGTGTGTTACTCAGGGCTACCATGGCACAAACACTGTCACAACAACATGGCTGCTTTGACGTCTACAATTTGTCCAGTGGAAGAAAGAATGACAATAATGCTGCAGGCAAAGTGCATGATAATTATCCCAGTGACCATTTCCATGTTCATGGACAGCTGCTTGTTTCAGGGTGCCAGGAATTCCTCATCCCAGATGAGCTCTGCATCCACTTGTTTGCTCAGATTTGCATTTTCCTTTTATTTCCACCAAATCAACCATTATTAACCACTGACAGTTCTGCTGGGCAGTGGGATAGACAATGTGATCCAGGACACCTTTATAGAGGGTGGAAGGAGGAGTTTTAAATCATGCCTTACACCTTCATTATCCCACTTGCATGTAGAATGCAGTTTTTTTGTCCACGACCTTGGCAGAGATGGGGAAGAATCTCTGTGTTATCACTTGTGAAATGGGCTTTCTTTCCCTGCAGTGTAAGCATATCATTACTTTTAATACATTAATTTTATGCCCACAGTTCCTACGTTGTGCTATCACTTCTCATTTTTTTCTAGCATCATAATGTTTTTCTCTCACAACTTTCTAGGAGCTTTAAACTATTTTTAAATTGCTGTCTATTTTATTTTAACTGTGATCTCCCATCCCTTTTATAGTTCCTTGCTATATTTCCCTCTGGTTTTGCTTCATCTTCTAATTTCATTTTCCCTGGCTTCATTATTTTTATGTTGGCTCTTTGAAGATTGTTTTCCCGCATGTAGCTCTTTTGTTCCATGTAACACTGAATTTTTATTTACTCTTTGAAACAGAGATTTGGATGTCTCCACCTAGCTGGTGGTCACATCTCATATATATTGTGTTATCAAGGATTGTAAAAGAGTCCACCTCAGTGGTGATTATTTTTTTTAACAGTGGCTCACCCTGGGAAGATGCTGAGTGTACACAAAGAACAGGAGCCGAGTTCCCCTCAAAGCTGATAAGGGTTTGCTGTGACAAAGCCTTTGTGCTTTAGCTGGAGCAGTGATAAGAGATCATTTCCAGCAGAAGGATTTTCTCTGGGATTATGACTGCACAGGTACTCAACCCATTCTTGAACTTTAAAAAGTGCTTAACACTTGGTTTCCAGATTGCTTAAACCTTAACCTGACATATGAGATCTCAGCCTCCAGGAATTTGGGGGCAGCAGTTAAGACCAGACACAAACCACTTGAAGCAGCTCTAAAATCAACCCAGATACAATGTGTAAGCAGGAACTTCTCCTTTTCTGTCTGTATTAAGGTGAAAAACAAACAGGCAAATAACTTTTGCTCTATTGTAAGAGGTTTTCAGTTTCTTTGTGTTTGTTTTTTCCTAATGACCAACAAATTAATTGTGTACAGAGCACTGTGTCATGAAATTTTAGTATGTGCTCTGCAGCAGGACTACAAATTAAAATTTCTGCTGTGTATTTTCTTCTGAGGAAATTCAGAGAAACCATTGACTCAATGGGCAACTAAATTCCTGTCTTCTGCCTCCCCTTCCTGAACTAAAGCCTGGACAGTGAAAGTACAAATTGTCCTTTTTCTTCCCTCATTTCCTTAACATGGCTGTCATTGTAGCACAGATAGACAAAAAAATATGATTTAAATAGTAATGTCACAGAATTCAATCCACATTTAGCGGGAAATCTGGAAGTTCTCTTTGTTTCTTCCCTCACCCACTCACTTCTCCTTTATCTTCTTAAAATGTTATCAGTTCAGCAGCAGCATCTTTAAAAGATTGAAAGGGAGAATCAGCAGCATCTTGAGATGTAGATGGGATGGGAAAGAAGGAGAAGAACAGAGGAGAAATATACAAGTTCTTAATACCAGAAGTTCCTGTGCCATAAATATTGTTTAATTGTTGGAAATCTGGATATAAGGCTTGTGGTTTTGATCTTGGACAGAGAGTGTGAATTTCATAGAGGTATGGACACAACCACAGACTTGCTTTTGGGGCAAAGCCAAACCCAAGAGTGTGAAATAAAGTGAATTCAGACAAAAAAAGAAAATCCTCTGGAACCATTCCTTGTAATGTTTTACAATCTCATTCTCTTTCCATCGAACTCTACCTGCCTTAGTCTATATTTGTCTTGTCAGTTAAAGAACTTTATCTATAGCCAAAGTTGTGTTGGAAGCAGTAGGATGTTTTGTATTTAAGACTATTTAGTTCTGCAGAACTCTGGGTTTTTACTTGATGAGGTAAAGACAGGGATCAGAGCTAAGCTTGGCTTTTTACTTTCTGATCTGAGAATGAGGGGAAAAAAGGAGAAAAGAAACATCAGAAAGTGGCAGTTTCCTCTTGTCCTACCATTTGTTGTCTGGACCTGGCTACAACCTCCTGTCAGGGAATTGAAGGAGTGAGAAGGTCCCCCCTGAGCCTCCTTTCCTCCAGGCTGAGCCCCCCCAGATCCCTCAGCTTCTCTATATCAGACTCATTCTCCAGCCCCTTCTCCAGCTCCATTCCCTTCTCCAGACATGCTCCAGAACCTCAGTGTCATTCCATGAGAGAAGCACAATCTCCTGGACAAGAAATCAGAAATACATGAGAAAATTGACCATTGCTACCAAAATACACCGGATTTATGGCACGGTTTTTATTTTCATGAACACAATGTGTGTTGCTATGTGTGTGCAGTTGGGCTGTGTGGTGGATGCAGAGGTCTGATGTATTCCTGCATGTCCAAACTAAGGAAATTGATAACTTTAATAAATTTAAAAGAAATAATTTCCCCTACAAAAATTGTTCAGTCTCTCTTTTCTGGACTTTTCCAGTCCCTCATGAGCAGGTGGAGTTCCTCCATAGTCTCCTATCCAGAGGGAAAGGATGTAATGAAACTATCAATGTCCACTCACAGCTAGTGATTCTTAGGAGTATTTGAACATATTTGGGTGATTTAGGAACATATTCACCTTGATATGCAAAATGGGGTTTTCTAAAGTCCCCTGTGTCAGAAGTCATAGAAACATGAAATGCTTTGGGTTGGAAGATCATCCTTAAAGATCATTCTGTTCCAACCCCCTTGCCATCGGCTAGGAACCTTCCACCATCCCAGGTTGCTCCAATCTCCATCCAACCTGGCCTTGGACACTTCCAGGGATGGGGCAGCCACAGCTCCTCTGGGCCATCCATGCCAGGGCCTCACCACTTTCACAGGGAAGAGTTTCTTCCTGATTATATTCAACCTATTCTCAGTACAAAGCTGATGTTTTCTCAGATCAAAGATCCACAGAAAACCACAGAATTCCAACCACAGGTTGGGAAGGGACCACAGTGGCTCATATGATCCAACCTCTCTGCTCAAGTAGGGTCACCCTAGAACAGGATTGCATCTGGAATATCACACAGAAGAAAATATTTTGTTTCATTCTCCCAGCATGTTTGCCAGAATCACTCATTAAAAAGTTTTCAGACAATCAACATGGCAGGTTGCCCTTTGTTACCTGATTTCCTCTTATGAAACAATCAAGCAATTTTGCTGTGATTTCTTCTTCTTCACCAGAGGGCAAAATAATAAAAGTAACTTAAACAACACTACTTTTTGCCTTCGAATTCAAGTTTAAAAAGACTTGAACATGCAGGCAGGAATCCCCCTGTTCCTAGACCAAGGCTTAATTATCTGGATTTTAAACACATTTTTTTGATTTACTAGTTCTGCCTGATAATTAGCTCTCTGCTTTCTTTTTTCCCCTCACTGACTTTGTTTGATAAGGCTTTTATAGAGTCTTGGCATGCATACCTCTGTAAGTCCCATTTGTAAGGCAGCACATCCCTCTGCCTCTCTCTGCTCTGTCCCAGCTTGGAGCAGAACAAGAGTCTAATTGGCACTGTTTACAAACCACTGCACTTGGGAAGAGCTGTGCCTCCATTTGGTAAATAAAGATGCAAGAGATGAGAAAATTATAACTAATTCATGCCTTGAGCCACCTACGAGTAAAGAAAAAAAGAAGTAAAATGGGAAAAGAGGCTCAAAAAGAGAAACAGGTATATTTGGAAGGTAAATAGTCTACTTTGGAAACAAAGAATCTCGAGTTTTTTAAGAGATGTTTGAGAGAAATTGATGATTTATGAGGTGTGCTGGATCAATAAAAAATTCCCATGCTGAAGGTGGAGAGGCTAAAAATCAAATAAATTAAATAAATGAAAAAAAATAAAATAAAAGCCTTTGCAGGACTTTACCCAGCCCCACTTTTTAAAGGAAAATTTCTATGATAAATCAGAACCTGGCCCACATGGACAGAATAAAATCTGGATCCCTGCCCTAGGAAGCTTCTATTACTGTTAACACAATATTTTTCAGCTAACTTAGGCATATGATTTATCAGAGAGTCCTTAAATCGGGTGTCTGGACCCTGGGAAGGGACACTGTGGGGACAACCCCTTGTCATTACAAGGACAGAGCAAGAATTGAGCCATGCTCCTCTAGAACAGTATTTCACTGGTGACTTGCCAGGAAGGAACTTCCAAATTCAGAAATGTCTTCATTGTCTGTAATACCCTTCAGCAACACAATAGAATAATGATTTTAAGTGCTGTTTAATAGTACCTCACTATGTAGTCAGAAGCATAACTAATCTAATAGTGGTGGTGAAAGTCACTCAAATGTTTATCTTCATTTTTGTAATGATCTGATGGAAAAAAACCCATATTTTACCTACTGCTTTATAGCTTAGGGGTTAGGAAGATAGTTCAGGCTGAAAGGTAATCATCCATATTCACTGGATTCTAATTGTGTGTACATGAAAATTGTATAATATAGAATAAGAATATAGAATTGCATAATTGTGTTTGGGAGCACTTTCTTCCTTTCTTAACTCTAATTGATTGTAAATCAACTTTCATGTAGTACTAAATCCTCTGAGCAACCTGAAGTACTAAATCAGTTGAACAACAAAGCTTTTGCATTTAAGGAGTCTGTCTGTTCCCTGTGGGAAAACTGGGAAAATCTGCTTTTCTGGGATTGAATACCAGACCTGGCTGCTTCTCAGCTATCCTGGGACAAGATGTGAGTAGGAAAGGGGAAATACCTCCAGGTGTACAGGGCTAGCAGGGAACTGGCAACAACTCCAACAATTTTTCATGGAGCACAAGAACTCTTGATTCCAACATGCAAGAAAATTAGTGTGGAAGGAAGGAGACCAGCATGGCTGAGTAAGGACCTCAAGGTCCTAATGAAACAGGGGAAAAATTGTCTAGGCAGGGATGCTGACACTCTGAAAAATCTTGGGATATTACAGTGTCCAAGATGAGGTTGGAAGGGGCTCTGAGTAACCTGATCTAATGGCTGATGTCCTGGGCCATGGCAGGATGGCAGGACCAGGTGATCTTTAAAGATCCCTCCTACCCCAAACCATTCTCTGATTCTCTGAACCATTTGTCTCTGCTCAATGCATCTGGGAGGAGCTGTCATCCTGCTCTGTGGATGTAGTTTATGGATTAATAAGAATTTCTAACATATAGTGTTGTGCCAATTCCAGGGTTCTTTTTTTGTTAATTAATTCCCAGAACGGCCTGACATTTTAATAAAGAGTTATCATCAGATGTGTCCAGGGAGGAGGTAGGCAGATCATGGGGGATGAAAAGAGAATTCCAGTTCAGTGGAGCCATCAGCTACACTGAGACCTGCACATGTTTACTAACTAGCAAATATTACTGTTTCTGCCGTTCTGATGTGTTTTATTAGATCTTCTCTATCCTGAAATAAATCAAGCTCTCAGCTTCCTGAATCAGAGCAAGAATAAAATCTGGACTTCCTTTGGAAAAATGGAAACCCAATCCTGAGAAACTGGAAAACTTTGTCATACAAAAATTTCAAGACAAAAACCATCAGAGTTTGCTATCATACCTGAGATTTTATTCCATTTTGTTTCCATGACCTAAATAATGATTTTTGAAGGGCAGGTGAAGAATATTGGTATCTTCACCATGTGTGGAAAAAGCCTTTTTGTCACCGCAGGTGCAGCACACAGGAAAGGTTTTGAATTTCTGGGAGATAAAAGGGCTGCATGGGAAAACATAAACTACATCTAAAAATCCTTGTAAAGCCACAGAAGAAACACAGCAGCTGACAGCACACTTACATTGGCTCTTCAGAGTGCTGCATTGAAAGCTGAAAGTTTGTAGGGGGTCAACAGTTTTGAAAAATTAGGAATTCAGTGGTTTACAGAGAAGGCAGCAAGCATTTAAAACTCTTAGCCCCTGTATGAGAGAAAATGAAAAACATTTATTGAAAGTAAAAGAGAGGAGAGAGTGTTCTGGAGTTTATTCCGTGGAGCCAAACTACACGTTTTGATTTTTTTTCTTCAGCTTCTCTTCACTTCAAATATCATTACAAGATATCACACAGGTCTGGCCTCTGTGGATTCTTAATTTGATTTCTGAAGAGATCTTTAGCTTAAGAAAAAAAAAAAACCAAACTTGCAGAAGGCATCCACCTCCTTTATAGCAGAAACCTTGAGATTATCTAATGAAGCTAAACATGAAATGAGCAATTTCAGAGTCCTGCAGCCAGTAGATCCTGACCTGGGGTACTGCTAGATGGAAAACATCTGGCAAATTCAGAAGTGCAGGACAGATTTAGAAAGGTAACAGCTTGCAAGGGCTGGAGGTGAAGGACACAGTAAGGTTGGGAAGAGAGATGGGGTAAAGAGCTGGAGGAGAAATGGAGAAAAATGTGGTTTTGAAATGTGGGCTGATGAAGGGATCCTATAAGGAAAGAGGAACAATTCTCTTGGATAGGGATGGCAGGACATGAAATATCAAGCTTGAACTGAAGCAAGCAATGTTCCTCCAGGACATTTATGAATAAAGGCAGCACAAATAACAATCAGGCAAAAACTAATGGATCAGAGAGTGGGCTGCTGTGCCAGCGTGTGAAGACAAACACAAAGTGATTTCTCAAAGGCTTCCCCGAAAACATCTCTGCAGTGACAGGACATGCTGAAATGGCTTTCTGCTGAAAGAGGCTGGATTTAGACTGAGTATTAGGAAGAAATTGTTTACTATGAGGGTGGTCAGGCACTGGCACAGCCCAGAGAAGCTGTGAATTCCCTTTCCCTGGAAGTGTTCGAGGCCAGGCTGTGAAGGTTCCCTTCACATGGCAGGGAACTGGAACTGGGTGATTCTTATGGCCCCTTCCAACCCAAACCATTCTAGGATGAAAAAATCCACAATGAATCAAAGCAACCAGAGGGAACAATGACAACTGACCGTGCATTTTTTTAGCAGCAACAATTGCAATCAATGCTGATGAAATTCTGGAAATTTTCAAGGATCTGCTACTGGGAAAATGGCAAGAAGAATTACCCACTAACTGTTTTCTCAGAGTTGTCCCTGTGAGTTATTGCCACAGCTGCTGACTGACATCCCAGCCATCAGAGGTCTCATCACTCAAGTTCACGGTCTCATCTGACAACTGGTTGGGAATTGAAATGAGTCAAATTTGCCCATGGCCACACAACACAGCAGTGCCAGCAGCACAAGAGAGCAGATTTCTTGAACTCCCAGCTCTGTTATCTGAAGTGATTTAAAGAATAGGAGCTTTTTAGGTGAAAGCAACCAGTTAAAATGGAGACTGGAAATTATTATTATCACTAATGACTTAATTATGGGACATAAGAGGCCAGATAAATAGACAGATGAATAAGTAGTTCAGAGGAAATCTGGTAGAAAGAGGATTCTCCCTGCTACAGCTTAACTTGCCACAATTATCTAATAATCACAGTAAATATGGAGATCAGCAGATTATTTTCTCAAAATCAAATGACTTATGTGGCATGTCAGCAAAACACCCAGGAGAATAAAATACACCAGCAACAGCTCTCTAATTACTCTTTTCAGATGGAGTAATGATCTTTAATGTGCAGTGGATCTCATTAATTAACTCTCAGATTTTAATTAACTCTTTGCCTAATTTACCTGCCATAATACATTATCAAAAATGTCATCCTAACAGGTTTTTTGCTCATTTGGGGAGGAGAAAGAGGAAACTGTATGCTCATAAGGGGTTTTTGTTTCCTCTTTTCTGGAGACTCTTCTGGTAATAAGCAACTTTCCTAATACAGATATAGGAGTAAGAACTTATTGAAACCTCCAACGTGTTTGGTAGCCCAAATCTAATGAATTCATGGAGAGATAGAGGATTATAGTCTTCAAATGTGCTTCACACTTTTTTTAGGGTTTCTTTAGGTGCTTTAAAAAATTGTTAACTGAAGCAGAACTCCTCTCTTCAAAAGGAAACAGCAAATCTGTGGGAGTCAGGGCTAGTTTGTGATGTCCCAGGTCTGCTACACTAGCCACTGAAATAAATACTCTAAGTCTCTAAGTCTTATTTATTGTTAACATCTGCCTCCTTAAACACTGGATATTCTTCCTGTCCCATAAAAACAAACATCTGAGTGTTCCCTACACATTTTAAAATTTATTTTAATCCAGGTAGTGTAGCTAAAAGTAAATGCAAAGTTCCAGTTTAGCCTGTGGCAGGAATCCCATGGAATGATGTACAAGGTTCTTCCTTGGGTTTGCTTCATTAGTGCTGCCCCTATTGAGGAGCACAAACTTCATGGCAGAAATTAATGCATTTGGTGTTTCATTGCCCTCACTAGGAATTTTTCTCATGCTGGAGTAGATTTATCCTTGCTAGTCTTTCCTTAAGGTCTTTCCTTAGAAGTCCAAAGTGAGAGTTCCCTCCAATTTCTTCCTCCCTAACAGCTCTCCTCAAAGAAGGGAGACCAAATCATTGTGTCCCTTTGTGGTTTTTGTAGGTGAGCACCTGATTTTTAGTCCTGTCTTCACCGCTACATTCCTATGAAATCCATATTTCTCTCATTCCCTCTTCACACTTCTCCCACATTTAACCACAATTTGTAACCTTAGTAAATCATAGAAAATCAGGGAATACCCTGAGTTGTAAGGGACCCCCAAGGGTCCTTTAAGTCCAGCTCCTGATCCCTCAGAAAGCATTTCTCCCTTGGCTTGGACAAGACCATAGAGTTTCTATTTCATATAGACACTGAAGTAATAGAGGAAAATAAATGTCTTCCTTACACAGGCATTTTGGCTTACAATTTTGCAGAAGATCTATTGCATTTTCTCCCTCCCTCCAGTATTTCCCAGCATTTCTAAGGCATGCTGATGGATATTTTTAGGCAAACCTCAGTGGAAAGATGTTTTGTTTATAGTCAGGCACTTATGAAGATGAATTTGCTGTAAACAATGACTACGCTTGACAGTGATCCTGCCCTGATCTTACATTTATTGATGTAGGAAATTAGAGGCTTGTGCTAAGCTGAACTAATTGCCATAACTACAGCTGCAGACAATGGAGACCCATTAATTACCTAAAATAATAACAATAAAAGAGTTCTAATTTGTTTCAGGGATATTAGATTTTGTCAGATTCCCTTTACTTTATCACCCCAATATTCATGGATCCACAATATTTTTTCCTGATGTTTCCTAAGTAGGAGAGCAAGTTTATCATGAAGCATTACAAACTTCTGGAATGCAGACTGTGGAAGGAGTTTTGTAAGGAAAAAAGTGATGTCTTTTGTAATTTGTTTTGGGTTTGGCTGCAGTATAAAAGTCAAAGACATAGAACCTGCTGTGAAGCACTTGAAACCAATATTTTCTTGAATTTTAAATTGGTTTATTCCTTCTGTTTTCAGGCAAGTTATTTCATCTTGGACAAGAACATGGTGAGATTAGAAAGACTGTTGACTTTAGATTAGGCTTCTTCTGGTCTTTCTGAAAATGCTTCATGAAAATTATGATTTTTCAATAGCAAACACAAAAACTATACTTAATAGTAATTTTATTTTCCTCCTCTGTTATAAATTTGATGTGGATGCAAGATTTGATACAGAAGCAGCAAGAAGTGAAGAACTACTGAATGTTTTTCAGTCACTGGGATAAAAAAGCAGAAATATTCAGGTAGTCTTTAAAGCAATATCCACTGCTGTGGCTGCAACCTCAGGAGCGAAATGTGGCTGAAGGGGATTGACCAGACATGGCAGTAAGTTAATGGTGAATTAAATTCTAAGAGAGAAAAAAAAATTAGAGGTGTTTATCTGTCAATCTTGCCCTCAGGTCTTCAAAAATGATACATGGTGTTGTGAAAGACTTAATTACGTTAAGTAAAATATTCCTCTCTAAGTTACAGAATCTCTTGCCTGTAACAAGAAATTGCTCATTTTTGGTAACTAAGGCATTCACAGCCAGATAAATATTTGACCCTAAGTTGTCCAAATAGAAATTCATCCACTTACAGGAAAATAGTGCCCATCCTTGCTGTGCCTTGTCTTGATCCAAGAACGTGATATGAGACCTATGGATGTTCATTACCTAACTCAGTGCTCAAGCCTGCACTGTGGGAGACCACTACACTGTGACCCCTGTTGAAAGGGATGTATTCCACAAGAAATTCAAATTTTGGGCTTTGTTTGGAATTCCTTTCAGGTGTTTATTGAATTGGCAGGTGAATTTTCCATTTTTAGGCCATTATCAACTAGATTAAAATCTTGAATATATTAATGTAACATGATGTTGGAAGACATCCTTATCCATGATGAAAGAACATCCAGTATTTTTATCCCATGTCCTGTAATCTCTTCCCTTCTGGATCTTACCTGTATTTATTGCTTATTGCTTACACTTACTGGAAAATAACCATAGGTGGCTTCAGTTTTAAAATACTTTAATAATACCTTCAGGAAGCCATGTCCCATTTTAAGTCATTAAATAAATGGTTCTAGGTTTGTGTTTCTACTTTTTTTTAATTGGTTGAGATTTGTCCAGAGTTCCCAGTATTGTAATCATAGATGGCAAGAGACTGAACATAGCCCTGGTTCAAAGGAAAGACAAATTACCTCTTAATCTTGTAACACCATCCTAAAGGATAAACAAAGAGAGAAATGTTGGTAAACACTGAACACAGATCTGCAGAGTCTCTGGCAATCTGGAATTTCAACTTAATTCTCTCAGTTGTCAGTGTTCTTCAGGTCCTAATACAGACAACCCAGCATGTTTTTGTCTCAGAATTTTCTCTGTTGGGGGTATCCCATACTGGACCACACCCAGGGTGGGTGAGTTACATGTTCAATATGGAGAAAAACAAACTGATAAATCTTTGAGTCAGTGACCTAATTGATGAGGACAGCAAGGCATCAGCCTTGAGAATCCCCTCCTCAGAGCATGAAGTGCCTTTCCTCTCTTCACAACAAAGCAGGGTTCCCAACCAGTAACATTCCATTTCCTATCATTCACCAGCATCTCAATTTACAGCAGCAGGAATCTAGAATTCTCCTGTTGATCTCCAGTAGTTGATTGATTGATTGATTGATTGAGCTCCAGTGATTTACAGCTCTCAGTCATGCAATGCCCGGGGGAAAGGCAGTTGCTGCTCTCCCACTATTGGGTCAAGGTCAGATATTTTCTGATTCAACCCAATATGCCCAGTTTACCATGGGAAGAGGGGCCTGCAGTTTCTTCCAAGTCTAATTGTCCAAATTTGGTGCTGATTTGCTAGGCTTTAATTAAAGACAAAAAAGAGTTATTTCAGATCATCGGGAACACTGACTTTTAGTGGGGCTTAATGACACTCATTAGATGTTTCACCACCATCCCTCTATTTATATCCAAATGAAGGAAGCTTCCTCAGTGTGGCCTAAAATATCTAATTATGGATTTCTGGTTTCAAACGGGACCATGTAGGTTTCCCCAATCATTCCCTGTAGTTTTCCAGCACTTTGTTTTACCTTAAAAGCTCATAACAAGGCTGGAATAACTCCTCTGATGACAATTCCACAACTTTCATTGACAATTACTTCTAATCCCAGAATGATTGTTAAGTTATGATATTTCTTTTCATGTTACTTTCAGGTCCTCGTTAGTGAAGTCCCCCTAGTTTTGCAGACTCTGCTTTGTTCTGTTTATGGGCTCCACTTGACTCTGAGAGATGCTTGAGCCCCTCTACGCCAACTCTTTAAGCAATGGCTGCATCATTTTCTCTGAACATAGGCTGCTCAACTTATTTTAAATTACTAAAAGCCTATATACAAAATTTCCATCTTTATTTCATACCTCCCCTCCCAGCTCTCTTCTAAAGAACCACTGTATTGGGATAATTTCAGCATTCGTAGTCCAACTCGTTAGTGTTGTATAGATTATTATATTTTCTTGTAAGCACTCCCTTTTGAGTAGCCATGCAATTTTTTTTTGTGTTTGAGGAAGACAGAGGAAGAATTTTTTTTTGGTTTTCAGTTATTAGGTTTTTCATGTGCTCAAAGACTTATTTAATCACACATAAAGAACTTGGGCTGTTTGTCTTAAAAAAGGACAACCGAGAGGTGACTCTATTATGGTTTAAATATCTCCACAGGGAGAAATACCAGGTAGTAAAAAGATCTTTAATTTAGTAGAGAAAGACATAACAAGAAACAGAGCCTAGAAGCAAGAAACATATAAATTCAAATTAGAAACCAGACATGAATTCTAAAACATGTGAAAAAAATTAACATAGACTAAAACTCCCAATGATTGTGGTGAATGCTTCATCTTCCTGGGCTTTACAGGCATATGCAGGAGGTTTGGGGGTTTTTTCTGGAAGGTATTTCTCACAAATATGCATTTTGGATTAATCACAGGAGAAACAGGAAAAAGAATCTTGGATTTTTTTCTTCAGAAAGCTATAGAATATGTTTTAATGATCCTTTTGGGCCTCAAAACTTGTGAAATATTTGATTGACAAGACAATCCTGTTGCTATGGATATTAGGAGAAAAACTGACAACAGCAGGATGGGAACTCAGTTGTGAGACAGATAGCTTGATGTATAAAGGGTCAGAGCAAATTTAATTTCTGTGTGACACATACACACAGAACTTGTCTTCACTAACAGAAATATATAGAAACAGGCACACTGAGGAGGAAAAAACCTCACAGAAGCATATGGGCCATCCTGCTCCCAGATCTTGCTCTGGATATAAGTGGGTAGAAGAAAAAATAGTGTTGGACAAATATTAATTCATTTACTCAGAGATCAGCCTAGGTTGAAAGGGACATCTGGTCCAAGTTTCCATGGGAAAGGGAGCCTAGATGAGGTCATCCAGCACCCTATCCCATCCCATCCTGAGAACCCCTTGTGATTTTTTTTGGTTGATTGTTCTCACTATAAAAATTTTCTCCCTTATATCAAGATCAGACCTCTCCTATTGATACCCATTTCTCCTTGTCTTTTGCAAGTGAATTCTCATGGAGAGGCTTTGTTCTTCTTCAGCCACCCTCTAAGTACTGGAATATTTTGCTGAGGTCTTCCTGAGCTTTCTCTTCTCCATGGGAGACATCACTCTTTCCCCATTTCTTCACAGGACAGGTTCTCCAGCCCTTTGATCATCCTTCCCTCCTCTTGAGCTGTTTTGCCAGTTTTCTTGGATGCCAAACTTCCGTGCTGGATTGCGTTTTCTACAGAAGAATGATTCTAATTTTGCTTTAAGAGACTCGCTCTATCAATCGGAGCCCCACATGTTAATTTCTCAAGATCATTTTGAATGTTATTCCTATCCTTTTAAATCCTTTAATAACATCTTTCTTTTCAATGCCTGGAGTGCTTTTCCTATGGCATCTTCCGCATTTCTGGTGAAAATACTGAATATATAAAATCCAGAAGCAGTTGCTACTTGATTTTTCCCCTAAATTCTGCAATCATTATAGCCAGCTGTACAGCCATTTTACAGTAGTTACAAGGAAATTGCATATTCCCTTTTTGAAAGACTTCTTGAGGATTCTGGTAATGAAAGGGTGTGGGCCTGGCTCACTGCCTTGTCAGTTAGCCATATTTTGCTAAAAATAACAAGGAGAATGGGAAGATCAGAGTTTTGTGCTATAGCTGCTTAGAGATATCAATAGCAGTAAGTTCTTGAATGAATTTGCAGTTTTGTCTGCCAATACTGTAAATATTTCTCTTTCGTTCAAGGTTAAAGGACAGATCAAGAGACAACTCAGATTTAGGATGAAGTGTTTTGCCATGACATGGAAAGACACCGTACAGACAGTTACTGCAGGAGAAGTGAGCCAACAACAATCTCACCTGGTCTTAATTTCCATTTCTTTACTTTGGCAAATGTCACATAGAAAGAAATTCAAATTCACCCAGTCGAAGTTGCTTCTTAATTTGGTCACACTCAATTTTATATATTCTGTTTTCTTTTGCTCTGCTTTGGTCACTCTGTTGCTCCTTTCACCAAAAGAAAAATAAAATTTAATCCCTCAATACACAAGCCTCAAGCTCACAACAAACACATGGGGCTCTAAACACTCCTTTTTCCACTTTTAAAAGTTTGATCCTTCTGGAAGGTGTGATCACACCAAATCACAGAATTGTGGAATCCCTGAGGTTGCAAAAAGCCAACAAGATCATCAAGTCCAAGCTTCAACCAAATGCCATCATGCCCATTATTGTGCCACATCTGCTTGTTTTTTGAACCTTTCTGGGCATGGTGACTCCACCACTTCCTTGGGGAGCCTTTTCCAGTCATTAATGATTGCTGGAACACCACTGAAAAATGAAAAAAACCCTTCTTACATGTTCACTTCCATTGATGTTTTACTGTTGCTGTCAAGCATTTGATATAGCACGTGATCCCTTGGGGACAAAAGCCTCCAGTGTTCAGGGACAAGTGGACCCAGCAGCAGTGCAGTGGTCCATGGTCAGCCTGATGGATCAAAATGCTGCAGGAAAATAAGATTTTATTCCATGCATTGTGAGGACTGATGCCGTTGCTCATGCAATAGAGATGTAACGACACCTCTGGGTTATACACACAATTATTTCAGTGTAAACACAGGAAAACGTTGCTTACAGAAATAGTTACCTGCAGTTCTAACTTGCTCCGCTCAGGTATTTACCTAATTTGAAACAAGAAAGGCAGTCATTATGCATTAAACTCTCCCAGGACACAGTGAACAAGTTTTCCCTGAATAATTGTGTAGATAGCTCTGAAAAATTGGTCTTGGAGTGCCTGTAGCAATAGATACATTCATCATGAGAGCACTACCAAAATGCTATATTTAAACTTATCTAAGATTCTTAGAAAGTGGGAGCCTTATTATGCAATTGTATTTGCAAACACAATCTAGTTAAAGAAGAATGGAAGGAATATAGATTACCCTTCCCCAGAGAGAGAGAGTCATTTTCTCCAGAGGCTAATAAAAAATGATCTACACTCAGGAGGTTATTTTTCTAAGTTAGTTGCACTCAAAAAGTCATAAATAAATAAAATAATATTTAGCACTGTATTAATTGGTAGGAAAAACACTTTAAACACATCAGACATCTGTAATATGTTTTTCTACCCACCCATATTGTAATACAGATAACGGATTTAATTAATGCCTATTTGTTTGCAGAAGTGTTCCCATCATTTATTTTAATGGCATCCATCATGGAAAACCATCTGCTGTTCACAGGAATGTTATTTATATTTCTATTGAGATTCCATTTAAGTGTAGAATTATCAAATAACTGGCTATCAGATGTTAAAAAATATTTATATCCTCTCAGTTTATTTGAAATGAAACATGTTCAAGGTGTGATAATCTCTGCCTGTTTCAGACTCTAGATTTAATCAATTTAAAGACTAAAATAGAAATAAGATTTTTGTGTCAATTTTTTCTACATTATATACAGATAATAAGGGCAAAATATGCAGAAATAGGGCACACACCTTCCTCCCTAGAGAAAATCATAATTTCAGACAGGCTACTGAGACTCCTCCATGCCACAGAGTATATTAAGAGTCCTGAAATCCTACAAGAAGAAGGCAACATGAAAAACTCGGAGCTACATAAGCTACACCTTTAAAAATGCATGCCAGAATTACAGGAATTGAATAACTCAGGCTCCTGTAGCCCTTGTACATGTTTTCAGAAATATGACACTTCATTTTCTTATCCCAGGTAAATGTTATAACTAATCAGACATTTCTAGGGTGATGATAACGAAGATTTTCAGAACAGAACGTGTCACAGGAAGCTTTTCTGACCACAGGATGGATTGGAACTCAGCTCAGCGTTGAAACAAGAGATATTTAAGGTAAGTATTAAAAAGAGGGAGCAGGTGACACAAGAAACAAGTTTGTACTGTGAGGAGGAGAACATGATTCCCAGGACCTCATTTCTACTGCTAATGCTGTCATTTTTTATTCACTTTTCACTGGAACAAATTCTTGTATAATGCAGGGTAAAGAGCAGAGTGCAGATATTGGTGTGAGATGTTCAACAGATCCATCTTCATATTGAGATACATCTGTGTGTGATCATCTGTCCTTCTCTTGGAGGTCTGCAGCTGCTCTGCATCTTCCTCACCAGGAAGATCTCTGCTCCCTGTGAGCAGTGACAGGACCTGGAGGAATGGCTGGAGCTGTGCCAGAGGAGGTTTAGGTTGGATATTAGGAAACAATTCTTCATCCAGAGGGTGGTTGGGCACTGGCACAGGCTCTCCAGAGAAGCTGTTGCAGCACCAACACTGCCAGAGCTCAAGAAGTGTCTGGACAGCTCTCTCAGGCACAGAGTGGAATTTTTGAGGTGTCCTGTGCAGGACCAGGAGTTAGATTCACTCATCCTGATGAGTCCCCTCAACTCAGGATGTTCCAGGACTTTTATGAATTAACTGGAGAGTCCCAGGAATATGTGATTTATAGTATGGACAATACCCTCATGTGGGACAGAAATAGTCTTGAGTACCAACTTCAAAATTCAGTCACATGAAAGCACCATGAATGACAAGCCTAGAATAACTCACTTTTTTTTTTTCTTTTTTATGAACATGTAGAAAAAGAACAAGGGAGAGGAAGGCCAGGCTGGTCGGGGCTTTGAGCACATTGGTCTCATGGAAGGTGGCCCTGCCCATGGTTGCAATGAAATGATCTTTAAGGCTTCTTCCAACCCAGGATATTCAAAGATTCTGTGAAAATATGAAATAAGAACTCTTCAGACAGAGCTCTGCAGGCATCACTGTGAAAATGCCAGTGTGTGGAAATATGACAAACAAAATGTCCTTAGTGGCTCTGGATTTGTTACAATCTCACTTATCTGGAAAATCAACTTGAAGCTTTTTGCCTTTTACAGCTTGGATTAGGCACATTTTGTCCAAAATTATGACTATCCCACCAAAGACATTTCTCAGAGGCAGCAATGAAAATTGAGGCTGTTTGTTCTTCTGTAACTCTTCTACATAAACATTTCTTCCTCCTTGTTGTAATTTAAGCATACACTGATCATGAATAGCATTTTAGATTTCTATTTTGTTGATGTTTTTTTTTTTTGCTGCAGACCTCCAAGAGAAGGACAGATGTTCACACACAGATATATCTGGATATGAAGGTGTATCTGTTGAACATCTCACACCAATATCTGCACTCTGCTCTTCACCCTGCATTATACAAGAATATTTTCCAGTGGGAAGTAATAAAAACTCTATTTTGCAAGTGAGAGTTATGAAGGAAGGTTAAAAGACAATGAGACGAGCAAAAAAATTCCTAATGCAATATAGGTTTTTTTCTGTATAATTTCTACTTAAATAAATAATACTTTTCCCCTTCTTTTTACAAGTTGTTTTTTTTTTTTTGTAATAAAAGCCAGAACTTTAAGTTCCCTCTGATCACAGGAGTACAGACCTCACTCAGATATTGAGCTTGTATTTGCATTAATGAAACAATGGACTGGAGGTTATAAAATCCTATTGGGAGTCTGGATTTATCAGTTCAATACTGCCATGTGATAATAATTTTTAGCAGCTTGGAGCTTGGTCATATCTTAGTGGCCTGAAGGATAGAAAAAACAAGCTCAGAACTTTTTTTTTTTTTTTTTTTTTTAATGATACACTAACTTTTCCGCTTTTCTATTTGAATTGTCCTTTTTTTTGGTCATTTTAGATAATAACTGGATGCCGTCTTCTGGGGTGTTTTTTTGGTTTTTTTTTTTTTTTGTTTCATGTCCAAAATATTTTACGTTTTTTAAACAAAAGCAGAAAGGATTATAATATTAATATTGGTATTTATAGTAGATTTTTAATGTTGCCCAACTCTCAGTCAGTTCTCCTTGGGGAGTGGGATGTTAACCACTCAGGCACAGGGTGGAATTCCTGTTGTGTCCTGTACAGGGCCAGAAGTTGCATTTAATGATCCTTGTGGGTCTCTTCCAGCTCAGAATATTCTGTGATTGTTTGAACTGTAAGGAATTGGGAGAAATCAAAACAAAACAAATGAAAGCCTGAGAAAAGTCGAAGGACAACTTCCAGCTGACCTAGGAATAAATCATCAATGGATCTCTCTACCTGCACTTTAAATCAATATTCTGTATATTACTCCTGTGGTTCTGAGAATGATTAATCAAGACTTAATTCTGTGATGGTGTGGCTGATGTGTTTAATCACTAAAGCAGAATAACAAAGTGCAATCAATATTGTAATGGAGGCTTTTTTAGCCCACTAGATTCAAGATGCCAGTTTAGGCAGTAAAGCAGGGGGTGTTCTGCTTCAGTACCGCATTTGCTGTGCTTCTGAGCAACATTGTTTTGGTTTTTTCCTATATAATGCATATTTCAAAATCCAATTCAGAAATGCTCTTGAATTAATGCTAGGAAGAAAAATATTTTTATCAATAATTACTTTTTGGTTTACTGGTTGTTTGGGGGATATTGCTATTTCTTTAACATGTTTTCCTGTGCAAACACATTTTTCAGTGGTCTGGGATGAGGAATTCAATGTTTAAAAGAAGATAGAGCAACCTTTCAACCACTGATTTTATTAATATAAAAATTTAATTAAATCACTTTTTTTCTCTTTACAGGATTGTGCTGTCCCACTATAAATTTCCTACGTATGAAGCTACTCCAATAATAATAATAATAATAATAGTAGCGATGAAGAGTCACTTTTTCAATATTTTACAAAGCAGGATTGTAGGATTAATTCTACTTTTGTGCAGAAATGTTGAGGAAAGAAGGAAAGTAATTTCATGAGAACCTTAAGTACCCACCATCCCAAAGTGGAATGTGAAGTGCAATTCCATTCTCTCTAAGAAAAAAATCCCAACAGCATGGAGATGACTGAGAAGATACAGAGAGTTATCTCTGCACATAAACAATCAATATCAGAATAAAAACTGTTGTTGTGTCTGTTTGCTCAGTGAACAACCACTAACACAGAAACTTCAGTACAACCCAAATAAATGAAATAGCAGCCTAAACATACTCATGTCCAACTAGTTTTTGTTCTTAGAGGCATGCATGGTCTTAAAGGCTCTAATGAAATTTAGGTGAAATTTAAAATATACTGTGTGTGTTCAGAGGAACTGAGGTCTGATTGGTTTTAGCTCTGCCGTGTGGATTCTCCAGTGTCTGCTGAGATGATTGATCTCATAGGATGTTCAGAACCTTAATTCAAGTTTCTCACTGGGTTCAATAATCCATTTTCTTTAAAAGTTTTGATGCTTTTTACCTTAATGTTCTGCATCTTTCGGATGAATAAGCAGAGTGAAGCACCATCAACACGGACAGACAGACAACACATCTGAGCAAATGCACTTTCTTTAGAGAAAAGGCAGAAAAAATATTTCTTTGCAGCTACACTTGGCTCAGCCTCCTTACCCAGGGAGTGAAGTCACCAATTTTAAGGCAGATTTAAGGAAACTAGACTCTTTTACATGGAAAACTGCTGGTCATTTGCAGTTTTCTGCTAAGTGGGAACAAATAAGGAAGGGAGTTCCCAAAGCAGCAGGGGAAGGAGAAAGAAAGATTAAAGTTCTTCAGGAGAAAATGGAAAATGGCCTGGCAGGTAAAATAAAAAGCAAGGTTTTCAGTCATGTCTGAGGAGTCTCTCATCTCTCAGAGGCTGAGCTGAACTCTTGTTGTGCTAAGTGCAGACCTGGAGCAGGTAAAACCAAGAATATTTGCCTGAAAGTCTTTATAATATCTGCCTCCTTAAGGAAAACTGAACTGGATATTTCTTTGAACACTGAACAATTTCAGGCACAGGGAATGGGCTTGGGAAATCTCCAGTGAGAGAGATCAAGGAGAAGCAGGATGCTACTGGTGCAGTGCTGGTGGCTGCTTCAAAAGCAGTCAGGGAACAAACGGCTCTTGGGTTTGGGGCTAAAAGTGCTCCAAAGCAAGGTTTACATCTCAAATCTCAGCCTGTAGCTCCCCACCCTTTCTGACTTTATCCTAAATATTACCAGAGAATCAGGGAATGGTTTCCATTGGAAAAGACTTCTGAGATAATCGATTCCAAACATTAACCCAGCACTAAGTCCATTAATCCATGTCCCCAAGTGCCACGTCTTCTAAAGACCTCCAGGAATGGTCACAACACCTCTTCTCTGGGCAGCCTGTCCAGATGCCTGGCAACCTTTTGGTGAGGGAATTTTTCCTAATATCCACTTCCTTTCATCCTAACACTTCTTACTTCGCAGACGAGCCTGACCCCTGCACACTCCTTTCAGGGAGTTGTAGAGAGCAAGAAATTCCCCTACTGAGACACTTTTTTCTTTTTTTTTTTTCCCCAAACTAAGCAATCCCAGTTCCCCCAGCTGCTCATCCCAGGACTTGTACTCCAGACTGACCCCCAGCTTCACTGCCCTTCTTTGTACCTGTATTTATTTTGATCCCTTCAGGAAGCTAAAGGCTGATAATTCAATTTTAGGAGTGAGAGCAACTGCTGCAAACCAGATTTCATCCACACCACAGAATGCAAAAACATATCCCAGTGAATGAGAAACAGCAGCCTGAACAGCTGGTTTTTGTCGCATCCTGGGAGGCAAAGATTGAAATAGCCAAGACACTGTGGTTCTGCTGATATGAATTCTGGAAAGCTGTGCTTTCACTCCTGGAAATTTGGAGAGATGTCTTTTTCATAGAGAAATATTTATTTATAATTTTAATTATTTGTTACGTACATTTTTAGTGGTTAAGAGCATTTAATTCAGTAATAAAAGACACGAAAAATACAATTTGAGCTGTAAGGAATTACTCTCTCCCTGTGCCTTCAACAGGAATTTTCCACTTTCTGATGGGTTCTGTGCCCCATGTTCACCAAAAGCATAGAGAGCTCCCCAGAGTAAAACAAATTCCTGTAACAAAGTTTGGGATCAACAGTACTGAATCTTAAACAAATACCCCTAGTTATTATCACTGTTTTTCCCCATGGAATTGTAGTAGCATATACATAGAATAAATGATCCTTTTGAGGTACTTCCAAAGGATCTGAGAAGCCTTTTCTGCACTTCCTTTTATTCACATGTCACCAGATGGAAGAAGCTATCCTTGGGATGGACAATCATTATGATGCTGTGTTAAATGGTGAGTCCAACACAGCTTCTTTCACAGTTTTTCTGCACTAAATGCAAAGTGAGCTCATTCAGAGTGGTAGTGTTACTAAAATAACAATTTTTTTCTCTTGTTTTTTCATATTATTAGCTCAAAATGAGTTGAACCTGACAGACAGAAGATTGTGTGTCTCCTGCACTTAGGAGTTCTTGCATCACAGGCACAACAAATGCTGTTGACAAAATTGAGCTGAAAATAAAACTTGTGCCACTGAACACCTGCAATAGCTAATATTAGGATCTATAAAAAGACCCTGCAAAGTCAGTAGGATATTTAGCTCACTATTTACTCTCTTGGAAGGCAGAGCAGCGTCCAATTCTGTGTCCAAGGAACAGCTGCATGTGTAGGTGTGGAGTATTCCAGAAATATTCCAACCAAAGGCAAAGAGAGGCAGCTGGTTGTCACAAAAATATTTCAATACATAAAAGGAAAATTTGGAGGTCAATGTGTCTGCATTTGTTTTAGACTTATGACTTGACCTGTTGGACAGAAGGTGGTGATGACTGTCTCCTCTGCTTCAATCAGCTTTAGAAATATGAAAAAAACAATATGTAGATAAAATGAAAAAATTAAAAGCTATAAGTGGTTTTTATTAGACACTCAGGAAATTGCAGTTCAAGAAAGGCCACACTGATTATTAGCCAGCCTGGGCTGCCAGGAAAATGAAAGTAACATATAAAAGGATGACAATTTCTAGGTAGGCATAAAAATACATATATAAACAAATAGAAGGAGGAAAGAATTGCAACAATCAATATAACTAAGAAGCGAGAAAATGGATAAGTGGTAAGGGAAACAAAACACAGGGAAATAATTGATTAAAAGAACTATAGGTTAGGTATAGCCAATCTTGCATATACCAAAACCAAAATGTGGTTTTGCTGGACCCTTTACGAATTAAAGTGGGAGAACTGATGGTAAAAATAAATAACTATCTGTAATATAATTAAATAATGTAGGCAGTGCTAGAGGATGACAAAGGACACCTCATTCTACTCCACCAGTGGCTGAAATGGATGCTCAGTGTCTACGATAAACACTGAGAAGTCCTAAAAATTCCTTAAAAATTTGAAGATAGGCATCTGAGAAGTCTGCTCAAAAATTCCTTTGTCTTCAGCAAACCCTGGGGAAATATCCTGGTCAGTGTTGTTGCTGAGAGTGGTCTCTGGGATCTAAGAGGATGCTGAGTCCTCATGTCACCACATGAGGTGGCACTGGATGTTTTCCTGTTAGGTAGAAAGAAAAAGAAGCAGGGGTAAAGCACTAGAAGAGGTTTCCCAGAGATGATGCACAACCTCCATTTTTGGGTAGAAAACCTGATCTAGCAGTCAGGTTTTACTGCAATCCTGCATGATATTCCTGGCCTTAGATCCACGGAATCACAATGTTTGGGAAAGACCTCCAAGACCATTGAGTCCAACCTGTGGCCAGACACCGCCTTGTCACCCAGAGTGCCAATTCCAGTCATTCCTTGAACACCTCCAGGGATGGGGACTCCACCACCTGTCTGGACAGGCCCTTCCAATGCCTGACCAGCTTTTCACACATTTCAGTGAAGAAATTCTTCCTGATGTCAAACCTAAACCTCTCCTGGCACAGCTTGAGGCCATTTCCATTTGTCCTGACACTGGTCCTCTGTTTACAAATCTAAACACAGATTACTCCAGGGGATGAGTGCTGGCCTGACCAGAGAAGGTCTCTTCAGGTACAGAAAATTTGAACTGATAAATACTGGTGCAAAATTTGGGATTTTTTTTTTTTTTTACTGTCAATGAACACGGCAATATTATTAGCTATAGGATGTTTCTGAATGTTTTTTCAGACTTTGGGGGAAAAGGTTTTGTCATTCTTTAAAGGAATAATTTGATACACGAGAAGAGTTAGATTCAGCCCCACGTGTTTCTCTTCCTGTCTCACCTCAGTTCTTCTCTAGGAGAAGTGTTCACCAGTTCTTCTGTAAAATCTGCTCTCTTATGAGGATGAATTTATGAAAGTTGTGAGCTAATGGTAAGAGAGTGCTCACACATACATTAGAGAAATTACAGTAAGCAACTGTCAGACACATTGGGTATCATCCTCTGTCATTCTTTCTCTTAAAACTGAGGTAGTAATTACTTTTATCCCCCCCTTCTGTGCTTTGAAATTTCCATGCCTGGAAATACTCATATATTCCAGTGTTGGATCACATTTGTACTTGAAAAGGAGTCAATTTAGGAATAACTTACAGGACTGTAGCTCAGCTGCTAGAGTTTTAATGAAGAAGTGCCAGAAAAACAATGAAGACAGCATTTGATTAATGTGGGAACTTCAGTCCAGAACTGTCAGAACTTCATGTGTTGTCATCATAATGAAAATATAATGGATGTGATCAGGAATGCCATCCATCTTCCATTTGTTGCACGCTGAATTTGAACCAAAGGTTTCTAAGGAATTTTTTAATTTTTGCTCTCACTTATCTTTCCTGAAGTAATTTCCCTAGTTAGAATTCAAGTGGAAGGGAAGGGGCAGTAAAAGCCTTTGAGACTGGGAATTAGGACTCAGGCCTGAGAAAATGAAGAGCAGATTGAAAATGTTTTTGATTAATCAAGACAGCTCAGAAGAGGAGAGAAGTCTAGGAGAGGTGAGGTGACCTTTGAAAGAAAGAGGCAGGAAGAGATGCTTCTTCTCAAGTCCTGCTTGAAAAAACAGATTAGGGGCACAAATTACTCTGCAAACCCAGGAGCTCATGAAGCCTCTTCCCTGTGGGTCTGGGTTCTGAGCAAGATGGTCTGGTTGAAGATGTCCCTGCTCATTGCAGGGGGATTGGACTAGAGGTCACTTGGAGGTCCATTCAAACCCAAATCATACTATGATTATACGAATTGTAACAATTTATATTCAAAATAATAATATTACCACCTATAGAAATGTTCGTATTAATTTTCTGGTCTCTCAGAAGGTGTATGGTCACATTGTGATGTTTTCCTCTGTTAGGAATTTAGGTTCCCTTATTTATCTATTTTTCATGAGTTTAATGACAAAAGATATTCCAGATGTCTCCCTATTTAATTTTTTTTTTTTTGAAATTGGGTAGTAGTTAGAACATTTTTAGGAGAAACACACAGGTCATAATGATATCCCAAGTCTGATTTCTGACAGATAAATGAAAGTAGAAAAAAGGAAAAAAGTAAATTCATTTGTAATACTCTGTCCATTAAAGTATCACAGAATGACAAAATCACAGAATTTTCACTGAATCCTTAATTTAGGATTAGAAGGGATTTGTGGAATTCATGCAGTCCTGCCCCGTGCTTGGAGCAGGTGACAAGGAACACATCCAGCTTCATTTGGAATGTCTCCAGAGGGGGAACACCACTCTCTCCCTGGGCAGCTGTTCCAGTGCTCTGCCACCCTCAGTGGAAAGAAGTTCTTCCACTTGTTGAGGTGGATCTTGTGTTTGAGTTTATATCCATTGCTCTTTGTCCTGTTGCTGAGCACCACTGAAATGAGTCTGGCACCCTCCTCTTGACACCAACCTTTGAGTCATAAAATATTTGAGATATTTTTTTGATGAGATCCCCTCTCAGTCATGTCTTCTCCAGACTAACCAGGCCTAGTTCCCCCATCTCTCCACACCAGAATTGTTCCAGGCTCCTCATCATCCTTGTGGCCTCAGCTGGGCCCTTTCCAGCAGCTCCTTGTCTTTGTGGAGACCAAATAACACCAGGGCAGAAGAGACAGGAGAATCACCTCCCTCGACCTCCACACTTTTCTGTAAGAATCCCAGGGGGCACTGCTGGCTCATGGACAACTTGTCACCCACCAAGACACCCAGGTCATTCCCAGCAGAGCTGCTCTCCAGCAGGTCAGCCCCCAGCCTTTGCTGGTCTTTGGGATTATTCCTCCCCAGATACAGGACCCTGCACCTGGCCTTGTTAAACCTCATTGGGTTTCTCTCTCTGCCCAGCTCTGCATTCTCCTGCATAACTCCCGAGTCCTGCATTCATGGCCAGTGACACTGCCAGCATTTCTCTAGCTCGTTATCACCCATTCAGCCTCTTTAATTGCTGTTATGTGATTACAAGTTCCCATAGAGACTAATGGCCATTGCCACTGGATTATTGATATTCAATTATATCTGCTCTCTGTTTATGCTCTACTCCCTTCCACTTTCTTAATTTGAGAGATGAGTCTGTGCATCAGGTTGCTGTTTTTTCTTTAGCCAATAGAACAGCAGATAAATTAAATTTCTTCCTCAATAAAGGATATATTGCTCAGGATGTATGCCAGGTTAAACTTCTGGTAAGGAAAATAAACCATTGTGAACATTGCAGTTTGACCAATATAACAGAAAATTCATGAGGAATAAACTTATTTCCATTCCACCTATTATCCCAATTATTGGCTTTGCATCTCAGAGAAAGGAAGCAGAAGGACACGTCAATTTGTAAGTCATTTGTGGAACTCATTGACAACCAGATCAAGCCTCATGTTCTTGCAATTATTGTCTCTGTAGGAAGTTAATTCCTTACAATGGAGATGAAAATACTCGTAAGAGCTGGAATCAGTCAGTCCCTCAGCTGCGAGTTATTGACTCTCAGGTGCTTGTGATGACTTGCTGTAGGTGAGATGCAAATGTCTCAGTGATACAATAATTTCAGATATGTTTCTCTAGCCCTCAAAAGTCTAAAATAGACTATTGGAGTGTGAGGGTTTAAAAGGATTTTTAAAGGTCATCTAGTCCAAATGAAATTATCAGGAATATTTTAAACTAGATCAGCTTGCTCAGAGCTTCCTCCCACCTGAACATTTCCAGGGATGGGGCACCTGCCACCTTCCAGGGCAAGAAAACTTATTTGCTCTGCTCTTCTTTGCCACAGAGACATGTATGTGAATTTGGTGATTTAACACCTATTTCCAGGACATTATCACTGTAATTCCTAGATCAAATGTTATCTCTTTGAATTCTTATCAAGTTACATCCTCTCACACATCTTTATTTTCAGTGTATTTCAGTTTATTTTCTGTTTGTCATTGTTTGTGACAGGCATGACATCGATATCACAAAGGCCAAAGGGAATAAAAGAATATATACTTGATAAAAGTATGATTTAAGATTAATTATTGCCTGATGAAGACTCAGGATAAAACACCACATAAAGGCATTACATAAAATATCATATAAAGACATTACTTGCCCAGCAGTGCACAATTGTTTTATCAGCCATGACTGAGTGAAACAGGGCAGAGAGTGGAAGTCTCATTTCAAAGGATGCTTATCCCAATGGCAGTCCTACCTCTGCTCAGATATCCTGTGAAAACCTGGAAGCTATAATGCTGCATTCCTTGGGTGAGATGAACACAGGACTTTTGTGAGTGGTAGCTGGTGTTGTCATGGGGTATGGGTTCAAGGAGAGGAGAAATACTCATGGATATGACAACCTCCATCACATTCATTCATTTATTTATCTATATATGTACTAACTTGCTGAGCTTCTGTTTGTAAACAGAAACACCAAAATATCACAAATATCTTCTGCTGTCAGTTGTGGTTTTCAGTGGCAGCTGCAACAGATATTTTTGCTGAAAAAAAAAAAATCAAATCTTAGTACTCTAGGCAAAGGAAAATTTCTTTAGCAATCAAGAAGTGATTGCACTCCATGATTGTTTCTACTGGCAAATGACAGTGATTAATGCTATGCCAGTGCTTCTCAAAATTTTGGAAGTAGAAGCCTCTTTCATTCATCTGTATCTGTGGAGCATTTTTCTCAGATGCAGCTCAGTTTCTGCAAGACTCAGAATGAAATTATAACTGACTTCAGCAAGTATTGACACTCATTCCCTCCCACAAGGAACAGAGCTGCTGCCAGGAAGGAAAAGTGGCATAAAATTGGTCAGGCAATAATCACAGCCTACACTTGCTCCTCTCTCACATCTGGTTCCTGGAGAAACTGAGAAGTTGTTGACTGCTGTTTGTGATGCTTTAGCCTCCCTTTGAACTCCTTGGTCATGGCTTGAGATGTGGGATGAAGGAAAGGCAGTGCCACTGCCATATTTTCATCTTAATTTGAAAAACGCCAGTCTTGGATTGCAGTTGTTTCTGTTTCCAAAAAAGGTTCAGGTAAATTTGAACAGAAGAACCAGAACACCTTAAAAATTTTGAACCCGCTTGTCTCCTTCTTCTGATGACACTCTGAAAAACCTTTACAGATCAGTTAAGGGCAAAGGAAGAAATCTCACAAAGGGCTTCACTGCCTTTAGATTACTCAATTCTCTCTGAAAAGCAAGAACAGATGTTCTTAGAACTGGCACTTTAAACTTTTATCCAGCTCATTTCCCTGCACTGATGGTCTGGTCTCCCTGGGATGGGTTCTGGTTGCATTCAGACTCCCAAGTTCAAAAGCAAGGAAGTGATCTTTAGCTTGTACCAAAGCCATATCAAGGCATGTGAGGATATGGAAAAGGTGTTGTGGTAACAGTTCAGCAAACACTTGGATCCACTGACATCCATGAGGTTAAGGAATGCTTAATCTGGGTTTAAACTGCAGCCAGTGTGAGCAAAATATCCTTCTGGTCCTTAAGAAAACAAAAAAGAAACTTCTCATGACTCCAATATACACTGAAAAAGAAAGCTTTAACCATTTACTTCTAATATGTCCTAACACATTTTTTTCTGATTTAACTTCAGCTCTGAGAAGGACAAGGACTAGATAAAGTCATCATTTGCATAAATGTTAAATTGTGGGGGGGAAAAATGATGGTGCTATCACCTTCCCTAATTTGGCTATTATCGCTGAGAATTTTGTGCAAATGATGTATTTATATGCAGCTCATAAATGACTCTGCTAATTCCAGCCACTCAATGTGTCCTACATATGCTCCTTATGGTGTCTGTGGGCGAGGCAGATAAACAGTCGAGTTTCTGGGAGTGGAGCGTCAGGATCAGCATTTTGCTAAAAAATTGCTTTTTCAAGGGGTATGAATTTGCCTGTTTATTCCAGTGCAGCAGCAAAGGGACTGAACATTTCACTGTTCTTGGATGGGGTCATAAAAGCTGGTTTGCATCTCATTTAAATGTTGCACATATTCTTGATAAAATTATTTTTTACAAGACATAAAATTGTTGCATGGTTAGTTGCTAGTCAAAGAAATTATACCTTTTATAAGTATACTTGTAAAGGGATGTTTAAAACATTTAAATATGACTGCTATTTCAATCATGCTATTAATAGCATTTAATAATTTTGTTATTCCCAATGCTAAACAACCTTCAACAAATGACTTCCTGAAAGAGATTTTATTTATTTATATTTAAACTAGAGATGCAGTGAATTCAAGACATGAATTAGTTCAAGCCCATCTTAAATTTTCAGTGCGACTTATAAATTACTCAGTCTCTCATAATGTCAGTTTTATAATCTGTAAAATGAGAAAGAAGCTGTTTATTTTTACCCAATTCCTGTTCTTGGCATGTTTTACTTGAAGCACTGTAGTCATAGTCCAGGAAAGGGGACTTTTGTTTGGATAGGAAAAGCCTTTTTATGACAAAAAAAAAAAAAATCACCTAATTAGATTATTGCAAATGCCAAATAAACTTTCTATTTGCAACAGAATTAAGATAAATTTTATTTTCTGTATCAATTTTGAAAAGTAGCATTTTTCTTGTCTCTTTTCCATGTTCCAGTTCTTGGACATAGAATTCATTTCATTCCCTGAAGCATTTTCCCTGTTTTACAATAGAACTGGAATGACATATTGCATAGTTAATTCAAGAATGCTATGAAGTGTTGTACAGTCACAGCATGTTTCCCTTTTTAACTTCTCTGTTCAGAATCTAATCATCTTAGAAAAGTAGAATTTATATTTGATGAATTATTTTTCTCTTGGTGACATGTGACATCTCCCAAGTTTCCAGGTTATCTTCTCAAAAGTTGTACCACTTAAAAAATGACCATAAGAATCTTGCCCAAATTATTTTTCTTATGCCCCAGCTGTCTCACCACCATTCTTGTCTGATGGTGGAATTACCAAAACTCAACAAACCACTCACAGATTATGGACAAGAAACATGGATACCATTAAAATATTTGTAAGAATGATAATTAAAGAAATACTAAAATCTTCATAATATATTTTTGAATAGTATATCACAAAGTCACAGAATGGTTTGGGTTGGAAGGGAATCTTAAAGATCATCTTGTTCCACCCCCCTGCCATGGGCAGAGACACCTTCCACTATCCCAGGTTGCTCCAAGCCCCATCCAACCTGGCCTTGGACACTTCCAGGGACGGGGCAGCCACAGCTTCTCTGGGAAACCTGTGCCAGGGTCTTACCATGCTCACAGGAAACATTTTTTTCCCATGTTTCTATGATGCAGTGCTTTCTTGTATCTGTTTTAATCCTTTAGCATATATAGATCTAAATTTCCACAGATACACATATTTAAATATTTATAACTGTTATGAACTAAAATATGATGGAACTATGCAGTGAATGCATGACAGCTTGTCTGTAAAAGAAGTGTTTTCACAGTGCAAATTTTCTTTTCCAAACAACCTATAACAAGATTCTTAATGATCAAAATTATGTAGCTTACAGTCTCTCTATTGGACTTTCCAAAAAGAGAATCATCAAAAACAACACTGCAATTTTGAATAGAATAATATTCAGTGCCACAAAGAAGACACCAAACTGTAGATCTTCTCTGTGATTCCTCATTCATGCTTCAGAAGTGTTCAGGTATCTTTAAGTCCTGGTTTGTTGAGATTTAAAATGCGACTTGGAGTTTTTCTTTCAGCAACTTGTGACACAGAACCTGCTTCCATAGTTTGTGTTCTGCATCTCATAAAACAGATGAACAAGGCCAGCCTAGACAAACTTCAGCAGGTAACACAGCAATCATTTCCTTCCAACAAATAATGATGAATAACAACTCACAGAGTTATAGAGGTGAATGTTCCTAAGCTGGTCTGTGCTTGAAAATTTTCTGATTAGGGAATGTCCACCCTTTTTAGCTTGAGATAATTCCTCCTTGGGCATTATCAGTGCTCTTACCCAGGTGTTACTGGGAAGCACTTCTAGAGCAGATCTCAGGGCTGGCTAACAGGGACTTTGGGGTGCTCTTTGAATTGGTTTTAAGACAGTGTGGATTGAGGGAGTCTGCACAGACATGGTCTCTGGTACTAGATGGAACTACTGCTCCAGTGTCCTTGTTGCTTGCAATAAAACACAAGACCTTTCCAAACAGTGTTAAAATGATGATATAAAATAAAATGTTTAATTGAAATCTTCCAAAGTGCATAATATGGCAGTATGCAGAAGTGATATTGTATTTCTGAAATTTTTATAAGGTTAGGTGATTAGTATATCTATCAAATATTGTCCAATTAGGAGAGCAGTTGGTTAGGTAATTTCCCTCCAGGGTTCTGCCCCACTGGAGCCCCCTTCACCCCCAACTTTTATTCCTACACTTTATTGTGTCTACAATGTATGGTGCAAAGCAAAATGTCCTTGCTAGACTAAAAGCAAGACTAGACAGAATTCAAGACTGTATTAGTAAGGGTTTGATAAACTATGGTAGAGGGCAGGAAAAGTACTAGAAGTTTTAACTATGTATTAACAGCCTACAAAAATACAAATAAATGAAAAATATATAAAAAAGGTAAAAATCCTTAGGCTTAATCCTCTTCCTAGAAATTTCCCTGGCTTCAGGCAAAGCCTCTGGATAGAGAATGCAGTAGCCCAAGTCTCACTGCTGGGAGATTTGGCATCAGAGGCAGTGGTGGCTTCACATGTGAGAGAGGCACCCCAGCATAAACACTGAGTTGCCAAGTGAAAGAGCTATAAGAGGAGGTGGGCAGACTGTAATTTAGCTTTCAGCATGATTTTGGATCAGAAAACCTCAGATCAGAGGTCTTTCCCACTCTCTGTTATCCTTTATTATCCCATATGTTGTGCTTCCCTGTCTTCCTGGTGAACCTTGCCAGGGATTTGTTGTCTTTCCGTCTGCAGTTGGATTTAATTACAAGCAAAAGGTGGCAAGTCAGAAACAATATGCTGAGCTAATAAATTTCCTGTGCAAGAATCGTGTTGCCTATTAGGAAAGCTCTAAGAACACCAAGGAGGGGCATAGGTTAAGAGAGAGGAAACATTTCACACTGTCATCATCTGCAAAGTTATTACGCTCCTGAATAGCTACACATGACAGGCTGAAATATTTGGAAGATTCATGGTTAATGTCTGGATATTCATTTACACATGTCCTAAGTTCCCAGTTCCCTCTTAAATTGAGGCTATGCAGACATATTTGAAATTTCTTTTATCTAATTTTTTCTTATAATTTGTTTATTTGATTTAGCTGCTTAGCAGCACACAGACAAATATATACACACAGATTAATATACTACCAAAAGTCTCTTTTAATCTGAATTTTAAAGCTATTGAGCTGATCCACACAGCTTGGTACTTAAGGACCAGTTCCTCATACAAATTCACCAGCTGTACTTCAAAGAAACTTGTAAGGTTAAAGAGGAAATACTATCTTTGCTGTCACAGAGAGAAGAAAATGCCTCTGACTAATTTTCCTGACTGAAAAGTATTTGTTCCCTGATGTTATTATTAAGTCTGGTAAAACATATATTTATCAAAGTTTAAACCAACAGAAGGAGAAGAAATCAGCAGGAATCCTGTTTAACCTCATTTATCGGCGCTCTCAACAGAGGTCTTAAGCATATTGAGCAGTAATGAATTATTTAAGATAGCACTAGATATTAAATGCTTTGAATTGTGGGCAAACAGCCAAATAGATGCATTTCAGATTTTTTCCTCTTCTAATAGGAGCTCCCAGGACATTTTAGCTAATAAATTACCATTTTCTCACAGAATAACTGTTTATGTGATGTGGAATCCATCTCTGAAGCTGAAAATGGGCATTCCAGGAAAGAAACAGGTACCCTGTAGTGGAGAAACAGGGCTGGAAGACGTGTAGAAGCACAGATTGCTTCAGATGTGCCCAAATGTACTACATATTTTAGTCACTGGTTGAATCTTTCTGCTCCTGGAGATGGTAGGGGTAGTGACAAAATGGAGTTTGCATGAGCAGGAAGATATCAAGGTATTAACAGCCCAACAAGGACAAAACCCCCAAAAATTAGAGTTGTAACCATTGTAACCTGTAATCCACAACTGAACTGGTTTGGAGCCCCATCACTTAGCTGAAGCTTTTATTCTGGGTTTTGCTTTTCTGGAACCAAGCCTTGGGACTGAAACTGCTCTCTAGGCACTGTCAGACAGAAGGATCTGCGGTTGGTCATAAAGTATTTCTGTCTAAATCTAAGAAATAATATGGCTCAAACCCTCTCTGGATGAACATATCCAATAAGTAGAGAGAATTAAATCGCCCTCATCTCTACAGTTTTGCAAAAAATAAATTGTCCCTTCACTTCTTATTTCTGCCCTCAAAAACTGCAGACAGGACTGGAGAAAACAGATCAGAAATATACTCAAGGTCCAGTATAAAACATGTGAGAAAACAAGATCAGCTTAGATTAAAAAAAAAAAAATAGAGGAAGCAAATCCAAAACCAGTCACTGCCTGGTAGAAGTCAAACCTCAAAGGCAAGACATGATACAATGGAAAACATTTTGAGGAATTAAGGTGGTCTTGTATGCAATCATCACTGGCTATAAGTTGCTTAGGGGAAATCCTGATTCTGAAACATTTTTGTAATGAAAAGTGACTGAGAAGTTTGACTTTATGATTTTTATTCCAGTGTTTGAATGCTTAGTACTGCATGACCTCACAGGAAAAAAGAATCTTCACATCAGAGGCAAATCAAAGGAAGAGTTATTTTGATTTAAAGCATTGATTGGTTTGGGTAGCTGCTGGCTTACTGATGACTTCAAGGTCTGGGAATTATGATATGGATACCTGAAGGATATGAATACCAGTCTAGGAAATAAGTTAAACCAATAAGTAATTAATGGTTCTCATTATAAGATGTATTACAACAGAAATAACGAGAAAATTCAACTATGTCCCAAAGCTCATTTCCCTTAAGGAAGGGATTACTTTACTGTGGATTGGACAGGAAGGTCCAGAAGTCATTACTAGGTCTGCTAAATCCAAAATGGATTAAGCTTCCACGAGTGTTCTGTACAAGAGTGCTCTTACCACAGTTTGGATCCTGGCGTTCAGTTTGACTCCTGAAAACCTCACAACAAAAATTCCATTGATTTGGAAAGTGTAAGAGCCTGAATGAGAGATGCGGAACTCCAGGTGGCTCTTCCAAAATGCAGTTTATTACATCCAAGATGTTAGAGCAGTCCAGGGTCGTGGGCGACAGAGCCTGTGCCTACAGCTGTCAGCTGCAGCTGCAGGCAGGCCTGGAGACCCTTAGTTTAGGTTACAAATGCATTATATACTTTTCTTTGCTGAGCATCTTAATACAGTAGAACCAATCTATACCTTAACTTTTATCTATAGCCTATCATAACTACTACAATTACCATATTCATGTTAGTATTCTCCAATCACTAAAGGTTAGTACATTACACTTTAAGCTAGAGGTTGTTTTTCAGTTTTCTTGCAGTGGAAAATTCTGAGACCTTTTTTCTACTTGCAACATTTGCTAACTTGTTTGCCTGTGCTAACTTTCTGCTTGGTAAAAACATCCTTTGTTCTGAGACATAAAAACCCCCTTCTAACTAACATACCCTTTGCCTCCTTGGTTATCCAGTAAGACTGGCTCAGCAATTCTTTTCTTCTCTATCAAAACTTGCTTCCATCTCTATTCCTTCCTCAGCTTCTACATTCAAAAATCTTTCTGCTAATCTTGTCAAACTTTCATTCTTCCCAACAGAGAAGACCACAATAGATCAGATTTTTTTTCCCTCACTTCTGTTTGATGTCACATAGGCATTTTGATTGTTTTTCACACAATTAAAGGCAAAGTGCAAGAATGGATGCTTGTGCATGGAGTGCTTGTTCTCCCAGTCGAGCTTGCCCCGGAGTCTCAGAGCAGCAATAGCTGTCAGACTGGCACTTACATTAAGTACCATGTTGACATTAAAGGGATTGGGAAAAGTGCCCTAAAGAGTATTCCCCTCCCAACCCTGCTCCCAGCAGAAGGTAACATTTACTCCTCAGCCTGGGATAAATTACCATATTAATTATTCAAAATACTTAATGCCATCAAACAGAAATGAATTTACCAGATGCAGTCAAGAGCCAGAACAAGAAATCAATGGAGTTTAAAGGCCTCGGCTCTCAATGAATCATTAACTGGGTGCTCTCCTGAAGTGTGGGGAGTGGAGAGGCTGTGAATTGCCTCAGGAGGGAGGAGAGGAGGTCAGGCCAAATTGCAGCTCCAACCAAGAGTGAATTCTCCCTTCTGCCAAACTACGTATCTATGATAATGTCAGCACTTAAGGGAATATTTGAGAGTGTGATGGACTCACAAAGAGCTCTGAGAGCAGGATGCAGCTGTGCAAACCAGCTGTGCTTTGAACCGGGGGAGTAAATCTACCCTGCTCTGGTAATCACACCAGTACAGGTAATGCTTTTTTAGGTTGGAACATGCTGCCCCACAAAACTCTGTTGGTCGGGGAGTGTGCATCCTAATACCTGGACAAATCTGCACAATGAAAAACCAGGGTAATTTTTCAGATTGATTTTACAGTGGTAATGTTACAGGACAGAGCTCAGCCTCTGTTCTTCCTCTTTTACTGGTTACCTCCCCCATACTCACTGTGGTACAGAAATCAAATGTTTCTTCACATCCTTTTTTTTGACATTTCCTAGCTGTGTCACAGCAGCATGGGGCAGTTTCTGTCTCCTGGTTTAGTGGTGAGTAGTTTTGGGTCTCCTTGCATGCAAAAGCTGTAGTGGCTGTACTCTCTCAGTTGTGGCTTATTCCCACAGAAGCAATGTGGTGAAAAAGTTTTAGAAATACAAAATGAAATTTGCAATACAAATCCATTGGAAGCATATCTACACAAGAATATCTTTTGTTTTCAGTACTCTGGGGATAGATGACTCTCTAGCTGTGTGTTTAACACATTTTGCTTTATTTAGCCTTCCTTTTGTCTTTGAGAGCCAATGCAGTTAATTCTGGGCAGACATTAGGAACAATTCAGTTGTAGGGAGCTGCAGGGAAAATTCAGCTTCTGGCCTTCCCTATCCCAGTGCTCTCCCAGTGAAATCCCTCTCAGAGGCTACTTTGGCTTTTTGCATTGCAAGACCTGTGAATTCCATATTTTGGGACTGACACTGGCTGTGCCTGTTGTTGGCAGAGGGGACTGCAGGGCAGCCAGGGAGAAGAAACTGGATTTCCCCTGTGTCAGGCACAGGTTTCAGCCTTTATCTTGATCTTTTCCCACCTGTTGAGTGGGAGTGAGAGAACAGTGAGCTGCAGGGCTAAGGTGAGTTAAACCTTCCTCTCCTCCTCCTCCTCTGGCTTTGGTGTTCACACTTTTTCCTCAAACTTTTTCATGCAGTGGTTTTGCCTTCCCAGCCTAATAAAGTCAGAATGAAGCAGAAGCACCACATGGGAGAGAGGACATTCCCAAGAAAATGAGTGGTGCTAAGCTGGTGGGATGGTGGAAGTACACACACACAACCTTCTAGCTCTTCTCGCACTGATTTTAGGGCTTAAAAGCATTTTGTCTAGTGGGTGTCTTCAACCTTTTCTGTGAAGGAGGAATGACAACCCCTCGTCTAAGGAGACAAGGTGCAAACTCCAAAATGAGTTCTCCCTCTTGGATGACTCCTGTCTGATGCTCATTTATTGCCTGTCACCAAGTCCTGTTTCATTACTTCTCTTTCTGATCTTCCTCAGCTTTCTGCTTCCAGTCCTCTTTTACTCTTGCTTGTCTTCTCACTGTTGAAAATAACAACTCATTTTAATATGAGCCGAGGGAAAGGGGAAAAATTAAGCAGAAGAAACAAAAGTCTGTGAGATTTTAAAGCCATGCTGTCACTGACTTGCTGTGAAGTGCATCAGCTGTTCGTAAATGCATCAAGAATGCATTCCTTTGGGATCAGCTATGGGAGTGCAGTGTCTGTGAAATAGTTTAAATGGTTTAAAACTAGAGAACATCCAGAGATCAGGACTGGAGCAAACCATCAGACTAAATCCCAGTCTTTCTGTCCTGTAAAATAGTGAGTATGAAATTTAAAAAGCCTTAGCCAGGAAGGTAAATATGGCAGGATGAGCTGGAATTGTGTAGTGATATTGGAGATAAAGCAGCCATGGAATTTGCATAGAATCATAGAATTATAGAATGGTTTGGATTGGAAGGGACCTTAGAAATGGTCTTGTGCCAACCCCCTGCCATGGGCAGGAACATCTTCCACTAGACCAGACTGCTCAGAGCCCATCCAGTCTGGCCTGAAGCACTTCCAGGGATTTTCTAGGTTCATAATTGCGTGTGAGTTTCTGGAGAGCTTTCCTTGGGCTCTCCGAACTTGTTGATGGTGGGTAGTTCTGTTAAAACCAAATTAATCCTTTTGCTGTGCCCCTTGCACACACTGTGCACACTGAACCTGTGTTATGTATTGTGTGTTTGGGGACAATTCATCCCTTCCAGCCTTTCAAGGTGTCCTGGGGAAGGACATGAAGGTTTAGGTTCTTCAGACCTGTGCAAGCAAAAAAAAAAAAAAGAAAAACCCTCCCTTCCCAGATAAGCTGAGGCATTTATAGAAGAGCTGAAAATAGTAAACTCTTTTTGCATGAACAATGATTGAGTTTTCATTTTTTTTTAGGAAGAGAATCAATTTTATGTGAAAATGCATCAGATTCTGCTCAGACAAAATAGAGTTTCTAAGGACAATTTTGAATCAATATGAAATGTTCTCTTTTGTCAAATGATTACAGGGCAAGAAAAAATAAAGATGGTTTTTGGATGTACTTTTGTGATTGGTCTCTGCAAGAGTTTCTGATGGAGAGAAGGGGATGTGGGCCATGATTTATTATCACAAGAGTATCACAAAATCTGAATTGAGTGCTACAGGAAAAAGCCTAAAAGACTGGATGGAAACATATTCCTCTCTGAACAAAATTCTCTATAAAATAAGCACTTTGTCCACATCCTGCTAAGAAACAAAATGTGATGGAAATGATTACATGGACATAATTTTTTATAATACATAGCCATTTGTAGAGTTTTACAGAATATCTGTTGATGAGTCAAATAAATAAACATTTATTATTAATAAATAATATTGCTGTGCTGCAGCAATGCAGAGCAATAATAATATCTCAAATTATTCATAGAATCATAACTTACCAAGGACTAATAAACACAGAAAAATGACCTCTGGCTCAGAGAGTTCACAAGCTGCAGATTGCTGGAGTTTGGGAGAGGTGTTTGAGGAAATATCATGGCATATTTACCATTCTCTAAGCATCCACATTGGATCATTATTTATCATCAATCAATCTGGTTTTGTGCTCTTCACACTTTTAAGTCTCATTGCTATTTGTACCTTTTCAAGCCTAACACATAAGTTGGCTTCCCTGTTTTTATTGTCATGTTTAGCATTTCAAATTTCTGGCCATGACCTAGGGTTTTACAGTTATTTTTGTTGTAGAAATAATTATAGATACTACAAGGAAAATCATCCCAAGTATTGTGCTTTCCTGGGAAGATCTTTCCAAACTGCAAGCCCCCAAGTTCCAATTTTCCTTCCCTATAACTGGAGCCAGGAACAGGCACCATTTGGAGGCTCATATCATGATTCAAGAGTGAATTTTTGACCATCAAGTTCCTCAAATAATAAAACATCTCTATTCTGGTGATGATGCTGGATAATGAATTCACTCCTCAGTGAAATTCATTCTTCAAGGACATGATGAGATGAACCACATCCCATCTTCCCATCAGCTCAGTCCCAAAGAGACTTTCCTTTCTCCCAAGCCACTCCATAAATTTAATTAATTCCAGCACAAATACAGCTAAAAGAGATCTTTACATGTTCCTTCCTGACCATGGGCTCAGAGCTCTGGCATGGTGCATGAGGACAACAGCATTGAGGAACAAATTTAATAATCTGGTATTCAATTTGTCCCTCCTTGCAAGGAGCTCTGACCATTTTTTCAGGCAAAGTATCTTCATATTCGATTTCTAGTATGAGAATAAAAAGTGCCAATAAAAGGTTGCCACAAATAATTCTGCTGCTCCATTCCTGGATGAATAAATTAAAAACTATAAGGGATAAGATGCCACAGAGGGAGGCCTGGATGAGCTTATGGATACATTACTAAGCACAGCAGAAAGAGCAGTAAAGATACAATCTAATTCTGTGAGAAAATTAATTAAATAACACTATTACAGAAAAAGTATTGACACCACTCAGGCAATCTGACTCCTTGTGATGTGAGTCTATGGAGAGTAAAATGGGAGAGGCCAGTGATAAACTGAGCTAATTTCCCAGAGAACATCCTGGGGAAAAAGGAAACCCCATGTAAGTGCATCTTTAGTAAGAAGTGAGGTGCTCAGTGGGCTAAAATCACTCTGTGGCATGGAAAAATTGTTAGAAAAGTTAGAGTGACCCTTCTCATGTTATCAGGGTTCATAAAAAATTTCAATGAGAAATAACTGGTCCAAAAATTCTAATATGAAACAAACATCACAGATTATAATAGGAAAAGAACATTAAATAATCATCAAATAAAATATACCTTCTTCCAATTAACTTCATCCTGGGTAATTTATTTAATTGGCTAATGCTATCTCATATTTTCAAGACCTTGTGAAAGAAAAGGAAATTGGAAGAGAAAAAATCCACAAAATATGTCTTTATAATGGAAAATTTAAAAAAAAAAAGCACATACATATTCAGTCCCTAGTGAAAAACATTGAGCAGACAACATCCAAACAAACAGGGTGACAAGGGGATGGATTTGTCAAGAGCAACACAACGTGGTTTCCTTGTATGGCAAGATAATAAACACTGTGGAGCATGGTGAAGGGGGGAAAAGCCTTCAATCCCTGTCTGCAGTGAAGCTCTGTCACTGTGGGACATGACAATCCCATCACTAAGATAAACATTAAACAAACAAAATTACTCTGAGAGAAGGCAAACCTGACAATAACTTCTGTTCAGAGCATGTAACAAACTTGTGCTAACAAGTGAGGGGTTGTATCAAATAAGGTTTGTGAGACTTCTGTGCTGGGTAGAGCTCAATTTATATCCTGAGTGGTGAAACTCAGATTGGGTTCATTCATGTCAAGTTTTTGAGGATTATTGTGTCTTTTGTAATGGTAAGTCTTGGCAAATGTGAGAAATAGTCTGAAAATTGTGGCTACATATTCTTCTAGATTGGCACATGCCCTCAATTTTGGTAAAACTACTTTCCTAAAGCAAGCAAGGGAAAGCTTGGAAAAGTGGGAGCTGTTCTGGAAAGGATCTAGGGTTTAAAGTAGATCTCATGCCAAATAAAAGACAAATATTTCCCATTCTGACAAAAAAAAAAAGTCAGCAAGTTTCTCTTTTCAGACAAATAATAATAGACAAAGATATAAGGAAAGGAAAATGCACTGAATAATTTGAGACAGATCATTAGTATGGTCTTTGTAACCTTTTACAGAGAAATCTGGGAGCCCCCTAAGTACTTTTTAGGAGTTGGCAAATCCACTAGCCCTGAAAATGCTCAGTGGTGAAACTGAAGAGGCACATACAGAGCTCATAAATCCATATATCCATGGTGGCCACACTGATCCAGAGATACATCCTCACTCATAGCCTTGTACTTCTGCCCTTGCTTGGCTGCTCAGGATTGAGGTCTGTTAATGAGAAGGATATTTGTTTATTTGTTTAATTGGATAAATGTGTATGCACATATACATGTACATATATAAATATGTATATACATACACATACACATATACATATACAAATATGTATATACAGATACACATAACTATAAAATAAATATAAATATTACTATAAAATAAATATAAAATAAATATAACTATATAACTATAACTATAAATATAAATAACTAAGCTATAAGTAATTATAACTGTAAATATAAATATAAATATAAATATAAATATAAATAAATATAAATATAAATATAAATATAAATATAAATATAAATATAAATATAAATATAAATATAAATATAAATAATATAAATGTGCAGAGTGAGACCCAACTCCCCTGCGTCAAGGCCTTCCCAGTTTCTGGAGAGATGAACCCTCAATGCCACAGTCTCACAAAACAAAAACACACCCAGGGTGTGAATTGTGTGGTAACTCAGAAACACCTTTTTAACACCTGATCCCCCTATTTCATAATTCTTGTTCCTTCTCTAATCACTTAAACCTATTCCTTTTCCTCCCACTGCCTTCTCCCTTCCACATCCAATAGTAATCCTTGTGGAATTACAAAATACTATTTTTCTCCATCCCATGACATTTCCCACTTCCCCAAGGAACTGACCCCTCTTAGTGTGTGAGTGGATCCTCCCTTGACCCACTGAGGGCGTGTTCCCACACCCATGGGGCTGGGGCTGGCTCTGACCCATCACTGAGGGTTCCCCCACTGCCCTTTTTCCTCTTGGCTCCTCAGTCTGTGGGGAGAGTTTCCTGTGATAAGCCTGAAAGCAGCCAGGGCAGAGGGTTTTTTTTGGGTCACCTACCCCAAATTACTCCTCTGTAATTTGTGGGTCTTTTATGAGTGTAAAGATGAATTTTGCAAGAAGTTACGAAAGGAATATTCATATGCACTTGTGGGCTGTCCTGAATGGAGACCAAAATTAGGGTTTTTTTACAGGAAAAAAAAAGAGAAAAAGGAAAACTAATTCTACAATTTATTTTTGGTAACACTAAGTTTTTTTTTTATAAAAAGGCTTTCAATTGCCAGCTGTTAAAGAATGTGCAGAAGTTGTAAACAGCTGGCAAGCCACTGCCCTCATGCTCACAGAAATCTCAACCAGCTGTTAATTTTTGATCCTGCACAACTTCTACTTTTGTTGTGATAGGATGCTGATGTAAAATAACTCTCAATGATTGTCATGTTCCCCTCAGTACCCCCAGTACTGATTTACCCTCCTCTGTCCTGCCTGGTCTGTCTCCAGCTGGTGCCACTTCTCTGCCAGCTGCAGCTCCAGAGTGTTTGTGGACATTTCAGGAGAACTTTGTGTCTCATGAACCACAGAAATAAACTTGGAAAATCCTGAAAGCATCTATCCAGCAGCACTCTTGAGGAATATCAAGCCAGAAATGAGGAACAGTGTCATGGAATAATCACAGAATGGTTTGGGTTGGAAGGGACCATAAGGATTATCCAGTTACACCCCCCTACCATGGGCAGGGACACCTTCCACTGTCCCAGACTGTCCCTGTCTAACCAAGTCTTGAACTCTTCCTGAGATGGGGCAGCCACAGCTTCTCTGTACCAGGCCTTCACCACCCTCACAGGAAAGATTTTATTCCTAATATTTAATCTAAACCTACTCTCTTTCAGTTTGAAGTCATTCCCTCTTGGGTTTTCTGCTGTTGGGATGACCTGAAAGTCTCTTTTTCCCAGCCCAGTGGTTGAAGAAAGAGTTGGAATTCTTCGGCTCTGGTTCACAACATTGTTTATTATCTATTATCTAAAATATTTTCTCTCAGACCCACAGAGGTCTGATCTGCAGATCTGTCAAGGGCACAGTGCCCTGCCTTGAGGTGGTGCTATCTCTTTATGCTAAAAACAACATGTACTTTATTTACAGTTATTTTCCAATACTTATCATCGTTGTTAGACTGTCTACTTCTACTCTAAACCAATCTAAAAACGCCACCGTCACCAAGAAGATGGAGGTTAGAAAGGAGGAAGAAGGACAAGGAATGCCCAAATTCCTCCCTCTTGGGACTCCAAACCCTGGTTCTAAAAATCCCAAAATTCTGCTTCTCACCATGTAACAACTACTGTTATGTTACCTAAACTTTTGTGACTTGTAATTCTTCGTACAAAGTTGGTAATTTGCTCCATGGGTTAAGATTGAAATCCCAAGTGTCTTTGGCTTCCTGCCAGGGTCTCTGAGGCCCTGCCAGGGGTACAAGCCATCCAGGGCACCCAGAGGGATGTCCTGGGTTCTGACAATTCCCCTTCATGCTGTCACTCCACACCCTTGTCCAAATCCCTCTCCAGCTCTCTTGGAGCCCCTTTAGGAACTGGAAGGAGCTCTAAGGTCTCCCTGGAGCCCTCTTTTCTCCAGGCTGAACAACCCCAACTCTCTCAGCCAGTCTCAAGCAGGCTGTGTCCTGGCAATCCACATATCAGCCTTGTAGGTTTAAACAAACCTGGAGCAATGAATGCATCTCCAGGGCTGTTCAAGTGCTCCCAGGCAGGAAAATACTTTGCCAACATTATCCTCTGCAGCTCACTTCCACCTAGGATTGAGGGGAAGAGAAATGCTTAGCTCAGGAGTACCTTACCCAGGAGGGAGTGCACAGCTGGGTCGAATTGGATATGTTCCTGATCACAGGGGAAGAAGCTTTGCAAGGTTAAGGCTTCATTATATTGCCTGGGACAGGGAATGTCAGCAGTTTGTTTCTGAGGATGGAGTCTCCTCCATCCTTTCTGGGGAGGGCGATGCTGCCTCTGGTCGCACGCAACGTCAGCGCTCAGCGCGAGCTGCCTCGTGATTTCCTTCTCAAGGGCAGGAGGGCTCCTCTGGCAGAGCAGCCCTCCCAGAACTAATTCAGCAGATGTTTAATGCACTTAAATATATATGAATTTACCAGGGGCTGACAGTGCAGTCACACCAGGCTCAGCCCTCACAAAGGGACTCTGTGTCCTTTAGCATCAGAGAAGCCAAGTCAGGAGAAATTCCTGGGCAAGATTGTCCCACTGAGCAGCCTCTCAAACTGCTTTGACTTCTCTCCAGCTAATTGCTCAGTACAGAAAAGTGGTTTGTCATTGCCATTGTACCTCTGTTAAGAAATGCATGTGAGGTTGTGGAGAGAAATGTTGTTTTCCGAATCTTGAAAAGCAACACCCAAAGCAGAGGCAGAAGACAGAAGCCCAAAGTGCCTGGAAACAAACCTCAGTGATAGGAATTGTGCTGGAAAAAGCAATAAAATCCATCTAAATTACATTTGGCATTTCCTTGGCTTGAGTTACTTGCAGAGAACCTGTTCTCTGACCCTTGGGTCTTCTAGTTTTAATTTGCCACCACTGCTGTTGTCTTTCTAATCTTGCACCTTTCTTCCGTAGGAAAAAGGCTCAACCTTCAGGAGTTCAAGTGCCATGAATTGGAAAAGAACCACATCAATTATTGTCAGTGGGAGTGCCAGTGCTTCACTCTCTTCTCCTTCTTTGTCTCTGCAATCTCTTGGTCTACTTTGTGAGGCAATTTTATTACTTGCACAAAACTATCTCAAAGCACTCAAACCCTTGCTTGTCACAGATTGCAGTTCCCAAATACCCTTTCTGCTCCAATCAAATTTGTATTTGGCTACACTAATTACACACAATTCTTAAAATATGATCTGGTTTTCCTGGGAAATCAATTACCATCCTGGGAAGCTCATCTGCTTTTACCAGCAATGTTTTATGCAGGCAGATAGGCTCCTCTGATGTGTTTATTAAGAAGTAATTATTGAACAAATCTGGACAATAATCAAGCATGATGATGGAGTAGATTGGGATACAGTTTAGATTTTTTTCACAACAACTTGTATGGGGCTGCATTTTGGATTTGTGATGAAAGTTGTCTTGATGCTTTTAGAACATCAAAGCCTCTTCTGCCTCTCACTGGAGGGGCACAAAGAAATCTGATGGGCACATCCAGGACAGCTGATCCCAAGTGACGAAAGAGATATTCCAGACAAACCCTGGCATGCTCAGGATGGGAAACTGGGGGGAAAGGAAGGAAGGAGGGATGTTCTCAGTGGTGGATTTGTCTCACCAAGTCACTGTCACACACAATGGAGTTCTGCTTCCCTGGAGGTGCCTGAACAGCTGCCTGGCCTTGGCAAGTGGAGAAGGAATTTCTTGGTTTCCTTTGCTGGTGGGCACAGCTTTTCTTTTGCCTCTGAAACTGTCTTTATCTCAACCCACAAGTTTTCTCACTTTTACTATCCCACTTTCTTCATTGCCCCATCCCAGGAAGAGGGGAGGGAGTGAGACCTTGTGTGTGGCTCAGCTGCCCACGTGAAATAAACCGTGACACAGGAGAAAAAAATTGTATAATCAAAAAGCAAATATTATTGTGTACTTTAGTGCAAGGTTCAAGTATGTCTCAATTTCAAATAACATTATGCAGCACTGTCAGTTCCGTGTCCCAGGAAAATTTTCTGCTGCCTCCAGAGTACTGCAAATGGGAGCTTAGGGCAGTATATTTATTTGTGGGGAAAAAAGATCACCTATTTGAACATCAGATGTAAGTATAGATGTACATGTGGCAGAACAAAAGAAAAGCTATCCATCAATAAGCCTGACTGGAATGTTGAGCTCTTTGGATACGTGGAGGTCGACCTTGAAATTTGAAAGTTACCGAGCTTTTATGTGCACAGAGATTCTGCTGCAGATGAAAGCAAAATAAAATACTAGAGGATATAACTGAGTAGTCATCTGGGGTTTAGAATTTTCTTCTGATGCCTCTTTGGCTGAGCAAGAGAAAGAAGAGTCAACTGAGAATGTCAGGTAAATTGATAAATCAATCAGATATGTTTATGCCTAATTGCTAATGACAGGTTTTCCAACAAAAGTTGTAGCTTGTATCCAATGGTTGCAAAGGACACAGAGATCAGCACAGGAACAATGCAGAGAATTCAGAGAGAGTTTTTGAGCATTTACCTCTCCAAACTGTGGCATTTGGGCTGTCACTGGGGGTGGGAACATTGCTGGCAAAGGGCAGTGGTCTCACTTTTCAATGTGATCTTTTCCTGTTTCTTTTCACTGAAAAACAAAACCATAGCTGCACCTGGGGGAAAAAATCCTGTTTAGTGCAATAAGTGCATGTTCCCAGTCTTTCTCTTGGAGTAGAAATCACTTAATCTTACAAAGTCAAGTGAGACCTTGAATTTAAGGGTTTTTAGTTCCTCTAGACCTCCAGTAACCTGACCTGAGACAGCCCTAACAAGACAGGATGCCCAAACATCTCATTCTGTCAAAATTACCACTTCACTTGGAATCAATATCTTTGGGAAAAATGTACTTTCAGTGACAGACTTGAATAGCAAGATTCAGAAACAAGTCTGGTAAATATGGCAGTCCATAAATGAGCTGTGGGATAAAACCTTTGGCTGCTATAAAATCCTTCCAGCACCATTTTCTCCAGTATCCTGTATTCTCAGAGTACACTCTGATTCCTAAGTTCACATTTTAGCTGGCACTAAAATTAGAAAGTCATTCTGTAATTCCCAAGCTAAATGCAGACTCAGTTTCGAGCAGCAAGAGGAAACCTTCGGCCTTCAGAGAGCTCTGATTGACAAGAATAATGTGACAGCACAGGGCGAGATGATTTCGTGATTTGCTAAAGAGGAGAAGAAATTACTGAACTGCAAAAGCCATGAACTGCCAGGCAGACATTAAACCAGAGTAAATGTGTAAGAACAGACACCAAGATCTAACACTGCAGCCTCATCAGATTCTCCCATCACAGATGGTGCTTCACGACCTTCCTACACAGACAAGCCTCACCAGGAGACATACCTGAGCCAAGAATTCCTGCTGATAAATCCCATATAGTCCCTCTCCACTTTTACTTTTGAGGTAACTGATGGGCTGAGCAGGGGGAAACACAATTCACCCTGCTGCCTGTAGGAATGCCTTAAAAGGCAGCTAAAATGCCAAATAATGGAGGTTATCTGTTGGGAAGTGCCATGAATAAAACATGTTTTGCTGTCTGTGTGCATTTGTCCTCTCTGCCCTTCAGTGAAAGATCCCTGTTGCACATCACAATTTGGAAAGCAGAAAAAAGGACCTGGGTGACTTTGCCCTGACTCTGCCAGGATCAGACAATCCTTCCCTAAAATAAGACAGGACTATTTCTGACCCATGGGCCAAAGTTCAAAGGCGGAGACGTTCAAGCACATTTAAGCTGACAATTCCCATCTGAATGAATAAGCCATTAAAATTAATGGGACTTAATAGCAACCAGATTTTTAAATATCTATTACCTACTGAACATTTGTGTGGTTCTGGACTTTATTTTGAAGGCCTTTCTATTTTGCCCACCCCTTAAAATCCCTTCATTTAATTTCCAGTCACATTATTCCAATGTGAAAGAAAAAAAGAAAAACTAAAATGAACAAAAAAGTGTTGAATATATATATTTTTTTTTAAGTGGAAGGAGGGTAGATTTAATACTAGGAGGAAATTTTTCTGCCAACACAATGCAGCAACTTCTTGTTCCTTTCTTTTTCTTTTTTTTTCCCCAGAAAAATCTGTAGGTTATTCACAGGTGGTTTTTGGGTAGGTGTTTTTTTGGGGGGGGTTGTTTTTGTTTTGTTTTTTTTTTCTGAGGGGAAAGCTAGGGAATATTTTTGGTTTTTTTCATTTGCCTGTTTCTTTTTTCAAGGAAAATAAAAATAAGTCCCCCACTCATTTCATCAATAAGAATAAAGATATCTTTATCCTTTATTACACTAGTTTAAGGCTTGACCCTCTCATGTATATAAATTATACACAGAAAGACATAAAACTGGTTCATTTATTCAGTAATTTATTGTGTCTTTTGACTACCATGGACAAACAGGTCGTGTAATGTACAGCGCGAGAAAGATACAGGGAGGGAAAAAATATGTTCCATACAGATGGCTTTAAACAGAAAGAGTGTAGATTTAGATTGCATATAAGGAATAAATTCTTCCCTGTGAGGGTTGGGAGGCCCTGGCATAGGTTGCCCAGAGAAGCTGTGGATGCCCCATTGCTGGAGGTGCCCAAGGCCAGGTTGGATGGGGCTTGGAGCAACCTGGGACAGTGGAAGGTGTCTCTGCCCATGGCTGCAAGATGATTTTTTGAGGCCACTTTCAAACCAAACCACTCTATAGATACTGAACTATACACTAAAAGACAGAAAAAACCCACACTATCTATAGTGTATACTGAACTATACACTAAAAGACAGAAAATACATTTTAGCAGGCTTCTGTATTCTGCCCATGCTGATAAATCACCTTAAAGCCAGCCATGGTGTAAGCACCCCTGAGAAAGCTTTCAATATCTAATATAACCCAGGAGTATCTGTTGATTTTGGGACAACAAAGCAGTTAATTTGATAACTCAGAGTGTCTCCAAATGTGGAACAGTACCTTACAATATTTCTAATGTATTTAGAGACTGTAAGTCTGAGCCAGCTGAACCCTGCTTTATCTGTTTGTGCATTTATGATCACATAAAACTCAAACACAACACAGGATTTTGCTCTCCTGAAACAACAGCAGATTTTTTTATTTGCTATTTTTGTTGTGAAAATTTTGCAAAGGCACATCTCTGTTTGGGACTTTAGGTATGAAATAAATAAATCAAAGCTTAAAAGTGTTTTCTATGTCCGTTTTTGTCAGAGGTCATCAGAGTTCCAAAGATGTCATAGAGTATTAAAATTGTGTTTGGAAGGTTATGAGACACAGGGTTTGTAAAATTTGAAAATTATGGGGGTCACACAAGGAAAATTGTTTGAAAAAAACCACTGAACAAAAAATAAGTTGGGATTTTTATTTACAAAAATGCTAAAAATGTTTCATTATTAAATGTTTCTTCTTTGAAGTGAGCATAAACTAAGTTTTTAAAAAATATAAACAATTAGCCCAGTTAATACAATGAGCTGCTTCATTTTTCTACAGTTTCTAAAATTTTTTCATTGTGTTAGTTTGTTTCATCAAGAAATACATGAGTTGAATATGAACAATTGGACCCGAGATTATTTATTATGACTCATGTGCACTAGAAGAATGTGGCAGGTTGGTAGGTTTGGGTGAGGTTTTCTCCATTTTTTCCACCAAACCAGATACTCCATTAGCTGCCAATTCTTATCTTGGAGTTGTGCAGAGCTTTGGGAGATATCACTTCACCTTCTCTGTTTCTGCTTCTTAATCTCCTTAGACTGTAAATTCTTAGGATCAGAACTGATTTTTTAAAAAATTTGTGTCAACCCCTGAAGAAATGGGTCCCTAATCTCAAGTAGAATCTTTAACTACTTCTGTAACAGAAATAGTAAAATAGTGAGAGGAGCAATAATAACCACAGTGCCTGGGAACCAAAACTGATTAGGAGGCATCACTCAGTGTCACCTGGCAGTTGACCTTTATCTCAAACAGACACAGATTTTTTAATATATTTTTTCCCCCACTCCCTGTTATTGCTGTGAGGCACAACTGATATGTGAAAGCTGCTGCTGGAAAGCTACTCATTAAATTGTAATTTCAGTGTGCTGACATTTCAATGGGAGCTTTGCTCCCTGTGTGGCTCAACAATTTAGATTTGCAAAATATTGTGCAGGGCTTTATAAGCTTGGCTGTGTCAACTGCTGGTGGATTACAGCAGCAGAAAATATGGGGTAAAATGAATGGCTAGAGGTTGCTGTAGGGCTCTGTGTTCTATCAGTCTTCAAGTGAATAGAATTAAATTATAATATATGTCTCTGACCAGAAAAAAAAAAAAAAAAAAGAAAAAAAGTTGTCTTTTCTTCCAAGACTGAAAATCTTTGTGGTGTTTCCTTCACGCATCCTGTGGATTTGTGAGGATGAGGATGCAGATCCACTGCCACTGAAAGGACTTCTTGAGGAACTGGTAAAGGCACCCTAACTAATGGAATGCATTTTATCAATCTTCTGAGTTACAAAATGCTTCACCACAGTCCCTGTCCTGATGATGGACAAGTAATAAAAGCAAGGACGGAATCAAGATTTGGGCATCCTTGGGTCAACTCCTGCTTGCCTCTACAGAGGGAGAAAGGTGTAGAATGGTTTGTAAGGGTATAACAGAGGGGTTCCATTTCCAGATTGACTGATCAAGCCCTCATCCTTGCCCATTTGGGGGATATTAAACCAACTGTACCCCCTCTCTTTGATTATAAACCAAGGGTCTTCCATTAAAATGAAAATTCATAGTGATCCAATATGACAAATGACCCAACGTTCCTGAACATGGAAAGAAAACTTCTTGACATTTGCCCATATCTTGTTAGGTGTTTTATTGATCTTTCTCTGAACACCAAATTCCAGAGCATCTTGCAGTTTTCTGCACAGCTTTGAGAAGCAGATTGTTAAGCAGAGACTATCTCTAACCTTGATGGAAGCAGCTCCAGGGCACAGAAGAAAAACTCTTTTGAATTAAAGTTGCAAGCAGCCATATTAACAAGCATATGATTACAGTACAAATTGCCCTGAATAATTCAGGAAGAGTCCTATCCAAAGTTTGATGGTAATCACAGTCTGGGAGAATATTATTAAAAATGAAACCTGCTGTCAGGGGAAGGAATCTTCTCTTCTCTTCTCTTCTCTTCTCTTCTCTTCTCTTCTCTTCTCTTCTCTTCTCTTCTCTTCTCTTCTCTTCTCTTCTCTTCTCTTCTCTTCTCTTCTCTTCTTCTGTGATTCAGACAGGAGAGAATTAGAAAATCAAGCACTCTTCACTCACTTCATTGTGTCATGCTTGTTGCTGCTGCTTCTTGCTAAACCCAAAATAAATGAAGCAAATTTTCTCAGTCACCAAATCTATTGCTTGTCTTAGAAAAGAAATGTGCATTTGTGCCTGTGGATATAGACCAAGGGTTGTTTTAGCAAACCTTTTCTGAGTATCAGAGCTGATGCTGGAAATGGAGAAAATCTCTCAGGTATTTATGGTGTCCTCCTTTACCCTTTTATTTTTCCTTTTTTTTTTTTTTTATTCTCAAAAAAGGACTAAAACCAAAGAAACTCTGGAGAGAGGAGTCTTTATTTCCCCAAGGCACAAACATAACACTCTGCACAGCTGTCCCTTGGTGCCATGGGGCATCTGCTCACACCAGTGGCTGAGATGCAGAACAGCACAGCCCCACTGCCCCTCACATGGATAAAAGGACAATGAGTGCTCCCCAGTGCAGAGCAAGTGGGTCAAGAGTGGTCTGGGGCCATCAGGGGATGGTGCTGGCTGGAGGTGAAAGTGTGTCCAGGATGGGACAGTGAAGTGGTGCTTTGAGCACAGCTCCGTTTTCAGCTCTGCTGCTTCTCAGTTTCCAGAGCTGGGCTGAGCTGCAGTGTCAGCCTTGTCTCTTCCACCATCTGTGCCTGTCTGTTTGCATTGAACAAGCTTTGGGGACAATCTTTTTTTTTTTTTTCCTTTTCTTTTTTTTTTATTCTTGCTCCTTTGTGCTGCACTTATCAGCAAAAAGCCCAGAAGCTCAAAGAGGATTCTGGGGGAACGTCTGTAAGTATAAGAATATTCCTTGTAAAAGGCAAGCAAGCCACAGAAATGCTATCTGACAACCTGCACAGACCTGCCAGTGCATCTTGTCAGACCTTTTGGGCAGCAAATGTTATCTTAGGAGAGTCTTTTCTCAGTCAGAGAAACTTACAGGCATTTCCCAGGTCTCCAGATGCCTCCCTCCCAGGCAGACAGGGCTTAGCACAGCTTGGACACTCTTTGCAGAGCTCACACAGCACCCAAAAACTTTCTGGTGAAATGTTGCTGCTGCTGCAGGAGCTCCTGTGACAACTTTTTGTCCTTTCTACCCAGCAACTCACTACAAGTATAGGAACAAGCTGGGGTTTTTTTTCAGGATAATGACTGACAACTCCAGCGACAGATTGTTGAGTTCTTGACATAAATGTGGCAGGGGGTAAAGGAAGCGAAGCACAAAGCAGTGGAATGTGTGTGCTTGCACAGAAAGTGCCAAGCACCACAGCCTGAAACTAAGTTTTGACAACCTGAGCTGATGGAAGGAAGATGGAGACAAATGTCTCTGTGTTTGTGAAGGGTGAGAGCTGCTGTAAGCAGAGGAGCAAAACTCAGCAGGCTTCACTCAATGTTTAGAACAGGTTTTTTCTCTCTGCTCTGTATCCATAGGTACAGCTGTGTGTTTTTGTGGCCAGCAATGTGGGGAACTAAAATACTGATGGTGTTAGAAAATAAATACTCTGAAAATTCTAATCCCTTTTCATTTACTCAGTTTCTCATTTCCATATTGAAGTTTCAAACATTTTTGGGCTTGTTTTGTGTCCAGTTTCACTTTCTGATCCTCAGATCTCGACATTGCAGTATTGAGTTGTCAAGGCAAAGAGAACCATCTAAATTACCCTTATTCGTTGCTCTGCCTTGAACAGAAACATTCAGATTGATCTAATTTGCTGAATTTTCCAATTAAAATTTAATTTTACAGAAACCATTTTTCTAGCCATTAGTCTCCACCAGAGTTAATGTCAAAGGCTCAGTTTAGATTAGCTTAGATCCTTGCATTAAGAGCACCTTGTCAGACCCACTTTGGGACTCATAATATTTATCAGAATTGCAGAATCTCTCCCACTCAGCCCAAATTTACCAACTTTTAAGCAGAAAGCACAGCTCATACTCCCAGTCAAAGGGCAAAATCCAGCAGGGGAAGAACAAATATATGCACAACCAATTTTAAATGAAGCGTATTGAATAAGTGTTTCATTTAGAGCAGAGAAATCACTCATTGGGCTCTGAATTACATTAAAAAAAATAAAACATGACTATGCAAGACTGCCATCAGATTGTGCCTTGATTAAAAGTCAATAGATTTGTTTGAACAGTCATTACCATTTCTGGAATGTGAAATAACTGTTCTGGATGTAAGGACACAGTGGATCCAATGCTGGATTGAGCCCAGCACCAACATCAGCTGCTGCCCAGTGCCTCACTGGGAGGGACAGGAACTCTTGGTTTGGCATTTATGTGGAAAATGTCCTGCAGAGATATTTGTAGCCAATATTTCAGGCCAGTTTTTCTCCTGACAAACACACAAAACTCCTGGTGATTCATCCACCCACTACAGAAAAGCAGCCCCATTTTCTACTTTTGTTTACAGGTCTGCTGTTTGGTCAGCATGTATTTTATTTAGCATGATGGGGTCTTTTAAAAAGGTCATCAGAAGTTAAAATACAATTCCAGATCAAGTCTCTGGGGGAAAAACAACATAAACAGAACCAAACAAAGCAGAACACACACACACAGACACGAGCCGCCCCAAAACAATAAAAACCAAACGAAACAAACAAACAAACAAAAGGCAAAACCAAAGAAACAACAACAAAAGCCCCACAAAAACAACCCACCTGTTCAATTTAGCTCAATAATGTCATTTCCTCTTCTAGATTATAACAAAATGTTCTGAGCAACATTAACTCTGCTGTGTGTTTGTGATTTTAAAAAAAAAAAAAAGTCATTTTGCAGTAACAAGCTTTTTATTTCTTCTCTTTTGGCCCTTTCCAGATCGTGCCAAATGGCTCTAATGCAACAAGCAAGAATTTTCCTGATTGATGAAAAAAAATTCATGGAGAAGGCAAGAATTTATCCTTAAGAAATCAGTGTCAGGGGTTCTGGTATTCACATACTGAGATGCACTGCTAAATACATGAGATTTATGGGTTACTTTAAAGATTAAGTATAATTAACAGATTATAGTTGAAATAAGAAGGTGTCTGGTACCATGGATGATGAGAAAAACCTGTCAGATGTATCATAGGATTACAGAATAGTTTGGGAAAGAGATTTTCAAAAGTCTTCTTGTCCAAGCCTCCCAGTATGTTCAACAGGACCAGGTTCCTCAGAGCCCTGTCCAGCCTGACTTTGGATGTTTCCATGGATGGAGCATCCATCACCTCTCTGGACAGTCTGGTCCAGTGTTTCACAATTTCATTATTAAAAAAAATTCCTCCTTTTATCTAGTCTAATTCTCCCCTGTTTTAGTTTAAAATGCTGTTGGCTGTCCTATTGCAACAGGCTGTATTAAAAAATCTGTCCTCATCTGTTTTATACCATTTTTATAGGTTTATTTTTAAAAGGTGGATTTATATCATCTTTTAACCATTGAAAGTTTACAGTTAGGTCTGTCTGGAGCCTTCTCTTCTCCAGGCTGAACAACCCCAGCTTTCTCAGCATGTCTTCACAAAAGAAGTGTTCCATCCCCATCTTTGTGGCGTCCTTTGGACCTTCTCCAGCAAGTCCATGTCTTCCCTGTGCTAGAGGAGAGGAGAGGAGAGGAGAGGAGAGGAGAGGAGAGGAGAGGAGAGGAGAGGAGAGGAGAGGAGAGGAGAGGAGAGGAGAGGAGAGGAGAGGAGAGGAGAGGAGAGGAGAGGAGAGGAGAGGAGAGGAGAGGAGAGGAGAGGAGAGGAGAGGAGAGGAGAGGAGAGGAGAGGAGAGGAGAGGAGAGGAGAGGAGAGGAGAGGAGAGGAGAGGAGAGGAGAGGAGAGGAGAGGAGAGGAGAGGAGAGGAGAGGTTTTGCACAAAGGTCAATATGACCCTCAAAAGAGCAAGGGCCATAGCCAAATATGTCTTTTAACTAAAAAATTATTTTTATTGACCAGGAAATATCTTCTGCCTTTAAGTCACAGAGGGAGATTGAATTGTGAAGCCAGACTTGTTATAAATAGTGATTAGTAATTATTTGCAAAGTCCTTGCTGAAGAAGAGTAGGGCAGGGCTTACTCTGAGAAAATGAGACATGATACTCAGACTTTCCATTTCTTTTAATAAACAATTTATGTAAATTTAAATACATTGCATATTCATGCTTAAATTTGCTGCTCATAATGATGACAATCGCAATTAAGCTCTTGGTTCTTCTGGCAGCAGCAATAATACAGAATGAAAATAAATAAATAATAACAACAAGTTATGTTTCCTGTGACCTTTTTAAAAACTTGTTAGTGAACTGCAAAATAGATCTTTTCTAAAAATCTGATTTTGGTAACCATTTAATAAATACATGCATTTATTTAAGTATGCGTTGCCTTGGGGGGGAAAAAAAAAGGAACTAAATATGCAAGAAACTTATTTGCAAAGGGAAAGGTTAACTGTGAACACAAAGCATCTTCCATTGTTTAAATTATTTATATACTATATATATAAGTTGAGTGTTTTATGATCAATGAAAGAGAACTGCAGTTAGAGCAGTGATGCAGAGAGATAAGACCTTCTCTTTCTGTGAACTAAGTTCGTACTTCAAATGGAACTGCAGACACAAAAAGGAGTAAAACTTACTCAAATTTAGTTGAGCAGCTTTGTTTCCAGGCCTAATTTAAGGACTGTAAACACAGAGTGCTTGGATTAATATACATGAAACTTCTCATGTAAACATTTCTGTCAGGTGAGGGAGGACATTGAGAAGGGATGGAGAAGGAAGAGAGGAAGTGCCAAACCAGTGACAAACGGTAGGAAATTCTCCTCCAGGCCCCAGCCAGGCTGACCAGGGAAGAGGAGAAGTGCCCCAGTTCATCCTGTTTATGCCACACTCTCAGTTTGCCCCATCCCTGACTTTTAGGTACCAAACCCCTGTTCATCCCACACTGAGATCTCCAGCTCCTTTACTGCTCCCTCTTCCTGTCACTGCTGCGCTCATCAGCTGCCCACACCCATTTGGGCTCATTAGGTTAATTCTCAATAAACTTCTCCTGAAGCTCAGCCAAAACCTTTGTTTTGCCATCCTGTGGCCATTCCATTGCAGCTTTCCAGAGAAGAGGATTAATGAATATTCATGTTTTTGGAACACCTGGGGGAATTTTTTTTCTAGGTATCTAGCTGTGAGTTCAGACTGCGTCTTTCGTAGCTCCAATCTGGAATGAGATCCTGCTGAAGAAATAAGGACATTCCCCAGTTTTAGTCTGTTTTAAGGCAGTTGGATATGCCTGATAGTAGTGAATCTTGGGTCAGACTCCTGGTCTGGGATAATTGGAAAAGTGGGCATTTATATCCAGGAAACTGTCCTATTTTTTCCAGACATTTTATCCTGTGTGGCTTTGCCTAGGAGACAGACAGGAGCATCCCAAACAAACAAACATGGTTTTCATTAGACGTGTTACATCCTCTAATGGAAACAAATTCACTGAAATGAGAGGAACAAGACTGTCTCATTGATTCCTTATCTACCTGCTGACACGGAAAATTAGCCGTTTCCAGTGGATCTTTCATCTGCTAATTATCCTCATTGATTTTGGATGAGGAAATGTAGTGTCTGAGTTCAACTACATGTTCTGCCAGCCAGGACCTGTTTGCATTCTGACATACAGGACAAAGCTGGAAAAAGGAGCCAGGAATTCGATTTTTCTGCCACTTCCTTGCCCAGACATGTTGTGGGCTCCCCATCCCTGAAAGTCATTAAGGCCAGGTTGGATGGAGCTCTGAGTAACCTGGTCTAGTTGAAGGTGTCCCTGTCCATGGCAGGGGTTGAAATTAGAGAATTTTTAAGGTCCCTTCAAACCCAGTTCTGGGTGATTCCAGGACTCAGTGATCACACCTTTCCCCTAGGATATCTGTGAGATCTTTCCATTTGACTCCTTTTAATTGCAAGAAGAATTATTTTTACTGCATTGCATGAATTTCCTATGGCAGTGACACACAGAACTAGAAAATTCCAGTGGCCAACCTGCAGGAAAATCAGAGGAGAGACAGGTAAAGAGGGAAGAAACCAGCAAGATGAAGCGGGGATGAGGAATAGATGCTTTAACCAATATTGAGAAGTTCCACCACATTGCTCCATTCAGTAGAGAAAATAATAAACCATTAAATCCATCACGATGCTATTTAATTTTGTGCATGTTTTTGGCTAAATGTGGCTCAAACTTTCTGAGCTCAGAATAAGACAGACATGCATGGCAGTGCAGAAAGCAGCATTCAGAAAAACCTAGTTTAAAAAGTTGGAATATTCCTTATTCTTGCTGTACTAAATTTATGGGTAAGGAAATTGCATTAACATAAAAACAAGCCCTGTCTCTTCAGCAACACAACAGTGCCAAACAGAGTGAATCCAGTGTATTAAAATACCATCCCAGATTGTCTCCTGAGCTTTATGGCTGCAGCAATTGAGAATTAGTACCATTAATTAGCTGAAGCTATTTGTTTTACAAATTACAATTGCATGTCTAATCCTGTAACTTTCTGTCCCTGAGGAGTTACTTAGCGAGAGCTCCACAGCAGAACCAGGGAATGAATGGACTTAACTTCTAGGAGCATGAGAGATAAGAAGAAAAGAACAAACTGTTATTTTTATTTCCCTCTGCTGCCTTCTTTCTTACAGTCTAAGATGGGAACAGAACACCACATCTGCCTTCTCTAAGCCATTAATTATTTTCCTGAATTTCTACTGCATTCAACATTTTTGTCTAAATTTTTTTAATATTGTGATATTTTACTTTTTTTCCTTCACTTCCAATATGTAAGTGCTTTTGCAGCCCTTTAATTATTCCCACTGGTTCAGTCCAGCCCCCTATATTTATAAATATTTTCTGTCTTGATTTTGCCAGTTGAAAGCTCTGACTCAGGGAAGCTTCAATACTGATTTGCATTAGGACATCACTGGATGGGGATGGTCTTTTTGAGGAATATTTTACGTGGTCCCAATATATTTACTCAGAAACAAATCAACACCCTGGCTTCAAGTGTCTTCCATGAAACTCATTCCAATAAAAACTCTCACTTTGACAAAGGAGTGTGTAATATTTCTCTTGCAACTCTGCAAAAGGAAGTCAACAAGTTCCCTGGATACATCAAGAAAAGAAATTATTTCACAGAGGAATGGTAATATTTTAAAAGATGATTTATGAGCTCTTTTTTTGCTTGTGAATACCCAGCCTTGAAGTCCACTTGAAAGTGATTTTTTATTTTGGTCGTTGTTGATAAATGCTTTGCCATCATAATAAAGTCCACAGCACATGAGGGAACATCTGAAATCTTGGACATCTATTGAACAGAGACAACTCTGCACATCCATTTCTGTAGTGATTCATGACCTAGCCACAGACTGATGGATGGCAGCTGGGTGCTCCTAAGGAACAATCTCAATGTCTTACAGTCATGGAAAACTGCAGTCAACTATAATTTATTTATTGAGAGTAAGTGGTGCTTTCATCTCTGACCACATTACCCAGGGGTAAAAAAAAAAAAGAAAAAATGGTCGAGAATACGTTTAATTTTAATTTGAAAGAGTTGGTTCTCTTCCTTCACCTTATGTTGACAATGGCAAGTGGGTCACTGAGTAAAGGTGTGTGATAAATGGATGAAAAGACAGAATTTTGTCTGTGATTTTACACCTATATTGAAAGTAGAGGATGTATTTGAAGATGTTTTCAGAGATCTCAGCTGAAAGGGGGAAACAGGAGTTTAAGCTTTGCATCAAGGCCTAGCCACAGAGTTTTCGTACACAAGTGGCTCCCTGGGAATCTGAAGCAGATGGTCCCACCACTTCTTTGGTGTGGAAAATGACACATTTTATTGGTTTAGACCCAGATGAAATTTTGACCTTGATTCTGAAACACCTATTTTTACAGAAATATTCCATTCTCTTGTTTTGCGTTTCTTTAAATACCTTTTAAAGTTATCTGTATCTCTCAATATTTCTTCTTTTTCTTTTCATTATACTGAAGAATTTAGGAGTTTTACTTGGGTTTGGACAGAATTATAGATTAAATGGGATGTGAATTATGAAAAAAACACTTCTTCATGGCTTGGATTTCCAAATTTTTATTGTGTATTATAATGTCAAAGCACAATTTATAAGGTTTCTTTGCAACTTACTGTTTTTGAAAATGCTGCTTTTACAGAAAATTCCAATAGTTTAAAATGTTCTTTGTTAAAAATATATCGAAAACAAAGTATCAGGGTATTTTTTTCTTTAAACCCAAGGCTATTTCTGCAAACAAAATATGTTTATTCTGGAAGGTTTGTGGAAAACACCATCTTATGACAAATGTATTTGACAAAAGGCATATACAGTCAAATCGCTGAAATGCGCCTGCAGACGGAGACTCGGCTGAGATTAATGTCATGTGTTGATCTGAAACTTATCAGAGAAGAACTTTTTGCTTCTCCGTGCAGGAGATCTGCAGGAGAAAGATGCCACTTGGGTTTAAAGATGTTATTCCAGAGGGACGTTCCTTGGTGGCAGGAGCAGGGCCAAGGGTTTGGTGCATGCCTGGAAGGAAGGGATCCCAATTCTGAGCAGGATTTCTGCACAGCTCCCTGGTACAGGTGACAATAAATGGCCGTGATAGGCAATGGATATTTATGTTTATGAGTCAGATAGGATCATTCTGATCTCAGTTGTTTTCTTGTATAACAGAAGCCAGGGCACTTGTACCCCCATTCTGCTTCTGAGAGTGTGCATTACTGATCTCTTCATGTAAAGGTGAGTTGATTGCATCTCTGCATGTGGTAAATTGTTCTCCCTGTTGAATATTTGGGGTTTATTTATAATCTGAATTTATCTTGATTCAAATAACAGCTCCTACATCTGAGTATTTCATTGAGTTGTGCACACTACCAAGCTGTCACTTATCAATAATCTGTTCTTTTACCAGTGAAAAAATCTTAAAACTTACATATAGACTTAATTAAGTTCCTTGCTAATCTCCTCTTCAACATATTCAATGCATTTCACACTCTGAGGAAGCTGAATTACTCTTTTCTAAGCCCTTTGTAGTAATCTAATTTTTGTTCAGTGTGGGTTTCAGAAGTGCTTCCATATTATCTTTGTATTGCTAATAGCAGTTTTCTGTTTGACATCTCCAGTGATTATATTTATCACCATATTGCAGTCTGACTTGGTGAGCTGTGCTGACTGGAGATCAGGGCAAAGCAGATGTGCTCTGCACTTCAGGTTAATTTCTCCAGTCTTAAATTAGCACGAGCTCTGAACACATTTATGATACATTAAATATGTCTTCACACACTTCAGCTTAGTAATCTTCATGACAGTCCTGCAAAGCAAGGCAATACTGTCACCCATTTATACTGAGACAGAACTGAGACACAAGCAAAGTTAAAAAAAAAAAAAAAAAGAATCCTAATCCTTGAAAGGCATTTAAGTAGGTAAGAGAATCATATTGGAAAACTTAATATAAAAGACTCAGGCAAGACTAGTGTGGGGAATTGGCACATATGTCTCAGACTCAATTCACAGGGCTGCAAAATCAAGAAAGAGAGAACGTGGCTGATCAGGGTTAGAGCAAATTCTACTGTCAGCAAAAATATTCTTAAACTGTAGGATTCAGGATGTGCTCTCTGCTTTCTGTGGGCACGTGTGTCAGCTAGGCTGGGAATTTGTGTTAGGGCTGGACATGGGCACACATCACCCCACTTTCCACCACAGAAATTTCCAACAACCCCTTTGCACCACAGAATACAAGAGAATGATGTTGTAATTAGGGTAAATGGGAACAGGATATTCAGAATGTCTCCACACATCAGTTTACATTTAGCTGAAGGTGTGATCTGAAACCCCATGGGGATGACAAGCAGAGTTTGGAGGGACCAAAGCATTTCCCACCTCCCAGCTCTTATCACGGAGCTGCTGCATTGCAAGTTCATTTTTCTTGTGGGTCTTTCCAAGTCACTCATCAATCAGAATTTTATTTATTGAGCCCATAGGTAACACCTCCACACTCCTCTGACAGAATGGCTTGGGGACATCTACCTGATATCAGACCTTGGAGGAACCCTCATTCCTCTCTTGGTTTTGGACCCTTTCTTCCCTGAGCTCTGTTCCCTTCCCTGCAGTGATCCCACTCAGTTTTCAGGCTTACAGTACCAGAATCAAATATTTGTGGTTAAAACAGCCAAATGCTCTTCATGAGGATGCTTGAACTCACATGGGGTATGTAAGCAGGATTCTCAGGTAGCTCAATTCAGTTTTCATCCTTTGAAGATTTAGTTCAAGGAGTTATGTGATTCTAGACAGGAGCAATTTACAGTAACACCACAGGTAATTTGGTCATATTGAATTTTACTGTTTAATTCAGGAATTCTGTAGGAGATTCTAGAAAAATAAAGTGTAACTTTTCCAGTCTGCTGCTCCAATTCAAATTCAGGAAAGTATTGTGTAGATTACTTATTTAATGCAGCTTTTTACTAAGATACTATTTATACTTCTGTTGGAATAATCGCAAATCACTGATGAGCTTGTCAGAGATTGTTTAGATTGGTTCAAGGTCATAAAACAAAGAGTCAGGTGGAGGAGTCACGGTGGGGGAATACAGAATGAATATCATGGTGAGTTTCATGTAAGGCAAGTGAAGCTGGACAATGCACTGACTGTAATAAATCTCCTTTTAGAAAGGAATGAGCACAGATCTGCCTAGTGCCTGCAGATTTCTTTATTTTCTAGTCAGTAGAAAAATTTGTGTAAAAATCTACGTACATATACATGATCCAAAAATGGCTTTAACCCCTTCAGTAAATTTCCTTTATCTTATTTCCAAGCCTTTCTCTGTCACAGAGAATATCAAAGCAAACTCTAGAATGTCTGTATATTAAATGTCCCATAGCTCTGAGAAAACAGTGAGAAGGGAATTGTTCAAAAATATTCATGTCCTTGAATACAAAGGCAATGAGGAGCAGATAATTCTCCAGAAAAACTGTGAGACATAAATAAACCATTAGGGGTTTACAGAAAGGTTTGGGTTGGAACACATTAAATAGCAAGACAATAAAATATTTTGATTTTTGTAGAAAATATTTTAGATATTACATTACTGAGTGTGTAGGTCTGTGTATAATGAATTACATTATTAATTCAGGGAAAAAAGAAAATAATCCCAAAATATTTAAAATCTTATTCTGACTTTTTAAATTGTAATCAAAGCTTATTTTCATTTGTGAAAATTCAAATATAGTTACATTTTGTTACTGTGACATAATCATAAGTTCTTCTGGAAAAGCATTTATGATCTTATTAACATATTTATTTGCAAATAATTAGCTTCACTTCCTTCGGAGCTTGAAAGCTATGGCTGCTTGGGTTTTCTGTTGCTGAGATCTTGCAGAAATGCTGAAATTTATATACAATTTTTTAAAATTATATCTGATTATAATTGATTTCAATATATTCTCATCTTTGTCTATATTTCTTCTTCACCTAAACCTGTAGAGGGTCATAGATCAAAGTGACTCAGCTTTTATTGTCATGTAGATAGTTAGGTTTAAAATCAAAGAGCAAAATCTTTAAATTACCAAACAACTTATTTATTTCCCTTATGCTTCTAAAATTTCCAACCAAAGCATGGAATTTTTGTTACTACTGATGTGTGCATGGAGGTCTCATTCCTTCACTGGAAAATATCTTTACACTTATTTTGTTCTGATGTTCTCTGCACTTAACTTGGCTTTTGCTTCAGCCACCCAGAGGATGTGGGAGGTTTTGGAGTTCTGTACATGATCTATATTTTAACACTGAGCAGATTGGCCAGGGAGGGTGTGGAGTCTCCCTCCCTGGAGATATTCCAGAACTGTCTGGACGAAATCCTGTGCCTGTGCTCTGGGATGACCCTGCTGGAGCAAGGAAGTGGCACCAGGTGACCCCACTGATGTGGTTCCTTCCAGCCTGACCTGTTCTGTGATCCTGTGAACATAATAAACAAATAAATTAATTAATAATAACAAAAATTATATATCCTAAAAGATAACACTAACCTCAACTCATTCTGATTTTAAACTAGTCTATATTTAGCTGGTAATAAGGTATTAGAGTGCTCTTGTCAGCAGTGCTGATTTCATCTCAGCTGGGCAGTGAGCAGCCTGTTAAATGGTTTTCAAAGAGCAGAAAAGCCATGAGGCCTGGCTGGTAAAAGGAGAAGAAAGGGATGATGAAAGCTTTAGGGTTCAATTCTCCATGGTCTCAGATATGATGCTAATTCAATATAGTACAAATTACTATTCAAATTCATTAGCATCACACTAAGCAATATGCAATCACAGCCAAGTTCACAATTAGCATTAATGATATTCTCCAAGTGGGGAGAAAAAAATTGAGGATTGAGTTTTACACTCCAGACAAGATAATACAAGGGAAATAATGCCAGGGATTAGTGTCTGAGACAGGAATTTATTTCAGATGTGTTTACAAGTCCCAGAGCTCAAGGAGCTGAAGTTAACACACAGATGGGACATTTCTCTCTGCAGTTATTCCCATCCACCTGCTCCCACTTTCACCTGATGCCTCAGAAGCTACCAAATGGAACTGGGGGCAAAGCTGGAGTTCCTCTAAATTACCCTTGCCTTGACTGATAGTCCAATTCCTCACCACACCTTCATTATCAGCTTTTTGGAAAATGAAATATTCAGTTCTGGATGTTGCTTTATGTCTGCTCTGACTTCAGGGAGAGTCTGACACCATTTCTCAAAGACCAACCAGTAAAGTTTAAACAGATGTAGCTGGTGAAAAAAATTTTTTTTTCAAGTCCACATCCATGAAAAAATTATTCATAGATTTTTGAAATTTAAGAGATTGTTTTTTATACTTACAAAAATTATTATTATCTTGGTTGCTTCACCACAAAATTCACCTGTATGGCACCTGGACTGGTGGCTGCTGGATTTGCAAGGCAAAATTCTTACAAGGTTTTTTCAACTTGTTCAAAATAGAATTGTTCTTACACAATCAGTGTCAGAGGCTGTAATTCAGATTAGTGTTGTGCACCCCAAAACCATGGACTGGCTTATTTAAAAATTGCTTTTACATGAATGAATATAAGATGTTAGTCTAGGAGAATCTTCTGAGAATAGAATGCTTTTTAAAGCAATGCAAATTTTTCATTGCTGAGGAGGGTAAAAATCATCCTAGAAATTTGAGTAATATTTTATATGAGTCCTCTGTTTGATAAAGACCCTGGTGGTGCCTTTCCTACTCTGGCATACAGCCTCTCTCTTAGGGTGTCAAAATGTGACTTTCCTTTTTGTTGTTAAAGAAAATCTAACCAATAAACACTGTGGCATGCAGGTCTGTGTGTATGTGCCACCTTCTTCTTTCCTTTTAATCATAATTAAATGAACAAGGGTATTTAAGACATGTTTTAAAAAGCTAAAAATAACTTCTAGGTGAAGAGCTAACTCAAACATAGAATTACTGTGGGCATCTATAATCAATTACCGGGAAAATTGTTAAAACTTGAGATATAAAACATTATGTTCCTGACAAATCCAAACTAATATGTAATTCTACTGTCATAAAACCACTAAATATTTCGAAGATGCAACACACTGATTTATTTTTAATTTGTGGAGCTCCCACCCTTCCTGCTGCCTGAGAATTCATTGTCTTGGGAAAAGTTTCTTAGTCACAAGGCCCCTTTTTTATCTTCAGTACATCAAAAGACTTGCGATGGTAAAAAATCCCCAAACTTATCCCAATGATTCAATCCATCTTCACAGCTTCCTACTAAGAAGATGAACTGAAAAATCAATTTTCTGGGGAAACTTTTTCAGACCTATTCCCCTTCACCCACTTCCTCCAGAAAAATGTTCACCTGCTTAGGGTGGACTGAATCACCCTCCAGGAATTCCTGTTTTATCTCAAGATGCCTTGGACCTCAACAGCAGTTTAATATTCATAGAAAATCACAGGAATGCAACGGTAGAAACTGAGATTCATGGATGCAGTTCTCTGGAGGAAAAATCACAAGACCATTTCTTCCTGTTTCTGACCTAAGGTGGGGTCAAACTTTATCTAAATCATTCCTGACGTGTGCTTGACTCTCCCATTCACAGCGAGGGCAGAAGGAGATTTCATGCTCACAAAAGCAGAGTGCAGGGGTGACTCCTCTGGCTGGCTGAAGGTTTTTTCCCTGATGTTCAACCTAAGGAGCATTCATTGAACCAAATAATTGCCTGCTGAAAGGCAGCCAGAGTTCCAGGTACAGTGACACTCTTTGTTATGCAGATGGAGAGAAGCTTGACTGAACACCCTCTGTCCTGAGCTGTGCCCTGGATTTTCAGGATTACACCAGGGTTCCACTATAGAACAATTTACTGAGGATTAAGAAAGAAAAAAAAAGTATGGGCACACACTTTTATCTGTATAAAATGTCTAAAGATCTACTTTTCTTATATATTAAGTGACACACTTATCAATCCAGTGTTCCTATAGAAGCACAAAAATGTAAATGATATTTTCTGGATGTCTTCCTAGTTTTCCAATATTGAATTGGTGCTGTCATTAACACCAACACTAGAGAAACAAAAATAATCTCTTATTTGTACTTGGCACTGCTGAGGCTGCATCACTAATTCTGGGTTCAGTTTTGGGCCCCTCACTATAAAAAAATTTTGAGGTGCTGGAAAATGTCCAGAGAAGAGAACAGAGCTGGGGAAGGGTCTGGAGCTCAAGGCTGGTGAGGAGCAGCTGAGGGAGCTGGGGAGGGTTCAGCTTGGAGAAAAGGAGGCTCAAGGGAAAAAGGTCAGACTCTTCTCCCAGGTTACAAGTGATAGTACAAGGGGAAAAGGCCCTCAGTTACACCAGGAAAGGGCAGACTGGATATTAGATAAAATTTATTCATTGAAAAGTCTGTCAAGCATCAGAACAGGCTGCCCAGGGAAGTGGTGGAGTCACCATCCCTGGAGGTTTTTAAAAGAAATGCAGATGTGACACTAAGGGACATGGTTTATGGTGGATTTGACACTTGGACTTGATAATCTTAAAAGTCTTTAACAACCTAAAAGGTTCTGTGATTCTGTTTCCTTAGAAATTTCTAGCTGTGGACCTGTGGAGACCTCCTGTCCAGCAACTTACTGGAAGTTGGAATACTCTCAGCATACTCTCAGAGAATAATCTCTAGGTAGAGACAGAATGATATTTTCTGGCCAAGCCTTGAAAAGCTTCAAGGATGGATTTTGGTAATTGGAAAGCGTCACAAGGGTCTTCTGCTGGAATTCCCAAACTTCCTACATAATGGGACACTTGTTCCTCAGATTTCTTTGCAAATCTTCTGACTCTTACCTTTTTCCTAAGAAATTCCCTAAGTTTCTTAGGGAATTCTGCCAGGAATCATCATCTGCTCTCCTAAACCCACTCTTACCTTGTTTGCTAGCCTTCCCATCCTTCCACTCCATCAACTCAACCATCTCATCTTCACTTCTGTGGCCACATTTACCAGCAACTCTTCCCAGCCCAACAAGAGCATCACCCCTGACTGGCCCTTCTGGCATTTGTATAAATAAACTCTGACCAACACCATCCAGAAAGTCCCTGCTAGTCTTCCCAGTGCTAATCTGCCTTTCTGTGGGATGCTGGATGTGCGAAAAACCTCTGGTGGAATTCAGGGAGCAGTGTCTGAGACAAGGCTCTTCCAGCCCAGGCTGCTCTCAGCTTCACAGCTGTTTTCTACACAAATGAAAGTTCTTGTGCTTCAAGTATTCCAGACTCTGCTTACTGAGAGTCTCTCATCAAATTTGAGATAGACAAAATAGCTAAAATATCAAGAGAAGGATTTTTTCCTTTTGATTTCACTTCATTTTCCTTCTTATGCTTTTTTTAGAGGGGAAAATGGAGCGTTTCAGCATCACTCTTTACCCCACAGGTAGGAGACTGGAAATCAAGACAATCAATCAAGGGGTGTGAGGTCTATTCACAAATATGCAATTTAGGTTTTCCTCCTCTTCCTTTTTGATTTTGAAGTCTATATATTCTCTTTCATTTAAGTTAATGCTCTTGTTCCACTGCATTTCATTTATCTGTGGAAGAATGCATATTCATCTGGCATTTCAAATAGAAAAGGCAACAAAATTAAGATTGTAACTGGAAACTTGATGTATATATAAAAACACATATGATATATATGCAAAGTCTGCTGTACATGCACCATAATGTAATACTGGTGTGTCACTGATCTAATTTTATTCTAGAAAAGATGGAAGAGGCTCCAAAATTTTTCTAAATCCACAGGAAATCTTGTCTCACTGCTGGAGCCCTGTTCTTCAACAATTGAAAGAACAGTTGACCTTAAAATTATTTCATTAACATCACAAGGGGAAATGCACCAAGGAGAAGGATCTGCAGTCTTCAGACACCTGAGGTCAGAAGTTATGGATTCATTCCTCACTAATTTCCATAATGAAAGATAAGTGGCAACAAAAACGCAGTCGTTATCACATAAATGATTTTTTAAAAAATTAATCACTATATGCTCTAATTACTACCCTTGTATCTGTCCTTACTTGCACTTTTGCTTGAGGCTTTTGGCAGATGAAATCAAGTGAATGGAGAAGTATATTTTAGCTAACAAGCTTCCTAGTCTAAAAATTCCTCTGAGTGCGTGATTCAAGCAAATTAGGAAACAGAGGGAGAAGGAGAAAAAGCAAATGGCAGACGATTGCCTCGCTAATTTAATCCTTTTGGTACACAATTAGCACACATCAGGCTGGTCGATGGGAGCCTGCCCCGCAGGTCAGGATTTTGCTCTGAACAGCTCCTCGAGTGTGCTGGGCTCTGCTCTGCTCCGGGGAAGCTCCTCAGAGCCTGCACCTGACAGCTTGCCAGAGATGAGCTGTCAGGAAAGTGCCACTCGGAATTTCCTCTCTCCCTGATGGCTTCTATTATCTGGTAAACAACAGCCAAAATGTGTTATTTTATAACTCTCTCTCATCATCAGAACGCTGGGCCAGGTTGGTGCTCTGGCAGGATGGATGCTGAACAAAGCTCATTCATTCTCTCTATTTTGGGTAGCTATGGAATAAAAAAAGAATAAAAATTACACACCTCCAGCCTGTCGTGCATCCCTGCAGCAGAGTAGAAAAACTGATGAATGACTGCTGGAAGCACATCCTCACATCTTTCAGGCTGGAGGCAGCAGGCTGGACAGTGAAATCCTGTGTGGAATGGGAAGCAGCTGGTTGATGGGAGTTGCTGCTGTGCTCAAAGTTCAACTGCTACTTAGATTTGGGGTCAGAGGAGAATGTGAGTGTTCCCTCCAGGCTAAATTGGCAGGTGGGATTGTTTGTTTGCTTTCATGTCTTCCTCTGCAGGCAACTCATTGTCAGCTTTCAGTAATCACCTTTTTTCTCTCTTGAGTTGCCTAATTGATTAGCAGAATTATGTTGTCACAGCAATTTATTCTTTAGCCCAGAGTTTGCTGCTTCTGCTGCAAGCCTAAAAATGGGAGCATGCAGAAAGCCTTGTCTTTTCCCAATCTGGTGCTCTTATATAAGATTTTCCCTTACCCTACACACCCAACTTCACTGTGATACGGTACCATAGAGCCCTAATTCACTTGCATCTCAAAATGGATTACACTGCTAAAATTAGTTGAAATAAATTCTGCAGTGCAGGAGTCTGAGCAGTCAGCTCCATTCCTTTTATGGAGCCAGTGGATAGGAACAGACGTGGCACATCTGATCTATTTTAGATGTCAGATATATCACATCCCAGAAATGTCTGTTTCTTTCTGTTGATTCCTTTGATTCTGGGAAAAGAGTATAAATCTGGGTTTGTAGCTCAGAAATATGCAGTTGCATTGAAACAGGAAAAAAACCCCATTCTTAATTTACAAGTAATTTTGCCTTATTCTGTTCATTTGTTTTGCATATGTGGCAATAATAGATCCAGATGTCCAGCAGATGCTGAGTTGAAATCATCTACAAAGTAAAGAATTCTGGAAAAATATAAAAGATCCATGTTTTCCTTATCAGGCGTATGAACCATCTTGAATCCCTTGTTTCTGTCCAAGATATTGGTGTTTCTTCAAATACAGCACCAGGGTATTGTAGGAAAACTTGATGGAAGAGGTTCTGATAATTTATTTCTAACATCATGGAAAAATCCAAACTTGGGGCATTACTAGCAAAATCATCAGTAGACAGAGACCTTGAAAATTATATTTCTGGTGCCTGAACATGGATTTGGGTGACCAAAGGATTTATACATAATAAAAAAGTGATAGCAATGAGACCTTACATCACAATAACAGCAACAATAATAATAATAAATAGGAAGAAGGAGAAGGAGAAGGAGAAGGAGAAGGAGAAGGAGAAGGAGAAGGAGAAGGAGAAGGAGAAGGAGAAGGAGAAGGAGAAAAAAGGAGAAGGAGAAGGAGAAGGAGAAGGAGAAGGAGAAGGAGAAGGAGAAGGAGAAGGAGAAGGAGAAGGAGAAGGAGAAGGAGAAGGAGAAGGAGAAGGAGAAGGAGAAGGAGAAAAAAGGAGAAGGAGAAGGAGAAGGAGAAGGAGAAGGAGAAGGAGAAGGAGAAGGAGAAGGAGAAGGAGAAGGAGAAGGAGAAGGAGAAGGAGAAGGAGAAGGAGAAGGAGAAGGAGAAGGAGAAGGAGGAGAAGAAGAGGAAGAGGAAGAGGAAGAGGAAGAGGAAGAGGAAGAGGAAGAGGAAGAGGAAGAGGAAGAGGAAGAGGAAGAGGAAGAGGAAGAATTTTTTTGTACAAATAGGTAAGATATCTGATATCATGGAACACTATTAATTATTTCTAGGAGCACCTGTAAGCTAATTGTACCACCTTCCCTATCCGTATTTCAGAAGAAATAAATTACTTCTCTAGGAGTTGATCACAATTTTGCATTTCTCACAAATCTGAAAGAAAAAAAACCCACCACCAATAACAACAGCAGCAAATAATGTAACACAACCTTATGTAATCAAAAAACCCTTTCTGATTCCTGAGTGTGAAAGTCTAGAAGAAGTTTCTTGTCTGTGTGATTGATACAGCTGCAGAAAACTCATCTTTGTTTTTCAGTACATTATCCTCTATATTAGTTCCTGACCCGAAACTGTAATCCTAAAGGCATTTTCTGGGATAAAAAATTATCTTCAGTTGGAGATATTATCTGAAATTCTAGGCAAAAGATCTTAATTCAGAACAGAAACACTCCTCAGAATAAGTGAATGCCAATATTCCCTGAGCCGATAGGAAGCATGGGAAACTCTTTCAGTGCCTTTTTAAAATGCTGGGCCCATCAAAGATCCCAGCAAGATAATAATGCTGGCATCAAAATTGAAGACATGGATGGATTTCACACTCTTTCTGAGAATCACATCTCTCTAAATTGCTTTACATATTATATATATATATATATATATATATATATATAAACAAAACAAAGAACCAAAAAAAACCAAAAAAAAACAAAAAAAAACCAAAAAAAACCCCACAAAAACAAAAATATCAGGAGCAAAACAAGCTATCAATCCTTTGAAAGTCCTTAAAATTACCTTCACACATCCAGTAGATAGACTGCTAATAACACCTGAAAAATTAGTGTATTTTTGGGTGTCAGAGTTATCCAAAGATATACCAGATGGTGCAACTGAAATGATTGGTTTAAACTTCCCCATCTCCAAAACCATATTATAGACACAAACTTAAATGAGGACATTAATGCCTTGGGAAGAAAAAAAAAAAAAAAAAAAAAAAAAAAAAAAAAAAAAAAGCCCAGAGAAAAAAAAAATAGAAAAAGTAGACAATAAGGACTAAAGAAAGTTGTATTTATCATTAATTAAATACCTGGAGGTTTGTAGCTGAATTATTCTTTATGTTATATTGACTACACTGACCAGATCTCACACAGATGGAGGTAATTTCAAGTGGGATTTCACCTCACCACAGGGGAAATTTCCCTTCCCAGTTGTATCTGGTGTACTCCAGGCTGTCCAGGATGTCTCGATAGGGCTGTAAACACAAGAGTGGATCCTCCAGGGAGCCTCTCCTTCCTGGAGCAGTGGCTGGAGCTCAGGTGGGACTCCTTTGACTGCTTCAAACAGCACCAGATTTTCTGGGAGTCTTTCACATTCCCTGGCTCTTGGAAATGCTCTTAATGTCCTTTTCTGACCTCTGCCTTCTCAGATTATTTGCCTTTGTGAGAAAGGATTTTCTGTTGTTATGACAGCTCATTCCTTGGCTGGATCTGTGTGCCCAAAATGTTAAATAACATGGAGTGAAAGAGACAATACAAGGGATGTGAAACAGAAAATTACATCAATGCTCAGGAAATTTGCAGTAAGAATGTGTTTTATAATATTTTATTATTATCAATATTAAATTGGCATAAAGCATTATAATAGATGAGTATTTGGCATAGAAGGAAGATGGTGAGCTCTCCAAATTCCATCCTCATCAGTAGGAACACAGTTAGAAATAGGGTGAGAAAGGACACTTTCAATAATACTGATTTCTTTTTTTCCCCTCTGCCTAAGAAAATGTGCGTAACTCAAAATGGGGCCCTCCAAGGTATGAGTATTTCCAAGCCTGAAGTGTCTCTGAAATGAGGATGCTTTCAGGACATCTTCTTGCTGTAACAAAACTTTAACCTCAAAGGATCTTTCTGATCCTTATTTTGGGAGGAGAGTCTTCCAACTAATTTATGGTGACATTAGAGGATAACAACATGCACAGTAATGAATTCTCTTTAGCCTTTGGGCTGTAGCTTTGTTTTACTGTCTCCAGGAAAATAAAAGTGGATCCATGAAAATATTCTGTGTTTGTGTTTTAATTGCCCCTGAGAGTCTTAACTGTTTTCTAAAGAATGCAACTTGTAATGGTATGAGAAAAGAAAAGACGGATGTTTTCAAGCTAAGTTCTTATAAGAATAAGAGGTAAAGTCCAGCAGCAGCAGTGAAGCTCCCAAGCACTGAAGATAATAAGATTTATTATTGTTTAGGGTGAGCATTAAGGAGAAACACAAGGAAAGGGTCAGTTAGTCCTGGACAGGAATGAAGGATGGGATGCCCAGGATAAGCCAGACCCTCTCTCCATGTGAAACAATCTTACAGCTTGCAGAAATTTTACAAGATTTCTTAGCTAAATTAAATAACTCCACACAAATGAAAGGGTTTGAAAGGCAATCAGACATGATAAGACTCTTTCAGATTGCAGAGCTGACCTGCATCCTTCATGTCCCCTATAAAGCAAGTCAAAGGTAATAAGAAAGGAATAGGGTAGCACTGTCTTTAAATCTGCTTTCTATTTTGGTTTAAAAGGTTTGTCTTTGACTTTTCATCAGGCATTGCATTCTGAAGAGTGGAAGATGATAATTTGTTTAAGCAGATCTCTCATGATTTAAAGCAATACTGGTACCAATATTCTTTCCTACCATTAACTACATGATGTTACAGGATTTCCATACAGTTATAAGCACTGGGAAGAAGGAAAAAAGGAGTGTGAAACATAACAGAACCCACCTTTCAGTGTGCTACCTCAGGCCAAAATAAGAAGCTTGTCTAAGAACTTGATATCAGACAGAGATAAAAATCCTCCTATTTAACCAGTTTCTATTTCTTTTAAAAGGGATGGAATGTATTAGTGGAAATGGAATGGATTTTCCTTTTGCTTTAATAGAGTGGAACGGATTACCCCAGGCTGGAGGCCAGACCAGGCTCCAAATCACAACAAAGTAGAGATTGACATTTTCCTTACCCTTCCTGTTCTTTGGGAAAAATTGGGAGAGCAATTGGGGTCTTGCCCAGCCAAGCTGCCTCACTGATGTGCTGGCCGTTCATAAGGCCAGAGCTGAGGGACCAAGGTAATCTCATTGATCCACACAAACCATCCTGTGACATTTCACAAACTTCTCTCCAACTTCCCAATTTCACTTGGATGTGCCTTCAGCTAAATAAGTTACTGTTTTAGGGGATGCTTCCAATAGCCAAAATATATTTCCCTTGGTTCCCAAGCCACAACAAAATATGGCATTATGGCTTAATGGCACCACTTCATGAGCTGGAGAGACAAAACTGGATGTCACAATGATCCATGGCACAGGGGGAATGTTCTCTCTCTGGACTAACCAGTGTGGAAATTTTTCCCTGCTGCAGAAATTGCTGACATTTGGTTATTACTTGGCAGACAAGACAGGGAATGGAGGACAAAACAAAGTGAAAAGTGATAAGAAGAAATAAAGCATGGGAAGAGGTCTGGAAGGAGTGTCATGTGCTCCTTGCTGGGTTATGTGATTATGGACCATTCTTTCAAAACTCAAAGACCCAGGGATGAGTCTGAGTCCCTGTAACCTAATCAGTGAATCCAGTCCAGGTGGGTGAGTCAGCCAAAAACCAGTTTCTCAGGAATGCCCTGAAAACTGGAGTGGTTCCTGCCTGACAAGGATCAGGGCTTACTGTAGGACACAGAAGCAGAAAGGATGTGGGCATGTGCAAAAATGGAATATTTAACAGGAGCAAAAGCAATAGAATGGAGGGGTCAAGATGGACCAGAAAATAAAAAAAGAGTGGGAAAATAGATGGAAAAGGGTTATGGGGAAACTGTCTACTGGGCAGGATGTTTGTCTGGCTGAGCCCTTCACCACAGTTCATCCTGTCTTATTCCTAAATCCTGCTGCTGTCTCCTGTGCTGGTGAACTCACTGTTGTGAGCCAGCATAAAAAGGTGATGGGCTGCAAGCCAGGCTGGCTGTGAACAGGATGGGAGCTCTGGTGCCAGACTGGTGCCACCAGGGGTCTGAGAATCCTCGTGAAAGCCTCAGGCAAGGACTGGGACCTCAAGGCCAGCTGTTCCAAAATCTGTTTTAGTCCAGCTGCTGGAAAAATCCCTACTGTGTCTATTCCTGTAGCAATTTCAATCCCAGTTAGCTGGGGAGGAGGAAGGCAATGCATGTTCATGTTTGTGTGAGTGCTGTGTGAGTTTATGAGGAGCTCTCTGTGTTTTCTTTGGGGCTGTTTGTGTGTGTATTTATGTGTGCTCTTTTTGGGGACACATGTTCTGCTTTGCTGCTGGACCTGGGGCCACAGTGTCACAGCAGCCTCACAGGGGAATGGGAGGAAGCTCCCTGGGTTCTGAACACAACTTATCTTGGTTACCTTTATCTGTGCACAAAATACAGAAGACAAGATAGGCTCCCAGAGGATTAACCCGAAGTACACCATCGTTGCACGTGTTTCAAGTCCTTAATGTGAAAAATAGTAGGTTTAGATTAGATACAGGGAAGAAATTATTTCTGTGAGGGTGATGAGGCTCTTGAATAGGTTGATGAGAGAAGTTGTTGACACCCCATCCATGGAAGTGTTTGAGATCAGTTTGGATGGGGTTTTGAGCAGCCTGGCCTAGTGGAAGGTGTCCCTGCACATGGCAGGGGGTGGAACTGCATGAACTTTAAATTCCTTCTAATTCAAACCATTCTGTAATTATTCAATCACAACCTTGTGATGGCCTGACTGCTGTGGCTTGGACTTGGGTGGTCACAAGCTGAAGATGTTCATTGCGTTTTTTGTTGCAAATGCAAACGCCAAGTCTTCCATAGGGAGAGTGTGCTGAAGGAATCACACCTCTCACTCCATGGATACAAAGCTTTGACACAAACATTTTGTTCTGCGCTCATGGCTGCAAGGGAGCAGTACATATTTAACCCATTTCCCCATGTTTTTGGGGGGTTTTTGAGGGCTTTTTTAGAAACCAGCATTTACAGGTTGTTTACATCATCCTTTCTCTCCTATCCACTTCTTTCTTGTTTTATTGCTGGATCTTTGATGCTTTGTGAAATCATTTTGCAAGGCTTTAAAAAGCAGTTAAAAGGTGAAACATAATTGATTTCCCCCTGCCAGCACCACCAAAGGCAAGTAACTGGACAAAACCCATCCTTAACAATGATCATTACATTCTGGGAGTGTTAATACCATTTCTTTGCCTACTTTTATTTTGATCATCTAATTGGTTTCCATTTACATTTGGCAATAAAAGCCAGTCTAAACATTTTTAATAAAATTTCCACCCTGCCGGTTGACCTTTTCTGTTGACTTCCAAAAGCATTTGCACACAATAAACCGGGGAAGCTGACAGAAATATAAATGGTTTGTTTTACCTTTGACACTGGGTTTTATCTGCCCATGAAAAAGAGCACTCACATATTGCTTTGCCCTGTCTATCTTCCCCCATAAAGAACTGTATTTTTAATTTTTTTTCCGCAGGAACCCTTCCAAAATAAGATCTTCCTTGTTTAAGTTGCATGTCTTGAGTTTGACATGCCTAATCTTGGTTGTCAGCAACTTTTCAGGCTCATAGCGTAGCTGAATTTGCTTTCACCTAACTTAACTACCTAAAAGCTCAATGCTAAATCTGAGCCAGATGTCTAAACTTCCTTTATATTTATTAGAGACATCACAACTCTGCCTCACAATGGGATGAAGTGACTTCTGGTGCTGAATCTGTCAGGCCAGCAGCTACAAAGGGAGCCTAAATCATCAGCTTAGACTGAGCACATTATTTTTGGGGCAGATACAGCAAATGAAACACAATCTGTTTCCTGAAACGCAGCCCTAACAGGAGCAGCTGCATCTTACCCAAGTTCATCCAAAGCAATTTCAGTGCCCTGTCAGGGGGTGGGGGTGCAGACATTTCCCATTTGTGAGCTCCTAGTGTGGTCAGAAGCATCAGCACAGGTGATGTGGTGCCTACAGGGATAGAAGGCACCACAGTAAATAGTGTTTGGCATGTCCTTTCCAGTTCTAAAGCCCTTATTAACACTTCAGTTGTGTAAGCATTTTTTGGGGCATAAAATGGGGTTTGTGAGCTCAGTTTTTATCTGAGTGTCTGACCAAAGCCAACACCTTGAGCTGGGAAGCAGCAGAAACAGTGAGAGATAGCTTGCTATCTCTTTCCTGCTTAAAATGTATTTTCAGAGGAATAATTATAGAAATCCATCTTTGCTCTTTCTCTTATGCAGATAAAGGGAAGGTTTAATCACTGAGAATCTAACACAAACCCATATCCCAGTCCCCTAGAAAAATGTCCTCACAAGCTCTCTGTATTTTAAAGTCATAACTCTTTTAAAGTTCACCTGATTAATATTGTGCTCCAGTCTCTGTTTAGAGCTGATTTTGACAGCAAGACCTGCACCAGATTATAAAAAAGTAGTTTTACAATACTCCAAGTTGCTGTCATTTCAACCAGGACATCAGGTTCTGTATGGTTTTATCAGAAATAAGTTAAATGGTATCTATCTGGCTTTTTCAAGTGCCATCTGGGCACATTCATTAGCTTCACTTGGGCTGTAGCATTAAAAAAAAAATCATATATTTTATGCTATTATAAGGTTTGTTGTTGTTTGTTTGTTCGTTTGTTTTTTTCTTTGAGAGCAATGCTTGCAAAGCAGAGGTACAATATGATGACTTTTTACTCCTGGGTAGAATGTCCAAATGTCGCAGTCATTCTCTAATGGAAGGAACATATTTTCTTCAGCAAGTTATTAGGCAAAACATGCAGCTGCATTGCAATGCCTCTGTTTGGCGGGGATATGTTGGTCATTCCATTGGCTGAAGCTTTTGAAGCCACACGAACTTCAGCAGTGACAGGGCATTGCACTTTGTACACTAAATATAACCATGTGCTTTAACATGAAGACAACAGAGAAGAACAGGCAGGGGAGAATGTGATTCCTTCAACCCACTTCAACATCTGTATGAATGTAAAATATCTCTGTCCTCAATACCTCTAATTTTTTCATCCAGCCATTCCAGAAAAGTAAACAAAGTTGAGCTTTGTATCACCAGGTAGATCACAAGTAACCATGCGAGAAAATCATGTTCCCATTGAGCTCTTACACTCTGGGAATTATAGTGAGTGACAAAAACACCAGGGTTGGAAAAGACCTTCAAGACCACCCAGTACAACCATCAAACCAGCACCACCATAACCACACCCAACCCATATCCCCACATGCCACATCCTGATGCCTGTTGGAACCAGGGATGGTGATTACAACACCTCTCTGGGTCACTCAATCCAATGCCTACCCATATTTTCAGTGGATTTTTTTTTCTTGATACATGATCTGAACCTCCCCTGGTGCAATTTAAGGCCATTTCCTCTCATCCTTTCACTTGAGACATGACAGATAAAATGAACACGCTCCTGTCAAGGGTAGAGAGCAATAAGGTCCCCCCTGAGCTTCATTTACTCCAGGCTGAGCCCTCCCAGCTCCCTCAGCTGCTCCTCATCATCCTTGTGCTCCAGCCCCTTCTCCTGGAAAAACTCCAGGACCTCAATGTCTGTCTTGTCATGAAGGGCCCAAAACTGACCTAAGAATTTGAGGTGTGGCCTCCCCAGTGCCCTGCACAGAGGGACAATCCCTGCCCTGGTCCTGCTGGCCACACTGGTGCTGACACAGGACGCCAGAAGGCCACTGGCCTCCTTGCCCATCTGGGCACACATTGGACCCTGTTCAGCCACTGCCAGCCAGCACCCTCAGGTCCCTGAATACAGAATTAAAGATGGGCTGAGGCACTTGCCTTGCCCACAAACCACAATATATTTAGGATGCACTAGGGCTTAGGAGAGTAGATTAATCCCTGCTCACTTCCTATTATTCTGGAAGAAAACATTGGAGTTCCAGGCTCTAAACAGGCACAGACATATCACAGGGCAGGGAATGACTGCTCATTCTCTCACCTTATTGGTTTTAACTAAATGCCAAGCAGATTTGTTTTAAGCTTTTGAGCTCCTGTGTCTTTGTCTTGCGTGTGATGCTTTCTAGTAATGCGAGTCACAGCGTTATTGCTGTTTGCTGAAAACATGCATTTTCACTCAGATCCCATAATTGAAATTCAAGCTGCACATGATGCAATTTGACATTAATTTCAGTTATTTGTGTCTGAGGTTTGCCCCATCCAACAAGAGCCGACAGTAAAGAAGAGCACTGGAAATGGAAATACACAGCGCCATTAGATGCAAGGCTTGATTTGTAAATCACTTAGATAGCAATAAAACTGGGGATGGAAATAAAAGTGGCAAAGCTCAGCTTTCTAAGTGTTAAATAATTCAAGAGGGAAAGGGTGGGGGGAAAGAAGTACTGAGCAAGAACCTTGTGTATGAAAACAATGGCATCTGAGCAAATCAGAAATTTCAAGCTCTGACTAAATGTAATTTCAGTTCAATTAAAGCATAACATCAAGATTGTGGGCTGCTAAAATCTGGGATGAAGCATGTCATTGCTGTGTGCAGTTCCAAAAGATTTACAGCAAAACCTGGATCTAGGAGAGATATTCTCTGAAATGGTGCTGCAGGGCTTTTTACTGAGCAGACAGCTCCTGTACAAAACTGGGCGGTGGGGAGTCAGAGCAAGCAAAATTCATGATGAAAATAATTCTTGTCCTTTTTTGTATTTTTATTTATTTATTTGATCTTTGGGAAGGTAACACTGACAGTTAGTTAGTCAGAGGAACAGATGCCTGAAGAAAAGTCTTTTGTCACCTGAACTTTACAAATTTGGAGTTGAGGGGTTTGTTGTTGTTACTTTCTTTCTGTTCTAAAGATAGTCTATGCTGCAATTACAGGTTTCTGAATTCGGCACAAGAAATGCAGAATGAAATTTTATGCTTTTTGTCTGGCAGGGTGTTACTGCAATACACTGTGGGGAGGAGAAGAGAGGGTCGGCAACAAGAAAATGTAGGCCAGATTCAACAAAGCAGATGTTAACATCTGTTCCTCTCTTCTTTCCCTGGGAGAGATTGAAAGTGTTTAAGCATCAGATGCTGCCTTAATAGCAAAACATTTCCTCCAGTGCTCACAAACAGTCTGATAAAAAGCTAAGAAACAACATTATCTCAATATCTTAAGGAAATAAAGGCTTGGGAATGGAGGTAAAAGATGTACAAGTTACCCAGCAGGGATCTTGTTCCTCCTATTTTGGCCCATTCTGGAAGACTCTAAACCTTGACCTGATTTTTAACAACAGTTGGATTCATAATAGTTTCTTTTGAATTGCAAATTTAATCACGTGTAGTTTCTGGGAGCCCATCTGACCTCTGGATGCTCAGAACTTTGCTGTGGGTTGCGAGGGACAAGGGAGGCAATAATTGTGGAGAAACAGCTGTGACAGGAAAGAGGAAAAACTTTTGGAAGGCATCTTGAGAACTCCTTTAGCTGCATCATGAACTGTGTTACCAAGAAGAGTTTGGATGATCCACAAACTGGTGAAATTACTTAGGAAACATCTCCAAAGATTCCTTGGCTCACAAATAGAGCTGAGCACATCATGGCACGTTTTGAATGGGATCTACCTTGCACCTGCCACTAGCAAATCTCCTGGTTAATGGAAGGATGGGAGGTTTGGATTAGATATTTGGACAAATGTTTTCCTCTGAGGGTGGTGAGGCCCTGGCAGAGGCTGCCCAGAGAAGCTGTGGCTGCCCCATTCCTGGAAGTGTCAAAGGCCAGGTTGGACAGGGCTTGGAGCAACCTGGGATAGTGGAAAGTGTCCCTGCCCTTGGCAGGGGTTGGAATAAGATGATCTTGAAAGCCCCTTCCAAACCAAACCATTCTATACTATGAGAAGTTTATTTTAAGCAGATAGTGAATAATATTTATCATTTGTTCCACAGTAAGAAATGATATCTACAAAACAAAAAAAAAAAAAATTGTATTTTCTCCCAACTCCTGAAAGTGAAGCTTGAGCATTATGACTTCTTAAGTCCTCTAGTGTGATCACTGAACAAATTCAGTACCCCAAATCTGAAGCAATGGATGGTAGCCAAAATTGTTTCCATCTTGATACCTACATCTGATATATTCCTCTGAACTCCCTCTAACAAATGGAGAAAAATAAAACCCATCAAGTGTGACTCATCTCATCCCAAAACAAACATCCAAGTAAGAAGACTTGCACCCGAAAGTCCCACTCTTTTTGCTTTGTCTGGGAAATGACTCAGCTCTGATGGAAACATCAGTGCACTAGAAATAGAAAGTGAAAGAAGATACGTTTCCAGTTGTCAAGTAAACAGAGAAAACTAAATGTAGGAGAAGCATCCAGCACTCAAATATCAAACCTTTTGCCCTGGGTGTCAAAAGAAAAACAGATCTTCGCCCCAAAGTTTTTACAGGAAAAAAGTGTTGAGTACCATGTCCCTCTCCAGGTATGTTGTACAATTACACAGGAAAGCCTTGGAGACTCTGAGAAATGAAAGATCAAGGGAAATTCAGAGCAACTGTTTTCAAGCTGGATTGTATTTTGAAAGCTGCTGTTTCTATGGGAGATTTGAAGAAAGGAGTTAAAAGCACCTGTGGTGGTTTTGGTTTTTTCCCAAGGATATCACAAAAGATATTTCCTATTTCCCCTGACCTTGCCTCACCTCTGTTCACAGTGACAAAAGGACCTGTACAAGTATCAGAACAGTAATTTTTCCCTGCAAAATCTCAACCATCTTTCCTCTTCAGAAATAATGATCCCCAAAGGTGAATATTCTGATAAAAATTTAGGAAAGGTGACAATTCTGCTGTGAGCAATGATGCCTGTAACAAAAAGTCAAAATGCTTGCTTCAGACAATTTTTAATGAACTCATGATAATCAAACCAAAATCGTGCTTGCACTGGAAGAAAATAATGCTTAAATGCTTGTGTTTATTTGGTCTTTCATTGGTTCACACCTGAACACACCAAACATTTTTCTGTGAAAAATCATGAAGAAACAAAAGGAAATATTTTCCCCTTTACCCATTTCCTGATTATTTTCACTGTCTGTTTCATAGTTTGCAAACAGCTTGGGAGGTTATAATTTGCCAACAGCTCTAAGAAAAACAGCCACAAAAGGCCCTCTTATTTCGGAAATGTTAATTCAGTCACATTCCTCTTCTGGCCAAAAATGTTTTTCCCAAAGTCATTCCAGATCTGCTATGCTCAGTACTTGGTAAATCTCTGATCTGACACCTAAGAATAGAAGAGATTTTATAAAAAAGACATCCAAGATCTACAAATAATTATCTCATGTTTTTCTCTGACTGGGATATTTCTTCCCAGAGATGATAACCAAATACTGCAGCAATTTTTCATTTATTTACTTAGGTAACTACTTATTTTTTATGTATATTCATCTCTGGTTATGTTCAGATTCTCTAAGTCTTAAAGTGTTATTATAAACCATTGTCACAAAGTGCTTTCTGACTGAATCTTACAAGAATTTTCTTGGAGGTGGCTGTACCATTCATCTCTAACATTCAGTCAGTTATTTTAGGGATGTTTTCCACACAAGCACTTCTTTTCCTGTATTTATTTTTTTAATTTTATTTTTACAATCCTTGAAAAAGAAAGTATTATAAGTTAAGCATTTAATACTACAAACCTGTACTGCTGAAATAAATTTCAGCATATTAACTCTAGGAATTAAACTTGTGACCTGAGTCAATGTAGTCTCACTTGGGTACAAAGCAGGGCTCCCAAAGTATCAACAAAATGATGAAGTTGTTTTCATAAAATAAAAAAGTTGAAATGATATGCATTTTCAATAGTACATATTCAGCTATTTCAGTATAAAATGTGGTAGCCTTCAGAGCAGAGGAGGATAGATCTTACTGACTGATAGAATCAGAATGCCTGAAGTCATTTATTGTCTGAAACACACACACACACATCTCCCGAGCCAGTTAAAATATGTAAACTCCAGTGAAGAAAACAGCAACACTAAATAAAACTTCTCAGCTCTGCCAAGGTCAATAGCAGCACAAAAAGGCCCCTGGAGCTGGGGAAACAGAGCAGACAAAGCTGTATTATATCATCTTCTCCCACACTGACAACTACCTTACCCTGTGGATGATGGACATAAATTGGAGCTATTTGTCGAGCAACTCTGCTCCTCAGTCTGGATAAAGGAAGGGACAAGTTGATTGCTGGATGTAGTAGTCTTGGTCTGGCTATTTTTGAGGGAGCAAATAAAACAAAGTGAATTAATTTATTGCATCAGCTGGGAAGACCTTCAGGTGACCTTGGAAAGAATGGGGAAAAATAAAGAAATGACTCAAGGGAAGAAATGGACAACTGGAGAACAGTGCAAGGAGAAAAATGAAAACTCCAACTGTCTCTGCCAAAAACTTTATTACCTTGAGACACAATGAATAATGAATTCTGGAGCATCCAGTGGATTGCTTCAGATGTTGTTTTTAAATGTCCTTTTTAAATGACAGTTTTTACATTTTTGTTTTCATCTTCAGAGGCCGCATTCAGTGATCTCTGAGGTCTTTTCTGAGGTGATTTTGTGATTCTGTGATTCCCAAACCTCATTAATATACTGGAGAAATGTCTTAGACAGCTGTGAACAGCTGAATTTCCTAAATTGTTTTGAGCATATTGTGTGACACAACTGCAAGCCTCCATCACCACTATTTATGTATTAATATAAAGGTAACTTTATATTAATGTACACTATAGCAGTGACTTACCAATTTGTTCTGGCCAGGTTGGATGGGGTTTGAAGCAACCTGGTCTAGGAGAAGATGTCCCTGCCCATGGCTGGGGAGGTGGAATAAGATGCTCTTTAGGGCCCCATCCAACCCAAACCATCCTGTGATTCCATGGATTTGCAGTGGTTTGCATTCTCTGTTGAGAACCGTGTATGGAATAAATTCTGAAAATCATAGATGATTCATTCAAGCAGATTTTAGGGTTTTTTTCAAGGAGGTAGTATAGTTCAAAGGTGTCAATGCTCCTGGAAGAGGTGAAAAAACAGAGCAAATTAACTTGTTTATTAACAGAAAATATAATAAATGATTGACAACATAAAATATCTGGAATTCTTAGAACAGGAATTAATGAAATCACTCACACTAGGCCTGATTAGATGTAATTTCTCTCTTTGACTGTCTAAATATTGCATGGGCATTAACTTTCTCCTTTACAATGTTAATCTGATGTCTTGTCAAGGGAGAAAAATTACTTAAAATGTGTAAAAGCTACCAGCAGGCTGATGGTTATTACTTTGTGCAATATGATTCAAAAACATTAATCTAATGGGAGATAGACACAGGTCTTTCATGACTAAATGGGAAACGTGTCCATCATCCACTGCTGCAGTCTGAGGAGCTGAGGGAGCAGCAAATAGCAAACACAAAGTTAAAAGAGAGAGAAGAAATTAGTGCAGTGCTAATGACAAACAGGAACTCGTGAAATAGCACATGACCTTCTCTCACATTCTCCTCTTTACGAGTAAAAAGCCCTTTTAATTCCTTCTAATTTACATTATTGCAAAATCAACCAGATGCAATATGAATGCTTTTCTTTTTCTCTTTTTTTGTCTAATTCTACCCCCACTTTTCTCTCTTTACTTCCTGACAAAGCACATGCAAAGCAGAAGACATGTCTAGCTGGCCTGATTCAATAAAGTATTTCCACTGGGCAACCCCAGTTTGCATAAAATAATTAGGGGACTTGGGATGAGAAACAAACTGGCATGATGATGGAACTGGAAGGCTGGAATAAATTAGTTCAGTGAACAAGCAGGGCACATGTGGTCTTTAAAAGAGACTGAGAGCCAGAGGGAAAAGAGCAAAGTCACGTTTTGGATGTCCACAAGGATTTTCCAGGACATCATATAAATGTTTTTGAAGAACAAACTGTTTACTGATGATCTAAAGCATTCAAGGCATGATTCCATTTCTGTAGTGCAGTTATCACCTTCAATTTTCACTGTAATTATCTTCACAGCATCTTTCTGGTCCTGGATACTATTGGATTATTTTAATAATTCTAACAAAGGCTTAAGCTTTGAAAGACCAGGAGTTGGGTACATGAAAGGACCTGGGATACTGTGGCCAAATTACCATTTCAACAGAAGGAAAAATGGAATTATGAGGCTCATTGGTTATGATTCGCCACTGAGTAACCCTGGAAGTTTTTGAAGCTTTCAAAACAACAAGCAATCAGGAACATCTTCTCTCAGATAAGAGATGCACAAACCAGGAATTCAGCACTGGAACTGGTTGCACAAATTGGTTTTGTAATGAATTGAGGTGCACATTTAAACTGTGATTAATTTGAATCAGGGGCATTATGCAAAATAACACTGAGGAAGGAGCTGATATTGCTTCTCTGCCTGTATTTAATGTTTCAACAATTATTACCCCAGCCCGGGAGAGTTCTGGGCTCCTGGCCTTCTCCCAAGGATGGTCACCAGTGAACATCTGAACCAGTGGATCTGAACATACATCTAGTGATTTAATAAGCTTTTCCCATTGCCTCCACCGTAGTGGACTTCTTGCCTAGAAAATGGACAAACAGCATTTGGAAAACAGTGCATCACTAACAATGCCAATCACTAATTTTGTAAAAAGGAAAATTGAGCCTGGTAATGGAAATTGATCCTGGTAGTTTGTCTCTGAAGCAATCTTGTTGATGTACTCTCACCTCTCTTTTTACATATTTGCCTTCTTTGAATATTTTTTATTACTTTGATAAGAATGATACTAATGCTTTACATACAATTCAATGGGTGAGGGGTGGGTGTTAATGTCTTTGAAACCAGTCTTAATGTCTCTATTAACTTCAAGGACTGCTAAAGACCCCGGACACCGACTCCCACAAGTGGGTTTGCACAAGCCTGAGTTTCTGAACTTTGGGGTAAAATGCCAGGTTCAAGGGGAAATGTGGGGTAGGTGGTTTGGGAAGGCTGAGGTACCTTCCTGGTACCTCAGGCAATGGAGAAAGGAAGAGTACTATGTGCAGCTGGGTGTTGCAGAAAGGTAGAAAAATTATAAAATAAAAGCTTCATAAAATCAGGCCTTTTCTGTTATATCAGTAGCTGGTCTTGTCAAACTAGCACTTTGCAAGTTACAATGTGAAAGCAACCCTGGTGTGAACAGTTTGTTAACATGAGAATCTATTCCTGGGTGAAAAACAACTAACACCTGCAGAAACATTAAATCTGTCCCATGAGAACCAGTCAAGAAAATGTGTAAACAATTTCAGAGTAGAGAGATTTGATGGACAAGTAAAATATTTTTTACTAACCAATAAAGTAATTGGCAAGAAAGCTACTAACCAACTGGAGTCACACATGAGGTCTGTTAAACTGTTTAAGAACAAGTTATATGAATAAAGGGGCTTTTTCCACCATGAAGAAAATGGAGTCTTGTGTGATTTATTCCTTTAGCTGGGAGTTTGGGATAAAAGGAGGCTGTGCCCTCCAAAACCCAAGAGAGAGAAAACCCAAGGGCCTCTGCCCCAGTGGAGTCTCTTCCTTCATTTGAATAAACTTGCAGGACTCCTTTGTCTCTTTTATGGACACTGGCTTTTCACAGTGTGATTTTCTGTACATTTTAAACTAAAATTTATAATATTTGCAGTAATTATATTTTCTGACCCAGAAACAGTGCAACAGAAGCAGGTGCCAGTTAGAGAAATAATCAGTAAATTGCATAATAGATAGGTATAATGTTCCCAAAAAGAAACCCATTCAGAAATCCAGACTGCATGAGTAAAAACTGGAACAATATAAGCTGCTTAAATTCACAATATAACTAAGAGAATTACTGAGAAGCACTTATATTCTTGTTTAACAGTCAGGGAAGGTTGTTGTCTTTGGAAGCTCCTTTTGCTCCTGGTGAATCCTCACTGGAAAGCAGAAATGAGCAGCAGGAATTGCAATGGAGATATTACAATACTGTGATATCCCAGATCTCACACCTCAGAGCAGGACTTCTGCCCACAACCTCCATGAAATAAAGACAGGCTCTGTCACAAGATAAAACCGTGTTTTGTCACTAAGCTCAAGTCCTTCTTGAATTTAATTCCCAATATGGAAATACTGATTGGGAAGACTGGAATATAACTACCTGGGGAATGTGAAACACCTGAAAATAACAGTATATGTGTGCCCTTGGACAATTTGTACAGGTCTGAGCTGCTGTAAGGCTCATGCTCTGAACCACACAGAAATGTTGACTGCTGCAGAGGAATGGGTGGATTTTTTGTGTGTTCTCACCCTTCCAAATACATCCAAAGCTGTAGAACACCATGGGAGAAGCTGTAGTTCCCAGCCCCTTCTTTTGCATCATCTCTGTGTTGCTCCATGACTTCCCCAACTTCATTTAAATTTCCATACTACTGAAACACTTCAGCTAAAACCCAGCTAGTGAGTGGTTTGGGGAAAAATAGCAGTCTTCTGAAACACATTTCATTTTCCAATTCTTCATTTCCTTATTTTCAATATAAATATAATTTAAAACTGAAAGTTTTCCTAATTACCTTGCACTATATTTCAATAAATAAATAGATAAATGAATAAATAAAACTTCTTTAACTATGCCCAATACTCGCATGAAAAATAATGGAACAAAATGTTTGTCACAAAATGTGAGACAGGTAATATCCCATATATAAAGGACATAACCTAGAATATTAAGACCAAGAAATGCCCAATTTCAGAGCACCTTTAGGGCCAAGAATAACCTTTTTTAATACCTGGGAATTCAGTCTATATCTGTTATCCTTAAACTGTTGTTTCTGTGTTCCCTGGGTGCATGGGAGCTCCAGGAGATCCTTGTGAAAATGAGTTTTGCTAAAACTGGCAGGATCTGCTCTGTGGTTGAAATAGATCCATTAGAAAAAAAAAAGAAGAAAAAAAAGAAGAAAAAAAAAAAAGCCAGCTTTGCTTATTTTTGAAGGATGGGGCTTTGGGAGAATAAAACCCCACAAAATTCCCCAGTCATGAGGAACTGTTCACAGAAAAACAAAACTTGCTTCTTTCTAAAACATTCAATAAGTGACACAAATACATAAACTGTGTTGAACTGTATCAACAGACTCTAAAACATGAGTCCAGCCTTGGTTCTGCCACTGCCTTTGTTTCATTTTGGAAAGGAATTCTGCTTTCATTGCCCATATTGAATCCTTTCTTGGAAAAGGGATAATCATCCAGGTGAGCTTGTTCTCTCACAAGTGCATTTTGCTTCACAGTCAAACTGCCTATTTGCTGCAGAAATTCTGTTTTATTTTTTTTAATTGTCAGGGAGTAATTGAGTGTAAAGAAAGATTGGAGCATGTTGTCACTCCCACCCATAAAATCCAGATGCTTTGGCATTATTTTCTCTTCTGGAGCTTTAGGGGATGGGAAGGCTTTCATTAAGAGGAGAAGGGATAAGGAGAGGCAGTTATGTGGTCCCATTTTAAAGGAAAATAATCTTGTGTGCAACAATGACAAGTACACAAATGAGAATAATTAAACCTAGATGGATGGAGACAAGGCTGAGCTGATAGCTTGATGCATACAGCTTTTCCTGAAGAAATGCATTTGATCCTTGCCTTATTATGTGCTTTGCAGCAGCATTTTGTAGTTCTTGGCATTCTGCTGATCAGGCTGGAGCCAGCAGGGAAAACAGAGAAGCAGAGCTTAGTTCATTTGCCTAATGATGCACCCAGTGTGATTGGAGATACCCCAAGGTACTTGAGACATTCAGAGGGGTTTGACAGATCTGACAAAGGTCCTGGAGGATGTGCATGTTTGGAACTGGGAGCCACTGCCCTGGAGAACTTCATATTTTATCAGTAATTAATATGAAATAATGTTACAATTTATAAATTAAATGTAACAAAAATTTGCATTAATAATATAAAATAATTTTTATTGTGTTCTAGCCTGGAGAAGAGGGTCAGGGAGGATTCATCCCTCTCTACAACTCCCTGATATCAGCTTGTAGCCAGGTGGGGATGGCTGTCTCCTCTCAGGTATCAAGTGACAGGACAAGAAGACCTGGCTCATGTTGTGCCAGGGGAGGCTCACGCTGGACATCAGGAAGGATTCCTGCAGTGAAAGGTTGGTTAAGTATTAGAACAGGAGGGTGGTGGAGTCACCATCCCCAGAAATGTTCAGGAAATGACTGGACATGGCACTTAGTGCCATGGTCTAATTGACAAGGAGGTGTTCCAAAGATTGGGCTTGATGATCTTGTAGGTCTTTTTCAACACTAATGATTTTCTCTTCAAATAAGTTTGGTCCCAATCACCCCAGAAACCACTGTCAGAACCAGGAACAATGCCCAATTCCTCCTGACTGCAGCATGGAGAACCTGACCCATGCTGATCCAGGGATGCTCAGGGACAGGCAACACCAATGTAAAATGAGGTTCCCTCTGTTAAAAACAAAATCAGGCACAGGTGGCTGCAGAATTCACTGTGACATCTCCAAGTGTTACCATGGAAATTTCTAGGGAGTTCAGTATCAAGTATGTGCAGAGAAACTCAGCCTGGGAGATGCTGGGTGAGGCATATAAAATATATAATTCTTCAGTGAGCTCAGGATGGCCAGAGTGACAGCTTTGGATGGCTCCTCCGCTCTCCTGCTGAGCTCAGCTCTGACTGTGACAGAATTCCAGCCCAGAAGAGCCTTGTGTTTCCAAATGCCTCTGTCTAGACTTGGACAAAAGCTAATTGATGCTTTGAGCAGAAAAAAGCTTTACAGCAACTTTCAGTTAAACTTCTGAGTGTTTAAATTGCAGAGTTGGGGAGGAGGGAGTATGAAGGGAAGCATGAGCTGATACCATGTGTGTGGGGGGGAAGGAGGGAGAGGAATCCAGGTGTAAAATTGCAGAGCTGTGTCCTCCAAGTAAGAGCTGTGTATCCTGCAGTCCTCTTGTCCAGCTGGAAAATCCTGGGGGGGAATTCACAGTTCTTGAATTTTGGTACCACATTCATTAGCATAGTCTTAATGTTCCCCCCTTAGTGTGGGGGGAAATAAATAAAAACCAAAACCTTCCCCATCTGCAAAGTTCTTATTTTACGTGTCACTTTTTCAGTAGCAGAAGCACTTCAACAATTAAATCCAGAAGTACTGCTGGCAGTAGGAACAGCAAGCTGAACACTGCCGTTAAGCTGGAAATGTCATGGATCTATCTAAACCTCAGCATTTATGGCCTTCTTGCACGTAGATAGCCTAGCAGGTAGAAGAGTATTTTGGAGATTTTCAATGCACATTCCAAATCATTCAGTAATCAAAATGTGCAGGTGGCTTTAGGGTACCACATATCCCCTTTTCTTTCTTTTTTTTTTCAAAATGCAGAAAAATTTCCTGTCCCACTAGTGAAAGAAAATTGATGCTTGCTTTTTCCAGCTGAAATAGCAATAGGACTTTTTGAACAGCAATATGATATAGAAGATAAAGCTTGTTATTTCATAGAACAGAATTGTGTATTTATTATTTACAGTTCACAGCAGACAGGCAACTCCATGAAAAACCTTAATCTCCTTTTTAGACATTGTGGAGCAGAATCATAAAAATTTTTCCTGTTTTGTGGAGAGAAAGAAGACAAAGAGAGGAAATGAAGTCTCAATATTTCCATTTTAAGCTGCAGAGTACAGAGAGCTTTGCCCAGGTTCTATGAAGTGTCTGTGGCAGGGTCAGGAGCTGCAGCCACAGCTCAGAATCCCAAGTAACTTTTCTCAGATAATTTCAAGTATTGGTTCAATACTTGCTCACAGGCTTTTCTATGCTCCTGCACACAGCATGAAAAACAAGGTGTATCCATCTAAATTCTCTGAAAAAAATTTAGTTTGGGGTTATTTACTCACTGTGCTCCAAATGCCAGGCTCTTCCTCACACTGGTGTTGGTGTTCTGATGTAAGATCACAGCTCCCAGTACAGGGGTGATGTCCCAGGCTTGAGTGGGGGAATATCAGACTTTACCCACCGGCTGCAGCCACTTCAACCAGGTTTCTGAATCACAGAATAGTTTGGGATGGAAGGGACATTAAAGATCATTTAATTCCAATCCCCTGCTTTGGGCAGGGATACCTCCCACTAGAACAGGCTGCTCAGAGTCCCATCAAATCTGGCCTAAAAAATTCTTGTGATGAGGCCTCCACAGCTTCTCTGGATAACCTGGTGAAATAGAGGCTGAAATACTGTCCAGAAAACAAAACCACTGTATATCTCCTCATTGATACTCAGTTAATGACTGAGAGTGAGAAAATCAGAGTCAACAGATGAAGTATTTCACTGCTCAGTCAAGTCATGAAGGGAACAATAAAATGTCACACAATAAAGCAAAACCTGCCTCAGATCACTGCTTTCCAGGAATGGCATCCCAAACCTGATATTATGAGCTCGGCAGTGGAGATGGGATACAGTTTTAACTAGTTTTCAAAACTTTCTGAAATTCTGTTTATTCCAAGTTTTGTATGTCAGGCCATTGAATCAAAATATTGTGAAGTTTTGTGTGGAAAGATTTGTTCCAGCTCTATCCTCCAGGATAAAAAAGGTAGACAAGATATGCAAGAAAAATAAGAAATGTCAAGTTCAATTACTGCCTTGAGACGAACTAATACAAATTACTGGGGTCCTCTTACCCCTGTTTAAGTCGCAGCTGAGGAATAAAATGTTTCTTTTTCTCTTTCTGGCAAAGCAGAGTTTATTTTGGATGACATTATGCTCAGGTCTCTTCCAAGGAAATATGCACATGCACTCCCCTTATTGGTCAGCCAAATGGAATGCATAGTGAAATATCACTGAAATTTTACATAACCTATTTACTCAGTGAAGAAAAGGCACAGACCTACTTTGCATAATCCTCTACACAAGAAATCTTTGAACAAAAAACATTTGAATATAAATTATTCTGAGGCCTATCCACTGCTGTTGTTTAGAGCAGCACCTTCACCTTGTGCTTGTGATGAGAAAGAGCGTGAACACCCACAAATCCAGGGCTGAAAATTTTTCGCTGTCTTTTGGACATTTTCATCTTCCCTTTCAAGCCCTGGTTTCTCAGAAAAGCAGGATAATTATGCTAATAGGTGCTTTTTTTCGGGCATGAAAATTACATTGGTTTTTTTTCATCTTGGTTTGTGTCATTTAGAAAAGAGTTTAGAGAGAAGTGAAAATTGAAGAGCACTGATTTCAGAGTATTTACACAAGTCTGTGGTTTAGAATTACTGCTTTGGATGTTTTCATAATGCCTGTCTAGTTTTGTGTGCCCAATTCAGGTGTTTTGGGTAGGAGTCTCATGTCCTTAAATATCTAATGATGAAAGTTTAATTCTCAATTTGCCAGTTATTTAATGACATTGTTCCTGAATACCTACAGAAGTTCCAGAAACAGTAGGGAAGACTTTATCCAATACTTTCATTGGAATATAACCCATAAGATGTCCACCTAAATGTAGTAACTCCACATTTCTTGGTCTAATTAAATGAAAATACTGCCTTTTTTCTTGGTATCATTAAAGACTAACATGGTCAGGACTACTATGGCTATTCATCATGATGTTTTATTTTATTACACCTTACCAGAGATCCAGATTAATGAGTACTCAGTAATCATGGCACATTTCTTCAGGGTTACATGCTGCTGACAGAAAACACACAGGAAACTCATCATTTTCTACTCCAAACAAAACATAATTCTATTTGTCCTCTCTCCCTTACTCATAAAAGAACAAAAATGAGTGCAAAGAAAGCCTAGACAAAAAGAAACATTCTCCTTTCACTCCTCACTGTAGGAAGAGGTTCAGAGAAGATACAGAACCTGAGCTATGGTAAGGATGTGACTTTACCACCTTTGAAGAGAGGTGCAGACGTCAGATTTGTGAAATTTCAGAGCTGTAACTGCATAATTACTAAGACTGGATGAAATATTAATCCAGCCCATAGTTCCTGCCTCTGGCAGTCACCAATAATGTATATTTATGGGAAAAGGATAGTACTAGGAGAATGCAAACTGTCTGAACATGCACATACTCATTGAATAATAAATACCAGTAAGAGAAAAAAAGATCAAACCTCGAAGGATTGATAAGGTCCCAACTTAGGTTTTTGCACAACCATGGAAATTGGCATCCTGTGGGCAGCTACTCAAGGAATGCCAAAAAAACTCTTCCTGTGTGCAAAGCACCTACTGGATTCCCACAGAGTACCCCAGTAAAAAACTTTAAAACAGTGCAGAAACTGCAGTCTGGATGGTGCAGTCATCATCCAGAGAAGAATGAGAATATGAGGCAGCTGCATTACAATTCCCAGGAGATCCTGTATTACTGCTTTGATGCAGAGATGGTAAAACCTCAGGCTTGGGGAATTTTTGTGCATTTTCCACACAGAGATCAAAAAGTGTTCCATCTGGGGCTGTGCCCCAGATCAGACCATTAATCCATTATTTTGCACCCAACTTCAATGGAGAGCTGCTGCCACAGAGCTTGCACAATGTTGTGTTACCCAAAGTATTTCAGTATGGAACACGCTCGGTGCTCCCCAGTTGAGAAGGAGGCTCAGGAGGATGGAATTCATGTGGAGGTCCTAACTGAGCTCACATAGTAGAAATGGGGGATCTAATCTCCCAAAATGTCCATCAGTACAACTTATGTGACCAGGGGAATATGAAGGCCAAATGTCAACCCATGGAAGATGGACTAGGGACTGTTTTTGGGAAATATCTTTGATATTCACCATCTTCATGAGCACAGGGCTTTCTTCCAGACATGAGAATGATGCTGGACACTTCTAGCCTAAGATCTCCCCAGCAGCTCTTTCTCTTTCCAAGAGCTATGCAGATAATCAGAAGTTTGCAACAGATTTTTCAGAAATAATTATGTGTGGGATTCCATATGGGGTGGGCCAGCTTGTTTGTTCAATGAAGGAAATGTTACCAAAGTCCTTCTGCCAATGCATTAAATATTTAGTGTCTTCTGCTTTGCTCCTCTGTATCAACAATTTAACTTCCCATTCTCTATTCATATAACAATTTAGCTGGATTAAGAGAATTTAACTGACATGTAAGGCAAACACAACTGTACCAAATAGATTTCTTGGTCACTTTGACACATGTGCACAAAACCTACAGGAATACAAGGCCTGAAAATATTTGTAAGAAACTGTTTTTATCTATGCATGAAAAAACCCCAAGCATTAATATTCCACATTACAAAATGAATATAGCAAATATAAAATTTATTACTTTACAATTTCTTTTGAATGGAAGATCATGAAAAGTTTATAAACATTCATAGATAAAGGAAGTTTCAAGGTACTTTGCAAGCAATATTATTCAAAATGACAACATGTCCTAATGCTGTTTGGTTTTCAACATATACGAAAATGTTTTGCCCAAATGCATATTCAGGGTAGATGTATGTACACTGCTTTCTGGGGCCAGATCTGTGGGGTCTGATTATTACACTGAGTTTGATGGAATTAACATAATTATACTTCTTCATTGTTACTTTTTTTATCTTTACAATTTTGAAAATTAAGTTAAGTTTTGTGACATTTTCATTTCTCTTTCAATTTCAAAGATTTTTTTTCCTTTTTTTTCCAGGATTTTCTGAACGTTATTGAGTATTTCTGGCAAAACAACAATGTTTGCATCCTACTTCTACCATGTCTTTAGAAATAGTTCCTCTTTTCTTCATCCCCATGGCAAAACAGTAATTTAGATCACTGAAGTCATAGCAGTGATATTTTCCCTTTCCAAAACACTGCAGCTTAAAAATGCTTTCAGATAAGATTGAAATCAAATAGAGAGTATTTGGCAGAATGTTTTCATGAGAAAGTTTACATGGGGAATATTCTACTCCTCTGAAAAGTGCTGCAGTGTTGACATTGTTTTGGAAACACTTAAAGCTTTCTCAGAAACCTGGGGGTTTTGTTTTTCAAGGTCAACTTTCAACATTTACTTTGAAAGTATCCAGCTTTCTAGCAACAGAAAGAGGCTTTTAGGACTCCCTGGCAAGGCTGAATGTTTGAAAGATTCCCCACTTCCTCCAGTATCAGCACAGTCTCCAAGTGCTGGTGAGAGATGCCCCATCGTCACTTTGCAGCTTGTCTCATTGGGAAATCTTCCTTGTGCCAGCTCAGACCATTAAATTCTGATTCCCAGCTCACTGGTTTTCCTCAGAAATAAAGACTGTTCCTACTTTAAGAAATAATTCAGACCAGCAGCAGTGGGTTTGCACCAAAGAAGAGCAGGTACGTGTTTTCAAAAAGTATGTATCCACACTATAAACAAGTTTTTGGCTTAATACTGGACTTAACCTAGTGATGTGGTCTTATTGCAGACTTACACCTTAATTGGTTTGGGTGAACCCCAGACTTAATCTAATTTCTTCTAAATGGAGATGAGTTTGGTGCTTGCCAAGCTCTGTGAAAGAAAACAAAGTGTGACACGTGAGAATTATTGTGAAATCCCTCTCAGCGCTTCTGATTCAAGCTAACTGATCTTTCTCCTTCTCCTGATTCAAACTAAAACCCTCATTTAGAAACAAAAACCACTGTGATGACATCAAACCTTCTCTTTACTCTTTACACAAATATTTTGCTAAATACCAAGCTGTGCAAGAGCTTTGTCTCTGAGATGCTTTATGGCCCAAATCCAAGCTGGCTGCCTACCTGTATGTGTCACCTGGAAGTTATGGCATGATATTCAAGTCTGAATAGCCGCAGTTGTTAAATTCAAAGTTTTTTATGGGCAGAGAGGAAACACACCTTACCTATAGATTAGGTAAAACCAAGAGTTTGTTACATCTGACTTACAGTCTAACAATTCACAGTCTAATTCAGAATTATCACAAGTCCAATTATAAAGAAGAGAAGATAATAATGTGGGTGAAGTGCTTAGGTACAGAGAAAGCAACAAAAGTAAAATCATAGAAAATCTGAAGGTCTCCAGTTGGAAGGGACCCACTAACATCACAGAGTTCAACTCCCTGCTCCTCACAGGCTAAACTCTGTGACTGAGAGCATCATCCAGGAGCTCCTTCGTGCCAGAAGCACTGTCCTGGGGAGTCTGTTCCAGTGACTGACCACCCTCTCAGTGGAGAACTTTTCCTTAATGTTCAATTTTAACTTCCCCAAAGCTGCTTCAGAAAAATTCCATGCGTCCTCTTGGTCACAAGTGGGAGGAGATCAGCACCTTCCACCACTGGCCCACCTGAGGAAAATATAGGCTGTGATGAGGTTCTCCAAGCTGAACAAGTAAGTTAAACAATATAATTAAAATTGGTAATCCACACAATTCTTAATACTCCCCCTCTTTTCTGGCACTATGCTGACCCTTCCACAGCTCCTGTGGAGCAATGTCAATAACTCTGCAGGCAGTAACTCTTGACCTGGAGCAGCAGACATCTCTATTTCAGGAGTTAATCTCAAAAGAGAAGAGACAACCCTTGCTAAAGAAATTGTCAAGACAAAGTAATTACATTTCCAAGGAAGCAGAGTCCAGCACAGCTCCCCACTCTCTCCTGTGATATGGAGGACAGGTTTACAAAAGTGGAGTAATGGTAAAAAAATGAGATCAGTCACCCAATAGATTGAGAGAAGTTTTACCTCCAGCACCTCTTTTTGAAACAAAGTACTGCACACAGGTAAAGCAAATTAAACTCATAAAAAAGAAAAACACTGCCATGGCTGGTGGTTTTCTTGAAGAAACCTTCAGGAAGAGACCAACCTTCACATGACAAATGTGAACAGTAGCAAGTAATGCATGTCTGGGTCACTAAATGTTTCTTTGAGAGAGGTATAAGTTATTCAGGCACAAGATTGTCTGGGTGTGTGTTCATGCATGAGGGAAGCATGATAAGCAGTCCCATTTCATGCTTAATAAAGTGTCTCACTACCACCTTATAGCCAAAAATACATTCACACTGGCAAGTACCCTGTGTGTCAGATTGTGAAGAGGCATTTTTTGAACAGTGTAAAAATTTCTGTTATTTTGGTTTTATTTTCTGCTTCACTTCATGAGGAAGAGATAGAAGAGCAAACAGAACAATTTTGTTGACCAGTGGGTATACAGAAGGTGAACACACAGTTTTCATCAGGACAGATGCACCATTCAAGGAATTCAAAAGGTTAAGAAGGAAAAGCCAAGAGCAGATGCAGAAGTTTGCGTCCCCCAGGGCAGCAACAAAAATAAGAGTCATACAGGAGTATAGTGTTAGAGGATCTTTCTTCCATCATTAGAATGGGATTACATGATGTTTTTCATGTTATGTTTTAGATTTTAATTTGGGTCTGACACAGGGAAGGACCTCTTTACAAAATTTTGAACAGATTGCAAAAAAAAAAGGAAACAGGCTGTCCATCTGAAAAAAAAAATAAAAATAAAGAGATTTTAGAGAAAAATAAAAGAAAAGCTATTTGAAAAAAACAGTGGTTATCTCTGAGAAAAAAAATGAAATGAATAGTTCTCACCTCAGAATATAGATTTGCCCAGGCTTGTAAGAAATTATTCACATCCTAAGATCTGGCAACTATTCGTGTTCTCATATGCACGCAGTAGCTTAACTGCTTAGCAAGATCAAAACCAGAGTATGTGTAATGGATTAATCATTCAAAGCTACTCATTTGAGAGGGGAATATACCAGAGAGAGACACAAATGATTATGGCTATATTAAAAAAAAGTCATGCATTAGAAATAGGAATAAAAATAGAAAAGGAGACAGAGATAGGAATCTGGAACAGAGAAAATGTCACCTCAGTTTTGGGAATTGCTCTTGATAGCAATTTGAAGACTATAAAGCATATTCACTGGAGAATCAGTAGCAGTGTAACCACCCAGGAAACTGAAACAGGAGAGGAGCAGCTCCAAGGAGCACAGGGAGGGCACAGCCTGACCTAAAGGGTCTTTTCTATCTAGTGCACCAGAACTGGTCTTAATAAACTTGCCAGCTTCTCAAAAGCAAAGCATGAGCTGAATCGACTTCAAAATGTACCAATAACAGGGATGAAAAATGCTGAAACCCCATTTCAAGGTGATGTGAGTAGGATTGTCAAAACAGGATGAATGCTGGCAGCCAGGTTCATGGACTGAAATACAGCCCATAAAAAGAGTGGCTGGTCTGCACAGCAGTGCCATTTATCTCTCATCATGATTTGGACATCTTTGATCATGTTCAATACAAAAAGAAATGCGCTCTTCAGTGTTTTCCAAAACCTACCATTTAAATTCATTCAGATATGGAGACTACCTAAAGAGGAGAAAAAACCCAGTTATACTTCAATTTCCGTCACAAAACTTCTGTTGCCTTTGCTGACAGAGGGAGAAATATGGTTTCTGTTCATCCTGTAATTCCAGGTTTTATCTGAATAGAAACCAAGGACTAAGAGAACAATTCTGGTCCTGCTAAATGTACCTGTCTGCTTTACTATCAATTGAACTTGTCTCTCTAAATATTTTACAAGACATAACTTTTTTCTTTCATTTCTCTTCATCTTTCTCTTTACTTCATTATTTTTCTACTGGGAAAAAATGCCAGATTTGTTAGAAGTCATTACTTTCCCTGTGGGTCACCTCTAAGCTTTTTTTATCGTGTACTTTTTCCTTATTCTGACAGAATATGAGACATTATCAGATATGCCCTCTGCTTATTGAGCTCTGCCTGGAACTGTAATTGTAATATACATGAGCTAGTACTTCATGCTTACATTGTGCCTCACATTCAAAGATCTTGTAGTAATTCAGAAAGAGGTATAAAGTATTAATGACCTGTATAAAAGGAGGGGAAATATAAAATGAAAGGAAGAGTGGAAAAGAAAGTAAATTTGTAACCATATTTTATTTTCATTCTTCAGAAAGGAGACAGTATTTCAGTTCAGTGGAAACAAAAATAAAAAAGTATGGTTTTGTTTTGAATGGAAAAAAAAAAGTAATTTTAAACTTGAAGGACTTACAAAAAATTTAATTTTGAGACATTACCTTTTTGAAAGCATGCAACCATCTGTATTTATATATATCATCCAATTCATTCACAAAAGAACATTGTCAGACAGTGATATTCTTCAGTTTACAGAGATTTTAAAAACTGGATGTATCTGAAAATGCATTAAGGCACACATAAAATTTGAGAAAAAGGTCAAAGAAAGAATGTAGGCTCCTGAATACAAAAATCAGTTTTCATCCACACTACATGCAGGTTGACACACACATTGTTTGCTGCCAAGAGAGGTAATTCTACTCTAGAGCAAAACTTAGAAACAGGCTCTTGGAATTTGCTACTTACAGACCATTACCTGGTATATCCTTTGGAAGAAAGGTACTTAAATATCTATTTTAAATGAAAAATAAAGCAGAAATTTTGACTTATTAACCTAAACTCTTAAAATGTCTCTGGAAGTTCTTAAATAGAAAGAATACTACATTTACAAAGCTTTGTAATGGTTTCATTACAGTCTACATACAATATTCTTGGTATTGATAACAGTCCATCAAAATTTTTGTCACCATGTAGGAGTTTCCCTTGATTTGGACTTGAAATCTAGGTGGACATTGCCAATATTTTCCAATGCAAAAACATGTTGATTTCTAGAGCCACCAATTGTTTAACTGTGGCTTTTTTTACAAATTGTTACCACAGAGATGAAAATGTTTAGTACCACACAGGTATTATTGAAGTGATTTTGACAGTATTTCACACCTCATTTGCTGCCAAAGTTATTAGATTTTAGTCAATGATCAAAGAGTCGATTGACTCTAAAGGGCTCCTTTAAAGCACTGAGCCATGAAATTAGAACAATGTAGAAATTATCTTGATCTCTACTTCATCTTATGTTCAAAGTAGAGATGCCCATCTCTTCTACCTACCTCGCTATTTATTTAAAAGAAAACACTTAAGGTTAATATAAGCCTTGAAATGGTGCCATTTTTATGTGACTTCTGACAGTGGAATTATTTGGAGAGGTAACTTCCAAATAAAAGCAACTATTTTGAGTGCAGATTGGCTGTTATAACTTCCAATGACCAAAAACACAGCAGGTCTGGAATGAAGGCTGATTAGCAAAAAGTGACTTTCCCAAGGATGAAACCTTCAAAACTCCTAAAACATGAAAAACCAGTGAAAACAGAGCTCAAGGAGACACAACCTGTTGATTATCCTGTTAACTCCATGATCTGATGCACACACGATATGTCCTCTCATGTCTTTTATGTCTGTATAAAAATACTGTGTTTTCATAACTCATAATACTACAAGTATTTAAAATTCTGCTTCTAGGCAAAGTACTTTCAAGATGTTGACATCATCTGGGCCACCGCTAAACTCTGTCCCTAAGCACCATGTCTGCCTGTCATTTGAAGACTTCCAGAGATGGCAATTCCATCACTTCCCTAGGCAGCCTTTTCCAATCCCTGACAACCTTTTCAGTGAAAAACTTTTCCTGATATCCAACCTAAACCTCCCCTGGTGAAATGGGAGGCCATTTCCTCTCATCCTGTAATTTGTTACCAGGGCAAACAGAATGACACAGCTGGCTGCACCCTTTTGTCAGGGAGATGTGGAGAGTGAGAAGGTCCTCCCTGAGCCTCCTTTTCTCCAGGCTGAGCCCCCCCAACTCCCTCTGCTGCTCCTCATCAGACCCTTCCCCAGCTCTGTTGCTGTTCTCTGGACACCTCTGAGTCTTTCTGGTGGTGAGGAACCCAAAACTGAACCAAGGATTTGGGATGTGGCCTCACCAGTGCTGAGTCAGGGGGACAATCACTGTCCTGGCCCTGCTGACAACACTATTGCTGAAAAGGATGGAGGTGAAAGTGTCACAGCTCTTTGCTACCTGATCCTTTTCTGGAAGATTCACTGTTTTATTCATGATGAGGACCTACAGCTGCATTAGCCTGGCTCCCACAAATCAAGCAAGACACGTTTGTTTAAGATCTACACAATTAGGCCTCCAGTTTTCTTGCCTGTCTCCCTGTAGATATTTTATATTTCCTGGAGGAATTCCTACACCTCAGGACACTTTTCATCAGCAGTGACAAACTCCTGACTCAAGTCACTTAGACTCTGGGAAGTTGTCTCAACACCCAACCTGGTTCCATTAATTTGTGTTACCTAAAACAAGATATTTTAAGTGGCTAAACACGGTCAGGTTTGGGTAATGGGTACCCATTTATCTTCTTTGTAACACTGATTTGGCATCTGAGGACACTCTTAGTCACATACAATCCCAAGCCACTTTCTAGGAAACAGATTTCCATGCCTGATGGTTTACTGATGGCAAAGTACCTTTGATTTATTCCATAAAAACTTCCCAGCTGAACTATTAGTTCTCTTCCTTGGAGCCAAGAAACCATTGAAAAAGCATGGGTTTCATTGTGGAGGAAAAAAAAAATCTAAAATAAATCCCTTTTTCACTCCTACAGAGTTGCAGGAAGCTCTTCAGTTAAATCAATTGCTGATAATTAGAATACTACTTCTAAATGTGCCTAAATCTTATTTGATTGGGACTATTGTGTTAGGGCTTCTCTTGCCATGAACTGTATTTCATTGCATCTGAATTATTCTGAGCAATCCTCTAATCCCCTCACTTTCCTTCGATTCAGAGATGAATCTTTGCTTTCCACTACTGTATTATCAAACCCCCCTCTCCACTAGCAAGAGTCATTTTTCATTGAATGTTAGGCCTGACAAAGAATTATTATTCTAATGTATTGGGGAGATTAGCTCATTTTCACTCTCCTTCTGCTTTCCCATTCATCACTCTCCTGCTGTTGCAACTTCCAAAATGATTTATTCAGGGAGAAAACTTAAGTATTGTGGAGGATAGCTGAAAATACACAAATGGCACAGGAAATGCTGATCCTTTCCACTCCACTCCACTAAACGTGACTCATGAGTGTGTCTCTTCCTTTTAATTTCTGTAAACTGGGAACCTTAGGGAAATCTGTCTTCTTATTCTTTCTCATCTTTACTGGTAGCATTTACATAATACATAAAAATAGGGGTCCTCTCTTCTCTATCAGGTCAATCAAACCCATCTTTTTATTGCCCTTTGCTGTTAGAATCAGCCTGAATTGCTGATAACTCACTCTCTTCTAATTACATTCCAGTTTCTTTAATGCTATCACAGGGCTCAAAATATGGGCCTGTTTATCCCACACATCACCTGGACAACAATGCCGTGAAGATATCAATACAATGAGTTTAACTAATGCATTTATGATGACTTAGAATGGCTCTCAGAGTTCCCTGTGTTGTATTTAGTTGTCCTGGTCAGTGGTATTATGGGATTCTCAGCTGACGAAGAGCTCAGGATTAGAAGCTTTTTCTTGAGGTTATGTGGAAAAAAAGTCATTCAGGAAGATCCAAAGGGATCAGGATGCCATCCATAGAGATCTGAACAAGCTGGAGAAATGAGCTCATGGGAAACTCATGAGGTTTAACAGGCCAAGTGCTGGTTCAGTACCTGGGTCAGGGTAACTGCTGGTGTCAATTCAGGATGAGGGGATTGTTGCCTGATATGAAGGGGAAAAATTCTTGCTACAGTATCAATAAATATAATCAATAAAAAATAAATACAGTAAAATAAAATGCAGACCTTTATTTGGAAGTTTCTGTGTGTCCTGGTGGTCATGGGCACCTCCAGCACTGGATTTCTACAATTTTATAAGTTAAAAAATTAGCATATTTTACAGCTATTGTCTAATTAGACAAGCAGCTGGTTAGGTAATTTTTCCCAGGGTACTGCCCAGTTGGACTCATTCCAGGGCATATATGCCCCATTTTGTTTTTATATCTTCTCTTATTCTGACTCGAAAACAAAATGTACTCCTAGGTTCTCTTCTTGAAAACAAGACTAAACAGTATTTCAGGAATGCATTAGAAGGTTAACTGGGTGGTGAGACCCTGGCACAGGTTATCCAGAGAAGCTGCGGCTGCCCCATCACTGGAAATGTTCAAGGCCAGTCTGGAAGAATTCTGAGCAACCTGTCCTAGTGAAAGGTGTCCCTGACCATGGCACGGGGTTGGAACTGGAGGATATTTAAGATCCCTTCCAACCCAAATTTTTCTATGGGTTTATGATGGAGGTGTGCAAGGAAAAAAAAAAGGAGAAAGATTGATGTAAAATTACCTAAATGCACAAAACAGACAATGAGAAGAGGACATGAATCCAAGCACAAGAAGAATAAGGCAGGCAGAACATCAAAGATTTTGGGAGGTTGCAATTAAATCAGTAAGGGAGCCCAAAAATATCTTAAGATTCAGTGCTATTTGACCAATGAACAAGATGGAAATTATCAGCAGTTGCTCCAAAAAAGCTTATTTAAGGAAAGAAAACTGGCAAAAATCTAGCAAATCTTTCATACAATAAATGGATTTTAAATTTTTGTCATGTGCAGAAAAGGAACACAGTTTATGTACAGATCAAAAAATTTATTTTTATTGTATCCATTGATAGTCTAAATTAAATATTATTCGTCTAATTATTTTATTTTTTTTTTGTTTACAACATAAATGTCTGTCTCTGGGTCTCTGGGCTGTTAGGTTGTTCAGTCCTGCTCATGGGGGCAGGATTTGTGCTACTTAAGCTTCAACTGACCGAGTGTGGATGTCTCTGTAGGGTGACACAAATCATATCCTAAACTGCATTTAGTCTATTAATTAGACTTTTACTAATTGCAAAGGAAGTCCACAGTGACCTGTTCAAGTCTGTGCTATCAATGCCTTCACTGAACCGGGCAAATCCTAACCCTGAAGTAAGAGCTGAATCCCACTAGGTCTTGTACTATAGTTGTTTCATCATCATCTTGAGAATTTCTGATATTTTTTACCTCACACAGTAGTTGAGCCACCTTTACTCACACAAACTTTCTCACATCCTCATGTTTTGGAATAGGGTGTAAAGCTCAGCTTTCTGCTACTTAAGTTCTTCATATTTTCTTCCGAAAGTGCCATCTGCGCTACCTCATGTTCCAGTGGTTTAGGTGCAGTGTTGTCATCTTTCATTAAGGTGTTTGTGTAGGAGAGGAAAAGGTATTCATGAATTAATTGTGAGGAAGAGACTCCTCTAGAACAACTCTCTACTGCTATTTTTCAATTTTGCTCTCCATGACTGACTAACTCTGGTGACCTCCTCATCATAACCTGCACTAGGTGGAAGATCCTGACAAAAGAATCCATAATAAATGTTATAAACTGTATATTTTTCTTCTTGAGGCACAGACTGTCTTGGAAGCATTTTTAAAAGACTGACTAGATAAATCCATATCAATGTAGTGTAAATCCAAAGTTACTCATATTTTGAGAAGGTCTTAACCTAGTTCACCTCCAGATGTTCTTTTCAACTAAACTAGAACAAGGAATGAAATTCTATATCTCTAAGATAGGGAGGGGAAAAAGACAAAACCCTATAGATTAGGGTTAGAACTTACAGAATTTGGTCATCTAAGAGTTACAGAGAAATTCTTCATGAATAGAAATTTACCTTATACCTCAGCAAGAACTATTTTGGGATCCATACATTGGCTTCTGCATTCAGTATTAGTGTAACATCAGTTTTCTTCCAAAGGTCTTTCCATCACCACCAGCAGAGTGCAGATAACCTTCTCAAATATTTTCCATAGAGCAAGAAGAGTATTTTTTAAAGACATTCCAGTATCCAGAATAATCATTAAGAGGAGAATCTCTCCTGAATATTTGCAGCTTGCAAGAAGTTAGCATAAACAGGGCATTCCGCACAGAACGAGGATGAATGGGCTGTTGCTTACACACTTTTTTCTTCTGCTAAGTGAGACACTAACAAAGAATCAAGGTGAGCTCCTGTGTTCACTAGATGGTGCTCCAACATTCAGATCCAGTGTTTCTGGATCTTCCCAGGACACTGAATTCTCTTGTTCACCAGGCTGTCTCTGTGCCTGTCATTGTTTGTAATCACAAAGTTCCCATGGGCTGGATATGCTCATTCTTTACGAGCAGTACCCATTGCATGTCAAAGGAGTCTTCTGCATAGATGCATTATCAATTTCTTTCAGTTTCCCTTGTTTAGTTGAGCATACTCGTGGTAAAATGTGGTCTTTTAATGCAAGGTTTTGGTTTGTCTTCTAAAACAGTAAGACATAAATATGCAGATAAGTGTCTCATCTGAGCATCAAAGAGTTGCATACCTCTGGTACTCAAGTGAAGTGATATTTCTGTGTGTGTGTGTGTGTGTGTGTGTGTGTGTGTGTGGTTTTCCTGTTGGAAGTGCCTGTGATAGTGTAAAAATATGTCACAACCTACCAGAGAGACATTACTATAGCATGACATAAAACGTACATGATGCTTGGCTTAGAGCTGGGCAAGAAGGGATCTGGTGGGTATTTGGGAGACCTGCAAAGTTATGGATTACTTTTGGAGGATTTTACAGGTGTGTAGGAGTTACAACTGGTGCAAGCTTTACTACAGTGCATATAATAATGGGTCCCTAGAGCTGCTTATTCCCAAAAACAGCGTAGGCCACTCTTTTGGGGGAAAATAATTTGCCTAGTGCAAAAATAACCAGGGAGTGAACTCACATACAGGATGTGTAACTGGTGAGGGGACCAAAACCCAAATGGGAAGAAAGCATAAATTTATACTCAGACTTTTGAAACATGTTGATCAGAAAATTGGGGTCTCCCCCCACATGCAAAAAAAGATGCTAATGATGTGGTAGCAGAGGTGGGGCCCTCAAGATGGGGGCTGAGGGATTAAAGGATATTAAAGGACCGGAGTTGGCAGACTCAGTGCATGCCTGAAGAAAGAGGATTAGGTCTGAGCCTTCATCTCCTATTTACCCACGGACCTTATAAAATTAAATTGTTAAATATTATAAATGACATATTCAACACAGAATAGCTTTATTTTAGTTGTGACTAACCTAAGATAGGAAATAAAAGGTCAGGAGTTCATAATCATTTTGTCCTACAGAGAGTGCAACATTAGTTCTGCTGGATTTAGAATAATGGAACTGTGTAGGTTGGAAAAGATAAAAAAATCATCAAGTCAGACAGTTCACACTGCAGTGACACGTTCAATACATCCACATGTTCTTTGAACATTTTCAAGGATGGTGAACCCATCACTTCCTGGTGAGCTTGCTCCAGCACCTGACCACCCTTTCAGTGAGTAACTTTTTTACGTTGCTTAATCTAAACCTTCCTTGTTGGGGATGATCCATATGGAAAATATGGTCCAAAATTTCCATGAACTGAGCCATGAAAAAATACGTATGTAGGCTTCTTCTAAAGGCCAGCAGCTCAACTGGGTGATTGTGGCCAGTGTTCATCAGAGCATTCCCACAATGCCAAGAAAGCAGGAGATGAATGCTCATGGCCTGCCCCGTGAGGGGCAGCCACTGCTGTATTAGCGGCGACAAAAATAGTTGAGGCACAGAGATGGAGGGACAGCCTGGAATGGGACCTGGGGGAAGGCCTGGGGCAGAGGCAGCCGGGCCTGGCACCAGGCCATGCTCTGCCTTGGAGCCAGCACTGGGATGGCCCAGGCACAGCAATGGCCCAGAGGCAGCAAGCCCAGCTGGGAACCCGGCCCAGCCTGGCTGCTGTGGCCAGCACCTGCCTTGGGACCAGGCCCGGGCTTGCAGGCACATGGGGGACACTGTGCTCACACAGCTGCCCCCATCCCGTGCATCCTCTTGCTTCCACAGCTGACCCACAGGCAGCCACAGGTGGCACGTCAGATCACCTGCACAACCATGACACCCATCCCTGGGGACAGGCCCACTCTGTTCCCCATCTGCTCATGGAGCCCCACCATGTCCCGCACACGCAGGGGCAGCCGGGAGGGCGGGCACTCAGTGCCCCACAGCCGTGTCACAGGGCCACAGAGATTGTTCGTGTCAGACGTGCCGCCTCTCTGTGGCCCTCACTTGACACTGGCACCTCCATGCCAGCTGAGTGCTCAGTCACCAAGAGCATCCACTGACAGCATTAAGCTGCCACCTCTGCCAGCAACAGCAGCCCCTGGATCCTCTGGCAGAGGCAGACCACGTGCTGTGGGAGCAGCCTCCGACAGTGTCAAGCTGCCCCCTCTGCCAGCAGCACCAGCAGCAGCCGCCTCTGGGTCTTCTCCCAGAGGCACAGCACGTGCTGTGGGCCCCATGGCCAGGGCCCAGGCAGAGCGTGTGCCACTTCCTCCATGGGGCACTCTGGCTGGGGGCAGAGCTCAGGGAAGACCTTCTCTGAAGAGCAGAACTGGAAGGCATGGCTCAGTGGCAAGGCAGGGCCACCGCATGCCACATGTGACACCTGCATGCAGCGTGCCACTCTTCACTGGGACACAGCATGCATGGAAGCCTGTGTGGTGCTGTGTCTCAAAAACTCGCAGCCCTGGGACACTTCTGTAAAGGAGCTGGAGAAAAAGCTGCAGGAAGAAGAGCTCCCAAAAATGCAGGCTTCAGGAGAGTGGGACCAAGACCTGCAGAGCACATTGCTTGCCACGTTGAAAGACAAAAAGGTGGACGCTGAAGCTTGTGCCCTGGCTCGAGATCCCTAGAATAGATGGGGGTGCAGCAAGCTCTTGGTAACATCAGAGCCTGAGGAAACATCAATATTCTCAGCTTCTCCTTTATGTGGAGGCAACAGTGAGGAGAGGGCAACTCATCGTCCACTTCAGCATGCTGCACTTCACAAGCAGCATTGGGTGAGACCTGGAAATTTGCTTCATCTTACGCACCAAAAGAGAGAAGAGCTGGAGAAGGTGGAGGAATACCAAATGTATGCAGGCATCTTTGGAGACATCTCCTCCATGTGCAGTGAAGAATACCCCATGGCATCCAGCTGCGACCTTGGGGATCCATCTATTGCCAGCCTGGAACCAGCTGCAGACTCCTCAGTGCCAGTCACCACTTGCAGCACGACCAAAGAGGCCTCAGGAGAGGCACAAAATGACTCAGAGCTTGTGTCTCCTGAGCTGCTGGCCAACTTCAAGTCTGACTCTGAGGACTCCCTATCTCTGAAAACTCTTTTGAACAAGATCCTGAAGAAGTGGGAGCAAGAAGAAGCATCAGAAGAGTGGGACAGCGAGGTAAAGAGACCTTTGTCCATCCCGCAGCGAGATGAAGAGGTAGAGCCAGCGCCTACTGCTCTGGACAGCGACCTCAGCGAGCAGGCGCACAGCGAGCCTCTCCCCTGGGCACTGCCCCAAGAGGCAAAGGGGTTTGTGGGTTGCGCCTCGCCTGCCGATGCCGCGGAGGAGGCCGAGGCAGCGGGCATGGAGGCTGGCCATGCCCAGGCCGCCCCTCCCCAGGAAAAGCCCTGTGGGGATGAGCGGCTGGCAGGAGCTTGCCCGGTGCCTGCCCAGCCCCTGGCACGCAGCGTTCCTGCTGGCCCCGCTGGCAGCGCAGCCGTCCCGCAGCCCCCGGCCCCACGGCCACGGCGCTCCATGGCCAAGAGGGCCCGGCGGGCTCTGCGCTGCCTTTTCTCCTTCAGCTGCCTCAGGGGGCAGCCAGAGGAGTGAGCCCGGGGCCAGCAGCAGGACCGTGGCCAAAGATGCCGGCTCAGCCTGAGGACGCCCAGCTCCCAGGGCAGTGGCAAGTCCCAGAAGGAACGGCAGTGGGGAGATGAAAAGCCGGGATGCATGGATGGATGGGTGGACGGTGGCCAAGTCAAGCACTTGGCAAAGGTAGGTCCTGTTGCCAGACCCAGCCCCTCACCCTGAGCCACCAGCAAGGCAGCCTGGGTAGGGAGAGCCGTCTGAGGAAGGATGACAGCGCTGCACTGCAGAATCCCACAGAGACTTGGGGGCCAGACTGCATTGTGGGTTTTGGCAGCTAAGAAATGCTCCTTGGCCCTCTGCATTGCAGGTAAATGAAGGCAAGACCATTCTGTCTTCGCATGGCAAACAGGAGAATGCTTCTCGGGATTCCTGCTACATGGACTGAAGAACGGTGTTAACTCCGGATGAATTGTCTCATTTCCCCACCTCTACAAGAACCACCAGGACACCAGTGCAGAGAAGCATAGAGTGATGAAGGACCAATGGGGAGCCAAGAGTCTTGTGCTGTCCTCTGTTTGATCTCTTCCCCACCCCAGCCCTGATATTTCCCACACGTGTGCAGCCCCAGTCTTCCCCTCCTCACCCCATCCTCAATCTTCCCTCTCTTTCCTTCTGACTCTCCTCTTACCTATCCCTTTCCATCTCTCTACACCACATTTGTTATTAAATAAGTTCTCTGTTGTTGACTTTGGTAGATGATCTCCTGGATTGCTCATTGTCCTCAAAGGAGAATACAAAATAGACATCAACACATTGTGACCCACAGAGTGAAGACCCTCACTTCTTTATTTAGCTAATTGATAAGCATAGAACATAATGAATATAATTTTAGTTAATTTCTACACCATGCACTATGTGTCTTCCTCAGCTATTGTTGCAATCTGCTGTAATAGCAATTAAAAGGGAAGGCTATGAGGGCACCTTGACCACTGATAAACTAAAAGTAATTTGGGATAGTGACACTCACTTTGAAAGCATTTCCAATCTTGGTGATATCTAGTTAATGATGATTATTACCCCATTGATGGTAAAGCCACAACTTTTCATTCAGCAATAGTCAGGGCTTCAGTATCTGCCTTATGCCCAATTATACTGCTGATTAAATCGCAATGGAGCTGTCCTCTATCTGTTAGAACATTCAAGTATGAGCCCCAAATGGGAGCAAATGGCCAACTGTGGATGTTGATGCCTGACTGGACAGGAATGCAAACATTTATTTGTGAAAATAATGCTATTAAGAACTAAGACATTTGCTTTGATGTTTAACAAAATGTCAACATTGTGTTGAAACCCTTGAGACTCTACTTGCATGTATTGGAAATGGATGAATCTGTATGAGAATTCTGTGTGATTCTGTTTACAGAAAACACCTCCGTAGAGGCATATGATCACTCTAATACCTATAGATGTCGTTTTAGCAAAATGATGGGATGTAGCTTTAACAATTCAGTTCCCTCACAACTCATCAATTGCTACAATCCAAGTCTACACTGTGTCAAGTTTCACTGGCTGTCACTGCTGGAGTGAATCTGGCATTGGCAAGAAACTGTTGCAGTACGGTGATCTGAGTCCATGCTGAAATGGACAACAGCACAACAGAGAAAGAACCTGGATTACCACCCATCATCAGGCAGAGAAGATACACCATGTCCTGGAAAGGGTGAAGAAAGATAGAGAACATTGCTGGTGGCAAACTATTTTTGGACAGCCACCCACAGCAACTGGAATTTTGAATTAACTGTTGCCTCCAATTGTAGTCTTGTTACTTTTGGCTTTATTGTGTTTAGGGTATGTAACCATCCTGTATATCCTGTCAGAAGATAAACTAAATTAGATCCATCCAACAAGTAGGCCACATGCTACGAACTGATTACATGAAATGTTATATAATTGCAGTATTTCTGAGCCACAAATGAGAAAACCTATGAATGAATTGTACTCTTACTTCTGATCTGCAATATGCCTGATATTTATGACAAAGAGGCAAGAGACAACTGCATTACTCTTCAAGGAGTCAGTAATATATATTGAATGTAGCCACAATGCAGCCACTCAAAGCTGGACACAGGATTTGAGATGTGGCCTTCCCAGTACCCAGCACAGAAGGACAATCACAACTCTGGCCCTGCTGGCCACTCTATGGCTGACACAGAATAACAGGATACCACTGGCATATTCATGACCAAAATCCTGCCCCTCTCCCATCCCAGACACAAAGAATGGACATTTTCCTTGGCCATTCCCTTGTTATTAACATTTCTTTAAAAACACACGTTTTATAATCTTTCATAGCAACCACCAGATTAAATTCAAATGGAGATTTTCCCTTTCTGATGATCTCTCTATGTGAGGTCAGTGCCAAAGGCTGGGACACATGGTGATGTGGGTGGGCAAAGGACTTTGGCACAGGGCTTCCTTGGGTATGTTCGGGGAAGGAACAGAAAGTTGGACAAGAGAGAGCTGCAGGTCCCTGGAAGAGGAACAAGCGTAGGCAAAGTTGAGGGGCAAAGACATTTAAAAGGCCTTTGTGTCCAGGGGCATCAGCACGGAAATCACCAGGCCTCTGGGAGAAAGGGCAGCCATGCCTACCAGGCCTTTTTGACCCCACAGTGACATCGTGCCCAGAGACCATTGTGACACGGGTGCATGTCATGAGCCTTGGGGCTGCCAAACTCTGCAGCGGTCACTCCCAGGAGAGCAGCTCTCTGAGGAGGCAGCAGCTTCTCTGGAGGCAGCAGCTCACCTGGGTGATTGTGGCCAGCGCTCTTCAGAGCACTCCCACAATGTTGAAAAAGCAGGAGATGAATGCTCATGGCCAGCCCCGTGAGGGGCAGCCACCACTACTGTACCGGCGGCGACAACAACAGGTGAGGGGCAGGGATGGAGGGACAGCCTGGAGTGGGACCTGGGGGAAGGCCTGGGGCAGAGAAAGCCATGTTCTGCCTTGGGGCCAGCACTGGGATGGCCCAGGCACAGCAATGGCCCAGAGGCAACGAGCCCAGCTGGGAACCCAGCCCAGCCTGGCTGCTGTGGCCAGCACCTGCCTTGGGGCCAGGCCCAGGCTTGCAGGCACGTGGGGGACACTGTGCTCACACAGCCGCCTCCATCCCGTAACTCCTCCTGCGTCCCACAGGTGACCCAGAGGCAGCCACAGGCAGCAACTGAGATCACCTCCATGACCACCACACCCATCCTTGGGGACAGGCCCACTCTGTTCCCCATCCGCTCGCGGAGCCCCACCATGTCCCGCACACACAGGTGCAGGAGGGAGGGCGGGCACTCAGTGCCCCACAGCCGTGTCACAGGGCCACAGAGATTGTCCGCGTCTGACTTGCCGCCTCTCCATGGCCCTCACTTGACACTGGCACCTCCATGTCAGCTGAGTGCTCAGTCACCAAGAGCATCTATTGACAGCATTAAGCTGCCCCCTCTGCCAGCAGCAGCAGCCCCTGGATCCTCTGGCAGAGGCAGACCACGTGCTGTGGGAGCAGCCTCCGACAGTGTCAAGCTGCCCCCTCTGCCAGCAGCACCAGCAGCAGCCGCCTCTGGGTCTTCTCCCAGAGGCGCAGCACGTGCTGTGGGCCCCATGGCCAGGGCCCAGCCAGAGCGTGTGCCACTTCCTCCATGGGGCACTCTGGCTGCGGGGAGAGCCCATGGAACACGTTCCCTGGGGAACAGAACTGGAGGGCTCTGGCATGGCTCAGCAGCAAGGCCGGGCCATGATCTGCCACCCATGGCACCTGCACACCGTGTGCCACTCTGCACTGGGACGCAGCCGGCATGGAAGCCCGTATGGCGCTGTGGCTCTGAAAACCAGCAGCCCTGGGACACTTCTGTAAAGGAGATGGAGAAAAAGCTGCAGGAGGAAGAGCTCCCAGAAACACAGGCTTCAGGAGAGTGGGACCAAGACCTGCAGAGTGCATTGCTTGCCCTGTTGAAGGAGAACAAGCTAGAGGCTGAAGCTTGTGCCTTTTCTCAAGATCCCTGGGTCGAGGGGCACAGCAAGCTCTTCCTCACATCAGAGCCTCAGGAAACCTCAGGATTCTCAGCTTCTCCTTTGTCTGGAGACCCAAGTGAGGAGAGGGCAACTCATCAGCCTGTTAAGAACGCTGCCCTTCACAAGCAGCAGTGGGTGAGGCCTGAAAATTTGCTTCATCTTACACACCAAAAGAGAGAGGAGCTGGAGAAGGTGGAGGAAGACCAAATGTATGCAGACGTCTTTGGAGGCATCTTCTCTTCTGCAGACAATGAAGAATGCCCCATGACGTCCAGCTGCAACTTTGGGGATCCAGCTATTGTCAGCCTGGAACCAGCTGCAGACCCCTCAGTGCCAGTCACCACTTGCAGCACAACCAAAGAGGCCTCAGGAGAGTCACAAAATGACTCAGAGCTTGTGTCTCCTGAGCTGTTGCCCGAGTTGAGGTCTGACTCTGAGGACTCGCCGTCCCTGGAAACTCTTCTGAACAATCTCATGGAGTGGGAGATAGAAGAAGCATCAGAAGAGTGGGACAGCGAAATAGAGAGCCCGTTGTCCATCCCACCACAAGATGAAGAGGTAGAGCCATCGCCTACTACTCCGGACAATGGCCTCAGTGAGCAGGGGCACAGCGAGCCTCTCCCCTGGGCACTGCCCCAAGAGGCAAAGGGGTTTGCGGGTTGCGCCTCGCCAGCCGATGCCGCGGAGGAGGCCGAGGCAGCAGGCATGGAGGCTGGCCGTGCCCAGGCCACCCCTCCCCAGGAAAAGCCCTGCGGGGATGAGCCGCCAGCAGGAGCTTGCCCGGTGCCTGCCCAGCCCTTGGCACGCAGCGTTCCTGCTGGCCCCACTGGCAGCGCAGCCATCCCGCAGCCCCCGGCCCCACGGCCACGGCGCTCCATGGCCAAGAGGGCCCGGCAGGCTCTGCGCCGCCTTTTCTCCTTCAGCTGCCTCAGGGGGCAGCCAGAGGAGTGAGCCCGGGGCCAGCAGCAGCACCATGGCCAAAGATGCCGGCTCAGCCTGAGGACGCCCAGCTCCCAGGGGCAGTGGCAGGTCCCAGAGGGAACGGCAGTGGGGAGATGAAAAGCCGGGATGCATGGATGGATGGGTGGACGGTGGCCAAGTCAAGCACTTGGCAAAGGTAGGTCCTGTTGCCAGCCCCAGCCCCTCACCTCAAGCCACCAGCAAGGCAGCCTGGGTAGGGAGAGCCGTCTGAGGAAGGATGACAGCGCTGCACTGTAGAATCCCACAGAGACTTGAGGGCCAGACTGCATTGTGGGTTTTGGCAGCTAAGAAATGCTCCTTGGCCCTCTGCATTGCAGTTAAATGAAGGCAAGACTATTTTGTCTTCACATGGCAAACAGGAGAACGCTTCTCTGGATACCTGCTACATGGACTGAAGAATGGTGTTAACTCCGGATGAATTGTCTCATTTCCCCACCTCTACAAGAACCACCAGGACACCAGTGCAGAGAAGCAGAGAGTGATGAAGGACCAATGGGGAGCCAAGAGTCTTGTGCTGTCCTCTGTTTGATCTCTTCCCCACCCCAGCCCTGATATTTCCCACACGTGTGCAGCCCCAGTCTTCCCCTCCTCACCCCATCCTCAATCTTCCCTCTCTTTCCTTCTGACTCTCCTCTTACCTATCCCTTTCCATCTCTCTACACCACATTTGTTATTAAATAAGTTCTCTGTTGTTGACTTTGGTAGATGATCTCCTGGATTGCTCATTGTCCTCAAAGGAGAATACAAAATAGACATCAACACATTGTGACCCACAGAGTGAAGACCCTCACTTCTTTATTTAGCTAATTGATAAGCATAGAACATAATGAATATAATTTTAGTTAATTTCTACACCATGCACTATGTGTCTTCCTCAGCTATTGTTGCAATCTGCTGTAATAGCAATTAAAAGGGAAGGCTATGAGGGCACCTTGACCACTGATAATCTAAAGGTAATTTGGAATTATGACACTCACTTTGAAAGCATTTCCAATCTTGGTGATATCTAGTTAATGACGATTATTACCCCATTGATGGTAAAGCCACAACTTTTCATTCAACAATACTCAGTGCTTCAGTATCTGCCTTATGTCCAATTGTACTGCTGATTAAACCACAATGGAACTGTCCTCTATCTGTTAGAACATTCAAGTATGAGCCCCAAATGGGAGCAAATGGCTAACTGTGGAGGTTAATGCCTGACTGGACAGGAACAGCAAGTATTTATTTGTGAAAATAATGCTATGAAGAACTAAGACATTTGCTTTGATGTTTAACAAAATGTCAACATTGTGTTGAAACCCTTGAGACTCTACTTGCATGTATTGGAAATGGATGAATCTGTATGAGAATTCTGTGTGATTCTGTTTTTACAGAAAACACCTTTGTAGAGGCATATGATCACTCTAATACCTATAGATGTCGTTTTAGCAAAATGATGGGATGTAGCTTTAACAATTCAGCTCCCTCACAACTCATCAATTGCTACAATCCAAGTCTACACTGTGTCAAGTTTCACTGGCTGTCACTGCTGGAGTGAATCTGGCATTGGCAAGAAACTACTGCAATATGATGATCTGAGCCCATGCTGAAATGGACAACAGCACAACAGAGAAAGAACCTGGATTACCACCCCTCATCAGGCAGAGAAGATACACCATGTCCTGGAAAGGGTGAAGAAAGATAGAGAACATTGCTGGTGGCAAACTATTTTTGGACAGCCACCCACAGCAACTGGAATTTTGAATTAACTGTTGCCTCCAATTGTAGTCTTGTTACTTTTGGCTTTATTGTGTTTAGGGTATGTAACCATCCTGTATATCCTGTCAGAAGATAAACTAAATTAGATCCATCCAACAAGTAGGCCACATGCTACGAACTGATTACATGAAATGTTATATAATTGCAGTATTTCTGAGCCACAAATGAGAAAACCTATGAATGAATTGTACTCTTACTTCTGATCTGCAATATGCCTGATATTTATGACAAAGAGGCAAGAGACAACTGCATTACTCTTCAAGGAGTCAGTAATATATATTGAATGTAGCCACAATGCAGCCACTCAAAGCTGGACACAGGATTTGAGATGTGGCCTTCCCAGTACCCAGCACAGAAGGACAATCACAACTCTGGCCCTGCTGGCCACTCTATGGCTGACACAGAATAACAGGATACCACTGGCATATTCATGACCAAAATCCTGCCCCTCTCCCATCCCAGACACAAAGAATGGACATTTTCCTTGGCCATTCCCTTGTTATTAACATTTCTTTAAAAACACACGTTTTATAATCTTTCATAGCAACCACCAGATTAAATTCAAATGGAGATTTTCCCTTTCTGATGATCTCTCTATGTGAGGTCAGTGCCAAAGGCTGGGACACATGGTGATGTGGGTGGGCAAAGGACTTTGGCACAGGGCTTCCTTGGGTATGTTCGGGGAAGGAACAGAAAGTTGGACAAGAGAGAGCTGCAGGTCCCTGGAAGAGGAACAAGCGTAGGCAAAGTTGAGGGGCAAAGACATTTAAAAGGCCTTTGTGTCCAGGGGCATCAGCACGGAAATCACCAGGCCTCTGGGAGAAAGGGCAGCCATGCCTACCAGGCCTTTTTGACCCCACAGTGACATCGTGCCCAGAGACCATTGTGACACGGGTGCATGTCATGAGCCTTGGGGCTGCCAAACTCTGCAGCGGTCACTCCCAGGAGAGCAGCTCTCTGAGGAGGCAGCAGCTTCTCTGGAGGCAGCAGCTCACCTGGGTGATTGTGGCCAGCGCTCTTCAGAGCACTTCCACAATGTTGAAAAAGCAGGAGATGAATGCTCATGGCCAGCCCCGTGAGGGGCAGCCACCACTACTGTACCGGCGGCGACAACAACAGGTGAGGGGCAGGGATGGAGGGACAGCCTGGAGTGGGACCTGGGGGAAGGCCTGGGGCAGAGAAAGCCATGTTCTGCCTTGGGGCCAGCACTGGGATGGCCCAGGCACAGCAATGGCCCAGAGGCAGCGAGCCCAGCTGGGAACCCGGCCCAGCCTGGCTGCTGTGGCCAGCACCTGCCTTGGGGCCAGGCCCAGGCTTGCAGGCACGTGGGGGACACTGTGCTCACACAGCCGCCTCCATCCCGTAACTCCTCCTGCGTCCCACAGGTGACCCAGAGGCAGCCACAGGCAGCAACTGAGATCACCTCCATGACCACCACACCCATCCTTGGGGACAGGCCCACTCTGTTCCCCATCCGCTCGCGGAGCCCCACCATGTCCCGCACACACAGGTGCAGGAGGGAGGGCGGGCACTCAGTGCCCCACAGCCGTGTCACAGGGCCACAGAGATTGTCCGCGTCTGACTTGCCGCCTCTCCATGGCCCTCACTTGACACTGGCACCTCCATGTCAGCTGAGTGCTCAGTCACCAAGAGCATCTATTGACAGCATTAAGCTGCCCCCTCTGCCAGCAGCAGCAGCCCCTGGATCCTCTGGCAGAGGCAGACCACGTGCTGTGGGAGCAGCCTCCGACAGTGTCAAGCTGCCCCCTCTGCCAGCAGCACCAGCAGCAGCCGCCTCTGGGTCTTCTCCCAGAGGCGCAGCACGTGCTGTGGGCCCCATGGCCAGGGCCCAGCCAGAGCGTGTGCCACTTCCTCCATGGGGCACTCTGGCTGCGGGGAGAGCCCATGGAACACGTTCCCTGGGGAACAGAACTGGAGGGCTCTGGCATGGCTCAGCAGCAAGGCCGGGCCATGATCTGCCACCCATGGCATCTGCACACCGTGTGCCACTCTGCACTGGGACGCAGCCGGCATGGAAGCCCGTATGGCGCTGTGGCTCTGAAAACCAGCAGCCCTGGGACACTTCTGTAAAGGAGATGGAGAAAAAGCTGCAGGAGGAAGAGCTCCCAGAAACACAGGCTTCAGGAGAGTGGGACCAAGACCTGCAGAGTGCATTGCTTGCCCTGTTGAAGGAGAACAAGCTAGAGGCTGAAGCTTGTGCCTTTTCTCAAGATCCCTGGGTCGAGGGGCACAGCAAGCTCTTCCTCACATCAGAGCCTCAGGAAACCTCAGGATTCTCAGCTTCTCCTTTGTCTGGAGACCCAAGTGAGGAGAGGGCAACTCATCAGCCTGTTAAGAACGCTGCCCTTCACAAGCAGCAGTGGGTGAGGCCTGAAAATTTGCTTCATCTTACACACCAAAAGAGAGAGGAGCTGGAGAAGGTGGAGGAAGACCAAATGTATGCAGACGTCTTTGGAGGCATCTTCTCTTCTGCAGACAATGAAGAATGCCCCATGACGTCCAGCTGCAACTTTGGGGATCCAGCTATTGTCAGCCTGGAACCAGCTGCAGACCCCTCAGTGCCAGTCACCACTTGCAGCACAACCAAAGAGGCCTCAGGAGAGTCACAAAACGACTCAGAGCTTGTGTCTCCTGAGCTGTTGCCCGAGTTGAGGTCTGACTCTGAGGACTCGCCGTCCCTGGAAACTCTTCTGAACAATCTCATGGAGTGGGAGATAGAAGAAGCATCAGAAGAGTGGGACAGCGAAATAGAGAGCCCGTTGTCCATCCCACCACAAGATGAAGAGGTAGAGCCATCGCCTACTACTCCGGACAACGGCCTCAGTGAGCAGGGGCACAGCGAGCCTCTCCCCTGGGCACTGCCCCAAGAGGCAAAGGGGTTTGCGGGTTGCGCCTCGCCTGCCGATGCCGCGGAGGAGGCCGAGGCAGCAGGCATGGAGGCTGGCCGTGCCCAGGCCACCCCTCCCCAGGAAAAGCCCTGCGGGGATGAGCCGCCAGCAGGAGCTTGCCCGGTGCCTGCCCAGCCCTTGGCACGCAGCGTTCCTGCTGGCCCCACTGGCAGCGCAGCCATCCCGCAGCCCCCGGCCCCACGGCCACGGCGCTCCATGGCCAAGAGGGCCCGGCAGGCTCTGCGCCGCCTTTTCTCCTTCAGCTGCCTCAGGGGGCAGCCAGAGGAGTGAGCCCGGGGCCAGCAGCAGGACCATGGCCAAAGATGCCGGCTCAGCCTGAGGACGCCCAGCTCCCAGGGGCAGTGGCAGGTCCCAGAGGGAACGGCAGTGGGGAGATGAAAAGCCGGGATGCATGGATGGATGGGTGGACGGTGGCCAAGTCAAGCACTTGGCAAAGGTAGGTCCTGTTGCCAGCCCCAGCCCCTCACCTCAAGCCACCAGCAAGGCAGCCTGGGTAGGGAGAGCCGTCTGAGGAAGGATGACAGCGCTGCACTGTAGAATCCCACAGAGACTTGAGGGCCAGACTGCATTGTGGGTTTTGGCAGCTAAGAAATGCTCCTTGGCCCTCTGCATTGCAGTTAAATGAAGGCAAGACTATTTTGTCTTCACATGGCAAACAGGAGAACGCTTCTCTGGATACCTGCTACATGGACTGAAGAACGGTGTTAACTCCGGATGAATTGTCTCATTTCCCCACCTCTACAAGAACCACCAGGACACCAGTGCAGAGAAGCAGAGAGTGATGAAGGACCAATGGGGAGCCAAGAGTCTTGTGCTGTCCTCTGTTTCATCTCTTCCCCACCCCAGCCCTGATATTTCCCACACGTGTGCAGCCCCAGTCTTCCCCTCCTCACCCCATCCTCAATCTTCCCTCTCTTTCCTTCTGACTCTCCTCTTACCTATCCCTTTCCATCTCTCTACACCACATTTGTTATTAAATAAGTTCTCTGTTGTTGACTTTGGTAGATGATCTCCTGGATTGCTCATTGTCCTCAAAGGAGAATACAAAATAGACATCAACACATTGTGACCCACAGAGTGAAGACCCTCACTTCTTTATTTAGCTAATTGATAAGCATAGAACATAATGAATATAATTTTAGTTAATTTCTACACCATGCACTATGTGTCTTCCTCAGCTATTGTTGCAATCTGCTGTAATAGCAATTAAAAGGGAAGGCTATGAGGGCACCTTGACCACTGATAATCTAAAGGTAATTTGGAATTATGACACTCACTTTGAAAGCATTTCCAATCTTGGTGATATCTAGTTAATGACGATTATTACCCCATTGATGGTAAAGCCACAACTTTTCATTCAACAATACTCAGTGCTTCAGTATCTGCCTTATGTCCAATTGTACTGCTGATTAAACCACAATGGAACTGTCCTCTATCTGTTAGAACATTCAAGTATGAGCCCCAAATGGGAGCAAATGGCTAACTGTGGAGGTTAATGCCTGACTGGACAGGAACAGCAAGTATTTATTTGTGAAAATAATGCTATGAAGAACTAAGACATTTGCTTTGATGTTTAACAAAATGTCAACATTGTGTTGAAACCCTTGAGACTCTACTTGCATGTATTGGAAATGGATGAATCTGTATGAGAATTCTGTGTGATTCTGTTTTTACAGAAAACACCTTTGTAGAGGCATATGATCACTCTAATACCTATAGATGTCGTTTTAGCAAAATGATGGGATGTAGCTTTAACAATTCAGCTCCCTCACAACTCATCAATTGCTACAATCCAAGTCTACACTGTGTCAAGTTTCACTGGCTGTCACTGCTGGAGTGAATCTGGCATTGGCAAGAAACTACTGCAATATGATGATCTGAGCCCATGCTGAAATGGACAACAGCACAACAGAGAAAGAACCTGGATTACCACCCCTCATCAGGCAGAGAAGATACACCATGTCCTGGAAAGGGTGAAGAAAGATAGAGAACATTGCTGGTGGCAAACTATTTTTGGACAGCCACCCACAGCAACTGGAATTTTGAATTAACTGTTGCCTCCAATTGTAGTCTTGTTACTTTTGGCTTTATTGTGTTTAGGGTATGTAACCATCCTGTATATCCTGTCAGAAGATAAACTAAATTAGATCCATCCAACAAGTAGGCCACATGCTACGAACTGATTACATGAAATGTTATATAATTGCAGTATTTCTGAGCCACAAATGAGAAAACCTATGAATGAATTGTACTCTTACTTCTGATCTGCAATATGCCTGATATTTATGACAAAGAGGCAAGAGACAACTGCATTACTCTTCAAGGAGTCAGTAATATATATTGAATGTAGCCACAATGCAGCCACTCAAAGCTGGACACAGGATTTGAGATGTGGCCTTCCCAGTACCCAGCACAGAAGGACAATCACAACTCTGGCCCTGCTGGCCACTCTATGGCTGACACAGAATAACAGGATACCACTGGCATATTCATGACCAAAATCCTGCCCCTCTCCCATCCCAGACACAAAGAATGGACATTTTCCTTGGCCATTCCCTTGTTATTAACATTTCTTTAAAAACACACGTTTTATAATCTTTCATAGCAACCACCAGATTAAATTCAAATGGAGATTTTCCCTTTCTGATGATCTCTCTATGTGAGGTCAGTGCCAAAGGCTGGGACACATGGTGATGTGGGTGGGCAAAGGACTTTGGCACAGGGCTTCCTTGGGTATGTTCGGGGAAGGAACAGAAAGTTGGACAAGAGAGAGCTGCAGGTCCCTGGAAGAGGAACAAGCGTAGGCAAAGTTGAGGGGCAAAGACATTTAAAAGGCCTTTGTGTCCAGGGGCATCAGCACGGAAATCACCAGGCCTCTGGGAGAAAGGGCAGCCATGCCTACCAGGCCTTTTTGACCCCACAGTGACATCGTGCCCAGAGACCATTGTGACACGGGTGCATGTCATGAGCCTTGGGGCTGCCAAACTCTGCAGCGGTCACTCCCAGGAGAGCAGCTCTCTGAGGAGGCAGCAGCTTCTCTGGAGGCAGCAGCTCACCTGGGTGATTGTGGCCAGCGCTCTTCAGAGCACTCCCACAATGTTGAAAAAGCAGGAGATGAATGCTCATGGCCAGCCCCGTGAGGGGCAGCCACCACTACTGTACCGGCGGCGACAACAACAGGTGAGGGGCAGGGATGGAGGGACAGCCTGGAGTGGGACCTGGGGGAAGGCCTGGGGCAGAGAAAGCCATGTTCTGCCTTGGGGCCAGCACTGGGATGGCCCAGGCACAGCAATGGCCCAGAGGCAGCGAGCCCAGCTGGGAACCCAGCCCAGCCTGGCTGCTGTGGCCAGCACCTGCCTTGGGGCCAGGCCCAGGCTTGCAGGCACGTGGGGGACACTGTGCTCACACAGCCGCCTCCATCCCGTAACTCCTCCTGCGTCCCACAGGTGACCCAGAGGCAGCCACAGGCAGCAACTGAGATCACCTCCATGACCACCACACCCATCCTTGGGGACAGGCCCACTCTGTTCCCCATCCGCTCGCGGAGCCCCACCATGTCCCGCACACACAGGTGCAGGAGGGAGGGCGGGCACTCAGTGCCCCACAGCCGTGTCACAGGGCCACAGAGATTGTCCGTGTCGGACTTGCCGCCTCTCCATGGCCCTCACTTGACACCGGCACCTCCATGCGCTCAGTCACCAAGAGCATCTATTGACAGCGTTAAGCTGCCCCCTCTGCCAGTAGCAGCAGCCCCTGGATCCTCTGGCAGAGGCAGAGCACGTGCTGTGGGAGCAGCCTCCGACAGTGTCAAGCTGCCCCCTCTGCCAGCAGCACCAGCAGCAGCCGCCTCTGGGTCTTCTCCCAGAGGCGCAGCACGTGCTGTGGGCCCCTTGGCCAGGGCCCAGCCAGAGCGTGTGCCACTTCCTCCATGGGGCACTCGGGCTGCAGAGAAAGCCCAGGGAACACGTTCCCTGAGGAACAGAACTGGAGGGCTCTGGCATGGCTCAGCAGCAAGGCCGGGCCATGATCTGCCACCCATGGCACCTGCACACCGTGTGCCACTCTGCACTGGGACGCAGCCGGCATGGAAGCCCGTATGGCGCTGTGGCTCTGAAAACCAGCAGCCCTGGGACACTTCTGTAAAGGAGATGGAGAAGAAGCTGCAGGAGGAGGAGCTCCCAGAAACACAGGCTTCAGGAGAGTGGGACCAGGACCTGCAGAGTGCATTGCTTGCCCTGTTGAAGGAGAACAAGCTAGAGGCTGAAGCTTGTGCCTTTTCTCAAGATCCCTGGGATGAGGGGCCGTGCAAGCTCTTCCTCACATCAGAGCCTCAGGAAACCTCAGGATTCTCAGCTTCTCCTTTGTTTGGAGACCCAAGTGAGGAGAGGGCAACTCATCAGCCTGTTAAGAACACTGCACTTCACAAGCAGCAGTGGGTGAGGCCTGAAAATTTGCTTCATCTTACACACCAAAAGAGAGAGGAGCTGGAGAAGGTGGAGGAAGACCAAATGTATGCAGACGTCTTTGGAGGCATCTTCTCTTCTGCAGACAATGAAGAGTGCCCCATGACGTCCAGCTGCAACCTTGGGGATCCAGCTATTGTCAGCCTGGAACCAGCTGCAGACCCCTCAGTGCCAGTCACCACTTGCAGCCTGACCAAAGAGGCCTCAGGAGAGTCACAAAACGACTCAGAGCTTGTGTCTCCTGAGCTGTTGCCCGAGTTGAGGTCTGACTCTGAGGACTCGCCGTCCCTGGAAACTCTTCTGAACAATCTCATGGAGTGGGAGATAGAAGAAGCATCAGAAGAGTGGGACAGTGAGATAGAGAGCCCGTTGTCCATTCCACCGCGAGATGAAGAGCTAGAGCCAGCGCCTATTGCTCAGGACAGTGACCTCAGTGATCAGGGGCACAGCGAGCCTCTCCCCTGGGCACTGCCCCAAGAGGCAAAGGGGTTTGCAGGTTGCGCCTCGCCTGCCGATGCCGTGGAGGAGGCCGAGGCAGCAGGCATGGAGGCTGGCCGTGCCCAGGCCACCCCTCCCCAGGAAAAGCCCTGCGGGGATGAGCCGCCGGCAGGAGCTTGCCCGGTGCCTGCCCAGCCCCTGGCACGCAGCGTTCCTGCTGGCCCCACTGGCAGCGCAGCCGTCCCGCTGCCCCCGGCCCCACGGCCACGGCGCTCCATGGCCAAGAGGGCCCGGCGGGCTCTGCGCCGCCTTTTCTCCTTCCGCTGCCTCAGGGGGCAGCCCGAGGAGTGAGCCCGGGGCCGGCAGCAGCACCATGGCCAAAGATGCCGGCTCAGCCTGAGGACGCCCAGCTCCCAGGGCAGTGGCAAGTCCCAGAGGGAACGGCAGTGGGGAGATGAAAAGCCGGGATGTATGGATGGATGGGTGGATGGCGGCCAAGTCAAGCACTTGGCAAAGGTAGGTCCTGCTGCCGGCCCCAGCCCCTCACCTCAAGCCACCAGCAAGGCAGCCTGGGTAGGGAGAACCGTCTGAGGAAGGATGACAGCGCTGCCTTGTAGAATCCCATAGAAACTGACTCAAGGCCCGGGCAGCACTGTGGAGGTGCATCCCCACCCTGCCACAGGCTGCATTTGCAGCCGAGAAATGCTCCTTGGGCCTCTGCATTGTAGGTAAATGAAGGCACAGCCATCCCCCTTTCACAGGGCTTCTAGGAAAAGTCCTCCCTGGATACCTGCATCATGGACCGCTGAAAGGTGTTAATTCCAGATGATTGACCTGGTGTCCTTAATTCCGCAAAAAGCAGCGGGATCAAGTGCAGAGAAGTGCAGGGAGGCGAAGGACCAACAGGATGCTGCTGGCAGCAAGCATGTTGTACTGTCCACTCTCAGACATCTTCAACTCCCCACTCCAGCCCTGCTCTTCCCTACAACCCTCCAACCCCATTCTCCCCACCCTATCCCAAATTTTCCCCTTCTTTCCTTCTCACTTTCCTATTTCCTATCCCTTTCTATTTCTTTACCCCACAGTTATTCTTAAATAAAATACCTGTTGTTGACTTTGATAGATGATGTCCTGAGCACCTTAATTCATAGAGAGGCATCTCTGACTAATCACACCTTAATGGGGGCACACTTCTGCACACAGCATTCGAGGTGTGGGCACACCAGTGCCCAGCACAGAAATACAATAAATGCCTTGGTCCTTCTGGCCATACTATTGCTGACACAGAATACCAGGATGCCAATGTCATGTTCCTGACCAAAATTCTACCCACTCCCCTGCTACTAAGTTAAGAATGGAAATTTTCCTTGGCTTTCTCTTGCTATAATTCTTCTTCAAAAAACACACTTAATGTAGTCTTTCACAGCAGTGACTAGATTAAGTTCAAATGGGCTTGCCCCGGTGCCTACCCAGCTTCTCCAAAGACTCTGCTTTACAAGGTGATAATAGGAGCACGATGCATTTTACCATGACCTGAGCAAAAATCTCGATATCTACTGACTTCCAGAGAGCAAGGTTGTAGTCAAGCACTGAGGGCTTCTCATCTGCATCATATCTCCATTCATTATGCTCCATTCTTTTTTTCCCCATAAAAATGGGACAAAAGAAAACTAAAACCTTGCAATGACAAAATGTTCCATGGCATCTGGAAAAGTCCCAATCAGTTCAGACAGCATCCCTGTTGGCTGAAGGAAAATGGAGGAGTTTGCAGACTGAGTGTTTGTGGCAGAGATGTTTTCCTTCTCCTTGCCTACATTCAGCTGATTAGATTGGAGCAAAACAGGAGAAAGGAAGCACACATAAACTGACCTTGTCATCCTAAGTGGTTGTGGCATTTCCAGGAATGCTCACCCCATTCCAGCTCTTCATTTCTAGCTGCTTTCACTTTGTCTCACAAAAGGTTTCTGCAACAGTAAACAAACAAAGAAACAAATAAATCCTATGGGAAAACCTCCTTCAATAACCATGCCACTCTCCAACACTTCTATTCTCTTCACTGCCTTCTTTTTACTAACAGATAAATACTTCACTGCCTGGTGGAACTGTTCCTACTTGATGTAAAAAAGGCCAGGATCATGAAGTGGTTACAGCTTATGATCCTGAACCCAAACCCACAGCAAGTCAGAGAGCAGATCTGGGATCACAGATCACAGCAAGGTAGATGCCAGGCTCTGCAGGCAGAATCTGCATGAGGTTATCTTTAATGAAATTAAATATTGAATATTTAATTGTCCCAAGATGGGAAAACTTGGTTATGTGGACAAAATAAACCCACAGCAGCTAGTTCTGGTCACCCTTAGAGTTGTCACCCATTTTCAGGGAATTAAGCCATTCCCTAGCATCTCACATTGTCTGTCTACTTTTCAGATGAGCATCTCAAATAACAAAGCTGTAGGATTCATTAAATTCATCTCCTCTGTGACTCTTACAGAGCACACTGCCACAGGAATAATTCCCACGTTTTACTGGAAACACTAATTTCATTTCTATTTTTCCTCAAGCAGCTAGAAATTTATATTCTGCGTCTCTGTTCTTCCAAGAAAGCAATTTGAGTGCCACAACTTTAATTTTTGGTGCCATTTGAAATATCGCAGTGTATCCTGCCTGACATTCATTTGCAAACTCAAACTCAACCTAAACACAGCGCTGCATTTTCCACGCTCTTGTCTACTCACTAATACCAAGGGCTTTTTAATTGCCCCTAGACATTTCTGTGTAGGCACCTGAATTCTGCCCCAGACATGGATGAAATTTCTTGGAACCCTCAGTTAACTCCAAGAAACACCCTAAAGCAAGCAAACATTTAAATTTGCTGGGGTATGACAGTAAGACATGGATAGATTGGAGAGAGAGAGATCAGCTTTGCAGCCATTCAGAAAATGCAATGTTTAGTTAAATTAGAATGAAGAGTGTGTGAAACAGTGAGCAAGCCCATTCACAACCCCATTCACAAGTTTGGGTTACCCTCTGTGCCCTCATCTGCACTTAAGAATAAACTAAAATGAAGGTCTGATGCAGAGAAAAATTGCAAATGCATTCAGCACTTCTGTCCAGAGACAAATTTTTGTTCAAAAAATTTTGCTAGAAATTAAACAGAAAGATTGCTTATGGAGACCACAGAAACACAGAATATGGTGAGTTGGAAGGAATCCACAAGAATCATCAAGTCCATCTCCTGGTCCTGAGATGAGTTGGAAAGGAAAAGATCAGATCCAAAATAAGACTTGTGCACCTCAGAATTCCTCAGAACAGAGTCAAGATACAGCAAGGTCCTCACTGAATTCAGTGATGAGCTTTATTTTAAAACACGTTCAAATGCAAAATCCATGTTGCTAAACCAGCTTTGTGCTAAGGCTCTCCCCAAGTTTCTGTCTGTATTCTCCTGTTAGTTCATGGATTTAAACCCCATCCACTCCATAAGGACAGCTTACAACTAAGGTGGGAAATGTTTTGCTTTGCTCCCTTTGCACCCCTGCCTCTTGGAGGAGTTCACAGAGCACTCAATAGTTCAGGTACTGCAGGTTCAGTGTTCAGATCACTCCCCAGGCAAAGTAGTCTCCACTCTCACAGTATCATCCATTTTCTCTTGAAGCCCAGTCTTGATTGTTTAAATGCTCCCCCACTGAGCAGACAAGACATGAAGTCATATTTCAGATCTTAATCAAGCTCAAGGACATCAATGGAAATAATTGGACTGACTTAAGTACCCTGTTCCTGTGATTGATGTACTGAGTGAAGGGCTGGGGGACCTGGGCCACACATTTGTAATGAACTCCCTGCTCTCCACTGATGCTAAAAAGAATTTTCTGTTTCTGATGGAGTCCCCAGCAGATCTCCCTTCAGGATCATCACCCAAGCACAGCCCTAGAAGTGTTTCTGTCCTCTCTGACATACCTGAGCTCTCCTATCTATGCAACTAGTTGCCTACACAAAAGTGAGCAAGAAATCCCAGTTCAAATGTTTTATTTGAAGCTTGGATTTTCTCTTTTCTTCTCATCACAAATGGTGATTAAACTGTCTCAGAGGTATTCTACATTTGGAACAAAGTTTTTTAGTAAGATTTGAAATATGTGCACTTGGCTCGCTGGGGAGTAATGCTGCCAGGGCTTCATGTTTAACATAGAGATGTCTGCATTGCTGATGAGACAAGGGTCACTTGTGGCATTCCTGTGCTCTAATTATGTGTGCAAATTGCACATGCACACCCAGCCAGAGAAATGCAAGTCCCACTTAAAATTCCTTGTTCTTGTATTTTTTTTACTAGCTAAGTTTTAGTAGAAGCTGCAAGTAGCATCAGCTCGTAGCAAATGGGTCCAGAGCTTGGAGATAATACTTATACAACATTTACCATGTTATTTTCCCTGAGGCACTCTCAAATGATCCATGACTTGATAATGTATGTAAAGTGGCTGGAACACATACACAGAGCAAACTACGATCACTGCCTTCTTATTAAATTTGGGATATTATTTCCCTAAGTGCTTGTATTAGTATTATTAGTAGTAGATGATAGGGCTTATTATGAAAAATGGTTACAAGTTTCAGTAATTGTTAGAACTGCTCCCATAAGGTAGTTTGTTCATCTGTCCATTCAGCCTAGGTCACATAATATTTCAAATCACCAGCATGTATAGGTTTTGTTTTCTGCCAGGAAAAAAAAGAAAAAAGGGAAAAAAAAAAGAAAGATACCACTTATTCACACTTTGATGAATGATTAAGATGCTGAGGTGATATAGAACACTTTGGTTAAACTCAGATGTAAATTTTTCTTCTGTACACACCTGCCTTTGCATTTTTATGCTCGCACAGAAGTGGAAAATAGCATTCTCAAAAATTTTCAGAGGGAGGGGGATGTCAAATAAGATGAAAGAAGTGGTTTATGTCCCAACACCTCTCGCAGTGAATAAACCTGTATTTAAAGTTTCATTTAAATTGTGTCAGTTCCCGTTTCTCACCACCATTTAACTCCTAATGCTGTTCAATTTGCCACCACTGTGCTCCCAATATTTATCATTTTTTCATCATAGTGTTTTTATACCAAGCATGGAAATATAAGTTTTGTTCAGAGATTACTTGTCACTTGTCTTCTAGAGAGCAATCTCTCCATTGCTGTGCTTGATTACTTCTGATGAGACTCGGGCTGGTGTGAAACAATACTACTAACATCCACTACAGGAAATTAGATTTACATTTGTCCAGGATTAAATTAAGACTGATTTTGTAACCAATATCAAACTGCCAAAGCTTGGCCTAGACAGAGTAACCTTGGCCTTTCAAAGAGGTCAGGTGGGAGTTAAATCAGTTTACACAGTAGAATCATATCTATGCCTTGTAAGGAGACTTAAAATATTGTATTAATTAAGAACTCCATTTTAAGAAAAATAAAACTATCCTGTTATTTCTTATGGCATTCACGCACGTCATTGCCAATTAAACATTTGCCTGATTCTGCTGGCTTTAAAGAATGTGCTTAAACATAGGCTGGAAAAAGGATGATCTCTGGAGTCATTTATATCTCCACTGTTCAAAGAAATAGGAATTGGTTCTACTTCTCTTCTCCAGGGTCGAGAATGCAAAGGTCAGAAACATGCTCAGACCCACACATCTCATGGAAGCTGCATATCTGTTGCTAAGCCCAGTAAAGACATAGAACCTAGGAACAGAAAAGCTGCCTTCTCCCATATCCCACTGCATGATATCTGAATTTTCAAACTGCCACTAAGTACAAAGGTAAGTGTAAGACCACAAAGGTAAGGTCTCTTTGTAACTCTGCATTTTGCAGCACAGGCATTCATGAATGCTTCATCATAGCAGACCTGTGGGCAGTACAGTGGAAATTCTCTGGAAACCCTGTGGAGGGGTACTCTGGGGACTTCCTAGGCACAAGAGTTGTAGCAAAAAAATTACATAGAATCATTGACTCATAGAATCCCCTGAGCTGAAAGGGACCCACAAGGATAACCAAAGTCCAACTCCTGCCCCTGCACAGGACAGCCACCAACAATCCCACCCTGTGCCTGAAAAGTGTTCTCCAAATGCTTTTTGAGCTCTGTCAGGCTGGTGTTGTGACCACTGCCCTGGGAGCTTGTTTACTGTCCAACCATTCTGTGGGTGAAGAACCTTTTCCTGATATCCAACCTAAACCTCCTCTGACACAACTCAAGGCCATTCCCTTGGGTCTGTCACTCTCACCACAGAGGAGAGACCAGGGCCTGCCCCTCCTCTTCCCCTCATGAGGAAGCTACAGACCCTGATGAGTCTCCCCTCAGTTTCCTCTTCTCCAGGCTGTGCAAACCAAGAACCCTTAGCCATTCTGCCAATAGCTTCACCTCAGTGCCCCTCACCATCTTCACACAGAGGCAAGTCCCATCTATAAGTGTCATTCATCTCTTCTTGTGCAATTTTAGGGAATTTACTTCTGCAGACACACAAAATCTGACTTCCAAAATTATACCCCACTTCAGTGGTGTCCATGCTGCTGTTGTATTGTGTAGAAATGGTGAAAAAAAGGTGCAGGAAAATATAGACCTGGAACTGGGAAGAACTGTTTTTCCCTCTGTAAATTTTACTGACTCTGTTTTTTGGCTTTGCATGTGAGTTTGTAAATTATCTTCCACAAAATACCACAGAGCATTTTGCTGTTGCATATTAGTTTGGCTGTGAAGTTCTGTGTTGATCTTACAAAATTGTAGCAATTAAGAGAAAGAGCAAAGGAAAGAGATAAAGTGAAAGAGAAATTAAGAGGTAGAATAAAAGGAAGGGGAGGAAGAGAATGAAGAGAAGGAAGGAAGGAAGGGAAGAACTTTCATAATTAATTTCTTCAATAATTTACTTCTGAAATTATTTTTCCTTCTGAAATTAACTTAAAAACTTACCAATTCCAAAACAACACTAAACCCAGATGCTTCTATTGGAGTCAAACAAAAATGTTTTGTGAAACCAGGAAGCTCATTTTTGTGGGACTATTTAACAGCAAAGCCTTTTCATTTCAGGGGTCTATTTCAATGTATTCTCTATTTTCCAATATTTTCAGCTTGACTGGAGGATTAAAAACACTTGTACTCGCTGAACTATCTGAAATTTTTAAGGTTCCCAGACAGAATAACAAGGGTCTATAAGTCAGCCTCCTTCTTATGTCTTACCTCTTAATATAGATTAAAATGTCACAGGTATCTTGTAATACCCATGGCTAGAGCCTGGGAAAGTGTTCATCTTTAATCCAGGTGCAAGATGACTCCATTTTTCCTTAATTCAGCTGGGCTGTGTATTACTCTCCAGGTGCTTCACCTTGTTTCAGGAAATCTCAACCATCCAGAAGAAACTTTTCAGGGTGAAAACTCCAGGGCAAATCCATGATAAAATATAGGATGAATTTAAGCTTCCATAGGATTATTTTTGCAGAGAGTGAAACAATGCTCTCTGGCCTGTTTTAATTTCCCATCCCCACTTGTGTGTCTGATCTGTGCCTACCATGTCACTTTGGAAAGCTCTGTATTTTCTGCCCCAGTGCCATTTTAACATCCTTAATCCCAGCAAAATCAATGACTGTCCAAGCGGTGCTGCATCAGGGAGAACTTGAAACCTCTATTTGTTTGTTATAAACCAATAGTCTGGAAATCATGGGAGCTACAAATAAGAATTGATGTGCTGTACAGTCTGGCACGGAAAGAAAAATGGCCTTTTATCAGGAAAGGAAAAATGTGGAATGATGCAGAGCAGTGGAGAAGACACTTTTCAAAGAACTGGGACTGGAAACACAATGTTGTATCCCTTCCAGTTTCTTCAGACATATTGGAGCTCAGACACTCAAAATATTACCAATGAGGTTTAAAAAAAATTTCTTTATAATTATCAACAAATATGACAGGGTGGGAGAGCAGAGGGAAGGGATTTTAAATAAAATATGTTTACTTTAAAAATATATGTTTACTTAAAAAATTCTTGCAGGAATAGAGGAGCTCCAAAGCTTTAGTAGCTTCTCCTTTTCTTATCTGATTAATCATAGGAAAACAGATTTTCTTGTGAGTTTTTCATAGAATCATAGAAAACTTTGATTTGGAAGGGACCTTAAAGGTCATCTGTTCCAAACCCCTGCCATGGGCAAGGACAGCTGCCACTATCCCTGATTGCTCCAAGCCCCATCCAACCCCACCTTGGACACTTCCAGGGATGGGGCAGCCACAGCTTCTCTGAGCAAGCTGGTCGAGCATTTCCATTTGCAGAAAAGTGAAAATAGTTGTAATAACAGTGAACAAAATACTGCCTGCTCTCCTGATTCACCTGAAAGTGAAGAGAGAATTCTTAATATTGGAAAAACAGGAATTCATCCCAATGACACCTCTCAGACTGATTCATAGAAATATCATTAAGGTTAGAAAAGACCTTTACATTCATTAAGTCCAACCATTAACCCACACCCACTGCCATGTTCATCACCCAACCGTGTCCTCAAGTGCCGTATCCACAAGTTTTTGGGCAGTCCTAGGGGTGGGGATTCCTCCACTTCACCGAGAAGTCTGTTCCAATGCTTAGAAATATTTTCAATTAATTTTTTTCCTTAATATTCAATCTAAACGTCCCCTGGCAGAACTTGAGCCATCAGGGTTCAGGAGATGTGGTAACTCTCAAGCATGGAAGAGTGAACGTCCCTGGCAGGACACTGAGGTGCTCAAGCACTCACCTGTGAAGGCTGCAGAGGTGGACAGAGGCAGAGCTGCTCATGAGGATCACATTTCTGAGCTGGAGGAAAAAGGAAGGATATTTAGTAATTAATGTTGTAAAATTAAGGGAAAGTACACAGAAAAAGCCAAGGCTTCGTGGGAGAAATTCAAGTCTCTGCATCTTCTACCATGACAGCTAAGAGAAAGAAAAATTTACCTCTATTGCATAAACAACTAACAGTAGAATTATACATGCAACAGTTATTTTCACAGATTTATTGTACTTTAACACTAGAGCTCAGTGACTTCAGGACCTCACAGAGAATCTCAGAATCATTTATGTTGATAAGAATCCCTGAGATTATTGAATCCAATCCAACACCACCAAGTCCATCACTAAGCCATGTCCATAAGTGTCACACTCACACACCTTCTGAAAGCTTCTAGGCACAGTGATTGTACTACTTCCCTGGACAGTCTGGCCCAGTGCTTGGCAATGTTTTCAGTGAATAATTTTTTTCTAACGTTCAATCTCAACCTTCCGTGGTGCAACTTGATGCCTTTTCCACTCATTCTGCCCTTTTTTTTTTTTTTTTTCTGGGAGGGGAGACCAATTTCCACCTCAATACAACCTTCTGTCACAGAGCTGTAGAGAGAGAGAAGATGCCCCTGAGCCTCTTTTTTCTCCAGGCTGAGCCCCACAGCTCTCTCAGCTGCTCCTCATCAGCCTTGTGCTCCAGCCCCTTCCCCAGCCTTGTTCCCTTCTCTGGACACACTCCAGCACCTCAATGTCTTTTTTGTAGTGATGGCCCCAAAACTGACCCCAGTATTTAAGATGTGGCCTCTCCAGTGCCCAGCACAGGGGGGCAATCCCTCTATGCAGCAAACACAAAACACAGTGAGGTATTTCCAACCAAGTGGAAAATGTTCTTTAAGGACAATGCCTAACCTCCACAGCCTTGTTTTGTAAGATTACAGCAAGCAAGTGGAAATAAAGCCATGCTAGTTCTGACTTTTAAACACATTCTTATGTTTACAACTTGGACTCATACACACATAGCATCTAGCATAAGGCCATGAATCTTGTTTAGTGGGTGGTTATAGTTGTATGTAAAGAGTGGAGGTTAAATTAAGCATTGCAGGAAGGCAGTGCATCTTTTCTGGGCAATTACACATACCTTGTATAATCTAATGAGCTGTTACTGGACCCTAATGGAACATTTAAAGAGAGTTATTGTATTTTTTCACAGTTTGCTGGACTGAAGAAGTTAATTGATTTACCAGGGAAAATGCCTCTCCCTTTCCCTAGATCCACACCTTCTTTTTTGAACACATCCAGAAATAGAAACACAGGAAGAAGAAAGACAAGAATAGGTAGTAATTGAGTACAACATCATTAAAAAGAGATCAGTTCTATGATATCTTTCCTGATAACAATCCACAGTGGTAATAGCAATACTCAGCTCTGCAATAGCTCTGTAAATCCATAGATTTCAAAGAGTGTTGCACTGTGGAAAATACAGAGCATATCCTTCTTTCATCTTGTCATTAAAAAAAGGAGAAAAAGGGTCACGGCAATATTCAAATACAGTGGTCCAAATTTATTTTTATTTAATATTCCACTTCTACTGGAAAACTTTTTAAGCCCCAGAGTGCTTTCAAGTACTATTTAAAGTAAGATGTTATGGAAGTATATTCTCCCACTTATTTTGTGCATCATGTGTACAATATACGGAGCCTTAGGGGGTTTTGGGGAGCAAGATTAATAAATACTGGTAATAACCACAAGTTAATCACTGACTTTTTATCTAACTATAAGCAATAACTTCCTCTGAGTTTAGTGGAGGAAGCCAGAACTGACCCTCACATGAAAGCAGGCAAATGTCATTTCCCCACATTGTGCTCAATCTCTGCTGCAGTCAAGAGTGATTTTTCTACTAAAATTAATCAGGTTGATAACTTCAGTCTAATGTTTTCTGTGGTGGCTTCTGAACATGTTATCCAGCTGGGATTCAGGATCTCCCAGGGGTCTGAGGAGCCTGAAGGAATTTGGACAGCACAGGCAGTGCAAACCTGTGTAGTGTCACTTTGGTTCTGCTCCTGCTTTGTCAGCAAAGATGGGAATTCACATTCAAAGCTATCACAAGGGACTTGAGCTTTGTCTTTCCTTTTCTTTTCCTGATGTGATTTCCTTAACTCAGTCGGACAAAGGCTGACAGCAGAGGTGTGACAGCTTTCACAGAAGCTTCTGCAAAGGTGATCTGTAGCTTCTGGGATGCCAGGAACAGTTGGGATCACTCCAGACTGTGATAGTGGCTCTCCAGAGAAACACCTCCTCAAGGGGCTGCCAGCACCTCAAAGCAAGCCCAGAAAACAGAAAGGGGATGCCAAAGATAAATATTTGCTTTAGAAAAATGTTGTCCTTGAGAAACCTTTGAATGTCAGGGCTGGAAACCAGCAGGTGAAGTGACTCATTTCTCTCCAGTTCCTTGTCACTGTACAGGTTAAAGCAAAGAGGAATTTCCAGTGAGACACTTTAGAGGTTGAAATGTTGAGGTTGAAGTAATTTTGCTGCTTACAGGAGTCAGAATGCCAACTGGTAGGGAAGGGCAGGAGAACATCCTTCTATCTGTCCTTGTGGAATCCCTGGTTTTGTGACTTCAGTTGCACCAAAAAAAACTATTATAAGAAATTGGGAAGATTTTTAAAGTTCAGGAGATTACTGTTTCCTACAGAAAATTGTTATTCTACCTATAATAAGGCAACCTGTTTTGTTCCATTCAAAGTTACACTTTTCAGCTGCTGGTGACTTTGTCTAGGTTTCTCATTTGCCAAACATTTTTCTTACAACTTAACTACCTTTATTAATCATATAAAATTTGTAAGTAATGCTTCATGTATTTCTGAGATGCTTTTTCATGTCAGGAAAAAGGGACATATCAACAGACACCAATATCCATACCTCTCACATTCTCCTGACATCCAACCTTGTACGCTTCCAAGAAATAGCAGGGAATAGATGCAGAAAGGACAAAACTGTGATGCAAGAGTAAAAAAAACCAAACCAAACAAACAAAAAAACAAGGATGAGAAAGTGAAGAATAAAACTGAATACACGCAAGAGTTGATTAAAACAGAATTTGATAACATACAGAGGACTGAAGAATACCAGACTAGGGTTGATGGGGATGGTTAACTGGGTGCATACTTTAAGCTGGGACAGACTGGAAGTGAAACCAGTTTTGGGAGGGATAAGTTGTGAATAACAAGCTCGACAGTGACTACAGTGTGAAGTGAAATAACATCTGGTAGGATAAAGGGGTGTAAGACAGGTAGACAACAGGGTGGGGCATGCTGGTAAAAGAGGGAAGTGAAAAACAGAAAATTCAGTGAGAAGGAAAAAATAGGTTATAAAAAAGGGGATTGAACTTAGCAGGACAATGTGACAGAGACAAGGAACTGAGCTAGGAAGTAGGGATCAGGACTAATTAAGAAAAAAAAGACAAGATGACAACTGACAAATTTGACAAAAATAGCAGCATCACCAAGATCAGGGAGATGCATGACAGATGTTCAATACAGGTTTGTTCTGTATTGCTGTATAGATTCAAAAACAAACAAGGAAGTAATATTTTAAAAATACATGAATTGACTATGAGTAAGGTACCCTGAAGCCATTCCACAGATATCTTAATGAAATGGATCTTGTCAAGTGATACTGTCAAGGATGTCCATGAGATTAAAACATGTTCTTTCAATATCCCTTCACTTTTGTCCTGTGCAGAAGCCTTGTCCAGTGGGCACTTTAGGAATTTGGTTATTTGGATATTTCCAGATAATTTCAGTGTGGCTGGGTAGCCAGGTGAATGGTCACTGCATGAACACATCCAGAACATCTTGGGTGCAACAAGTTCACTCTTATCAGAGAACTGTAGAATCATCATGGAATGGTTTGGGTTGGAAAGGATCTTAAATATCATCCAGTTCCAGCCCCCAGCCATGGAAGGGACACCTTTCACTATCCCAGATCCCAAGCCACATCTAACCTGGCCTTGGACACTTCTAAAGACAGGGAGACTACAACTTCTCTGAACAACATGTGCCAGTGTCTTGCCTCCCTTATAGTAAATAATTTATTTCTAATATCAAATCTAAATCTAACCTCCTTCAGTTTAGAGCTGTTTCCCCTTGTCCTATCACCACATGCTCTTGTCAAAAGTCTCCCTCCATCCTTTTTGTAAGTCCCTTTTAGGTACTTCATGTGTAACTCAGTGACCAGCCACACACCTGCTTTCTCAGACACAAATGCTGTGCCTCCACCCATTGCCCAGTACACAGACCACTGGAACCTGGAATCTCATCAAGGAAATTCTTCTTTATCCTATACAGTTGTCATATCCTCAAATCAGCTCTATTCTTTGCATTAACTAAGGCAGCAGTCCTCTGGAAATGGAAAATATGATCATATGACTGAAGACTATATGACACTGCATAAAGCCTGCAAGGGTAAGATAAAATATAATGAGCAACATTAATTCAGACATTTTTGAACTTCAGGGTATTAATCTTATGCTTTAAAATGTTATTTTGCCATTTTTCCTTTTTTTTTTTTTTATCTTGGGCGTGGTTTTGGTTTGGGATTTTTTTTGTTAGTTAGTTTGATTCTGTTTATAGTTGTCCCTGTGTAGAATATGCAGGAGATGCAGCTGCATTTCTGGGTATGTGAGTCGATAGTTCATAGAAACAGTGCCATCTACTGATGTCAAAACAAGTAATTTTTTTCCTTCAGTTATTTAGGATCACTGCTGATGGGCTCCTCGGAGGAATTTTTGACAATCTGGCTCCCCGGAACAGAGTACATACTGCAGGGAGTGGGAGACCAGACAACTTTGACTTGAATCTTCTCATAGAAGGGATATGAAGATGCCTGACTCAGCTTACCAAACATGTCCTGTTTCACCACAAACTTTCGTTCTCTCTCCCTTCTGGCTCTTACTCCAAGATTTTGAGACATTTCAAAAGGCTTTGGAAACATAAATCAGCCTCTACCAGCTACTGACTTTAAAAAAAGGGGATGTAGCACTTTGCAATGTGGTTTAGTGGCCATGGAGGTGCTCAATAGAAGACTGGACTTATTCATCCTGCGGGCTTTTCCACCTTTAATGATTCTGTGATTCTATGAAACTAGTTCTCTGTATAGTTTGTTGTTTGGGTTATGTCCTCTCCAGTAATATTTCTATTTTCGAGAAAGCAGGGGAAAAGGAGAGAGAAATAAGCTCCAAAATAATGGTGTCAGTTCCTCCAGCTCTGAGGTCAGAATGTACATTCCATTTCCATGGAGTTTCTGCCTGTGTCTGGCCAAAAATTTTCACGGAATTACAGAAGGAAGTGGGCTGGAAGGGACCTTAGAGGTCTTCCTGTTGCACCCCCTTCTAGCACCCTTCCACTATCCCAGGTTGCTCCAAGCCCCATCCAACTTGGCCTTGGACAGTTCGGGGGATGAGGAGTCAACATCTGCCAGCAAGAGTGAGGAAAGTTCATAAACATGAGCTGGTAACTCCAGGTGATCCAGATTTCCTTTAGGGCTGCTGCCTGCAAAGAGAACAATTTTTTGGAGTGAGAATTCAACAAAAGCATGGATCACCATCTACCAGTCAGGATATCTGCACTCCTGACATGAACTCTCCTGCAAGGAGATGGAGAAGGGGACAATTCTCCCAGACTCAGGAAAAACTGAACAGGAAGAAGCTGCAATGCTGTTGAGTGCAGGCCCTGAATAGAGAAACGTGACAAAACTGTCCTGATTACTGACCCCTGTCTTGCCATACAAATGAGCATGCATTTGCATAAGCAATAAAAATGCAATTAAAAATCAGCAACATATTAAACTCACATTGAAATCCTCAGGAATATTGCTGCCATTGGGCAAAGAAGAAAATACTATAAAAAGACACCAGTAGTTAAAAGCCAATTAAACATGCCTATCAGTTTTCCATTATCAGCACTGAGTTCTGTAAATAAAAAATATTAATTGCCATAGGCCATGTTGTTAACTGCCAAATGAATCCATACATATTTTTTACAACATTCAATGATAGTTAAGCAGGCAGTTCATGTATTTGCTTTGTTAAAACAAAATTAAAGAGGGAAAAAAAAAAGAAAGAGAAAAGAAAATTTTGATTACCTGAAGTTTGAAAATCATTGTAGAAAAAACAACTACCATTGTGTCATTATCATTCACTTTGGGTCTGATTTAAAATAATTATATTTCCTGGACCTGAACTAGTATTTGTCTATTGCTGAAATTTGGTTTCATTTCCCCCACTGCTCCCACCCTGCATCTCTTTTTCTTTTTTTGACTCACCCCCTATGGAATGATTCATTGTCTGTTAATTAAAGCTGTAGAATTCTGAATGCAATAATTGCCTGAGGATATCTTTGGTAATTTTTAAATGTGACCTTTCATTTTGCATGTCTAGCTTGGAACACCTTAAAAAGATCTGATTTTCTTAGGGCTGTCATGTGGTACCTTCTACAATTCAATATCCTTGGTCATGTCTGGGTCTGAATATCCCACCTTACAAATCCAGGCACACATAATCACTCATCTTCCGGAAAGCCTGGGTTCATTGGTTCTTCAAAGCCAAAGTAATTCCTGACAAACAAGTGGTCTCATTTCCCATGGCACTGAGGATTCAGCAGTTCATTTAAGCAGCAGCAGTGAATGCCCAGTCCTTTCAGAAGCAGGACATGTATTTTAGGTGACTACTTAGAAATTTCAGAAACTATTGAAGGAAATTTAAGCAAAATAGTCTCCTCATTGAAAAAGAGCCTTTAGGACTGGTAACACAGTGCTATTGAACTAGATTTGAAAAAGCTTTAATTATCTCTACTGGAATTTAGATCTTTAAAAACCCAAACCGTTTTAAAAAACAGCAATGACAGACACAGCAAAGCCCCGTTTTACAACCCTTTAAACCCAGACATTTGCAAAGTCTGCCAGATTTCCATTAAGCAGGGAAAACGTATGACACAAAGTGTAAAGGATTTGTGCAAGATGACTCAAGGAATTCTACAAGTGGTGTTATTTTCCTCCTTTATCCTTGGCCTTCAGGACACCTGGCAAACCTGAGTAAACCACCCGTGATCACCTGAAATTGCCAAGCACCCCTCAAATTGGGGAACTCCCATCCATCCCTGGAATTGTTCAAGGCCAGGTCAGATAGGGCTTGGAGCAACCTGATGTGGTTGTCCCTGCCCAAGGCACAGGGGTTGGAACTGGACAATCTCTAAGATGCCATCCAACCCAGACCCAGACCTGCAATTCTGTGATCCAAGGCAAGTGTCCAGCATAGACAGAATGAAATGTTTGTCACTGCCTCAGTTACACCTCAGCTAAGGGCTTTACACAGCCTCAGCTGATATCCACTCAAATAATCTTATCATATGCACTGTACTAAACTCTCCAAGCCTTCAACATGATGGCCACTTCCAAGCTTCCAGCTAGTCCCTGGACTGGGTTAATTCTGGAGCTCTGCCTTACTGTAATTTAAAAGACTGTAAGGTACATGAAACCCAAAGGTTGCCAAGGACTCTTGAGAATGTCAATGGTGCACTTCACCTCTTGGGTCTGTGCCCAAAGACTGTTAAATTTACACAGCCCTGACCAGTGTTATCCTTAAGACTTTATAGATCCTAAATATTTTTACACTGCAGTGGCAACACAAAGCTAAGAAATGTGTTACTGGTTAGAATTTTCTGTCCTGGCTGTTCCAAATATTAGGTTTTTGAGCACGGTGTAAGCAACAGGTCTGCCTTTAGCTAAAAACACAGAACCAAGACCAGTTCTCAGGTTGAACTATATTATAGAAGGATTGGAGCAATAGCCAGAGCCCCCACAGCTATAGAACAATGGCTTCTTTACACAGCAGAGGCCCTGGAATTGATCAAAGATGTGACAGGTTCATAACTACATCGGTGGTGTTTGCTTCGAGGTCCTTCAGCCTCTCCCCTCAGCAGGGAACAAATCCCATGAGGAGCAGCTGAGAGAGCTGGGGAGGCTCAGAGCAGAGCCTCTACCACCACCTGAAGGGAGGTTGTGGCCAGGTGGGTGTTGGTCTCTTCTCCCAAGTAATGAGACAAAAGAAAGCGGCCTCAAGTTGTACCAGGTTTTGATAGGATATAAAGAAAAAATCTTCACTGGAAGGGTCCTCAAACACTGGGACAGGTTGCCCAGGACAGTAGTGAAGTCACCATCCCTGGAGGGATTTAAAAGATGTGTAGATGTGGCACTTGGATCATGGTTTGGTCGTGCTCTTGGTGGTCCTGGGTTAATGTTTGGACTTGATGATCTTGGACGGCTTTCCCAACATCAGTGATTCCATGGCTCTGTGATTTAGCACATCTAATTTTGAGGCAGACTGTCAGTCCAATGCTGCAATGTGATGAAACCACAGGGACCAATGGGATATTCTCAGTGTTGATGATTTGAGATTGGTTCATTTTGGAGAAATGTCTCCATTAAAGTTGGTATTACTTTCTTTGCATAATTTATAATGAATAAAACATATTTAATGTCCTGGGTATATCTGCAATTTCCTAAAACCAGGTTAAACTAATCCAAAGCATACACAAATAGTTCCCTTTATGCTGTAGTTTATTTATCTCTAAATGTTTCTGACAACTTTGGTTCAGACATCTATTTCTACATAATTCAGAGCAGAGAACAAATGACAGGTTTGAAGGGCTTTGCAGAGCACTCAGATAAGAGGACAAGGAGACAAGGCAGAGGCATTGTCATTCCTGACAAATGACTCAGAGCAGTCACTGTAGGACTGGCCACCACTGCCTGCCACAGCTCTTCAGGGTGCAAGGGTGAGTTAGGAGACTCTGCAGCTGATACCTGGTGATTTAGGAGCTGCCTTTATCAAAGGTGTGTTAGATGCCCACCCAAGTCATTCATCCTTTAGTACTGAGCATGAGCAGTGAGTTATGGATTTGCCTGTGGTCTTTCCCAGTGTATTTATGATCTACACACTGGTATTTATCATTCCATTGACTTTTCCTTCCCTTTAGGAGCATCATTTAACAGCAATTCATATGCATATTTTGCTCATAAAATTAGGAAGGTGGACTACCAGTATGTTTTAAATCTGACTTTGAACTCCCTGAAATCAGAATTTTCTTCACTGGAGGGGTTGTACACCAAGTGCCACATTGCTCCAGTAAAATCCTCGAGAGAATTTAGATTATGCCTAACTGGAAATGGTCCTGCTAAAAGAAGTCAGAGGTGCTGCATTCACTGGTTTAGTTGGAGATTTAGACCTTTATTTCTTCCTCCTATAATTGAATTTCTTTCCATTTATGACATACCCCAGAGATTTCCAAGAAGAGTAAACAGGCCTGCTGATAGCATCTCATGATATATATGTTTTCTGTCATGATAACATCAAAAAAATTACTGTGTTATTTAATTTATCTTCAAACATCCCATCTCACCTTTAATTGAAAATGAAGATGTGTTCACACATATCTTGAGTAATTAAAACCCTATCACTTTTTCCTTATCTAATTAATGAAGAAAGGGAAAATCAGAAACTGCAAATTGGGCATGAAAACAAACAAAATTTAATTAGGGTTTTGTGAGCGTATGAAGATCATATAAGAGAATATGGTTAAAGGGAAATTTAATAACTGCTTGCAGGTGTTTGAGCTATAATTAAATTTGTGTATTAAAATGTTGCAAAGAAATTTTTAACATTTGTGTTACAGAAAGGAAAGTCAATTGAAGAAACAGCAATAGAAAAAACCCCAAATACCAATTCTTGGCAGCATTTGACCTTTGAGAGGAGTCCAATCAATTACAACCATCCTTTCACATTTCCCAATTTAAAGAGATGCATTATTTTATCATGATGACATTTACTTAACTTTAGCATGTTTCTCAGTCCTCCTGAAGGCAACAAGACTCAAATATATGCATTAAAAAATCCCTCCATTCAATACTTCCCTAAAAAGGATTTAAGGTTGTACTGAAGATTTTTTCCCTAACTTAAAAAAAAAATAATTCCCAGGTAAACAGCAGAGAGAGGCACATGATTATGAACTAAGGAATTCATGTTTCTCTTTTGTTTCTGCTGCTTAAGATGCAGAAGTTTTGTTGTGTTGCCTTCAGCACCGCAATTCCAGACCGGTTTGTGTGTTGTAGTATCACTTTATTTTTATAATTAGTGGCTATAACATGTATCTATAAATATTTATATATAAGGAGAAATAAGTATAAAATAGTGCCTTCATGCCACATGGAATTTGTAGGCATTTTGGGCTTCATATAAAGTAAGAGAAAATGCAGTGCTGGAGGGGAAATCTGTGCCCTGATGCATGACATCCAAATTTCACAAGTGTAGGGAGGGAAATGTTCGTGTTCATCCAGAAGAAGTTGGAACTGGTTAGTCAGGTTATTTAGGCACATGGTGTGATTCCTAGGATTGTTCTGTGCAGGGCCAGGAGCTGGACTTTGAAGGTCCTTGTGGATCCCTTCCAGCTGGGGCTGTTCCATGACTCTGAGATTCCATGCTTCTGTTCATTCTTAAGGAATCCCAGCCATAGTCTGCTGTCCCACCCATCAGACACCCTTGGTGGTATAAATTATTCTTCTTGGGGTTCCACATTCTCCCTAATGACTGCAGACAAGCCAAGATGATTATATCAGACTAAAAGTTTGCATTTTAGCTGCCAAATTTGAGTAAAGAATCCCCAAATAATGAGCATTTCTCTTGAGCATCCAACCAGAGAAGACATGCTGGGGTAAGAAGAAGCCTCGTTCTCTTTTCTTGTTGTGGAGCCCTGAGGTGCAAGGAGGCAATCAATTGCTCAAATGCAAACACTGAGCTTCTCATTTAAGGTTTAAAACTTCCCCCAATCAAAGAGCTCTCCTGTCT